>NC_089842.1:185616094-186273594 GCF_035609145.1 Eleutherodactylus coqui
CAGCACTTATATGTGCGGACAAAAGGCTCTCTGCTTCCTTCTTGCCACTTAAGTTAATGGGAAGTGAGCTGGGAGAACACAGGCGGCACGGAGAGTCACAGCGGTTGCCGCTACAAGGGAGCGGAGGTGACAGTCTTCCTCCACAGCCAGCGCAGCTGTCACAGTACAGCTGCCGGGGACAGTGACAGCGGCCCCGGTAAGGGGAAGCCACTGAGTGCAGTGGTGCTGAGGGGAGGCCGATGTCTACAGTCACAGTGGGGCCGGGGACAGTGCCACCAGGGAGAGTGACAGCAGCCCCAGTAAGTGGAGCCCACAGTTACTGCAGGGCTGCTGGGGGGGAACCCACCGCCTATAGTCACATAGGGGCCGGGGACAGTGCCAGAGTCCACAGTTAGTGTAGCGCTGCTAGGGCGAGCCTGTCGCCGCCTACAGTCACAGCGGGGCCAGCCGCACACACGGTATACTCACATGAGGAGACCGCAGTGCAGTGCAGAGTGCCAGGACCTGCTGTGAGCCCAACAAAGAGCAGCCTATCCGGAACAGGGGGCGTCACCAAGTATCTCGTCACCACCCACACTTCCGGTGAAGACAAGATACAATACTACCCAAAATCTGCACCAAAAATCTGTGAAAAGACTGATTGTGTACAGGTATATTTGCCAAAAGTAACAACCCTGAATGGATCCCCTTAAACGAAAACTTTTATTAAAATTACAGATAAAATTGAACTCAAAAAATATTTAAAAAAAACAGATAGCAGCAGAAAAAAAGGATTATACAGACTCAGAGTCTGAACATATAAACTACCTGCTTTACAATTGAAGCCACTCAATTTATTTCAAACAATTGGCCCATCCTACTCTGTACTAAATCCCCGCTCCCTCCCAACTTTAGAAACATTGTGCCTAACTGACCCATCAATCTGTCCCTTCTCCACTCGCCCCACTGTTAAATAACCCAGCATTTCCTCCTGGCTTAGACGCAGCACAATTTATATGGTGGCAAACGAACAAAATTACTGCCCTCTACGATTTCCTAATCCATGGGAAATTGATCTCTAATTCCTCTTTTAACCCCTTTAGGGTGACTACCCACTAGCGTTTTTTTCTGCTGCAAATTTGCTGCTATTTTTTCTTCCAATTGTCAATGGGACTTTCTAATGTTAAAAACGCAAAGTTGCGTTGCATCGCGGTTTTAACATTAGGAAGTTCCATAGGCATCTGGAAAAAAAAAAGCAGCGAATTCGCAGCGGAAAAAAAAACCAAAACACACTAGTGGTTAGTCACTTTTAGTGGCACGCCTGGGGCTTGCTGCACTGACCATGCAGTTAACCCCGGAAGATTTCCATGGAAAGCTCTAGTGCTGAAATGCTGGACAGGACACACAGTTATTGTGTCACTGTACACATTTGCCACTTCGAATTACCTTAGGAAAATCTCTGGGGCTTGCTGTGCTGACATGGTAATAAGAAACTTGCCACTGAAGGGCTTAATAACCAGTATAAACCTCCTCCGGAAGAACGGTGGAGGAAAATGCAGGTCTTCCATTATTGGTAGTCTATAATGCCCCATTCAGCTAAGATAGAGAGGAATTGCATGAAAGCAATATGTAACTTCTGCTGCATACATCCAGGCACTTTATCCCATTTTTATAATATCCTGAATGGAACATTGCAAGATTCCAAACTCCCATTCATGGGGGTTTCACTGTCAGGATTCTTATTTGACTCTAAAACATAACCTTTAATAGATGTAAAAATAAAAGAGATAGGCTTAAAGGGCCAATCTTCAAAGGGGGACACAAAAATAAAAATTCCCTTTCCAGAATCCAAAATAGATGTGTGGGCAAAAAATGAAAGGGAATAAGAAACCAATAAAAAAAAACTAGGGTTTCTAGAGAGACCGAATCCAAGGATGAATAAAGTGCTGGTCATCCGGATAATGAAACGGTCTCTAATAACAGTGTTCCTGTAACCACAATGCGAACAGAGTTTCGGTTAGACTAAAGTGTTCCATTGAGGGGTAAACCGAAAATCCGTGTCTTGTATAAGGCTCAAAAAAAGATTTGGCACGGGACAAGAAGGATTCGAGACTGAAAACAGTCTGGAGCGTAATTCGCTATGGCAGGGTTTCAAAGTTAGAACAGCTAATGAATCCAAACAAAAGGTATAGCTACAGCGATAATGGAAATTCAGGGAGATTCGACGCGTTTCCTCTAACGTTCATTTAGCTTTGTCAGGAACCAAAGAGGTGTAAAATAAACCTCAGAGCTATTCCTAGAGAGGATCTAGTAAAATAAACACCGATCCCTAAGTTAGAACAGGTGGACTAGTCAATAGGTAAATAAGTGGGTGATAGACAATGCTATCTCCTAAAAGCCTCTTAGTAATGTTAGCTTCTAAAGCAATCCCCCACCCTAATCCCACCAGCAGGAACAGAAAACAAAAAATAGCAGCACCAGCCCTTAAGGTAGGCTGGCGGCTAATAAAAGCATTGTGTCCCAGTCTGGTTTAAGTAGTGTCTCAAACTCCACCCCCCCAGGGGGTCAATGTAAGATGGCCAATCGGAACTAGGGATAGTGAAACTCCCCTTCCAATGGGCGGTATCTGTTTTAAATGCTCCCAGAGATAATCATATAATCATTAGTACCCTAACCATCAGCCTCGTGTGGCGCAGAGTGTAAGCTCCTGCCTACGACCTGAAGATTGCAAGTTCGATCTAGCGTGACTCAGGCAGCCGGCTCAAATCAAAGACGGTATGCAGAATGAATGAATTACTGAGGTCTATGTAGGTAATGCGTGATGAGATCGCCATAGTGATGCCTAAATAGGCGGACTATGGTAAACAACGAGGTACAAGTTTCCAGAACCACAATCAATTTGTTCTGGACTTACTTTCTTTTGTCCTGACAAAAAATTATTTCATGTTCGACGGACATCTCTACCACCAGCTCAGGGGCACCGCGATAGGGATTCCCTGCGCCCCATCTTATGCCAACTTGTTCCTGGGCTGGTGGGAGACCAAGATGGTATTCGCCGACACGAACGCCCAATGGACTGACAATATTCCATTGTGGCTTCGGTATATAGATGATATACTTATAGTATGGTCAGGTACGAAATAAGCCTTTTTTGTGAGTTTGTTGACATCTTGAATGACAACTTTATTAACTTAAAACTCACTACAGAAATCCAGGAGGATTCCATCACATTCTTGGACATTCGTATTACTAAAACTCCTGAAGGCAAACTAATATCTTCCCTCTTCCAAAAACCCACTGCCTCCAATAGTCTCCTATCATGGGAGAGTGCACATCCATACTCCCTGCGGAACGCCATCACGATGGGCCAGTTCCTGCGCCTGCGGCGCAATTGTTCTGAAGTGGACAGTTTCAGACAGAAAAGCCTGGACCTTAAGGATAGATTCATGTGTAGAGGCTATCCTAAAGAGTCAACCGAAAAAGCATATTAGTATTCATTAGAACAAAACAGGTCTACCCTACTCACCCCCAAAGAAAGAGAACCCGACAACCATTTGCGCATAATCACCACTTTTGATAATGGTGTCCCATATATGAGAGATTTATTGACGAAGTATTGGGGAATACTACACGAAGATGCTGACCTAAACTCTATTTTACCATCTAAAACTCTGTTAACATTTAGAAGAGGGAGAAACATCAGCGATAGAGTGGTGAAAAGTCACCTGAAGGCCTTACAACCGTCCACTTGGCTTAATCAATATAAGCCCAAAGGAACTTTTCCATGTTCAGATTGCCAGGCTTGCAAAAATATACTCAAGGGAGATATGGCAACGAGTGCATCCACCGGTATCTCCTACAAGATCAGAGAATTTTTCAATTGCCGCTCTTCACACATAGTCTATATGGCCACCTGTCGTTGTAGTAAAAATTATGTAGGAAAGACCAGACAAGAGTTTAGACGCCGCATCCTTGCGCATTTGGACAATATAAGACGGGGTGAGAAAACACCAATAGCAAACCATATGCGTGATTTTCACGATGGGAACCCTGATTAAGATTTCAAGGTATCGAGTCTATTAAGAGCTTTGGACGAAGGGGTAATCTTGACAGAAGACTGTTGCAAAAAGAAGCACAGTGGACTTACCGTATGGACTGTGTACAACCCAGAGGTCTAAACGAGATTATTTCATTCACAAATTTTATGTGATTCACATATGCTTTACGGTGGTTACCCCTTCACTGTCTACTGATATGCTTTCCATTCCATCTTATACCATCTGCTTTTTGCATTGCTACTGTACTTCCCTGCTATTACCCAAGTCTGGATCCACCCTCTCTGTATAAGTGTCTCCCCCTATTTCTTGCTAATGCTCCTCTACATAGTAACCCTACACCGCATAATCGCGTCCAGTTGTGTATACCTACATTGACGATCGACAAGGGTACTTTGTATCCTTACGGGATACCATAAGATGCCCCCTCCATAGGATCCGTATTTATATTTACACGTTCAGGCTCAACGCAATCTGTTTGAATCCTTTTAATATTAACTTTAATAATGTCCGGGTTGTACTATACAAGTTTTCAACCCTTTTGCTTTCATTAAACACAGTATGAGCCACTTATTTATAACACGACTGGCCCCTGATTTCATGGTATTGGCTGAACACTTTAACCATAGTCCGCCTATTAGGGCATCACTATGGCGATCTCATCACGCATTACCTACATAGACCTCAGTAATTCATTCATTCTGCATTCCTTCTTTGATTTGAGCTGGCTGCCTGAGTCACTCTAGATCGAACTTGCAACCTTCAGGTCGTAGGCAGGAGCTTACACTCTGCGCCACACGAGACTGATAGTTAGGGTACTAATGATTATATGATTATCTCTGGGAGCATTTTAAAACAGATATCGCCCATTGGAAGGGGAGTTTCACTATCCCTAGTTCCGATTGGCCATCTTACATTGACCCCCTGGGGGGGTGGAGTTTGAGACACTACTTAAACCAGACTGGGACACAATGCTTTCATTAGCCGCCAGCCTACCTTAAGGGCTGGTGCTGCTATTTTTTGTTTTCTGTTCCTGCTGGTGGGATTAGGGTGGGGGATTGCTCTAGAAGCTAACATTACTAAGAGGCTTTTAGGAGATAGCATTATCTATCACCCACTTATTTACCCATTGACTAGTCCACCTTTTCTAACTTAGGGATCAGTGTTTATTTTACTAGATCCTCTCTAGGAATAGCTCTGAGGTTTATTTTACACCTCTTTGGTTCCTGACGAAGCTAAATGAACATTAGCGGAAACGCGTCGAATCTCCCTGAATTTCCATTATCGCTGTAGCTATACCTTTTGTTTGGATTCGTTAGCTGTTCTAACTTTGAAACCCTGCCATAGCGTAATTCGCTATGGCAGGGTTTCAGTCTCGAATCCTTCTTGTTGTCCCGTGCCGAATCTTTTTTTGAGCCTTATACTAAAAACGGACACGGATTTTCGGTTTACCCCTCAATGGAACACTTTAGTCTAACCGAAACTCTGTTCGCATTGTGGTTACAGGAACACGGTTATTAGAGACAGTTTCATTATCCGGATGACCAGCACTTTATTCATCCTTGGATTCGGTCTCTCTAGAAACCCTAGTTTTTTTTATTGGTTTCTTATTCCCTTTCATTTTTGCCCACACATCTATTTTGGATTCTGGAAAGGGAATTTTTATTTTTATTTTTGTGTGTCCCTTTGAAGATTGGCCCTTTAAGCCTCTCTCTTTTATTTTTACATCTATTAAGGTTATGTTTTAGAGTCGAATAAGAATCCTGATAGTGAAACCCCCTTTTTTGTAGTTATCCAGTTGATTTTCCTGCTTCTGTGAATTTCAAACTCCCATTCATGTTAGAATGGGAGTCTGAATTGCATTCCACCTTGACGCTAAATCGTTGGCACCATTGTTGCGAATCTGTAGCAAAAACAGCTGGCAGGTCTCCCAGACTGAAACATCTCTAAAAGGTGTTGCCATAGAACCTATGTCGTCCCTGAGAGACTTGCTTTTGTCTTTCTGTATTCCCCGTCTATGTAAGTGCTGCAGGATATGGTGGCGCTATACAAATAAAGATTATTATTATATTACTATTTCCCCGGAAATCTCCAACCTCTCTTTTCAGGGTTGTGACGAAGTAGGTGGACTTGTCCAATAGCAGAGGCCTTCTGGAAAAGGGTCTCTCGCCTCATAGCTTCCGTGACTTATGACAAGATTAGGGCTTGACACCTTTGTCCTCCGACTAGGAGATAAAACCCCATGGCATTCACAACACCTCATTTAAAGGGGTTGTCTCGCGGCGAAAGCGGGAAAAAAATTTTTTCACTTACCCCCGCATTCTGCCCTGTTAAAAAGAAAACATAGGTTAGTTTTTAAAAAGCACATTGCACTTACCTGCATCAGCGTTCTGCAGCTTCTTCTATTCTTCTTTTAAAGATGGCGCCGCTGGTCTTCTCCCACGGTGCACCGCGGGTCTTCTCCCATGGTGCACCATGGATTTTCTTCTCCTTCCTTGCGTTCCATTGCCGATTCCAGCCTCCTGATTGGCTGGAATCGGCACACGTGACGGGGCGGAGCTACGATGACGACGCGGTGAGCAGCTCTCCGGCACGAGCGGCCCCATTCACCAGGCAGAAGACCGCACAGCGCAAGCGCGTCTAAAAGAGCAAGACGACAGCGAAATTAGACGGAGCCATGGAGACGTGGACGCTAGCAACGGAGCAGGTAAGCGAATAACTTCTGTATGGCTCATATTTAATGCACGATGTATATTACAAAGTGCATTAATATGGCCATACAGAAGTGTATAACCCCACTTGCTTTCGCGAGACAACCCCTTTAAGCTTCTGCAGGATATTGCCATGGCTGTACGTGTTTTAATAGCGTAACAGTGGCAAAAACCAGTACTCCCTTTTGAACCACTTATTTGCCACATAACCAAAAAAATTATAAATGAAAAACTCAGCCATTCGCTCGAAAAGAATCATCCAGTTTGAAACAGTTTGGGGCCCTTGGATTGTAAACATCCGAAATCTACATTGTTATGTGAGAGTCTAAGGAAGAGAGTAGAAGAAGACAGGAATTAGGTCCTACCTGTTAATTCCATTTCCTGAAGTCATCCTGACAGCATACACCTGGAGGTTGTCTGCTGGACACCTGTTGGGACAGGAAGCGGAAAATACAAAAGGCAACTCCCACCACCGGCTCACCAGTGTGTACCAAATAACTACAGTGACCCGGCTTTGCTTAACCAATCATCTTTAATACAGCCATCATAGTACCATACGTTACTTCACGTGAAATTAACTCAAGGGGAGGGAAAAGCCCCTATGCCAGTGTTGGCGAACCTATGGCACGCGTGCCGGGGAGGGCACGCGGAGTCCTTTCTGCCGGCACGCGTGCTGTTCGCTGATATCACCCGGCCGTCGGCACTGCAGAGAGAGCTTCCTGCCCTGTCAAACGTAAGGCAGGGCAGCGCTGACTGCAGAGTGAACTTGATTGCCGGCACGCGCGGTCTTCTAGCAGCTCCTCGTACCCCCCCCCCCCGCCCCTCCACACATCAGGCCAATGGGAGCGCTTCCTTACTCCCCTGTCACTCCTATAGCGGGAGATTTAAATAAAGCCCAGACGGCAGCGAAAGTGAAGGAGATGCCGGCACGCGCAGGCTGTTGTCTGCTCCTCATATCCCCGCCCCTCCGCACAGCAGCCCAATGGGAGCGCTTTCTACCTCCCATGTCAGAAGTAGTGCGGGGATTTCCAATGCAGAGCCGACAACAGCCTTCGCTCAGTGAGTGCCTGTGGTGAGAGAAGCAGAGCAGAGCTTCAGCAGTAAAGAAGAGGTTTAAAAGAAGATCCTTGCTGCCTGGGTTAAAGTAAGAAGCGAACAGCAGTTACTGCAAAGATAACTGCTAAACACTTCAGTTCACCGCTACACA
Source organism: Eleutherodactylus coqui (assembly GCF_035609145.1). Classification (NCBI taxonomy): domain Eukaryota; kingdom Metazoa; phylum Chordata; class Amphibia; order Anura; family Eleutherodactylidae; genus Eleutherodactylus; species Eleutherodactylus coqui. The sequence continues at coordinate 185,624,047 of NC_089842.1, forward strand.
CATAAACACGGGCGTTTTGGCATTGCGGTGTCCGCCTCCGGATTCTGCAATGCAAATACTGCACATAGACATGCTGTTGGAAATCAGTTTTCCATGTCGCCGAGCGAAAATCAATTGCGACTTTTCGCTCGCGGATGGAAAATCGCAGCATGTTGTATTTTGGCCGCCTGCAGACGGGCGGGTCGGATCCGGCAGCGAGAATTCTCGCCGCGGGATCTGACCCGAGCACCTGCAGGGACCAGTGCGTACGCACCCGCGCCCCGCAGCTCCGGCTGTTTGATGTGCTGGCTTGCTGGGCAGACCGGATCCGGCAGCGGGTGAGTGACATTTCTGCGAGCCCTGCACAGAAATAGAGCGTGCCGCAATTTGTTTGCTGCGCGATATTTCTCTCGGCCAAACCGCGGCCGTCTGCATAGGATTGCGTTTGTTAACGCAATCCTATGCAGGCTTCCAGCAGCGGAAATTCCGCGGGAAATCCCACCGCGGAATTTCCGCTCATGTGCAGGCGGCCTTTGGCAGAACGCACACAGGTGGATTTGCATTGTGGAGTCCACAGCGGGCGTCCACCTCCGAACTCCACAGCAAATACCGCCCCATAGCATGCTGGGGAAATACGTGGTTTCACTTCCATGAGCAGAAATTGATTGCGATTTTCCGCTCGCGGAAGAGAAATCACAGCATGCAGCGATTCTGTGAGGGCTACGCACGGATGGCTTCCATTGAAGTCAATGGAAGCAGCTTGTCCTGCGGCCATTCCGCAGTCATAATTACAGAATGGCCGCAGGACCTGCGTCAGCGCGGCATAATCTGTACTGCGCATGCATGCTGGCTGGTAGAGCCGCAATACAGATTATGAAGAACCCGGATAGGTACGCGGGGATCACTGGCGAGGCACAGGGTTGATTCCGCTGCGGGATCTGACCCGGCTATGTGCAGGTGGCTCAAAGTTCACGTTTAACCCTGTAATGACGTGGACTCGTTTTTTTTCCCCATTTTCGTTTTTTCCTTTTCCCTTTTAAAAATCATAACTCCTTTATTTATCCATCGACGTTGCTGTATGAGGGCTTGTTTTTTGCGGGACGAGTTGGTCAGTACGATTACAATGATACCAAACTTGTATAGTTTTTTTTGCTGTACTACTTTTATTTTTTTGTAAAGACATCTAATTTTGTAAAATTATTTTCTGCCGCCATCATCTGCGCACAATAACTTTTTAATTTTTCCATCAACGTAGTTGTGCGAGGGCTCATTTCTTGCGAGATGTCCAGTAGTTTATTTTAGTATCATTTCGGAATACATACGACTTTTTGATCGCTTTTTATTGCATTTTTTTCTGGGAGACAGGGTGACTGAAAGTGCATTTCTGGCGTTCTTTTTTTTTAATTTTTTCGGATGACGGTCACCATGTGGGGTAAATAATGTGCTACTTTGATGGACGCGCATCCAAAAAGCAGTTAAAATCTGCACGCTGTCTATTTTGAAGCGGCCCTGTCCTTTTTAGAACGACGGAGGTAAAATCATACGTCGTGATAAGCCCCGCCCCCTGACATGTTGGCACTTTGCGATAAATATGTGGGTTTTAGGTCGCAGTTTGGGCACTCGGACTCCAAAAGGTTCGCCATCACTGCCCTATGCTGTCAGGATGACTTCAGGAAAAGGAATTAACAGGTAGGACCTAATTCCTGTCTTCCCCTCGTCATCCTGACAGCATACACCTGGAGGAATGCCAACAACCAAGGGCTTTAGGGAGGGACCACTGCCTGTAGCACCTTCCGCCCAAAGGCCATATCACGGCTGGCCCCCAGGTCCAGGCAATAGTGTTTAGTGAAGGTATGAGTGCTCGACCATGTGGCAGCTCTGCAGATCTGGTCGGTTGTCGCCTGGGCTCTCTCTGCCCAGGAACAGGCGACCGCCCTAGTGGAATGGGCTCTAACGTCGCCCGGGAGTGGGATCCCCTGGGATCTGTACGCCTCTTCTATGGCCCTCCTGACCCAACGCGCTAAGGAGTCCTTAGTAGCGGCCCCTCCACTGCGTGGACCCTGAAATTGAATAAAGAGGTTTGTTAGACTTCCTGAAGGAATATGTGACCTCCAAATACTTCAGGATTGCTCGTCTAACATCTAGATTATGGAACCTCTGTTCCGTGGTGTTATGGGGTTCCTGGCAGAAGGAGGGAAGTACTATTCGCTGTTCCCTGTGAAAGTCTGTGAGAACTTTCAGTTGGAAAAAGGGGGTCAGGCCTGAACTTTATTTTATCTGGGAAGATGGTCATATACGGAGTCCTAATAGAGAGGGATTGGATCTCCCCGATCCGTCTAGCGGATGTGATGGCAACTAGAAAAGCAACCTTATAGGAGAGGATCTTAACTGATAGATCTTACAGGGGCTTAAAGGGGTGTGCGCAGAGGGCCTGTAAAACTAGGTTCAGGTCCCATGGGGGCATGGTTTCCCTTACAAAGGGGTGGAGTCTGACTGCCCCTTTAAGATATTTCCTAATTAGCCTATGGTCGCCTAAGGGGGGGGGGGGGGGGGGGGGGGGGGGGGAGTCAAAAAAGGCTCCAAGGGCGGCCACCTGGACCTTAAGGGTACTAGGTCTTAGCCCCATATCTAATCCAACCTGTAGGAACTCCAATATCTTGTTAATGTCAGGCTGTTGGAGGTCATGAATACTATGCCTCAACCACCTAGAGACGGTATCCCACACCCTAGTGTATATAATTCTGGTGGATTTCTTGAGGCTCTCACAAAGTAGTGGTCCCCCTCCCTGATAGGCCCTGGCTCTGGTATTTTACCCACTCAGCTTCCAGGCCGCCAGTCTGAACTGTCGGACCTTTGGGCATATCAGGGGACCCTGCTGAAGGAGGTCGTCGCTCTGCGGCAGATGTAGAGGCTCCTGTGTCGAGAGAGCGGCTAGGAGCAGGGAACCAGGGTCTCTTGGGTCAGAATGGGGCCACCAGGATAACGGAGCCTGGGGACTCCTGAATTTTCCTTAGGACCCGAGGAATCAGGGGGATAGGTGGGAAGGCGTATGCACGGTCCCAATCCCAGGCCTGGGATAGTGCATCTATTCCCAGGGAGCCCCCGTCTGCTCCCCTGGAGAAAAACCGGGGACACTTGGTGTTCTCCCGAGAGGCGAACAAGTCCACCTTGGGTGTCCCCCATCTCTCTAAAATTAGCTGGAACGCGTGTGGATGTAGAGTCCACTCCCCGGGGTCTATCTTCCTGCAGCTAAGATGGTCCGCCATGGAGTTCTCTGGGCCCCTTACGTGGTACGCTGTGACGGAAGGCGTCCGCTGCTCTATCCACCCGAGAACTTTCACCGCCAGGTCTTGGAGTCGGGGGTTCCGCGTGGATCCCTGGTGGCGGATGAGGGACACAGTTGTTATGTTATCCGAAAAGATCTTAATGTGTCTACCCCTGATCTCTGTCTCGAGGCCCCGAATGGCCTTCCAGACAGCGCAAAGTTCTTTGTAGTTGGAGGATTGAGCAGCTTCCTCCCGGTTCCAGCCCCCTTGGACGTAATGACGGCCTAAGTGGGCCCCCCAACCAGTTGCACCTGCGTCAGTAAAGATGGATACTGGGGATGCGGGGTACCAAGCCGTGGCTATGGCCAGGTTGGAGATAAAATCCTCCTTGGAATGGTGGATGTCTATCTTGTAAGTAAGGACGACTTTCCAATCCAGGGAGGCGGGGGATTTATCCCAGTTGTTTAGGATAAAGTCTTGGAGGGTTCTACAATGTAACTGGGCCCAAGGGACTACCCCGATGCCAGATGTCATGAGGCCGAGGACCCTCATGCCTCTCCTAAGGGAGACTTCAGTGGTTAGCGAAAGTGCCCGACACTCATCCTGGATCGTTTTTTTTTGTTTTTTTTTTCTCCTCTCCTTTCTCGGCGAAGGGATGAGCACTGATGGTGTGAGTCCAGAATCACTCCCAGAAAAAATTTTTTTTTTCTCCCCTTCTGCTCGGGCAGAAGACTGGATTTAGAGGAGTTGATGATCCAGCCTAACGACTCGAACAGACAGAGTGTGAGGTTGACCTGGAACTGGAGTTCTGAAGCCGATCCTGCTATAATCAGGAAATCGTCGAGGTATGGGACAATCAACACCATGTCAGTCCTTAGTGCCGCCACCATCTCCAACACCAGCTTGGAGAACACCCGGGGTGCGGAGGAAATCCCGAACGGCAGGCCGTAAATTGAAAGTGAGAGACAGAGCCATCTATCACCAGGGCAAACCACAGAAGCCGCTGGGAATCTATGTGTATAGGGACATGGTAATATGCGTCCTTTAAGTCCACGGTGGCCATGCCACTATCCGGCGCAATTAAGGGGATTGCTGACCGCGCCGATTCCATTTTAAATTTTTGATACGCGATAGATTTATTCAGGAATTTCAGATTAATTATAGTTCTATAGGATCCGTTGGGTTTTTTGATTAGGAACAAGGAGGAGTAGCACCCCTTGAATAGTTCTTCTGCGGGAACCCGAGTGATGACCCCTAGGGACAACAGCTCTTGCACCCCCACCTGGAGGGCCTGAGCAGACGCAGGTGACTGGCAGGGGGTGACCACGAACCTCCGGGGAGGAGGGGAGGAAATTTCAATTTTGTAGCCATCCGAGACTAGGTGCAAGGCCCAGGGATTGGAGGTCACCTTGTTCCATCTAAGGGCGAACCCCTTCAGTCTGCCCCCTACTTGTAGGATCCGGGAAGGCGGATTCTCACCCTTTCCGCCTTTGGGATAGGACCAGCGTCCGGTTTTCCCTTTCCCCTTGTATGCTCTAGAGGGAACAAGAGGAGGAGGGTAGGGGGGAGGAAGGCCGCTTAAACGATTTCTCCGATGGTAGTCCCTGGCTCTTATCCGATGCCTTCTCTAGGAGAGTATCCAAGGAAGGCCCGAAGATTCTGTGTCCTTGGAAGGGCAGGGAACAGAGTCTATTCTTGGAGGCGTTATCTCCTGTCCAGGCCTTAACCCAGACAGCCCTCCTGGCTGTGTTCGAGAGGGCTGCTGAACGGGCCCCGAACCTCACTGACTCCATAGAGGCGTCTGCCAGGAAGCCTGTTGCCTGCTGGAGGAGGGGAAGGCAGCTGGAGATGTCCTCCCTAGAGTCCCTCTGGGAAATCAGCGTCTGGAGTTGGTCTAACCAGACCGACATAGATCTCGCCCCAGATGTGGCCGTGCTGTTGGCTTTGACGGTCAGGGCACCGGTCTCCCAGGCCTTTTTCATCGCAGAATCCACTCTGGTATCTAGTGGATCCCGCAGTTGGAAAATGTCCTCAACGGTGAGGGCTTCTTTTTCTGAGACCCTGGTGACCGCCAGATCCACCATAGGGATGGTTTCTAGGAACTCAATATCTTCTGGTGTGAAGACCATCCGATCCTTGAATTCCTTGGACAGGAAGAATTTCTGATCTGCCTGTTTCCACTCTGTCAGGATCAGCTGTTTTAAAATGTCATTAACTGGAAATGACGGTTTTGGCTGTGGTAGGAGTCCCCGTGTGAGGGTATATATATATATTGCCATATGTTCTTTATACTTTTATACCTATATGCAAGTTTTATTCAATTCCAAATGAGAAAAAACTTTAATACTTCGCCTTACATCAGATATGCCAAGGTTTTGCAAGAGATGTATCTTAAATTCAGAGAAGAAGATACGTAACCAGACACAAGGCCGCATGTACTTGGCCAATTTCCCAGAAGCGCTGGAACAAGATATCAAGATGTTCAAATGTACATGACTGTTATATGATTTTCACTGTCTCAGTCCGCAAATCCGGACTGCCCATATATGGTTATGAGCCCATCACCCCCTAGTGGTGAGAGGGCAGAGGGTATAAGATCTCATGTAATCTGTAATAAAGGGCGCAGTTTTTTCTCCCGTGTGAGGAGCTAGACCAGACTCCTGTGTGTGGTGTCTCTTCTTACGGCCGGCAACGGGGAAGTGGGGTGGGCCGGATTGGTGCTGCACTTAGAATTTTAACCCTCATACCCGGAACAGGCTATCCTGAAAGGATGACTGCTGCGGCACCTCTTTGGTGCGCCAGGGATTGTGGGTTCGAGTCCCATCTGGGGCGGTTGCCCACCTTCCATCAGCATACTGTGCTTTAGATCCAGACAGGCTTTTTCTGGATAAGGCACTGGCCTTTTAAGCCGGACTGCAGTTAACAGCTGACCCAAGTCCGCCGATGAAAAGAAATGCTTCCTTGCATCCTCCATGGGCGGCATGGATTCTGAAGGAGAATCTTCTAGGACCTCCCCAGAGTCTGACTCTCCCATTCGTGCCCGCCTTACCCTTCGTGGGGGGCGGCAGAGAAAGAGATGAGAGCGAGGCTTCAATCTCCTCGTGGACCATGGATCGGATGTCCGACATGCCCGAGGAGCCCTTTTGGCGGATCACCTCTCCGTCCGTCCGCGCATAGTGGCTTGGTGTGGCCCTCTTCTAGCCGCCGTAAGCACTCGCTTTTTGGCCTCTCTAACCTTTTGTGCATCTCTGTCCTAAGAGACGGAGACAGCAAAAAGGACTTCCAGCACCAGATCCTGATGTCTCAATCCTCCCTCCCCGGTACTCCCAAAGCAGTCTACTCACCAGCAGGCTGCTTTCAGTGTCCTCTCTGGCTGACATCTTCAGTAAGGTGCAGTCAGGAGAGATGCAGAGGAATCCAGTCCTTTTAAATTTTCAAATTTGGCGCCGACACGGCCCCTTTAAGTGAGGCCCCGCCCCCGGTGACGCGGCCACGCTAACGTCACGCCGCCGCGCCGGACCCGGGGGATACGCCGCATACACTGGGACGCCGCCGACCAGCACACCCGTGGGGACGCACGCCGACCAGCACACACGTGGGGACGCCGACCGGACCCGCCGCCTAGGAGAGACACATGGCGCCACGCTCGCGCCGAACGGACCGCACCGAGCACTGCTGGCATACCTCTCTAGACGTGGATCCCTGGAGACACCGGCGTCCGAGCCTGCAGGTACCGGGGCTGCTTCCTACCGGTTCGACAACCCCACTGGGCAGCATACCGGGGGAGGATTTTCCCACTGGGGGAACAGTGCTGGGTAGATCCTGCGGGTGAGGGTCCCCACGTAGGGTCTCACCCGCGCAAGCCCTGCCAGCCCGAACAGAGAGTCGTCCCCCCACGGGCGGACAGGCTGCATGGGAGTCTTCTTTCTTCATTCACCTCCAGCATATACCTGGAGGCTCCGCTTGGACTGTCCTGTAGGGACAGGAAGACACTGGTGAGCCGGTGGTGGGAGTTGCCTTTTGTATTTTCCGCTTCCTGTCCCAACAGGTGTCCAGCAGACAACCTCCAGGTGTATGCTGTCAGGATTACGAGGGGAAAGCAAGGTTACCAGCAGCACACTGTTCAACCAAACACGGATGGAACCGGACAATGCAACAGCCACATACATAGGAACCTGAACCGCTGTTCCAGGAGAATGTCCATCTATATATATAAAGCTGAAAGCCCTGACTGACTGACTGACTGACTGGCCAAAAGTTCTCCAACTTCCCGATGTCGTAGAAACATGAAATTTGGCGCGAGCATAGATTATCTCCAAAATAGGAAAAGAAATTGGGTCCCAACTCGATTATTCAATTCTAGCACAAAAGAATTGGCGTCGAAATTTTACGTGCGGAATGTAATTTCTTCACTTTCCAGTGTCATAGAAACAGGAAATTTGGCACGAGCATTGATTATGTCATAAATAGTAAAAGCTAATGGGTCCCAACTCCATTATTCAATTCTAAGCGCAAAAGAATTAGCGTCCAAATTTTACGTGCGGAATGTAATTTTCTCACTTTCCGGTGTCATAGAAACGGGAAATTTGGCACGAGCATTGATTATGTCATAAATAGGGAAAGCTAATGGGTCCCAACTCCATTATTCAATTCTATGCGCAAAAGAATTAGCGTCCAAAATTTATGTACATAATCTAAATCTCTTACATTCCGGTGTCATAGAAACATGAAATTTGGCACAAGGATTGATTGTGTCATAAATATGAAAAGTTAATAGGTCCCAACTCGATTATTCAATTCTAAGCGCAAAAGAATTAGTGTCCAAATTTTATGTACGTAATCTAATTCTCTCACTTCCTGATGTCATTTTATATGAAGCAAACGTCGCATGGTTACCTCCACGTGGTGTTTCCTGGGTAACGCAGAGAACTATGCAAAATGGTGAACATATGTTTTCCCTCAGTATCTCTAAAGAAACCACGACTTCATAAGATTTTCCGTGTGAACACCAGATAAACACCAGTACCAAATTAACTCGGGCGAAGCCGGGTATATCAGCTAGTATATAATAAAGAAGGCTTGTGGCAGCATAGAGATGCATTTATTATGGAGGAATAAAGCTTGGAAGATTTTTTGCACCTATATATTTCCACAAGCCTTCTTTATTATCTAAGGAAGAGCGAGAGGGAGACGTTTTTCGGGAGTTTGGATGATGGGGAAGACGAGTTGGATCGATATATTACTCACTTTCAGGGCTTATTTACATGAGCATATATCAGCTGGTGTTTTCACGCCCAGCCTATAGACGCTTCCATATAAGCAGTTCCCCCCCTTTCCCTCCGCCTCACCAACTCTCTACCTCTCTCCTCCACTTCAGCGTTTGCAATAGGAGGGGGTGGGATGGGGCGGGGCTAAGCTCCAATCTGTCCTGCCCATTCCCACTGCTGGCTATGGGCAAGGGGCGGGAGCTTAGCGCCCCCCCCCCCCTCCGCCGCCCCATTGCAAACCGCTTGGAGGGGAGGAGAAAGGCAGAGAGCCGAGGAGGGGAGGAGAGAGGAGGGGAGGACTGCTCAGATGAAAGCGTATATCGGCCAGCAGTGAAAACGCCGGCTGATGTATGCTCGTGTAAATAAGCCCTTAGTTGTATATCTAATAGAGACAGATTACCTACCCTTACCTCTTATAATGTATTAGGTTATTTATAGTATTCCTTGTTTATACTATAGCTATTTTTGTTATGCTAATTTAGGAAACGCTGTACTTATGTAAAGTGCTTATATTCCCCTACGTGGGGTCGCTGCGGCAGAGTGTTGCCACCTTTCAAGGTAAAATACAATAAATACAATTGAAACAAACAACCTGCCACACTAAATATATTAGGTGTATATATACTTTATTAGGAATGGTGCAGCTAGAGCTCTCTCCACTGACTCCACCACAATTGCTTATGCACACCGAGTCATAGAAACCATGAGAACTAGTGCATATATGACACTAGTCACCGACTAGTATCAGTGGTACTAATATACTAAAAGCACCACAATCAGTAGTGAGGAGATAAATGCCTACAGCATAGATCTGAAGCTAAAACACAGCATTAGAGCTCCCGATATGTTTCGCCAGACAACTGGCACCTTCAGGTGTACATGGAGCTATAGATGGAACAGACATATAGCATTAAGAGGTGGCATCAGCATCAACCCCACCACCAATTAGCTGTGCGAAAGATAGAGGGATCAACCAATAGTGGCTCTGGGCTTAATGCACAGACATCAGTGCGAAGACCAATAAAAAGAAACAGTATGTGGCAGCCAGTAGAGGAACACATAACATTCAGCCAATGGGAGACACATTGCTAAAGAACTCCCTGTGTTCATCAGCCAGCACACGCTCAATAGATCAAAACAGGATAAAAGTCTCAAGAATGCAGAGGTGTTCCCAGTATTCATAGGCCATGCTTAGTATATTGAAATGGGCCAATAGAATAAAAATCTTCGCAAGGCCTAAATGTAGGTATAATTTGCGCTACAATAGCCAAGTAATCAATACTAGCGTGATGACTCTTTTGTGCAAAAATCAGCCTTTTTTTTTTTTTTTTTAACACAATAGAATACAGCAAAGCAGAACTTCAAAAGTAGATTGTAAAAGGTACCGGGGCAAAATTTACAAAACCAATTGATAAGGAAATCTCATTAGCAGCGCTGTTATAGATTTATTGTGGATTGCATTGTAAAACCTTGATGACCAAAGGTATTTGTGTATCTTGATGCCACCAGGCACTGCTGGTGGAGTCAAGATTGACAGGGGGGTGATGCCCCCTGAACGTGATTGGCTGCACGGCTGCTTGCCCTGTAGGTCCTGGAAGGGCACTAAAGGATTGGCAGTAGCGGAGCGCAGAGCGGGAGTCGTCGTCGTAATGTTGCCTCAAGCCAGTGCCAGACGGCACAAAGGTGTTAGGATGGGTAGGGTAGTGGCACGCAGCACAGACTGGCTGGATCTGCGGCGAAGCACACGCACATTCTGCAGCCGCAGAAATTGGGACAGGAGAGCAGGGGAGCTGATGTTATGGAGCTCTGGGGTGGCAGTCCGCATGGAGGTGACAGGTGGCTGCCAGGACGCAGCGGAAAGATGGCGGGCGGCTGTCCTGGCGGTGAAGCACATGCGCGGCCTGCTGCTTCGGAAAGAATAGGGAGCAGGGGTGGAACAGGCGACAGGAAGCACAGAGGTGGCAAGCACGGCCCTGACAGCCGAAATCTCTTTTGTGTGTGTATTGATTAGTGCCTGGGCTGCTGCAGCCTCAGCCTGGGGGTTACTTCTCTTCGGAGCCTTACATTATTAGATGTTAATGCAGGCCAAAAAAGGCCACAGCAGCAGCAGCAGCCCAGGCACTAATCAATGCACACTGTGCAGCTAGGACCTTCCCATCTTGAGCCAATTGGGAGCTAGGGTTGTGAGAGGGGTGTTCTCCCTGTCAAACCCCTAGCTTCCGGTGGCATCAAGATACACTAATACTGATGACAAATTCCCTATTAGGTAAGAAACAACTTAACCTATACCTTGTTTATGTTAATACTTCCTTTCATATAGTCTAATTGGGACCCTTTATTATGGCTGTCTAGAATTAGCAGCAGCGATCTTGATTCCAGGAAATGCATCATGCCTTAGGCCGCCTGCAGACAGCCGAGTCTGATCCCGCTGCAAGAAAACTCGCAGCGGGACCCGACCCCCTGTAGGGACCAGTGCGGCGCTCACCTCTCCCGTGGCTCTAGCTCTTTGATGTGCCATCTGCCGGCCAGCCAAAACATGCGTGTAGCGCAGCCGGGGCCCTGGGAGAGACATTTCTGTACGGGCCTCTGTGAGACCCGCACAGAAATAGAACATGCCGCGATTTGTTTTCCGCATGCATTTCCACGCGGACAAATTGCGGCCGTCTGCATAGGATTGCGTTTTGCAATGCAATCCTCTGCAGACATCCGGGGACGGAAATTCTGCGGGAAATCCCGCCGCAGAATTTTCACCCGTGTGCAGGGGGCCTTAGGAAAACTCCATCTAGTAGATGTTACACACAAAGGTCTATGAGGACTAAATGGACTAGCTGCAATTTGGAAGCAACCCGAGGAATACATTGTCCCACTGCATGACTCACATATATCATAGGAAAACATAGAAAGAAAGATCTGAAGTTTCTTCCCAAACGGAGGGCGTCAGATGTTTCTTTTCATGTCTTTTAGGAATGTTCATTAATAAGAATATATTTGTGGTACGTAATTACAATGGGCTGTTGCCGTGTTTATTATTCCTACAGACGAAGCTGCATACATAAAGATAGCGGACTGCCCGCAACGTCAGGACTATATAGCCACATAATGATTGCACTTCCACAACTCTATACACATAAACAGGACTTTTTTGCCTGCTGTCAGCAGTATATACACAGGCTGTCAGCATTAAATACAAAGTCGGGCTCAAAGCACAGTTATGTGGTCCAAAGTGAAGGCAATCTCTAGGAAGACTGTCATCAGGAGGAATAAATACAGCTTTGCTTATACTGTAAGCGCTGCATAGAAATACAGGTCTGCTTACACTGTCAGCACAGCATTATTAGCGGCATCACATTTCCCCGTGTAACATATTCAGATGGATAGGATTCATTATTTCCAGAAAGGTAATTCACCAACAAAATTATAATATACACCGTATATATTTATTCACTGGATAGGTTACGTTATGGCAGCGAAGCACTGAACACGACAGGACGCAACCTTACGTCATTTGGATGGTGCTAGATCAGAACTGAGCCTGCTTCATTTGGCAGCCGGATACGGCTCTTACCGATAGCTGGTCTCCCGCTGCAACAGCAGGGGTGCATGAGGACAGCAACCCCTGCTGTTAATCCCCTACATGCCATGATCTATGTAGGGAGCGCTCCCTCTGTGACACCATCGGACCTCCGATGACTGAGGACAAATAGGTTGCCATGGCAAGAGGACGCCAGATACACGCTATTACGAGCGATAAGGCATTGCAGGACAGAAGTCCTGCAATGCCTTACCATAGCGATCATATCAGCTATGGCTCAGGTCCCCTTCAGGCACATAAACCGTATATTAAAACAAAAAAAATCGTGTTTAAAAAAAAATAAATAAATTAAAAACAAAAAAACACAAACCCCCCCCCCCCCATTTTTGCTCATTTTCCCCCATTTTGTATCAAACAAACTTAAAAATTTAAGAAAAATCCCACATTTTTTTTTATCAGCGTGTCCATAATGACATGTACTATAATTTGGGCACACTATTAATCCTGCACAGAGAAAAAACCTTAAATAAAATGGAAGAAATTTTGTTCATTTTACCTCCAAAAAGTGCAATAAAAGTGATCCAAAAAGCCATATGTACCCCAAAATGGTAAAAAGAAAGAAACAAGCACTGACAGGTCTCCGTCCATGCAAAAATGAAAATGTTATAGGACTTTGAATGTAGTGATGTAAAAATAATTATAATTACCAAAAATGTGGTTTTATTGTGCAAAAGTGGAAAGACCTAAAAAAATATATTATATATTTTTGGTATCGTTGTAATCGTACTGACTTACAGAAAAAACGTATTGTGTCATTTATGCTGTCTGATTGAAACTTTAAAAAAAAAAAAGTTTTAAAAAAGACATCATATTCCCCGTAAAAATGGTACCAATAAAAACTACAGTTCGCCAACAAGCCCTTATACAGCCGTGTCCACAGAAAAATAAAAAAGCTGTGGCTTTTAAAAAATGGAGAACAAAATCCCCTAAAAATCGTTGCATCCTTATGCTCAAAATAGGCCGTTTCCTTAAGGGGTTAAAGTGGTTTTCAGGCAGCAAACCTTAATCCCCAAGATAAGCAACCAATATTTGATTAGTGGAACTCTGTGCAAGACGTCCACAATCATCATAGCAAAAGGGCAGGGTAGCTTATCCATATATGTCTGTGCCCAGGACCGTACTGAAGCTTCACTCCATTCACTTATGTAGAACGTTTGAATTGTTCTAAAACAGGAATGTGAAAGGAGATAAATCCAGTGATCCTAAAGCCCCATTTACACACAAAGATAATCGCTCAAAATTAGTTTAAAAGATGGGGAGAATAACAGTTTGAGCGATCATTTAGCATAAGCTGCTAATGGGCACTAATGCCTATTAGTTGATTATTAACGTCATTTGCATGTAAATGAGCCTCCCTTCGCTGTATGCAGACAACAGCAGGTGGTCTGTTATCTGTATACAGCCCCGCTGCTTTGCCTCCGGACTGTAGCTGAACACAGTGTTTTCAGCGCTCCTGTGAAGAATCACAGCGTGCGGTCCCTGTCATCAGCTGCCCAGCCGAACCATGGATTTTAAACTCAACATAAAATCATCGTGCGGCAGAAAAGCAAACGATGGTAGCATTTACACACAATGATTATTGCTCAAAAGAAATTGTTTGAGCGAATTTTGAGTGATAATTGTTCCGTGTAAATGGGGCTTAACATACTGGGATAATTAAACAGAAATGGACACAAGTGAATTGCTTTAAACATTCACAATAAATGGCTGCTATCTTAGTTAATAAAAAAGGACGGACAATATATGGAAACTAAAACTGCTCCACCGTGTTGACATCCAATTTCTAAAAAACAAGAGGAGCCATGATGACATTGTGCAGGGAATGGTAATAAACTGGGACAGTCTGCTTCTGTTCTATGCATGGTCCTAGTGCTAGAGCATCATGCAACCTACGGATATCATTGAGTATTGTGTTCTTCATCTTACACATGTAAGGTCCTGTTAGGCAAAGGAACCAATTTTCTTAAGGCCTGGCAGAGGCTGTTTACTCAAACCAACCAAACAGTATAAAAGAAAGTTTGTACATAAAGTGCAAAGGTGCTTGAGGTTCTTCAGTCAGATGATGTTAGGGACACTGTATTTATGGTTTCCGTGCATTGTGTGGCACTACAATATGTGATCGCTATGTATGAGCACAATAGTGTGAACTAGTTGCCATCAAGCAATATTTCCTGATTCCCTCATACTCTATATATACGGCAATTCATGCATGTAAATATATAGAATATACACTGAATGGACACTTCATTAGACACCCCAATCTAGTAGTGCGTTGGACTCTGCTTTGGCCTTCAGAACTGCAGCAATTCACTAGGACAGAGTCCACTAGATATTGATATCATTTTGCAGGAATATTGGCCCATCAGGACAGGATAGCTTCTTGTAGTTGCCAAAAATTAGATGGAGGTCCTGACATGTTCTGAACACCTTGTTCTAGCTCATCCAAGAGATTCTCTATACAGTTAGGATCGGAGGACTCTAAAAGCCAACATGTTGTCATGTTCCTGGAACCAATCCATAACTATACAACACTTGTAGTATGGTGAATTGTACTGCTGTAAGTGTCCTTCTGCCATAGAATAAACAGCTGCCATGAAGGAAGGAACTTGGTTGCCCACAATATCTAGGTCCTAACATCCATCCAGAAGTATGAGAGGACTCAGGGTGTGCCAAGAAACCATTCTCCACACCATTACCCAATCTCCACCAGCCTGAACTGTCGACATCCAACAGGAAGGTTTTATTGATTCATGCTGCTTGCACCAAATTCTGACCCATCAACATGGTGCAAGAGAAGATTGGATTCAACTGACCAGGCACCGTTTTTCCACTGCTCAGCAATCAAATCTTTGCATGTTTTTGCTCACTGGAGTATTGCCCATTTCTCTTAGACAATAATGGTGCTTGAACAGTTTGTCTGCTGTTACAACCAATTTGTGGTAAGAATCGATGAGTTGTTCATTCTGACAAGTTGGTTTTGAAATCCACGTGGAAGAATTATGGTGTGACCTGGGATCATCAGATAGCATGTGCTGGTGGTTCTTCCCTTGAAAGGTGGAGGCTTTGTTGCAGCTCACACTGATTTTTTTTTGTATAGGGTGGGGTGGCAGCTGGTAGGGTCTTTTAATTGCAGATCCATGGGCGTAGACATGTGATGAAGCATTTTGCTCTTGCCGATGGGTTTCAAGTGATTCGGAAGATGCAAACCAGAGATGAAGCAGGATGTTATTGTTGTGGCATGGATCATGTTATATATGTCAAATAAAGCTTAGGCCAAACACACTTGACCAACACATGAGTGTCTTGCTTTTCCTTGAGGAAAGTGAGGTTGATTTGGGAAGCTGCTCCAAGATGTTGTTCAAAGTTTAAATTGAGAAATTATCCATGCAGTCTCCATTTCTCAAGTTGCCCTGACAGTCAATGACAATGAGAGAACTGTCTGCCCCCCCCCCACACTGTGTAGAGACATGTCCTATTGAATCTGCGCCTATACCTAT
This sequence comes from Eleutherodactylus coqui, assembly GCF_035609145.1. Taxonomy (NCBI): domain Eukaryota; kingdom Metazoa; phylum Chordata; class Amphibia; order Anura; family Eleutherodactylidae; genus Eleutherodactylus; species Eleutherodactylus coqui. The sequence goes on from NC_089842.1 coordinate 185,639,648, forward strand.
GACCATTGGTATTTCAGAATATGAAGGGCCGTTATCACAATGTACAGTCAATGTATCAGTAGGTCTCTACTATACTGGGTGCCGCACTACATGGCATCTGCTACCACAACACAGCAGCTGCAGGGGGAGTGATTGAGCAGCCCAACAGCGCCCCTGCTGACTGGCTAAACCACATTGCCTGTGCTGTGGTGTGACTGAAAGTCAAAGCACAACAGCAACTGTGCCCACTACACACCATCCAAGTGGAAGAATCAAAAGAGATCAACATTCCATGTGGTCTCAGACAGTGGGCTGAGGGAAAACGCGTGATAACTATTGTGCAATCTCCTGCTACTTACAAACACAAGGGGTAAACGGGTAGTGTGCGGACACCAAGGCAAAAAGAAAAAAAAAGGGGGTAACAATGCAAACAAAAAAAAAAAATCTGAAAAACATGTCCTTAGTGCAGCTCAGCATTTTTCACTTGAATGGAGCAGAACTGTGATACCAGATACAACCCAGGGAGAAAAGTGGCGCTGCCTATTTTTTGTCTTAAGAACCAAGTGGTCGGAGCCTGGCCAGAGATGTAGACAGTCGCATCTCAGAGCAGCTCCCGTAAGATCCGACAATCCCATGCTGAAAACGGGACCCAGAGACGGCGAAAAGCCGTTAACAAGCAGCAGAGGCACAGCAGTAAGCTCCGGAGGTGTAACGGACACCAGCAGTGAAAATGGTGCATGGCAAGGAGCGAGGAAAGGCAGAAGAAGCCGGCGGCCGGCAGAAGCAAGATGGCGCTGGCGGGAGGGAGCCGAGAACGCTCATACCGCGCAGACACAGCACGCAAGCTGGCAAGGTATGCCAGGGAGGAGGGGAGACACAGGGGAACAGGGGAGCCCACAGAGAAGCACACAAATGGCGGGAACAGGAGGGGAGGAAGAAGCCACAGACACAGTGCATACAGAAAGAGAGAGAAATAAGGAAAAGACAGACAAAGCAAGCGCATTAACAGACCCTGACAAGCACAGCAAGGGCAAAGACAAACAAAGCAGTGCATACACTGTACAAGGCTCTTTTGGCAACAGGCAAGAAGCCACAAGTCATGCAGACAGCCCCAACCACGAAAACAATGGCGCAAATAGTACCAATACAGCCGATTATGGCGCAAGAGACAACATAAATAGTGCAAGCAACCCAGACAATTGCACGCACAGCACAAACTACGTAAACACACCAGAAAGAGGTACATGGGATGCCTTCCAAAGTACTGAAGATGCTGCCGAAAAAGACCAAAGACAAGAAGACGAAAGATGTGCCAGAGAACCTACGCTGAAAGAAATCTTCAGCGCAATTACTAAAGGCAACGCATCGCTGAGCAATCTTAACATGCAGATGGGGGCGATGCAAAGTAATGTAAACCTGCTACGGCAAGACATGAGGAAAATATCGGAGCGTCTGACAGAAACCGAACAACGTATAAGCGACGTAGAAGACGCAATACAGCCGATGCAACGAGATGTGGAAAAAAACCTGCATGACATACAATATCTACAGAACAAAGTAGACGACCTAGAAAATAGGTCAAGAAGGAACAATGTGCGGATTGTGGGCCTCCCAGAAAAGACGGAAGGAAGAAACCCAGCAGAATTTTTTGAGACATGGCTACCCGAACTGTTCGGAAGAAACACTCTAACTGCGATGTTTGCAGTCGAAAGAGCCCACCGCGTACCGACACGACCCCTCCCCCCGGGGGCTCCCGCCAGGCCGATACTCATCAAAATACTGCACTACAGAGACCGAGACATCAAACTCCAAAAGGCCCGCGAAAAGGGTGAAATTCAATATAATGGCGCGAAAGTCTCCTTTTATCCAGATTTCTCTACGGAAATACAAAAGAAGCGCGCAACATTTGTAGAAATAAAAAGACGACTGCGAAACCTACAAGTGCCCTATGGGATGTTGTACCCGGCTAAACTGAGAGTGGCGGCACTGGGTACGACACAATTCTTTGAAAACCCAAAAGATGCAAGTGTCTGGATAGATCAAAATGAACAGATCCGGAGGGGAAGATCGCCGCACAAGTCACCATGAAGAGGCTACACCCAAAGAAACGTTCATACAAAGGGAACCGAAAATTTCTGAAAGGAGCTCCTGCGACGACCGGATGCATCGCGAAGGAGAATGGAGGACTGGTACCCCGATCCGATGAGACAACGGATCAGTGAGTTATATGTTGGGGGTGTTTGTTGTTTGGTCTCTCTCTCGTATATTTGGGAAATATTAGATAAGATACAGTTAGAAGGGATAAGGTTATATGACAGAAAAATGGTTCAGGGAGGGATAAGGGGAAGAAATGTTAATGTAATTGTACAAATGAAAAGTGTATTGCAAATAACGAAAATGTGCACAGTAAAGGCGGATAAATGTATGTATTGGTGGATGTGGGGGGCCAAACCAAAATGTTGCTGGAGAGGCCCATTGCTGAGAATGAACAGTAGTACACATACATATATAAGGAGCGACACGGGTGAGATGCAAATACAGAGATTGGGACCCTCCCAGTGCGACTAACAAAAACAAAAAGGAGTGGTAACGCCCAGAAAATAGCAACCCTGCGGAAACTAAAAAACAAGGAAAGTGAGTAGTAAGGTCAGGGTTGTCTCGTGGAATGTGAGAGGTATGAGCGACCAGACAAAACGATCAGCAATACTGCAAGTCATCAAGGAACAAGGCCCGGCTATTTTATGTATGCAGGAGACACATTTATCAAAAGCAAATACGGACACGCTCAAAATAGGGGGGATGGGACAGAGCTTCCACTCCACACATACGAGGTATTCCAGGGGGGTCAGCACAGTGGTACACAGAAATATACCGTTTAAATGCCTCTCACGTAAAATTGATCCAGAAGGCTGCTTCATATGCCTACACTGGAGAATCTACAACTACACATGCATTATAGCCTCAGTATATATCCCGCCACCATATAATAACACGATAATGCGGCAATAGGATTCATAGCAGACAAACCGGACATCCCAGTCTTTATCATAGGCGACTTTAATTCGGTCATTAACCCTACACAGGACAGACTACGGGCAGGAAACGTAAACGAGCTAAGGGACCTGACACCACTAAGTAAACTAATAAATGAAATATCATTGATAGATATATGGAGAACACGGCACCCCACACAAACAATATTCCTGCTACTCATCCACACACCAATGTTTATCTAGAATAGACCTAGCAGTGGGGAATATTCAGATATATAGAGATATAACCTTGATAGAATACCTACCAAGAGCTGTATCTGACCATTCCATCCTACGTCTGGACATACAGCACCGTAACACTGATAGTCATTCCCAAAAGAGATGGAATCTGAACCCGCACTGGCTAAACATATTAAACAAGGAAATAGTGAAAACATTAGAGGAATACTTTGTTCTAAATAAGGATACCACAAGTATGACGGTCTGCTGGGAGGCCATGAAGGCATATATGAGGGGGGTATACATACAACAAATCACTCAGGCAAAAAAGGGACATAGAGAAAGAGGACAAAAAATACGAGAAAAACTAAAAGAAACGGAAGAAAACTACATAAAAAGAGAAAACTATAACAACACTCAACCTATGAAAACAAGCCCAAGAGGCCCTTAATAAATACGTACTAGATACGGCAGCCACTAAAAATGGGTTCCGGAAACAGACATATTATGAGGAGGGAGAAAGAACGGGACATATGCTGGCAGTTATAGCCCGAGCACAAACTAGCCCCACGTACATCATCGAACTAAAAGACACACAAGGCAAGATTGTCAGGGATGCAACATCCATAAGAGAGATCACGCGGGAGTTTTACCCCTCCCTGTACTCCTCGAGATTGGAAAAAACGCTAGAACAAATCGAGGAATACTTAGCGGATATAAGAACACAAATTGACGGAGGAACAGAGAGAGTTCCTAGATGCACCAATAGACTTGGAGGAGATGCAAGAGGCGGTAAAAGATATGCAAAACAATAAGGCCCCAGGGGAGGACGGTTTCCCAATAGAATTTTACAAACATGCAGATACTCTACTACCACAACTTCTAGAGACATGGGCGGTGGCGGAAAAGGAAGGGGAATTACCACAAACAATGCGAAAAGCAAAAATAATAATTCTATTAAAACCAGAAAAGGACCCCCTGTCGATGGACTCGTATAGGCCAATATCGTTATTAAACGCAGACGTCAAAATTATAGCAAAAGTTCTAGCCAATCGGTTATCAAAAGGAAGAATCAGTCATCAAAAAAGGACTTTCGTTTGTCCCCACCAATAAGTTCAATTCCTTCGAATGGACAAAAGACATTGCCCTTTTTCTGCGCAAATTGCGCTGGAGGAAGCATCATGCCATTCTGGATAGGAAAAAATGTACTGAGTTAGGGGTGGATATCAAAGATCTTGATGCTATAAAAGTATTGGAATCACTGGAGCAGGAGTCCATGCGTGATCCTAGTGTGAGGGTATATATATATTGCCATATGTGTTTTTTATGCTTTTATACCTATATGCAAGTTTTATTCAATTCCAAATGAGAAAAAAAAAACTTAAATGTCACCTTACATCAGATATCTCAAGGCAGAGAGAGATGTTCTAGGAAATTCAGAGAAGATACGGAACCAGACAAGGCCGCATGTACTTGGCCGATTTCCCAGAAGCGCTGGAACAAGATATCAAGATGTTCAAATGTACATGACTGTTATATGATTTTCACTGTCTCAGTCCGCAAATCCGGACTGCCCATATATGGTTATAAGCCCATCACCCCCTAGTGGTGAGAGGGCAGAGGGTATAAGATCTCATGTAATCTGTAATAAAGGGTGCAGTTTTTTCTCCCGTGTGAGGAATGATACCAGATCCCTGTGTGGTGTCTCTTCTTACCGCCGGCAGCGGGGCAAGTGGGGTGGGGCCGGATTGGTGCTGTACTTAGAATTTTAACCCTCATAAATGGCGCAACCAACTGGGGCGGTAAAATCGGAGCTTACAGCGCAATTCACCCGGATCCACGCTACTGAGAAACCGTCCTACTGCAAACCGAGCCTGATCAACTCACTTAGAACTCCAGGTAAGACAAACATATATTTATGTTGTGTTTTACACTGCGAAGTCTTGCAGCAGGATGGACTATCTGTGGTTTGTGACCGGACGGGTTGGGTTTAGAGTTCTACACGGTAACTCGTGTGGGCTCCGGGTTTGCCGTCATGGACCACTGACCGTGATATGCGCACCAATGGCTCACCCAGAAATTAGTCTGTAGTTTATTTGTACTTTGAAGTCCGTAGCGTTTTAGCGATAGTGGAGATTGTTTGTTGTATCTGCAGAATTTTTTTTCTCTTACTTTTCATTTGATCTCACAAGAGAAGGGACCCTCAGGTTAGTTTAGTTAGTTGTTAATGGTTTAGCAGAGAGGGATGCATTTTGTGAGATGTCTCATAGAAAGAAGGGACTCTCGGTCGGTTTGCCTTATATATGGGGCTAGCGATCTGATTTCAGAGAGATGCATTTTTATGGGACTGGTTCCATAAGGAGAAGGGACCCTCGGTTGTCTGCCGGTATATAAGGGGCTGACAATTTGAAAATTAAGAGGGATGCATTCTATGGAGCGTGTTATTTTTTGTTGTTTTTGTTGTAATATGCGTAAGACCTTATTAAAGAAGATAGAGCCCCTCAAGGGCTGCCGCCGTGTGGATGAATCTGTAAAATGTAAGAAAACTCTAATGAAAATGTGTGACACTGACCCGCATGGCAGATTACAAAATGGTGTCTGGGAGGAGGTCTTTAGGACCCAGAGGTGCCTTGGAAGACCAAGGTTTGCTAGAAGCAGAGAGAGAGACAGTCAGAGTAAGTTACGTATATACACATTATTTGTTTAAGAAAGTGTCCGTAAGTGAAATGTTGAAAAGTACAGTAAGTGATCAAGAGGGCGTCAGGAGAGTGTCTATTGAAGGTTATATTGGCAGTTAGGTAGGGGAGAGAAGTACAATGCACGTGATTTGTTGGCAAAAAGAGAGATGGAAATGTGTATAATACAAGATAGATAATAGATAATATGTATAATCCATACTAGGTGGGTATATGTGTGTATATATGTATATACTGTATGTGCAAATAGTTAACAGCTTGCTCTTAGGGGAGAAGAGGTTGTTGACAAGTAGCTGCAAAGTCTGTGTAGCCTTCCAAGGTCAGGAAGATAACAGCGAGTGAGAAGATACAATAACATCCTTGGTTAATATCTTGGCTTGCTTGCAATGAATTGAAATGAATTTAATTAGTAGTTATACTGTCTTAGTAGGCAGGGAAATATAGTAATTTCTAATGTATATTCTTACTTATACAGGGGTTGAAAATGAATGTTGCAAGGTCCCAGGATATGTGTTAATTATGATTTCAAAATGTTTTTTCAATAGTTTAAGCTAAAACAAATCAGTTTGTGTTTCATAGTCGCGGAGAGATAAGAGATTTGTTTTGAAAAAGTGGGGGCTTTCAGAATTCACTCCAAAGTCAGGGTCACAGAAACTAAATACTTCAGCGTTTAATACAGCATATAATAGCTTCAGTAGATAAGAAATATAGAATGTATCAGCAAACTTTTTTTCACATAATTTGTCAAAGATAGCGCTCATTCACAATCTCATCTCAATAGAATCATGTACTTTATGATAAGCACTCACCTCGATGTTTTTCAACTGATGTATGTATGTTTGCCAAACTTTTTTTGTCCGTGCATCTGTATGGACTGGTACACCTTTAAAGGGGGGTGACGGAGCAGACTTGAGCGCATGGATGGATGAGAGTTAGTGACCCGTGTTCAAGCTGCGGTGAGTGATGGAATGTGTGATGTGGAAATTGACTGGGGGTAAAAGTCCTACCCCATGCATGGGACTTTGCTTGGTTGTGATGTGGATGCTTGGACTGTTACACTGAAATTAAGTTGAGAAGACGGACGCAATGTGCCAATATCGAAGGGGTGGAGCTAGATGATGTAATAGTACGTAGTAATGTTTCATCCCTCCTCTCGACGAGGGAGGGGGTGAGCAGCTAGTTTTTTGTTTTTTTTTTTTTTTCTCCTGTCTGAAATTTAGATAAGACTGCAGGCAGGAACAGACTAATAATGAATTCACTTAAAGGGATATCACATTTCAAATATTAATAGATGTTTTGTAGGTTATTCTGCCCCGTTGTAACTCATGTTTCTGCTATAGGTGCTAACATCTTACAGGCCTTATCTGCATCCATCAAATCTTTTTACAATGTTATAATAACTTAAACCCGGCTACTATTCTTCCAATTGTGTACCCTGGTTTAAAGGGGGGGGAGGAGAAGGCATAGGTGATCTAGGTATTGCAAGTCAGCCATTTTTAAATTTTTTGCAAGTCATTTTTACATTTTTAAAATTTTTTTGCAACAAGGTTCTGATCTTTTTGAAATAGAATACCAGCCTGATTGTCTAGCAGTGATGCAACAAGAAAATTTAAGTTTTAAAAAAGTTACTGAAGCCCTTGTTAATAATGCATATTTTGAGTTGTTTTTTATAGATGGTACCAGGGTGATTGACGACTCCACACTGGATATACGGTGGTTACACAACAAGATGTCCTAAAAAGCAGAATGTCTCCGCATGTCGCAGTACAAGAAGCGGAACTAAAAGCACTCACGGAGGCGTGTAGAGTGGAGGAAGGTAAGACGGCAAACATTTACACTGACTCCCGGTATGCATTTGGCATAGCTCATGATTACGGCCCAACATGGAAGGCCAGACAGTTTTTTACCACAGCAGGACAGCCAATTAAAAATGATGCAATGGTGCAGAGTCTCATGGAGACCCTATTTCTACCTGACAAGGTGGAAAGCTCACACCAATTCCTACACCGGAGAAGCAAGAGGCAACGCCATCACAGACCACATAGCAAAAGCAGCGGCCCTCAAGCCGTGGAAGAAAGAAGAAAAGAAGAATTTGATAAAAAATCTTGGACTTTGATAACAACTTGGACTTTGATAAAAATCTTGGACTTTGATTATAGCTTTGAACTTTGACTAAAACTACAAATGGACTAAAAAGGGACGGCGTATGGTGAACAGTCAACAGCACTTGCCCACCATAGTCCCTGTGCCCAATGATGGCCCAGCTGACGCACGAAAAGACGCACCTCTCAAAGCAGTAATGATGTCGATGCTTGAACGAGGACGGGTGGCTCCTGGGTTTTCTGTAGCTGCTGCATCATTTGTCCAATTTTGCATGATCTTTGCCGTAAAGCAACAGGGCAGAAGTAAATTTGCCACATAACACTTGCCTAGACCACTCTACCCATTTCAGGGATTGCAAATTGGCTACACTCAGCTACCACTTGTTGGGAAGCATGAATATGTGCTTGTTGTTGATTTCTTTTCAGGTTGGAGACCTACCCTGTTACCAAAGTAAATAAGCAGATAACCGCACAGAAGCTCATGAATGAGGTAATCCGCAGATATGGGGTACCGGAAGTGATTGAGTCAAACAAAGGTACACACTTCACAGGTGAAATAATGCAACACATCATGTCTGTTTTGGGTATATTCCAGGCTTTTCACACACCCTACCATCCACGGAGTAGTGGGAAAGTAGATACAAAAGGCAATGAAGAAAATGGTAAAATTTTGAATTGAGTGTCTTTCTATTAGTTTTTCTTTTTTCCAGGAGGATACATGCCACAGTAGCAGAGTTTGGGAAATGATTTTCTTGTTAATGTTGTCATAGGTCTCTCCAAGGAATTGTTAGTAATGTATTCTGTAGTCTCTGCTTTTCTTCCAGGTCCCACAGATGAGTGTCACAATCTAAAACCAGGTGACAGGGTCTATGTGGAAAAGTTTGAGAGACAAACCCTGTTTAAAAGTCCTTACCAGATGTTGTTCACCACCCCAACTGCAGTCAAGCTCGAAGGAAAACCCACTTGGATCCACACTTCGCACTGAAAAAACTAATGATCCTGCATATCCTTTACATGTTATAATGTGGTACAATTCCTCTAACACACACCTTTGACTACTGTACACTAGCCCCCTGTTTCAGAACAAATTAATACAATGAAATGTGCAATATGAAGAGTACACTGAGGGTGAGAATCCAACACCGCATCGTGCTAAGAGAGACATTGACACTCCAGGTGGTAACTTTGACTATCATGTACACATAGATGCAATAGAAGTGCCAAGGGGGGTGCAAGCTGAATTTAATTCTAGAGATCAGGTTAAAGCAAGTTTTGAGTCCTTATTTGTTATTGTCACTGTTAATAATAATGTAGATTGGATGAATTATATCTTTTACAATCAGCAGAGGTTTGCAAACTACACCAGAGATGATTTACAGGGGTTAGCTGACCAGTTAGGGCCCACTGCATCCATGGCGTTCCAAAATAGAGTGGCCGTGGATATGATTTTAGCAGAAAGAGGTTGGGTATGTAATTTCTTGTATGTGTATTTTCCCTTTGATCAAAAAGAGTATGAGTAAGGGACTGGATAATGTGACCAAAATTTCCCTTGTTTGAAAAAGATGAAGAGCCAGTTCCGATAATGCCAACCAGATACGTTACCAGAAAAATGGAGAGATGGACTAGTACTGTGTCTGCCTCAGTCTCATAAGATGGACTGTCAGTGGACTTCCCATTTGCCTAGGGAAAGTGCAGAAGACCTTAGGTTCCGGCGAGGGCACACCCTGTGGGGTGTTAACTCGTACAGATTGAAGGTATGGAGGCCCGGAAATAAGCCCAGGGAATCCATGGCCTCCTTCTGAGGTGAGGTAGGGATCCCTCCCTTTTAGGAGTAGGGACTTACGGGCAGTGGAGAAACCCTGACGCAAGGGAGAGACGACCGAGGAAGAGTGCAAAGTCTGATGCTTGATCTCCATATTAAGATTTTTAGGGGGGTTTGTGAGGGTATATATATATTGCCATATGTGTTTTTTATGCTTTTATACCTATATGCAAGTTTTATTCAATTCCAAATGAGAAAAAAAAAACTTAAATGTCACCTTACATCAGATATCTCAAGGCAGAGAGAGATGTTCTAGGAAATTCAGAGAAGATACGGAACCAGACAAGGCCGCATGTACTTGGCCGATTTCCCAGAAGCGCTGGAACAAGATATCAAGATGTTCAAATGTACATGACTGTTATATGATTTTCACTGTCTCAGTCCGCAAATCCGGACTGCCCATATATGGTTATAAGCCCATCACCCCCTAGTGGTGAGAGGGCAGAGGGTATAAGATCTCATGTAATCTGTAATAAAGGGTGCAGTTTTTTCTCCCGTGTGAGGAATGATACCAGATCCCTGTGTGGTGTCTCTTCTTACCGCCGGCAGCGGGGCAAGTGGGGTGGGGCCGGATTGGTGCTGTACTTAGAATTTTAACCCTCATACTAGTAAAGGCCCATTTACCAATCTGAAATCCAAAAATACCAGCCTGCCCCCCTCCGGTGATTCCCCGTACATTGATATCTTTGAATCCATGGTTACTGATGATTTGGATAAATTGTCAAGAGAGAAGAAATATAAACATCAAAACCTTACTTCAGCCGAAAAGGCAGCCTTGGCGGCGATCGAGAGAGACGAAAATATCATCATTAAGCCCTCCGATAAGGGGGGCAATATCGTCTTGATGAACCGAGACACCTACAAAGATATGTGTCTCAGGATCCTCTCGGATAGAAATAACTACGAAGTACTTGCATCAGATCCAACAGATAATTTCCTGGCTGAATTGAAATATATTCTCACACAAGCGAAGGATGATGAGTTAATTGATCTGAGAGAATTTCAGTTTCTCTACCCCCTAACGCCTCAAATAGCGACATTTTACGGACTACCGAAGGTCCATAAAGGACTAAGCCCTCTCAAAGGTCGACCCATAGTTGCTGGTAATGATAGTCTCACTCAGGGAATAAGTACATACCTTGACATCTTATTAAGACCTTTTGTTGAAGCCCTCCCTGCGTACGTAAAGGACACTACTGATGTCCTTAAACGGCTAGAGGGGATCACGGTGGCCCCCAACACCATGCTAGCTTGTTTAGACGTAGAGGCTCTATATAGTTCCATCCCACATGGGGGGGGGACTAAAGCTATAGAGTTCTACCTCAATCAGAGAGGTACGCACCTTAAAAAACATAACATCTTACTTCTCCAATTGTTGTCCTTTGTTCTCACCAAAAACTATTTCCTTTTTGAAGGGAAGTACTTCCACCAGCTCAGGGGCGCAGCTATGGGGAGCCCATGTGCCCCCAGTTATGCTAATCTGTACCTGGGCTGGTGGGAGGAAACCATCGTTTTTGGTGAGACTAATGAGAGATGGACCACCCACGTTGATATGTGGGTGCGTTTCATTGATGACATCCTCATTTTGTGGACAGGGGAAGTGGAGGACTTTCACAAGTTCGTGGACCAACTAAACAGAAATGATCTTGGATTATTTTTAACATCAGATATTGATATCCATAAGATTACATTCTTGGATCTTCTGATAACAAAAACAGACAGTGGATCCTTGGAAACATCAATATATCGGAAAGAAACGGCCACAAATACTCTCCTCCACTGGGATAGCCACCACCCTCTACCCCTGAAGTGTGGGATCCCTAAAGGACAGTTCATCCGGGCCCGCCGAAATTGTTCGGTTGAAGGCGATTTTTCAGAAAAATCGCAAGAAATGAGTCGTAGATTCAGTAACAGAGGCTACCCAACAGCAGTGGTGGAGAGAGCAAACACCTATGCAAAAAATTCTAACAGAGATCAATTTCTGCAAACTCGTAAAAGAGATGACAAGAACAATAAGATGCGTATAATTGGTACATTTGATGACCAATCAAAAGAAGTGAGACATATCATCAGTAAATATTGGCATATTCTTTTGAAGGACATGGACCTGGTGTCACATCTCCCGGTCAATCCCCAAATCACGTATAGACGCGGACGTAACCTGAGAGACCGATTGGTCCACAGCCTACTTCCACCCAAGTTGTCAACCAAGACATGGCTAGGATCGGACTTAGGGCACGTTCAGATGTGCGGGCTGTAAGGCATGTGGCTTTATTGCTCGAGGTAACACCTTCACATGTTCCACTACAAGAGAGGTGTTCCACATAAGGGACTTTATAAACTGCCGCACCAGCGGCGTTGTCTATAAAGCCACATGCCCGTGCCCGTTGGACTATGTTGGGAAAACCATCCGCCAATTTAGGCGACGTATCCTGGAACATGTTGGCAATGTGAACCGTGGAGAACATACCAACATAGCGACACACATACGTGATATGCATGACAATGATCCTACATGCATTAAATTCCAAGGGATTGAGATTATTAGGGAGAATGGGAGGAGAGGTAATCGAGACAGGTTACTAACACAAAAGGAGACACGGTGGATTCACCGCCTGCAATGTTGTAGCCCCAAGGGACTAAATGACTGTCTCTCTTATGCATCGTTTATATAATACAGGATCAACATCATAGGTGACTGATGCAACAATATACCATGTACAGTATTTATTACATTTAATTACGCGTCCGCTGTACTACACCATCTTTGGTGCGGACACACCATGCATAGACTATATAAACTTGGCTGTATATGCGAGTCAGTGTATATAGGACATTTATGCTTGACATCTTGGAGCATTATCATGTAATGTTTATTGTTTGCATAATACTATATGTTGCCAAATAATGGTAGTCACCTGTCGTTACTGTTATTTTTATTTTTACTGTCATTTAAACTATGTATATATACCCCTTCTCTCTATATACATACAGTGTTCCCAATAACCGGGTTCGGTCCATCAAATATTATTATACAGAAGCACTTGGGTATTCTATCCATGCGTTCTTTTGGGCCATGATACTGAAGGATTAACATACTGAGCGTTAAATTCCATCTGGGCACCGTTGTATACTAATGCAGCAAAAAAGGCTTCTTTATCTTCAGCAGCACTTATCTCTGCCGCGCGCAGCGGTTCCGGGGTGCCGGGCGCCGACTCTGCTATACCTCCTAAGGTTGGCAGTGGTTGGCGTCCCGGACCCGTCGGGGCTACTGCACATGTGCGGGAATCCCGTTCCATCACGGGTTTTCGCTGAGGCACAGTTTAGTGTTGGTTGATGCTCATTGGAGCACTGGGGACGAGCCCTCCTGCTGGGAGGCGTGGCTTGTACTTTAAAAAGCCTCTGCTCTGGGCAACATACCATTGCTGCTCATTTTCACACAGCCGTTCAGGCTGTTCGGTTCTATAACCTAGATTCACCATCCTGATGATGCGGTCACTGCATTAAGGACCGTGGAAACGCGTAGATGGTGTTAGCCAGCCTAAGATAGCCTTATTGTTGTGCTTGACATGCCACAGATGTCCACATCATTGTATATCGGGCTATCTATGCTTAAATGGTGATAGTGAATGCAGCAGTTACTGACAAAGAGGGTTCATTATATATCTTATTGAACCCTCTTCAGTTCAGCTGCTCGTAGCTGCTGGTGATTATAAAATCTCACAAACAGCGGCATTCATCTCTAGTGAAGCAGTGATCAACTGTTTTTATTAGCTGCACTCAGCAGTGTTTAGTCCATGTGACAGGGTCTTATGAGTTAATGACCCTGGTCTAAGACTGTCCGCTGTGTCTGTCCCTAATGGGAATGTGGTAAAATAAAAGGAACGTTTGGTGCTGTAATATGTCCTTGCACCATTTAACTCCGAGTTACAGACCACTCAGCGCTGCAGTCTATTTGCCAGCTTTTATATAAACTAGATAAACACGCTAAATGACGTCAGTCAAGCGAGTCACTATATAGATAAAATTAGTGACCGTGTTTACTATAGCTGGTTATCGCATCAGGGTATAATCCACCATAATAGGGGATATACCACATAGTATATACCTGATTGATGCTATATTTCCTGGGCATTAATATATGCCTCAATACTCTGCCAGACGGGGGTTACATTTATTATTCTGGCCTTTACCCATTTATCGGCTCCAACGTATAAATACAAAAAATATAACCTACATTGTGCTTTGTTAGCTCTTGTGGCCATTTATACATGTGGAGCTGTACACAACCATAATATATATCTCGACCCATGCACCAACAATATAGATGGGGTCATTGTGGTTGTGGAGTTAGAACCTAGCGCATCATCTGGTATATACTTATATGGACTTACTACTGTTAGAATATCTACTTGTCCAGTAGGAGTGTAACTGGAATAAGAGTCCACGCCTTTTATACATTTTTATTTTTATCTTTACCTAATAAAAGTTATATTTTAGTGATTCCCTCGGTGATAGAAAAGTTCTAGCTAATCGGTTATCAAAAGTGGCATCCACCCTGGTGCATCCAGACCAGAGTGGATTTATACCAGCAAGATCAACGGCAACGAATATCTGTAGGGTATTTCTAAACCTACAAATACCCGTAGATAACACCGGAGATAGAATCATATGCTCATTAGACGTGGCCAAGGCGTTCGATAGCGTTGAGTGGCAATACCTTTGGAAGGTACTAGAAAAAATGGGATGTGGCCCAATATTTGTGGGACGGGTAAAACTCCTATATGCTAGAGTGGAGGCAGATGTGTCCATCAACGGGGGGTCCTCAGAAGCATTCCCACTACATAGAGGGACAAGGCAGGGGTGCCCACTATCGCCACTCCTGTTTGCACTAGCAATAGAGCCCCTAGCATGCAAAATTCGATCACATCAGGAAATAGTGGGATTCCGAAGAGGAAATATGGAGGAGAAAATCGCTTTGTATGCGGATGACATGTTACTATTTTTAGGGGACTGGGAAAAATCTTTGGAAACCACGATGCAAGAAATAAAATTCGGAGCCTTCTCAGGACTCACCATCAATTGGACCAAATCCGAAATACTGCCAATAGACACCCCAGGAACGCAAATCGCCAATAGAGAAATAACCCTGAAATGCACCCAACAATTAAATACCTGGGAGTTAAAATTACGAAAAAGGTTAGTGAATACGGGAAAATAAACCTAGAACCACTTATGGAAAAATGGAAACAAAAGCTTCACATATGCGGAAATTACCCATGACAATTATAGGAAGAGTGAATCTTATAAAAATGATATGGATGCCCCAATTGCTATATCTAATACACAACTCCCCACACTGGATAACACAAAAATTCTTCCACAAGGCCAAGGGACTGTTTAGAGAGCTCATATGGGGAGGGAAGACACCCAGGATAAAATTAGAACTACTATACAACTCAAAAGAAAAGGGAGGACTAGCCTTGCCCAACCCGTTCTCGTACTTCGTGGCCTCCCAGCTGCAGCATCTCAGGGGATGGGAGACAGAAGAAACACAAGACGCCAGTTTCAGAATCCTTAAAAATCTTTTTAACGGGTCACATTTGTTCGAAACCCTGGAACGTGGAGCGTTTAAAATAAGCGATCAAAGTGCCCCCACGCTATTACTGACACATAAAATATGGTGGAAGACCAGAAACATGCTCGATAAAAAAAGCTGCACACAGCATACCCCCATATGGAATAACCCACACCTACCAGAAATCAACAAGCTAAAAGGTTTCCAAGAGTGGAAAGACAAGGGAGTTAGGAGAATGGTCCAGATACTGGAGGGGGGAGAACTAAAAACCCTTGAGCAGTTAAGACAGAACTACGACATTCCCAATAGTGACTTTTACAAATACCTGCAGCTTAGACATGCTATACAAGCGGGAAAAAACTCGGCGGAAATAACAATGACAACAAATATAGTAGCGGACATAATAGGGAATGCCACCACCACAGCGGGAAAAATATCTGTACTATATTCCCATATACAGGACACAGTTAATGCACGCAACCCGATATCAACAAAAGCAAAATGGGAAGCAGACATAGGGCCCATTGAGTCGTCGCACTGGGAGGAAATCCTACAAATGACACCCAAGCTATCTCTGAGCGAGTCACACAGAGTCTCACAAATATTCCTAATACACAGAGTGTACCGCACCCTGGCCTTCTTGTACAATATAGGAGTAAGAACCTCTCCGATATGTGTAAGGTGCAAAACCCACACGGCGGACCTAATCCACATGCTATGGCGATGTCCGAAATTGCATAGATATTGGATGGGAATAAGAAATGCAATAAACGCAGCATTTGGCATACGTATAGACTTTACACCATACGTGTGCATTCTGGGATACATACAGGACCTAGCATTGGATGACCATGAAAAACTGGCGGTAGCCAGACTACTGTACATAGCCAGAAAAACAATAGCTCAGCGTTGGTTAGACGAAGAACCACCCACGCTGGGAGAATTCAAAAACAAGGTCAACCAAATTTTACCGTGGGAAAGGAGTATATACACTAAACGCAAGACCAGCCAAAAATACCAGGATATATGGCTGAGATGGATACACGCCCAGAGTAGTAATGATGGACCAAATACATAAGGAGTGGGGTGGTGAGCCGTGTGGGGAGGCACCAGTAAACCGGGGATTTAATAAGACATAACAATGTATGTACTTGATATATATAAAGTTTATTAGGAAATGCAGAATAATTTACAAACTCGCTATGCAATAAAATAAAGCGGAAAGGATTAATGGGATAGGATAAGATAGGAGGGATTGGAGAGGGAGAGACCAGACAATGGCCAAAAGGTATATGGCCGCCTCTTGTATTCAGCAAAAATGTCTAACCCTGAATCAACAAAAGAAAACAGCAAGAAGACAAGTAACATGAAGATTAAAGAAGCAAACAAACATTCGTTTCAGGAACTATTATTGTTTATGACAAAAGACTGTGTTCATTCAGAGACAGTTTATCCAAAGGACCAAACGTTGAGAGAGAGACCTCAGGGGGGGAGGGGTGAGAGTGGGAGAGGGAGGGAAGGAGGGGAAAGCAAAGGCATGTAAAAAATGTTTTAAAATATGCAAAAGGTGGAAAAAGTTTAATAAAAAATACTTTAATTAAAAAAAAAAAAAAAAAGAACCAAGTGATTTTTCCGATCACATTGCAAGATCTATAACTTGTTGTCATAGCCGTATGACAGCTTGTTTTGGGGGGGGGGGGGGGGGGAAGGTTACATACTTTAATAGCACCAATCTGGGGTACATATAATGGGTTGTTATAAATGTGGTAATACCGATCAAGTATTGTTTTTTTTTAAATTTGTTTGGCATTTTATCTTTTTAATAATGGATTTTCGTGGGGAAAAAACGTGTATTTTCTTTAAAAAACTAACCCCATGCTAGTTGTGGCATGTATGGGGTTAAACTGCCAGAATCTGAGGCTTCTGCTTTCCTGGCGGTTACAGCAGGATCCTGGCTTTCAGTTGTCATACAAGCCACCATGTTTAAAAGATGTATTTGCAGGTTTAAAGTCACTAAGGGGTTAAACTTTTTCTTCTTTTAATCTCATGCAGTACAAAGCCATCTATATCAATTTACTATTATTTAAGTCACATGCAGAAAAATGTTGCTAGTCTTGGGCTTACAAACGGTCCTCTGACAGGGCACATTCCTGTGGGTTTGGGTTCTACAAGGAGTCTCGGGTAAGCTGACAGAACCTTTTGTCTCTGTATTGCAGATTGTGAGCCATTAGCAAGCCCTGGAATAACTCACCGATGACACTTGCCGATTTTCACCTTTGGATGTTAATTCATATGATTCCACACAGCACTTAATGTGCAAAGAAGAAAGTGATCCCAAGAAAAATGACTGACAAGGCTGGGCAGGAAAATGCATTATGTCATGTGGCGTGCCAGCCATGATGCCCATTATATATGTAGGATAGTGGCTGATACATATTGACATGTATAATACTGTATATAATATCTGATTTAGTCTGTTCATATACCCTCTTATTTGTAAAGTGCTGCAGAACATGTTGGTGCCATATGAAGATTAATATGACGGCGGCATACACGGATTGCAGCATTCATCTGTATTACTGACTATCGCTCATATTACATTCTACATACTGCTATACTTTGATACCATATCTGTAGCTTTTACTTGAGTCACAGGGTTACTTAAGGTACCGTGACTGGCTGGGGTCTCACTGATCGATAGAATGGAGAACTTTAGCCCCCGTGCACAACAGCGGTGAGGAGCACTTTTTATGGACAGGTGGTTAAGTAGGCACTTTGCCGCTTCCTACAATCTCTATGGGAATTAGGGAAAGAGTGGAGCACATGTACATGGCTGTGTCCACAACTCCCATACAGTCTGTAGGGAGCGCTCCATTCAAACTTCTCCTTAAAGGGAATTTCCAAGACTAATACTAATGGCCTATTGATGAGATAGACCATCAATATCTGATCGATGGGAGTCTGACTTTTGGCCATACATACACTTGTTGCAGTGCCTGGTACTGCAGCTCTGTACTGTTTAAGTGAACCGGGCTGACTTGTAGTACCAGGCATAGCCACAACTACATGTACTGTGCTGTGATGGATAAACAATGCAGGGCCCCCATCATTTAGATCAGTGGTCCTCAACCAGTGCATTGGGAGCTACATGTAAGCTCGCGACCCCTTGTTGTATGGCTTGCCATGAGAATCCTGAGTTGTAACTACATGCCCTGGCAATTGGCATTATTGCAGACCTATCCTAACTAGTAAACAGTGCCCATTCAGCTGTAATAATACTGGATGAAAAACTTTCTCTACATGAGCGCTAGGTTTACACTGCGGCTTTTGGCACGACACGTATTGTGTGGCTAAAGATTGCACTATAGACCTGCTACATTGCATATGAATGCAAGTGAATGCGGTCATCAGGTTTGACTGTCTTGCGATTGTTGGGATGTGCCAGCTTACTAACCATGACATAATCACATTCATATTAGATTGAAGTGTAGCAAGGCCATGGTGCAGTCTTTGGCATCATGACAAGTGTTACACCCAAAGATGCCGTGTAGCCATAGCCAAAAGATTTCTCTCCATCTTTGAGCTGTATGTGGCTCCCAACCATCACTCAAAGTTGAATGTGGCTCACAAGGTATAAAAGGTTGGGGACCTCTGATTTAGACATTGATGGCTTATTATAAGGATCAAAATTAGTATTTTGGAAAACTCCATTAATGAGGTTGTGGAGGTTCGTGATGCACGGGTCTCCCATTCTAGGAAATCCAGCAGTCAAATCCCCACCAATTTAATATTTAGATTTAGTTCACCCGCCTCAGGCCCAAGCTTTACCAAGAGTGCACCTCTAAAAGACCCCACAAGCAGTTATTTTGTATCCATCAAATAGCTACCCTAACAATTGCTGTTAAGTAGGAGTACAAATAAAATCAAATGTAATTACAAAGTAAACTAATGTGTATACAGGTGAAGCAATCACAGGTACAGGACAATAGACATCAAAATTCCATACACAGAAAATGGAAGTGAAATAAGCAATTAGGATCTTTTGGAAAATGCTCTTACTGCTCAGCTGGGTAAAGGGCTTTTCCAGATTTATATAAATGAAGCCTAAGGAGAATCTGTCCCATAACTTAGTACAATAGGTCATTTTCTGATGACAGATTGCCTTTAAAGGGGTTGTCCCGCGGCAGCAAGTGGGTCTATACACTTCTGTATGGCCATATTAATGCACTTTGTAATATACATTGTGCATTAATTATGAGCCATACAGAAGTTATAAAAAGTTTTTTACTTACCTGCTCCGTTGCTGGCGTCCTCGTCTCCATGGTGCCGACTAATTTTTGCCCTCCGATGGCCAAATTAGCCGCGCTTGCGCAGTCCGGGTCTTCTGCTTTCTTCTATGGAGCCTTTCGTGCAGGATGTCGGCTCCGTGTAGCTCCGCCCCGTCACGTGCCGATTCCAGCCAATCAGGAGGCTGGAATCGGCAATGGACCGCACAGAAGAGCTGCGGTCCACGGAAGAAGAGGATTCCGGCGGCCATCTTCACAGGTAAGTATAGAAGTCACCGGAGCGCGGGGATTAAGGTAAGCGCTCCGGTAAGCTTTCTGTACGTCCCTGCATCGGGGTTGTCTCGCGCCGAACGGGGGGGAGGGTTTGAAAAAAAAAAAACCCGTTTCGGCGCGGGACAACCCCTTTAAGGGTTTATTCTGACTTTTCAATTGATGGCCCGTTACTAGGATAGGTCATCATTGTATGATCGGTGTGTGTTCAATGCCCTGGGGCTTTCACAATCAGCAGAACAAATAGGTTGCATCATCATCACCATTCACTTGAGTGGGCCGAGCTGCAGTATCAGGCACAGGCACGTCTGGATCCCATTGTATCTGCATAACTAATAAAAGAACTGTGGCACTTACAGGCCTCTTCATTCTGCCTATTGGTGGTGACCCTAGGAGTCACCCCCCCACTGATCATACATTGATGTGCTATCCTATGGATGGGATATTAACTGAACAACAAGTGCTGCCAAATATTGGTCAATTTTGATGAATCGCTATTAATTGACCAATGCAGGAAACCCCCTTAATATGGATTGCAGATAGCTCATATAATATATAAAGTATGTATGACATACTACACTTATAGTTGTGTCCCTATAAAATGCTGGGTTAAGCTTTGCGAATTCTGTTATGTCAATGCATTTTATATATTTTGTTTCCGTTTTGTATATTAAGTGGAATCTGTCAGCTACTTTGAACCACATAAGCTACAAGACTCTGTCCTAGGCCCAGTGTTGCTCAACATTTTTATAAACGATCTGGAGGAGAGAATTGAGTGGAAACTGATCAAATTTGCAGACACAAAGCTAGGAGGGATAGCACTACAGAAGAGAGAGGATTCGAAAAGATCTAGACAAGCTTGAACAGTAGGTGGTGACTAACAGAATGGCATTTAACAAGGAAAAATGCAAAGTCCTACATCTGGGGAAGAAAAATGAATAAAAGCACATGCATAATAGGAGTAATTGAGCTAAGCAGCAGCACATGTGAAAATGACTTGGGTATACTAAAGGATCAGAGACTGAACATGAGTCAACAGTGTGATGCAGCAGCCAAAAAGGAAAACACAATTCTGGGATGTAAAACAAGGATAGATTCTAGATCACATGAGATAATTATCCTCCTCTACTCTGGGAGGACAACATAGCTTTCTGTTTAATGCATTTCGTGTGGGTTTGAGAGCTGACACAGACAGACCAGCAGAAAAGGTAAACGCAAACCAGAAAGCAGCTCCTCCGCAGTCGCTCCCACGCAAGGACTACCCAAGCAAGGACTAGCTGGAAACCACAACAGATGCACAGGAAAATGGAGTAAGTCCGGAGTAAAAAACTCTTTATTGAAAAATCCAGATGGACATAGACGAACAAGAAGCATGTGCCTTCGTACACGTTTCGGGCAAGCATGTTGCCCTTCATCTTGAAAAAAGTAAATGTAAAACATACATCCCCGTTATCAGTGAGTCAACTACTTAGAGTCCATAAGGTTAGTTCATAGGGCTCAAAGTGGCTGACAGAGTCTCTTTAACCATTGCTCTGTGCTCCATATCTAAAACATTACAAATACAGATACATTTCCAAATAAGACCATGTATGCTGAATGACATTAGCAAGTGTTCTATGAATCAGCTATGTGTACATTGACTACACAGCTACACCCTATTGACAAATGTAACATCAACCTCTCCTCATTGTACACAGTCTATCAAAAGTGACACTGGATGAAGTATATTGCAGAGTATGAATCGGCTAAACTGCTTTTCCCCCCATTGTACTAGTCATACTATACTGACCTCTGCTTCACTTCATCCACAGCAAATTAATCAATCACCCTCATGTCAGAAATATCAACCAAACTGTCCTCTTATGATGAAGAATAATCGGGTGGAGTCCGGACCTGAATAATCCCTAAGGCTGTGATCCGTCAGAGCTGATCGTTCTTTTATACTGTAATTCATTATAAATCCCCGGTAATCTTACTACTTCACAATCGGAACCGTTGTCATTTCCTGCGAGAAGCGTGCCTCCTATGGTGAGGATATAAGAATAGCTGGTAGGCAGAAGGGCAGTAGATGACCCCTCAGTGCACCGCACACAACGTGGATTTTTACTTCTCGGTGTTGTCTTTTGGCTGTGTTACATAGTGCCATTTATCTTGTTCTATACATTTAGATGGAGTATGTGGCCAGCTTGTTGGCCATGTCCTTTTCATGTTCTACAATCCATTGAGTGTGTTTTGTTAAAAATCACCTACCCAGTATCTTAATGGCCATGTGCATTTTGGAACACCATTTTAGCATTTATATTGAATATATAGCATTTATTTGTAAACATCTTAAAGTAAGGCCGCCTGCAGATGAGCGGGTCAGATCCGGCGGCGAGAATTCTCGCCGCGGGACCCGAGCGCCTGCAGAGACGAGCGCATACTCAACCGCGCCCGGCGGCCCCGGCTCTTTCATGTGCCGGCTGCCCGGCAGCCGGCGCATGCGCAGACCGGAGCCAGCGGCCGGGTGAGTGACGTTTCTGTGTGAGGCTCTGCGAGCCCCGCACAGAAATAGGACATGCCGCGGTTTGTTTGCCGCGCGAGATTTCGCGCGGCCAAACCGCGGCCGTCTGCATAGGAGTGCGTATTGTAATGCACTCCTATGCAGGCTTTGAGCGGCAGAAATCCCGCGGGAAATCCCGCCGCGGGATTTCCGCCCGTGTACAGGCGGCCTAACTTTGCCAAATTATTGCATACAGTTTCAGCCTTATGAACTTGATAGTAGAACCTTAGAAGGGGTGTTGTACTAGAATCAACTTTTATCACCTTGTCCCTAGGGGCCAGGAAAGATTGAATAAGACTGTAGTCAGATAGAGCCATGCATCAAAGCCAAGTGGATTGGAGTGGAGCATAGTACCAGAAGGAGCAGACAAAAGGGTCTAGAACTGGAGTCACAACCAAAAGAACATCAAGGAACCAGATCCCAGGAACAATACTAAAAGTGTAGTGGGCCAAAATTAGGGGCCCCTCCCGCACTTATAAATGTTTTATGTAGGTCGCATTTCTAATCTGTAATGTGAATACAAGTGTTATGTGTATTGGATGTTTGCAGGCATGAACGGTTTAATGTCTGGTGTTGCCTGAAAAATGTATCTGTGTAGCTGTTGATTGGTCTGCGTCCACGCGATGTATGTATGTATGGAGAAAAAGGTGCAAAAAGTAGTTAGACAGAAAATGTGAGGAGTCGGAGTGTAGGTTGAAGAGTGAGTAAGTGAGAGAAGGAGTTAAAAGTTGAAGAGGAGAGATGGAGGAAGCAGAGAGATGGTCTGTCACTCATATTTGAGCCCAGCCAGTCGAGAAACCCTCCATATAGCTACTAGACAGAGAGTGAAAGCCGGACATGATGGAAACGCGTGGGTATGCAGCGCAGGTACCACATGTATCTGGAGAAACGGAATCCGCTGCTCAGCGAAGAAAAAGTGAGTGAATGACAATGGAGAGAGTTTGCCGGGAGAGAGATCCAACAGATCTTAGCCTATGGATTATACAAATGCCCCGAGAGCCTTCACTGCTTCAACACTATAAATTGTTTTCTGTACCAAGATTGTTTTATTGACCTTCATTTCAAGAGTTAAGTAAAAAGAGCAAGACCACCCGTTCCCAGTTTTGTCTTGAAAAATATTTTTCTGTGTGTGGATTACTTTATTTCTCCGCAGCAGAAAAAAGGAATGGTGGAGTCACGACAAACAGGACTTAAAAGGTAACCCCGCAACTATACGTGATCTCCCCCAGCAGTAACAAGAGTGGGTTTTACCCTAGCCATTTTAAGAGGATGGGAGGGCCACCCGTGACCACGTTTTTTCTCTACCCCGCTGTCTCCTTAGCTGAGGGCCTGCTCTTCAGATGCTGCACAAGAACCAGGAGAACAGAATCCAGAAACAGACCAGGAAACTGTCGAAACCAGGAACAGTTTGAGCTAGACATCACAGGAACAGGAGGCAGAAGGGACTGAAATAAAACTCCTCTATTCTGACACTCAGGCAATGAGAAACTTGTCTGGGTTTAAGTTGCCAACCTTGTTGAACTCCTCAGAAGTAGGATGGGTGGAGCAATAGAGAGAATGACACAACGGTCCTGAGGAGGTCTATCACACAAACTGTATATTTTTATGGCCCAGAGCTGCAAGAACTGAATTCTGCTGATTGCCATTTTGAAAACAAGCAATCAACAAGCTTGCTATGAGACATACTCCATAACAGTTTACTTGAGGTCCTATAATACAGTGGGAGGGTTAGGCCAGCTGCACATAGTAGAGCGGGAATACGCATGAGAGTTCTCGAAGCGGATTCCATCTCTCACCGGGGCCGGCGACCCTGCATACCAGTTTCTTCTGTACTGCGGATGACCACGGATGCTCGCCGTCAATCATGCGCAAGTACAGATTTTTTTGACTGCTTGCCTCCCACATGCCGCCGCTAGGCGATGACGCGGGTACCCGCTGGCCATCTGCAATGTCAATTGTCAATGTCAATTGCGGATGGGCTGCAGGTCAGACACCTTCCATTGACTTCATTGGAAGCGGTCTGCACGGAGTCCAAATAAAATTAGAACATGCTGCGAATTTTTCTCCACTCGTGGAAATCGCAGTTGGTTTCCACGAGTGTGAAGTAGAAAGCGATTTTACATAGCATGCTTTGCAGTAGATCCTCCATGCGGACGTCCGTCGTGGATTCCGCAGCAAAAATCTATTTGCGTGCAACCGGCGTTAGTCTTTCCTGCACCTGATTACTGTACAATTTTGCAGGCTTCAGAGCTTCAGGGAGACCTCAAACTGGCGTAACATGGACAACGAAGCCTTGCATGAGCAGTGAAGGCATCACACACATTGTCTGCTGAAACACTGACTCAGGAGATCTCACAAGCCAATGGAACATCCATTAGCACCAGAACTATACGTAGGGAACTGCATGCAAAGGGCTGCCATGTACTAGCGGCTGTACACAAGCCCAACATCACAGCAGTGAATGCACAGAGGCGCCTGCCATGGTGCTGGCAGCATCGATCTACCGTGTTTCCCCGATAGTAAGACACCCCCGATTGTAAGACGTATCGGGGGTGTCAGGGGTGTCGGCCAATGTAAGCCGTACCCCGAAAGTAAGACATACCGTAGAAAAAAAAAATCATTACTCACCTCCCCCGGTGTTCTGTCGCACTCCGGCAGGATGTCGCTCGCTCCTCGTCCCCGTCGCAGCATTGCTTTCTGAATGCGGGGGCTTGAAATCCCCGCCTCCAGAAAGCTAATACACACGCCGTCAGCCAGTTACAGAATGGCTGTGATTGGCTGAAGGCGCACGGGGCTTCAGCCAATCACACTATTCAATGACATCATTGAATGGCTGTGATTGGCTGAAGGCGCACGTGGCTTCAGCCAATCACACCCATTCAATGAGGTCATTGAATAGTGTGATTGGCTGAAGCCACGTGCGCTTTCAGCCAATCACAGCCATTCAATGATGTCATTGAATAGTGTGATTGGCTGAAGCCCCGTGCGCCTTCAGCCAATCACAGCCATTCTGTAACTGGCTGCCGGCGTGTGTATTAGCTTTCTGGAGGCGGGGATTTCAAGCCCCCGCATTCAGAAAGCAATGCTGCGTCGGGGACGAGGAGCGAGCGACATCCTGCCGGAGCGCGACAGAACGCCGGGGGAGGTAAGTAATGATTTTTTTTTATTATAAGACATACCCCGAAAGTAAGACATAGTCTGGCTTTTGGGGATAAAAAGTAAGTAAGACACTGTCTTACTTTCGGGGAAACATGGTAGGTCTGTAAATGAGTGGATGCAACTGCTGTGGACAGCTGAATCACAGTACAACAGCTAGAGAGCGATTGCTATACAACTGCATATTCCCAACAGTGGAGTTTGGAGGAGGTTCTGTTATGGTGTAGAAAATGTTTCTGCTGGGAAAGAGTAGGGCCATTGGTTATAGTGAAGTCCACCGTTAATGCCAATGTGTAGAGAAACATTCTGAACAATGTGCATTACCTACCCTGTGGCAATTCTTTGGTGTAGCTCTGTATCTCTACCAACATGCCCGAGTACCATGTCATATAGCACACAGTGTTGAGGCTTAGTTTGAGGAGCAGAACGTCTGCAAACTTCATTGACCAGCCCAAAGTCTGGATCTCAATCCCATCGAGTAATTTCAGGACGAACTAGAACACTGTATTCGTGCACGCCCAACACGTTCATCAGCCCCTGCATCACTATCTGAAACGCTCTTTGAGGAATGGAGGCAAATCCCTTCACACATCTATCAGAATTTGGTGGAAAGCATACCAAGGAGGGTCACTGCAGTCATTGAGGGCAAAGGTGAGCCAACACTGTATTGAAAAGTGAATATTGAATTTCATCACCTTTTTTGTGTGTCCCAATACTTTTGTTAACAGTGTATTTCACACATTGAGCAGAATCATCACTATGCTGGCCTCACACAGTATTAATAAGGCAACTCAAATTCTTTGACACAGGTCAATGGAACAGCAAACCGTAGATTGATGCACATAGTCTGCTGGTAAAGAAAAAACCTCTTCGCACCTTGTGGGATTCAAAACTGGTTTGCTGGAACTGTACTATTGCGGTCTCTAAATCTCAAGGCTCTATTCCAGAGAATGTCCCAATACCTCGAATATAGCCTTTTGAACCTCAGAAAGGTCATTACTATAAATCAAAAATGCTTTAATTCTCGCTACACTCATGAAAAGCCTGCTGACTATTAAGTCTCTTTATGGTATGCATATCGTTCCGCTTTTAATGAGGCCAGCCTCACTTACAACCCAACATGGAAGTACTTTTAGACATCTTCTCCTGTTCCCAGTCCAGTTGCTCAGCAATACAGTCCTGCATTCTCTTGATACTCCTAGAAGTTCACTGTCCGGGATCTCAGCTGCCTCTCAAACAATGAAACCAGTGATCAAACCTGGCTTTGCAGTCCTCTGGCTCTCAGCAGACTCCCATGTTCCCAACAGTAGCCCTTCTTTTTGCACTGCCTGCAGATCATTACAGCTTGTTGCCTCAACTCCAGCAACACTTCCACCTGGTACACCGTTACTGCTAGCTTTCCTGGCTATGACACAGCCCCCACACTGTGCTGGCATCACCTGTCTCAAATGTTCCCACAGAGCATATACTCCGCTCTAGATTGCTAAAATTTTGCGCAAGTGGTAAATTTGGCGCAATTCACAGACTGTTGCCATAGCGCCATTTAACTTTTCAATGAAGCCCCTTACAAGAAGGATCATACATGGAGAAACTAATAATATTACGGTAGGTAGGTAACGGCAATGATGAAATGTACACTAACAACACAAAATGAAAATTCTATGCTTGTGAAGCACATTTAAAATATGGGTAGAGTGCCGCACAATGACCCTGATTATGCCATATGGCATTAGTAATATGGCAGATTAAGGTATGCTTGTGACTAGCAATATGCATAGGATTGCATTGAATGCAAAGATTGTTGCACTAAGAAGCTACTATAGCGGTTTAATAGTGTAATGAAGTTCTGACACGCCGTCCATGCTGGGACCGGAGCAGTTGTAACTGCCCAGATACATAATGCTGCAAGTTGATAGGTGCAGCGGTTGCATGGATACGACGTGCTTATGTGAGCGTTGGAAGGATCATCGGGAGCGTGATGACGTCATCGAGAGGTCAGCGTGGGCGCTGCTCCCATGGAGACGCTGAAGACAGAGACAGGGACTTCAGTGGTGATGTGCCTGATCGGGGAGGAGGACTCTGGATCATAGGAGTGTCCTTGATTACACATAGGAGTTGCTACAGCGCAGCTGATAGCTAATTAACATGGTAGGAGGAACAACAATGTGTTAACCAATGTTGAACTTGCACTCTCCTTGTTTTAAACTATTTAAGGGGGGTTGGGGTTTTATGTAACATGCTTGATAAAGGCTGTTTGTAACGGCCGAAACGTTGCGTGACTACTGAGAATGGAATAAAGATTTTGATACCTGTTTTACTGCACCTGAACGTTCCTGCTGCCATTCTTGGATAAAGAAATGTACACTAAACCACTTGGAGGTTTGACATTTTTAGTTCAAGGTCTATGCCAAAACTTACCGTGTTTTTACCACATCCAGGGGGTGCATCAGGCAAATTTCCACGAGGCCTGCCAAAGACAAAGATGAAGTCATCAGAATAAACCTGAGTTTTCAGAATTCCGAAATGTTACTTCTAAAGGCTAATGCATCAGTCTACAGCATTAATGGTTTTCCTAAAATAAAATTGTCAGTTGCAATGAATATAAAGATAAAACCTCTACGACCAGATGATAAAAACAACTATATTATATTCAATTATACTAGCGGCTAAGTTCACATGTGTTTTAATTAAAGAGGCTAACATCTGGACAACCCTATACATTTGAAAGGTCCTTAAATGATAAGCTAACTGTGGGGTATCCCATTGGCAGGAGCCTCTGCCATCATGTGTGATCACCAGGGATGAAAATCGGAAGATTTCATTTAGGGCATGTTAACATGGCTAAATAACTGTCAGATCCACATCAGATTTTTGCAACATGGACCTGAGCCTCAGAGTTCTTCCACAGATTTTCATGCAGATCCACTTGTGGTCAATGTGGCAAATATGAATGAGGCTGCCCAACAGTTTATTCACTGAGACAGTAGGGTTCTAGTATTGTATAGATTAATTCACTGAAAAGGACCCACTAGAAAATCTAATTTTTATTATTAAAAAATAACTTATTTATCCTATTAAAAATTGACAAACATATATGACGACAACAAAAATTTTTTTTTATTAAAAATAATGCCTCCATTATCAATGCTGTGTTAGCAAAGAATAACAGTAATTTTGATATTTGTTATTTCTTTTATGGAGGTATAAAAGTGTAATAGGGAACACCCTGAACTTGGTCTGTTACCCAGAGATACAAGGGTCACAGAGTAACCAGTTGGCCCAGATTCGGCCTTGACTGTATTAAGGAATAAACCGAAGGTCTCGTATAATTATTCCACTACTTTGGTGCAGTTTATTATAATTTGTTGAAACTGGTACACACGTAGTTATTCTCAAAAAAACGTGGATATTTAGGAAGATATTGCACTCCTAAGGCGCAATGATTGATATTTTTTTTGCAATCGATGCGCCTTCTTTTGTTAAAACGATCGACGCGTTTCCTCGGCTCCTAATTATTTAGCCGATTCATCAGGATCAGAGTATCATGTTGTATTATTGTCCACTCAGGGATATATAACTGGGTGTTTACAAGATCGCACGAGGGGCGTGATGCTCAAATTACGATAAAGAGCAGTTAATTTTCCTAGCAATAATAGCCCACTTTGGTTACCAAGTTAGAGGCTACTTTACTGGGAAAAGAGATGTTTGCTCAGATACAGATATGCGATTGAGTCTATGATGACGTCTGATGAGTTTAGGTCGCAATCATAGAAACATGTAATGCACTGCGGTGCTGTCATGCGTGTTATGTTTGCCGTTAAAGAGGCAATTATAGATGAGTGTATATGTTTCCACCATATAGTGCTGTAAGGTTATTCAAACGCCGAGAATGAGCTGAGGTAGCTAAATGAGCTAGATAACATTGCTCATTGAAAAGTCAGCTAACCACTGTATAGCTCAAATGAAATAATTGAGGCGCTATGAATCAGCTAAGGTAGCTGAATGAGCTAGATACTATTGCTCATTAAAGGTCAGCAAACCACTATGTAGCTCATTGCAATTGTTCAAGTGTTATGCATCAGCTGAGGTAGCTGCATGAGCTAGGTGATATTGCTCATTGGGGGTCAGCTCACCACTATATAGCCCATTGAAATTATTCAAGTGCTATGAAACAGCTGAGGTAGCTGACTGAGCTAGATAACATTGCTCATTGGAAATCAGCTAACCTCCTAAGTTGATTCATGCCTATGCAAACGTTTGGAGTGTTTAGCTTGATGTTGCCCACTCCAAATGTACACACATACACACACACAATCGCAGAGCAACCGCTGAGATCTGTGTCTCATGATATTCTGGCAAACGTTTGCATAGGCATGAATCAACTTAGGAGGTTAGCTGACTTTTCAATGAGCAATGTTATCTAGCTCATTCAGCTACCTCAGCTCATTCTCGGCGTTTGAATAACCTTACAGCACTATATGGTGGAAACATATACACTCATCTATAATTGCCTCTTTAACGGCAAACATAACACGCATGACAGCACCGCAGTGCATTACATGTTTCTATGATTGCGACCTAAACTCATCAGACGTCATCATAGACTCAATCGCATATCTGTATCTGAGCAAACCTCTCTTTTCCCAGTAAAGTAGCCTCTAACTTGGTAACCAAAGTGGGCTATTATTGCTAGGAAAATTAACTGCTCTTTATCGTAATTTGAGCATCACGCCCCTCGTGCGATCTTGTAAACACCCAGTTATATATCCCTGAGTGGACAATAATACAACATGATACTCTGATCCTGATGAATCGGCTAAATAATTAGGAGCTGAGGAAACGCGTCGATCGTTTTAACAAAAGAAGGCGCATCAATTGCAAAAAAATATCAATCATTGCGCCTTAGGAGTGCAATATCTTCCTAAATATCCACGTTTTTTTGAGAATAACTACGTGTGTACCAATTTCAACAAATTATAATAAACTGCACCAAAGTAGTGGAATAATTATACGAGACCTTCGGTTTATTCCTTAATACAGTCAAGGCCGAATCTGGGCCAACTGGTTACTCTGTGACGCTTGTATCTCTGGGTAACAGACCAATTTCAGGGTGTTCCCTATTACACTTTTATACCTCCACAAAAGAAATAACAAATATCAAAATTACTGTTATTCTTTGCTAACACAGCATTGATAACGGAGGCATTATTTTTAATTTAAAAAAATTTTGTTGTCATATATGTTTGTCAATTTTTAATAGGATAAATAAAAGTTATTTTTTAATAATAAAAATTAGATTTTCTAGTGGGTCCTTTTCAGTGAATTAGGCTGCCCAACAGGGTTGACATGTTAATACTTGATGCAGTTTTCATGCAGATAAAAAGTGCATCAAGAATTAACATGTCAATTATTACTCTCTGGGTTGGGAAGGGTTACATTACTCCTCAGGAAGAGCAGCTGGAAGGTAAGTGAGGAGACTTATAAGGCCATCCATGTTCCTCTAAGAAATATGCAAATGAGAAGATAGAACAATGCCTCTACAGTGCCACCCATTGGAAGGCAGCATTCCTGCAGGTCAATGTCAGAACTTAACAAATTTTGTGACAGTGACTGTGAATTGTGAACCAAAACCAGGGGGGTCTGACATAGACTTGAGGAAATGCTGTCTTCCAATAGGCAGGGCTGCAGAGGCATTGTTCTATCTTCCAACTTGCATAATTCCCAGAGGAGCATAAATAGCCTGGTGCTCTCGCTAAGGAAAAAAGATACCCTTCACAACCCACGTTTGAAGGTCTCTCACTAGCCAAGCCAGAAACCTACCGTACACTGGTGAGGGGCAATCACCCCAAAACAGCTGTCTGTGCATGGTTATTTTTTTTCTGGAGAAGATTTTGGCTTTGGCTCACAATTCCCAGTCATTTTCACAAGGCTTCATTAATAGGTCTGACATTGACTTGCAGAAATGTTGCCTTCTGATAGGTGGTGCTGTAGAGGTATTGTAGTACACAGTTATTGCTAATAAAAGGGTTGTCAACCTTTGGTAAAGTCTAGTTTATTGTTCTAGGAACTAACACACAACATTGACAAAATGATGCCGCATTGATGTGTATATAAAGAAATAATTTCTTTTTGATATGTACAGTAGTTATAGTCATCATAATACACTTAGTAAGTATTTGCCAAGAGCAGTCCATGTCCCCAATGGGGATCATACATACACTATTGTTTTAAGTTTTTTTTTTTATGAAGAGGTCTCCTGAAAATGCCTAGTAATATAGCCAACAATGCAAACTTAAAGATGCAGGTATTGTTTGGGTGAAAAATGAGACCTTAGACAAGTAAAATGCTGTCATTTAGAGATAAATCAGTGCAGAGAACACTCTTCCCCTTTCCAATATCCCATTACAGCTGTTATTCATTTCACTTCACCCTCACTACAAGACAATGCTTCAAGAAATTGCAAAATAGAGGATTATCACGTCAGCAATTGAAAGGAACATACAAAAACTCATGGGGTAAAAAGCAATTGGGCGTTCTTGACAAACCCTTTCTGCTATAAAGGTACAGTGATAATAAGCACATTACAAAGCGTCCTGTTGCTGGGAACCCATTGATCGCCTGTAACCTATGCGAGGATCCAGTTTCAAGTCTTCAATTTCCCTGCAGCACTCCCACAGGTCAAACAAAGCATTACATTTTTCATTGTATTCAATGGGCTATTTATGTAAAATTAATCTGTATTTATCTACCACCAATATATTCTGCAGCACTTGAAAAACGCATGGACGTTAGGATCTCCAGAAAGAGTGTCCTTATAGCCACTACAGAATGAACACAGACAACCGAGGACCCCTGTTTTTTTAATCTGATGACAGTAGGATGCTAGCCATATACCAACTCACACCTTAAAATCCCCCCACCCCTCTTCCCCAAAAACTCCTCGTGTTAATAATTGTGCAGCATGGATGAAAAGGATTCCCTTAAGTCCCTTGGGTTAAAGAAAAAACATGGCCACTTCAACCCATTATTGAATATCCAATCCATTGTATCCAGGATTTGGAAGCTAAGAATATATATGGAGAATGTAGTAGACATACATTAAATATTGATTAGGGCAGATTAAAAAAAAACAACAACAAAAAAAAAACTAAAAAGGGGAATAGTACCCAGTCAGAATCCATATTTAGTGACCTTTGCAGAAATCAAACTGTACTCCAATTGGTAGTTGCAGCCAATAACTGCACTTTACTAGTTCTACTGATCTTCCCCATTGCTTACCAGCAATTATATAAATAACCAGAAATATTAAATATAGAAATAAAAACATGCAATTTTAGGGGTGATAATGGTCCTATAAACACAGTTCATTTTTGAAAAACATTTTCTGATATGGGCTATATGTTTTGAATTTGGACTACATATACACAGTTGGAAGCCTGAGCTTAACATACTTCAGTCCAATTAGAATTACCTATTTTATAGGGCGCAAATTATGCAGTATGCAGGTGTCTTTAAATCCTTCAGAAAGTAGATGCCTCAATACATCATCAAAGGCATGTCCTAGACAAAAAACATTTATCCCACATTTACTGCGTTTGGTCTCTTTTGCCTTTCCCATAGAGTATAAATGGAGTGTCAGCATGCATGCTCAACCGCGGCTCCATTCATGCTTCTTGCTTTGGTTGTACGGCTGGTGGGAGAGACCTACCTCCCTTGTTCTGGTTATCAGCCCGAGTCCCAGCAGTCTGTCATTCACCGATTTAACATTTACCATCAGTACACAGGTTACTAAGTTTTGGGGGGGCTGGTAACCCCCTTTAAGGTTAATGGACAATACATAGTAAGTGATGTGCAAAATGACATCAACTGGAATTTAGTTTTGTAATTTTTTTCCCCAATTCTTTGGTATTTATTTTGGAACCCAGTTTACATGCAGATTTTCATGGTTTTTTTTGTAATGGAAAGCATGAAGAAGAATGCAGCACAAAACGAGAAGGGGTAGGAGAAAGCATTAAGGGGGTGTATTAGGACCAACATTTCACACATAGTAACCTAGTATGTAAGGCCAAAGAAAGACATTTGCCCATCCATTTCAGCCCATTAAGCCACAATGTTGATCCAGAGGAAGGTAAAAAAAAAAAAAAAATGCGGTAGAAGCCAATTTTCCCCATTTCAGGGGAAAAAGTTTCTTCCTGACTCCAATCTGGCAATCAGAATAATCTCTGGATCACCGACCCTTCTGAAATAATTAGTGACTATAAAATGTAGTAAGCCAGTCTTAACCTGGAGTACGCGTGAGTAAAATACACCAAATTTATTAAGAGGTGCTATAAATTATGCCAGTAAGGCCGCCTGCAGACGGCCGGGTCGGATCCCCAGCGAAAATTTTCGCAGCGGGACCAGACCCAAGCCTCTGCGGGGACCAGCGCGACGCTCACCTCTCCCGCGGCTCCGGCTCTTTGATGTGCTGGCTGCCGGCCAGCCGGCGCATGCACAGAGCGGAGCAGTCGGCCGGGGAGTGACATTTCTGTGTGGACCTCTGCGAGACCCGCACAGAAATAGAGCATGCCGCGATTTGTTATCCGCACGTGATTTCGCGCGGACAAATCGCGGCCATCTGCCTAGGATTGCATTTTCTAATGCATTCCCATGGCAGCGGCCACGGGCGGAAATTCTGCAGGAAATCCTGCTGCGGAATTTCCGCCCGTGTGCAGGGGGCCTTACTAGTGTAGATTCTTGTAAGTTTATCAGGCCATGACTTTTTTTCTTAGGCTCCACCCAATTTAAGAATGAAAACTGTCACAAATTTTTGCAGAATTATCGTATGCACCAAAATTTGGAACCTTCACCAGAAAACTATTCATCCTTATGGAAACTCCGCACATAACAAGGCACATATTATCTCAAGGGGGGATAGCCTATGGTTTTAAGTTACAAAACTGTAAATCAAACCATAATATGTAGGGCATGCTGAGACTTCTAGTCATACTGTACAGTAAAGTCACTGTTTCCAAGGTCGTGTCTTTTTTGAGTACACTTTATCAAGGTCTGTTTTTTGGCTGTAGCAGTAGCTGGGGGTCAGCAGAACTGACAGCATCCCCCACAGCCAGGTGAGCCTGCAGTGACAGATGCAAACAGGCAGCTTGTAATTAGCTGGGTTTCAGCCAAACCAAATATTTCAGATCAGTTTCCTTAACAATCTGCTTTAATCATTTATTAATAGACTTTCTGGCTGGGATACAAAAGGTGAGGTTGAAATAACAGAGGAAGAATGCCAGCCAATAAATCATCGCAAGCTTGCAGTGCTGACACAGGGCTAACCTCTCCAAGTGCTGCTTGGGCCACAATCAGGGCACAATTCCATGCCAACCTGGCCGCAGCTTCCTCCCTGCCGGACCATGCATAGGGCAAGGACAGAAAACAGGCGCCTTATAAAAAAGCTTCATCAGATGTCATCCCCATCAGCACAGGAGCGTTTCACTAATAACCTGCAAGGCTACAGGGAATTTCAAGCCACCCACATTTAAACATGGAATCCATCATAGTCATCCAGAAAAAAAGGCATTGTCTCGCACTGTAGCGACAGGTGCAGGTCAACCCTTGTCTGAAGCGGAAGTGGCAGCCTGTATAGTGCTGATGGGTCGGACAGGACAAGTATAGGGAACACAAAATTCTCAAAAGTCCTGCAGATGATTATCACAAAGCAACAGCACCGTGCAATGTTAAGGAATTGTAACTCACAAAATCCTCTCATGAAATCTTAAAGGCGTTGTCTCATGAAGACCACCTCTCTATGTGCCCCATTAGGACCTCCACTACTTGTCACCACTAGTGCCTGCTGGTCATAAAGGGAACCGGTCACCAGCTATGAGCACCATAAACTAAGTTATGCT
Source organism: Eleutherodactylus coqui (assembly GCF_035609145.1). Lineage (NCBI taxonomy): Eukaryota > Metazoa > Chordata > Amphibia > Anura > Eleutherodactylidae > Eleutherodactylus > Eleutherodactylus coqui. The sequence continues at coordinate 185,675,184 of NC_089842.1, forward strand.
ACTCATAGCGCAGGAGCCCGCAGAGGTACTTTTATCCTTACCCACCTCCAGATGCCCGCACTGTTAGCTCTGTAAGTGGGCACACAGACCATGTTATTGGACTCAAAGCTATGGGCTGTGCAAGCAGACAGCCCGTAGCTTTGAGACCAACAACACGGTTCGCGCTCTGGGGCTGATGGCGCAGGCGTTGGGAGGTGGGTAAATATAAAAATACCTCCCCAAGCTCCTGGAAACTTGCCATAAGAGCACTATAGGGAGACAAAATTACGCAAAATTTGCATGCACAAGACGCAGGTAAAGAACACATCTGTCACTAATTAAAGAATTTGGCCATTTCAATGGCTGGGAGTACTAGTGCATATTTCTTTGTGAGCTCAATTGTGCACAGTAAAAAACGTAGTTGCACACGTAAAGACGCAACTTTCGTTCCATAGAAACGTAGGGTAAAAACGTGTGCAAATACGCTTTTGCTCGTATGAAGGGGCTCCAACTTAAGGCCCATTTAGACCCAATGATTCTCTCTCAAAAATAACTGAAAGCCCTCTTTCGAGCGAGAATTGTTGGGTCTAAGCGCGCTGTCATTGTGCAGCTCTTGTTAACGATTTGCTCATCGTCGTCTTTCAGCAAGCTGAAAGAGAATGATGAGCCTTATCAGTGCCGCGCGCTGAGTTCTCAGCGGGATACTGCTGACACTATTGTTTCATCTGGTATCCCACTTGGAGAACACAGCCGAAGTATGAAGACAAGCGGTCCAGCTGTGTCCTGCATGCCCCGCTTGGATCGCTCAGCTGTATACCAGCTGTGCTTTCCGTGAACACAGTAGGAGTGTGCACAAGACAGCGGTCTAGCTGTCTTCTGTATACCCTGTTCAGAGAGCTAAGCTGTATACCAGCTGAGCGCTCCGGGAAGACAACAGCTGTATGTAGAAGATAGCAGTCCTGCTTGTCTTCTGTATGCAGCATGAGCCTTCATTTACACACTTACGTAAAGCGAATGCTCAAAACTGTCAAATTTTGAGCGATTATCATGCTGTGTAAATGCACACAACAATTATCGCTCAAAAGATGTATTTTGGGCGACTTTTGAGTGATAATCGTGTCTAAATTGGCCCTTAGATTATGGTGTTCACAGCCGGTGATAGCTTACTATTTAAATGCCTTTACACTGTAGCCCTTTCCATTTTTTTTCATTTTCCCATCCCTGCTTCATAACTTCTTTTTACTTTTCCAGCGACGTGGCTACATGGGAGCTTGTTTTTTTGTTTTTGCAGGACAAGTAATATATGTGCATTGGAAAACTTTTAAAGCTTTCCAAGTAAGGCGAAATGGAAAAATAAAAAAAAAGGCCATTGCACCATTTTTGGGGCAGGGTAGTGAACGTTGCTTTTACTTTATTTACGGTGCAATAAAAATAACGTTATCTTTATTCCGTGGGTCACTATGATTAAAATGATACCAAATATATAAAGATTTTTATGCAGTATTACTTAGAAAGCAAATTGATTTTTAATAAAATAAATTTTTTTTTTCACCATCTTTGATGCCCATAACTCTTCTATTTGATTGTCGATGGGGTTGCGTGAGAATTTGTTTTTTGCGAGGTGACAGGTAGCGTTTTTATTGATATTCTTTTGGAGTACCTACAACTTTTTGATTGTTTCATTCATTTTTTTCTTGGATTTCAGGTAGCCAAAAAAGCCCAAGTCTGGTATTGTGCAATTTTGTTTTTCTGCATTTGCAGGATAAATTGATCAATACAGGTACTCCAACAAGGAGAAGAACACAAAGAAGGCAAAAGGTGTAGATCTAAGTGTAGTGATCCAGTGAGTAACATGGCTCACACGGCTGTAAGTAGCGGTGACTCATGCACGAGCATATACGCAATGACATGCGTACTTGTTGAGTACTGCCAATCCCCATACACTATCTTGGCATGTATGCGCATGTAATTCGCACCAAAATAGTGCATGCTGCGATATTTTGCTCGTGAGTAATACGTGGACCAAAAAAAAAAAAATGCAATTGTGAATGGCCCAATAGAAATAAGTGGGCAATTGGCATTGCATGTTGTGCGCATGAAAATTGCATGAGTGATGTGCCATGACAATACACTAGAGATGATTGAGCATACTCGCTAAGGGCAATTACTCGATCGAGCATTGTCCTTAGCAAGTACCTGCCCGCTCGGAAGAAAAGGTTCGGCTGCCAGCGCGGGCGGGGGAGGGGGGGGGGGGGGGAAAGATCTCTCCCCTCCGTTCCTCCCTGCTCTCCCCTGCCGAACCTTTTCTTCCGAGCGGGCAGGTACTCGCTAAGGGCAATGCCTGATCGAGTAATTGCCTTTAGCGAGTATGCTCGCTCATCTCTACAAGACACTCATGTGAGAGGGACCTAAAAGAGAAAACAAAAAAATATATATATTACTCCTCTCACCTAAAGGGATTGTGCTTGCCTGGGCACAACTCAAATTTAAGCCTGATATATGGGATAATTTCCACTTGTCAGCCACAGACCGTGATGAACACGGGGAGATATTGTAGTGGCTCAGAGTTAGCGGGGTCCTTCCATAAGTTTGAATGTGTTTGTCCTATGCAATCGTATTGTCAGCGTCTACTATGTGTATGCATTTGATGTGTATTGCACCACTGCAGCACTGAATCAGTTAATGTCTGGGATGCGTCTGAGAAATGTATCATGTTGTATGTCAGGTGACCTTGTGATATATAGGTGTTTGCTAGGTGGATGCAAGAGAGTTTAGTCTAGTCTAGCAATCTTGAGGGCTTCTTGACTGAGTGAGAGTAGGAGTTCGTGAGAGTTAGCCCACACACAGCCACTGCCTTATTGGCTTGACTTGTATGTGGAGGCATGGAAGAGGCTGAGCGATTCCCTGATGTGTGGCCCGGGATTACTCTGCCTGGGATGTGCCGATGCTACCACTAAGTACCGGATGAGAAGAGGGATCGCTGATTGGCCTGTTCAGGCACAGGAAGCGTAAGTGTGTACCGGTAGAGAGTTGTAGAAAGAATCGCCAGGAGCGGCACCACACAGATAACTCGACTGTGGATCATCCAGATTGCCCAGTGTATCTGCCCTGTCACATCACCTTCTCTTACTGAATCTATGCCAACCTGTTTAACTGTTATGGAGGTTTCAGTAAATGGACATTACCGACTGTTCCGGGTTTTTTTTTCAGAAAAATTAACCCTGTGTGTGGATTAAGCTATTTCCCAACAACAAGTTTCACGACAGAGGATAGAACGGTGGCGTCACGAGTGACAAAGGACATTAAGGTAACTTCCGGTTACTATTGCTCTGTAACCTCCCTCAGCAGTAACTTGGACGGGTCCCAAGCTGCCCCTAGGGGAGGAGATGGCAGGGAAAATAATGATTATTTCTGTCACGATGGCTTTACCATCTCCTCGGCTGTGGGCCTGCTCCTCGGACACTGCAATATAATCCCAAACACCTCAACCTGCTCCGTAAAGAAGGAAACAAAACAAAGAACAGCAATAATAATACTGTTGTATGAAAGACCAACTGTGAAAGTTTTCAACACCATTTTATGTCCAACAAAGTTTATTGAACCGCCAGGGCAAGGAATGGGCCCGGACACACAACGCAGTTGCCAACTTTTAAATGGGCATCATTTATGCTACATTTCCTCTGCTGCAGTCGTGATTACGAGCTGATCGCCAGGGACCTCAAGGATTGCTTGACCCATGGTTATAGCCTTTTTTTTTCTTCTTCTTGGTGGGACCACCTTTTTATTTCAAATTATCTTTAGCTTGCTGGTCAGTATATTCCTACAATAAACTCAAATCTTATCCTTAATTCACACTGTGGTAACAAACTAGTCAGCATGGATATTAGTCCATATTGCCAGGGAGACTTAATATAGTCAGGGTCTAATTGTTGAAGGTTTACAAGGCACTGTATAAATGGTACGGAGACTCCTTTAAAAAGACGGTTAATGATTCGGATAGTTGTGGAAGTCCTTTCCTCTCCCTCCCATGTAGTCCAAGGTTATGACTAGTTTCAGGTAAGCATATTTTAACTCCATATATGGTCCTTATTTTGTGGACCGTAATTAAAAGCTAATATAAATCCATGTATCCATTCACATGGCCATATTAGTCACAGCTGTTTTTTTTTCTTGTTGTTGACTAGAGATGAGCGAATATACTCGTTTCGAGTAATTACTCGATCGAGCACCGCGATTTTCGAGTACTTCCGTACTCGGGTGAAAAGATTCGGGGAGCGTCCTCTCTCCCCCCCACTCCCCGCTGCAACCCCCCACTCACCAACGGCGCCCCCCGAATCTTTTCACCCGAGTACGGAAGTACTCGAAAATCGCGGCGCTCGGGCGAGAAAGGGGCGTGGCCGAGTGGGTTCGCTCATCTCTATTGTTGACCTATTTTTGTCTATTTTTGCGTTTGTGTTGGTATTAGTTTCTCTTGGGCAACTATTTGTTCTGTGGAAAATGAAACCCCAATGACAGCAAATACTGATGACATGCTAGTAATGTCATCTGTAATGCATATGTATTGCGGATTTGTGTTACGGCGGGTTACAATATGCTTGCCCGAAACTGGCCTGTGTTCTGTACATGGTGAAGCCCTCTGATATACACGGGACCAGTAGTTGGGTGAAAGCAATGGCGATTTCCGTTAAACACTTTGCTGTACTCTTATGTTTCACATGCAGCAGTAAAGCAGATAACTTTTATTTAACTTTTTACTATGAAAAAAGTTCTTTCCTCCACCCCTCCCCCTAATATACACACAAGCTGGCGCTCCTTCAGCTGTCAGCACTTCTTTCATTTCCTAGTAAAGGTCTCTTAATCGTATACCTAAATAAGTAGAAGGCCAGTACAATCAATGCTTGCTGAAGACTTTCCATGGAGGAGAATTCTTAAATGTCAGATATCAGCCACTATTCTGAACATTTCTTAGCAAATTAGAGTAATACTAATGCTACACTGATGAAACCAAAGTTCGGGCCACTGGGGTAACAGCCACAGCTTGTTATGATGTGGAGCCCATACTGTAACAGTGAATACACAGCTGCATAGTTAGCAACTTATCACTTCGGCTCATTTTGCACCAGCGTTGGGGCTTCATTCAGAATTCTGTCTCAAAGCTTCGTTTTTGGAGCAGAGAAACGGAATTCAGTGGAAACAGATCAGTTTTTTTTCACCTCCCGTTTGTTTTAATGGGGATTTAAAAAAAACAAAAAGCAACAGAGAGCTTTCCATTTCCCTGAGATCTTTGAATTTAACAGAACGAATAGCAGTCTGCAGTATTATTTGGTCCATTTAAAAGTTAGAAACGTAATAGAATGGAGGCAAAACAGAAAGCTTTTAGTTTGCTTTCCATTTTTTAACCCCCCATTGAAATCTATGGGGAGGAAAAGCGGATGCTTTTTTCCATTTTAATTCACTTTCTCCAGAGCAAAAGAGATGGAATAATGACTGAAGCCTTAGGCCGGATTACCACAAATGCATACGCGCATTTACATATGTATTTGCGCCGTGCATTGGGTGTCATATTTTTGCATAAGCCTCTACATTTTTTACTGTACTTTTTGTGCGCACAAATCACATGCATTTATTTATGTGTGAAAAAAAAAACATGTAACCACTGTCCCAGCCATTGAAATGCGCAGGAAAATTGAACATGCTGTGTATTTTATTGCATAATGTTATTTCGCACATAAAATATGCACTTGCGAATGAACCCATTGAAATCAATAATTTCTATTCACTGGGTAGTGTGTGCGCAAGTTTTGTAAGCGCAAATACAGTCGTGCAAGTCTGGCCTTAACACTAATGTGCAATGAGCCTTTACAGTAACAATATTCTTGTGCGAGTATTGTGCGATGCACGCAAAGCTCGCGTGAATATGAAAGGAGTGAATTGCTTACCGAAAATTCCTTTTTTCCGAGTCATCCTGACGGCAGACATGGAGGTTGCACCTTGACCTCGTAGGGACAGGAAGCAAGAGACTTCAAAAGGCTCCTCCCGCCTCCCATTCACCAGTGTCTTCTAACTTACTTACATGGACATGTCGTGGTTAACCAAGGAAGATATTTATTTGCTCCGAAAAAAATAACATGGTTAGTTCCATTTGAACATAAACAAGAAGAGGGTAGCTTACCCGGACTTAAACACAAGATAATATGCACAAATTTACCGCATAAAAGGAAATGTCCAACATAGGAGCCTCTGGGCTACAGATTCGTGCCAGCATAAACGTGTGAATTTTTGGGAGGGAAATACGTGTCGTCAGGATGACTCGGAAAAAAGGAATTTTCGGTAAGAAATTCACTCCTTTTCCACGGCGTCATCCTGACGGCAGACATGGAGTATACCAGATTAACTCTTTAGGGAGGGACCACTGCTTGCAAGACCTTTCTCCCGAATGAGAGATCGGAGGAGAGGTCCGCATTCAGCCTGTAATGTTTTGCGAATGTGTGCAGGTTGGACCATGTGGCTGCCTCACAAATTTGGTCCGGCGTCGCCATAGCCCTCTCTGCCCAAGAGCAGGATACTGCCCTGGTTGAATGGGCCTTGAGTCCTTCCGGGATAGTTCTGTTGCAGGACGAGTAGGCCTGCTGGATGGTGGATTTTATCCAGCGGCTAATGGATCTCCTAGAAGCCGCTCTTTCTCTGCCAGGTCCCTGGAATTCAACAAAAAGACAGTCAGCCTTCCTAAAGGATGATGTCTGCTCTAGGTAGCATAGAATGGCCTTCCTTACATCCAGGCTATGGTAGTCTCTTTCCCTATCGTTTTGGGGATTTTGACAGAAGGATGGGAGAATAATTTCTTGCTGTCTGTGGAATTTTGAGGCTACCTTTGGAAGAAAAAAGGGGTCTGTTTTTAGTATGACCTTATCATCCTGGACTAATAGGTAAGGTGTTTTACAAGATAGGGCCTGGAGCTCGCTTACGCGCCTCGCTGTTGTGATAGCTACCAGGAACAGAGTTTTAAACGTGAGGAACCTAATTGGAATCTGATCGATAGGTTCGAAGGGGTCTTTGCAGAGGCTTTGGAGAACTAGGTTCAGGTCCCATGGGGGAACCGTACTACGGCTAACTGGCCTCATTCTTTCTGCCGCTTTCATGAACCTGTGGATCAGTCTATGATCCGCCGAAGGTTGGTCTAGAATGGCCGAGAGCGCTGATACCTGTACTTTCAGGGTTCCTGGTCTCAGGTTTTTATCTAGACCCTCCTGGAGAAAGTCCAAAATCTCCGCCACCAAAGTGACAAGATTGGAGACTTCCAGCCCCCTCCAGGAGGAGAATTTTTTCCAGATCTTATTATAAATAGCTGAGGTTACAGGTTTTCGGGACTGGCGTAGAGTCGCGATAACTCTGGAGGACAGACCTTGTCTTAGTAGCATCTGTTCCTCAATATCCACACCACGAGGTTCAGTCTCTCTAGGTTGGGGCAAAGAACTGGGCCCTGCGCTAGAAGGTCCTTCCTGGATGGAAGGCATATTGGCTCAGAGATGGCAAGCTTTAGGAGCACCGGAAACCATGCCTTTTTTTCCCAGTGTGGGGCAATCAGGATCAGCGTGATGTTGCTCTGCTGGACCTTCTGAAGAACTCTCGGGATCAGGGGTATGGGGGGGGGGGGGGGAGGCCTACGCCAGACTGAAATCCCAACTCTGGGAAAAAGTGTCTAACCCCTCGGCCTTGTCCCTCGGATCTAGGGAAAAATAGGCGGGGCATTTTGAATTTTTGCTGCTCGCAAACAGGTCCACCTGTGGACTGCCCCAGGTTTCTGTAATGAGACGAAATTCCTCTTGATTCAGAGACCATTCCCCGGGGTCTAGGCGTCTTCGACTGAGAAAGTCGGCTGTCAGATTCTGGGATCCTTTGAGATGGACCGCTGTCAGGGACTGTACCGTGCACTCGGCCCATCGGAAGATCCGGGCTGTTAATTTTAGCAGGTGAAAGTTTCTGGTGCCCCCCTGGTGGCGAATAAGTGAAAACGGCGGTCACGTTATCAGAGAAGATCTTAACATATCTCTTCTTTAGGATATCCTGAGCTCTGTGAAGCACCTCCCAGATGGCCCTAAGCTCTCTGAAATTTGAGGTCTGGGCACGCAATGTCGGACCCCATTTGCCCTGGAGCAAACGCTGCCCCACTTGCGCTCCCCAGCCAGACTGGCTTGCGTCGGTGACTACGAAGATGAAGGGCTCTGCCACCCATGGGGACTCCGCCTCTAGGTTGCCAGTTGACCGCCACCAGCGGAGGGACCTTGTGACCGATAATGACACGGGCATTCTGCTGTCCAGAGAGGTTGTTGCCCTGTCCCAGTTGCCCAGGGTGGCTCTCTGTAGCGTCCTTGAGTGCGCCTGGGCCCAAGGAATAATGCCGATACAGGAGGTCATGAGGCCCAGGAGCCTCATTGCGTCCCTAATCGTTATTTGTTTCTTCTGGCCGCATTTCTGTGCTGCCAGCCTAAGGTTTTCCTGCCTGGGTGGAGGCAAAGACAAGGTCTGAGACACTGAGTCTATCTGTACCTCCAGGAAGGTCTTTCGCGTCTCGGGGAGAAGACTAGATTTAGGTAAGTTAACTATCCACCCCAGTCTCTGAAATAGGGAGATGACTTGGCTGGTATCCTCTTTGAGGATCTTCGGTGAGGATGCGATTACCAGGAAATCGTCCAGGTATGGGACAATGTTTATGCCTGCCACATGGAGATGCGCCACCATCTCTGCCACTATTTTAGAGAATATCCTGGGTGCCGTTGAAATTCCGAAGGGTAGGCACAGGAATTGAAAATGGTGTACACGGCTGCCCATCCTGATGGCAAACCGCAGATACTTGTGATGTTCCGGCAGGACTGGGACGTGGTAGTACGCGTCCTTTAGATCGACGGTACTCATAAAGTCCCCTCTTTTGATCAGAGTTACTGCAGACCTGACGGTTTCCATCTTAAACCTTTTGTAGGTAATAAACCTGTTCAGGCCCTTCAGATTAAGGATCATCCGAAAACTGCCGTTCGGTTTTTTGATCAGAAATAGGGGTGAGTAGAACCCCAAGCCCTGTTCTACTGCGGGGACCCGGACTAGCGCCCCCATCTGTAGCAGCTTAGAAATTTCATTTTTAAAGATATCCTGCAGGGCGGGGGATTGCATGGGGGTGACCCTAAAATTACTGAGGGGCCGGGTGAAGAATGCTATTCTGTACCCTTGGGCTATGAGCTGCAGAACCCACGGGTTGTCTGTAATCCCCTGCCATTCCCGGGAAAAGCTCAATGGTCTGCCCCCCACCTGGTACTCGCCTACAGGGGAAGGGGTTGTTTCTGTCTTACCCCTGCCTCCTTTGGGGTAGGACCAGCGCCCTGTCTTTCCTTTGCCTCGGTATGGCTTGAAGGATGGCTGAGGTTTGTGGGGAAATCCCGTTTCTGCTTGGTCCGGGAAACTGTGGGTCTTGTCGGTAGCTCTTTTTAGGATCTCCTCCAAGTCTGCGCCAAAGATCTGCTGGCCATAAAAAAGGGATGTTACACAGCTTTCCTTTGGAAGCCGTATCTGCTTTCCATGTTTTCAGCCAGACCACCCGCCTGGCCATGTTGGACAATGTGGCGCTTCTGGCCGCCAGCCTCATAGATTCGGCAGACGCGTCTGCCAGGAAGCCTGTTGCTGATCTAAGTAGAGGCATGCATTCCAGTAACGCATCTCTAGGAGCCTTCTGTTTAATCTGGTCGTCGAGTTCCCCCAACCAGAGGAACATCGACCTTAACACAGAAGTCGCTGCGGTATTGGACTCCAGCGTATAGACCATTGTTTGCCAGGCCCGTTTCATCAAGGCGTCAACCCTGTTGTCCATCGGGTCTTTAAGATGAGAGGAGTCCTCGAATGGCAGGGCTGTCTTTTTGGCCATTATAGCCACCTGTGCGTCCACCTTGGGGACCTCCTCGTAGATGCTCACGTCTTTCTCCGCAAAGCGGAGTCTCTCTTTATATTCGAGGGACAAATAGAGGTGTTTGTCCACGCAAGCCCACTCATCCGTGATTACTTTCTTCAGGGTATCATTAACCGGAAACACTGTGCGGTTCCTTGGTCTGAGCCCGCCGAACATGTCGTCCTGTACGGACCTTGGCTCGACCACATCCTCGACCTTCATCGTATCCCTGACTGCTTTGATCAGGTCATCCAGGTCCCCAGATGAGAAATAGTACTTTTTATTCTCATCCCTGGCGTCAGGGGGACGGTCAAAGAGTTCGCCATCTGACAGGTCGCCCAGGGATTGCTCAGACTCTGAGCTCATTAGCGGTATGTGGCTCGCCCTTTTGGCGGCCCTTCTTTCCCGCTGAGCTGGGGGGAGACTGGAGATCGATGCCCGGACCTCCTCCCTGACTAGGGATCTAATATCATCCCTGAATGCGGCCTGTTGATCCGTAAGAATCTTGGAGGTACAATCAGGGCAAAGCGGTTTTTTATACGCCTCGTCCAGTTTTTTAAGACACAGGGCGCATTTCCTGTGTTTTTTCTTAAGGTCCTGTTTAGACCGGGTGGATTCCCTGTCCTGCAAAGATATATGCATGCACATAAGGGAAAAACCCCCACACAATGCTAAATCCCCAGCATATCATTCCTGCAACAGGTAACACTTACAGTTTGCAGGGCTTCCATCTCTGGTTTCTTTGTAGTCATGATGCAGAAAACGCAGACAGAACCAGATTAGACAGATAAATCCTTCTCTGAAGGTGTGCTGTCAGTGGAAGCTTGCCGGGGGGTCTCCATTTTTAAATCTCCCGCTGTCCAGGTCAGCTGACGGCGTCTGACGTCACCGCGTCACTGGCTCCGCCCCCCGATGCCGCGCGGCCGCGCCGGCATGCCTGGAGAGAGGCATCTGAGCCTATGGCCCGCCGCTCTCCCCGGCTGAAACAACTGCGCCGAGCTGTGGCAGAGGAAGGAGGGGACTCAAGGACTTCTGGTCCGCCGCTCCGACCGCTGCGGTGGTGAACCCCGAGCGGTCAGACCTGTGGCCCGCCGTGCTCCCGGACCGCGCTGACACCCCGAAGGGAGATGAGAAGGGAAGCAGCCCTGTGGACCGTCAATCCCTACAGTCAGCCTGCTTTGGAAGAAAGGTGAGGGGGGAAACAGCCCCATGGACCGTTCCCCCAGCTGTCATCCTGCAGCTCCCTGGAGGGAGCTCCTCTTGCATGTCCCTGTAAGGACAGGAAGCACTGGTGAATGGGAGGCGGGAGGAGCCTTTTGAAGTCTCTTGCTTCCTGTCCCTACGAGGTCAAGGTGCAACCTCTCTGCCGTCAGGATGACGCCGGGGAAAATCCATTTTTTTTAAATGGATTAATTCATATGATTTTTCCTCGCAGCACACTCCATCTTTGGGCGTTCCCCGGTATTGTAATATCAGCTGGGTCCATTTTACAATGTGTTGTCGTGATGCAACTGGCACAAAATCTGAAAAGTTGTCATGGAGAAAAAATCTGCTATCCCAAAATGTACTTAAAAAAAAAATGTCTTAATTCTTCTGCAACTTACAAAACTTTTTTTTTTTTCACTGTAGGTTGCATCCCTGGTTTTTGCGTCCTAATACTGGCCAAATGCAGGTGTCTGAATGAGGCCTGAGTAATTCTGATGAAGACGGAATCGCTGTTAAGAGCCCCATGTGTAAGCCAGAGTAGAGAGCAGCTATGCAAAGTGTCCCTCATTGAGGAAGACCCCTACATGTACGGCCTTAAGGCCTTTGTCACACGGGCGTACTTGTGCACGAATGTAATATGCAGAAGATAGAACCCATTGATTTCAATAGGTTCATTCACAAGCAAGTAGTTTTCCTGCGCATATAGTTCACACAGAAAAATATGCAGCATGCTCTACTTTCATGCGCAAATACGCAGGAAAAGAAGATATATTGAACTCATTTACCTAGCCATTTCAATGGCTGAAATCATTGGTGCGTGTTTTTTTGTGTATACAATTGCGCATGACTTGTGCGGGGAAAAAGTAAAAAAATACGCTAAAGCGCACACAAAAGTGCAACATTCAGCAAAAAGACAAAAAAATGCCCTGTGTATAAGTATATAGAAAATAATGCAGCATTTTTTGTGCGCGTTCCGTCCATATCATGATTGGATGGAACTTGCATGAGGAAATCACCCATTGATTGTAATGCGAAATGCAGAAATGTGTAATTCTTCATTTTCCCTGCGGGGGCACTAAGGGGGAGTGGAGCACTTGTGCCACTCTAATTTGAGCGGATTACTGGGGCTTCTTTACAATAAAAAAAAAAAAAGATTGTCCTATTTTAAGATTTATTACAATCTGACAAAACTATTTCCGTGTTTTAGATTTTGTTTCGCTCCACTTTTGGGATCCATTCTGTAGTTTGTTATTTTAATTTTAGCTTATGTAGATCAAAATATCAAATTGTATAAAACGTAGACATTATCTTGGCCCTTAATGAGGTCTATACATAAGTAGATGGACTGCAATGTCTGCATTTCATCTATTCTAGAATTTATGTTCAAACATGTGCCTTGTAGGTACATCCAAGATCTAGACCTCTGGTGAGACTTTTTGCAAAAAAAAAAAAATCCAAAAGTGGTTGGTTGTAATGTTAAAACATACTGAATGTAGGAGTAGGCAGCACATGGCTGGAATGATTCAGATGGATAAAGATGTTCTGCTTGACATGATTGTAGCCTCTGCAACCTACTAGTGATGTGCGGACCCCAGATAAAGAAGTAGAGCAGCAGCACCCCCCGGTGGATACATGAGGGAGATTGTTACTGTAGTGTATTACATCGCTAATGCAGAAGGGGTAAGACAGTAAGGATCACTAATCCTGTAAAATGGCCCACTGTGCAGACCTGCCCTGTAATGCAAGTTGGTGCATATACCACGTAACTTAGGGTTCTTTAAGACGAGCTAATTATCTTTTGAACGCTAGCTTGTTTACGCTCATGCAACCAGAGACACCATTGGCTCATTCAAACGAGAATCATTCAGTCTGAGAGGGACTGAACGAGCGCTGTTTAAACCCAACGTTAAGCGAATGAGACAACAATGATTTTTATGCCTGTAGAAAATGGACGAACCAAAAGTGAACGATTATCGTTCTTCATTCGGTTGTTGGCTCCTCTTTAGTCCGCACCAATTTTCAAAAAAATCATTCATGCTGTTGTAAATCAATAACGATTGAATAAAAGGTGCTTTTAGACAGAATATAGTAACAAAAACCTAATGAGACTAGTACTGGATGCATTACAGCTCAATTGCATAAGAAAAAGTCTACAAGAGACAATATACAACATGTAAATAGGGCTACAAAAAGCGTAAAATAGAAGAAAAAAAGAAAAGGAGTATCCTTTTAGTTAGGTTACTTTGTATAATAAAAATAGCAATGATAGCAAAGAGCACATAATATTTTTTTTTCCTGTTACATGTAAAACCAAACATGGTAGAACAAACAAACTAATGCAGATATTAGAAAGAGGCGTTTGGCGAAGGGGGAAGGATAAGACCAGAAAATATAGAGGAGGAGGAATATAATTTTTTTTATACAAGCCCTGATTATATAGAGTGTATTGGCAGCCAAGGTTAGCGCTGTCCTAGCATATACATTATTAATACCATATATAAATAAATGGATGACACAAAGTTAGATTCTATAAATTTAAACTAAAAATAATCTATAAAAATCGGGGTATTACTTTGCTTTCTAGGAGGATCTCTGGTAATGACTCTTTAAAATGTAAAGAAAGCCCTATTCAGAAAGCAATCAGTGACACAGCAGTGCGTACGGGGATTGTCCAGCTACATAGGATACATACATCTCCCCTCCTCACTGTGGACTCACTGCACCACCCACAGCAAGTAGGTAATTGAATAGAGCAGTTGTCGTGCATGTGCAGTACCACTCCAATCATTTTCAATGCGGGTGCCGGAGATAGCCGAGTTCTTGCAGTTGACCATTTCCATCAGCCCCATTGAAATCAATGAAGCAGCCCTTCTCATGTGCAATCACTACTCTACTCAACCGGATGTCACTGAGGGTGGAGGCAGCGAGCCCACAGTGAAAGAAGTGGGGGACATGGGACGCAGTCGTTGGAATCTGTGAGGGTCTCAGCCATGAGACCTCCACAATCCGACTTTTATCAGCTATCCTATGAATAGATTTTAAAACACAACATTATCTTTATCTGGTTAGTAGGTAGTATTTTCCCTGGTGCAGCTTGAAGGTTTTCAGGTGCTGACCATGGTCAAACGGCTCAAATAGCAACAAAGGAAAAAAATCTAACTCCTTAAAAACACTTCTATTACAAAAAAAAAAAAAAAATCCATAAAATTATGAATGATAGGTACACCATGTCCGCGCACAGATGTGTTTCGAAAGATACTTCTTTCTTGATCACAGCTACTGTGAATAGGCTATAAACATTGATCTTGGTACAACCCCTTTAAGAGGGATCCATAGTAATAACTCATGCATCTCTTTTGGGTTTATGGTGAGCTCTTATTCACATCTTTGTTGGAGGCTCCATTGCAGATTCAACAAAAAAGAAAAAAGCAAAAAGTAGCAGCGTAATTAGCAACATCATGATGAAAACCCAATGGAACTCATAGTCAACAGAATACTTTGAGCACCATTAGTGTCCATCACATGATGATTCGGCCGAAAAGTTAAGACAGTAATTTTCGGCTTTCGGTTTAATAAAGTAATGCAGATGTGAATGAGGCCTTGGAATCTAAAAGCTACAAGATTACTATGACTCAAATGCCAGGCAGCAGGAGAGGTTGAGAGTAAGGCGAAGGCTTCACAGAAACAAGTGGTTGCCTGCAGTAACATCATGGCATTGCTGTACCTTAAAGGAGATGTCCCGAGGCAGCAAGTGGGGTTATACACTTCTGTATGGCCATAATAATGCACTTTGTAATATACATTGTGCATTAATTATGAGCCATACAGAAGTTATAAAAAGTTTTATACTTACCTGCTCCGTTGCTAGCGTCCTCGTCTCCATGGTGCCGACTAATTTTCGGCCTCCGATGGCCAAATTAGCCGCGCTTGCGCAGTCCGGGTCTTCTGTAGTCTTCTATGGAGCCGCTCGTGCCAGAGAGCGGCTCCGTGTAGCTCCGCCCCGTCACGTGCCGATTCCAGCCAATCAGGAGGCTGGAATCGGCAGTGGACCGCACAGAAGAGCTGCGGTCCACGAAGGCAGAGGATCCCGGCGGCCTTCTTCAGCAGGTGAGTATGAAGACGCCGGACCGCCGGGATTCAGGTAAGCGCTGTGTGGGTGGGTTTTTTTAACCCCTGCATCGGGGTTGTCTCGCGCCGAACGGGGGGGGGGGGGGGGTTTAAAAAAAAAAAAAACCCGTTTCGGCGCGGGACATCTCCTTTAAAGGCTTCCTTATAAGAGTAAAGTCACAATGTCGGAACTACTGCAATTGTTACACAACTTTTTTTTTCCTGGAAACATGGAAGTTGCATACAAATCATATTAGTAGTGAGTGGAGACCTTGCCTGACTGCAAAAAGAATGCAGAATGACATGCCTTTTCAGAGTCTGTAGAAAGCTGAGAAATGGCTCTGCTTTCCTGTTAATCTGCGATACAGACAATAGTAAGACAATTCAGCTGCAGGGAATATTGAAAGACTTCACAAGAGGACAGTTCTGAGACACATTCCAGGGCAGGTTTTCCTTTCTTTGATAGGAGCATACATATTAAAATTTAGTCAATAATATTGGACTCCATAAGCTCCCACAATATGCATGCATAGACTTCACGATGACATCATAGATGCTGATGTCATCTGTGTCCCATAAAATTATTAGAGGCGCACGTTACAGTGTAGAACATAGACTAAATTTTAATGAACAAACCTGTTAACGAGCAGTTAATTGGACCGGTTTCGCAAGGATCAGTTGATACTCATATTAAACGGACTATATTTGCTCTTATAGGGATCCACAAGCAGTTTAACAGGGTATCACAGGGTTTTTATGTGAATTCTCCCTTTTCCTTTATAAGTTTGGTCTTGTTCCCCAGACTGGTAAAATAAGATGCTGTTAAAAAGTTTAAGAGAGCGCCAGAGGACACAATAAAATGGCAGATGGCCGTGTCCCTGCAAGCTCTGCACCAGTAATCGGGGACTCTAGTAGGGTCTGCTTCTTTACCTGGTGCTTTCCTTCTAACTGGCTGGCTTGTCATAGTCAGCAGAAATACTGTGATTTTAGCATCAGCCCTACCCTTTCTATAGTCTGTTTTAACAGACAGTCCATGAAAAATCAGGACTGTTAGGAAGTATGGTTATTATAAGGGCTACACAGAATGATGCAGCCACTTGTCCTGGTAGGATTTGTCTATAGACATAGGATCCACATTTGTGAAGCTCTGACCATCTGGTATAATTGGACGAAGATCCAGATGAGCTTTTACAGATGGGTGTATTTAACGGTTCATATTACATATGGATACCTTCCAAGTGTTCCTCTTTTGGTGGGATAGTCCTTATTTTTGACCCATGTCCCTCTTTAGCCATCAAATGTCTTTCTTTTTGACCTTGGATATAGATTTGCATTAAAGGGGTTGTCTCGCGGCAGCAAGTGGGGTTATACACTTCTGTATGGCCATATTAATGCACTTTGTAATGTACATCGTGCATTAAATATGAGCCATACAGAAGTTATTCACTTACCTGCTCCGTTGCTAGCGTCCCCGTCGCCATGGAGTCGTCTAATTCTGATGTCTTCTTGCTTTTTTAGACGCGCTTGCGCTGTGCGGTCTTCTTCCTGGTGAATGGGGCCACTCGTGCCGGAGAGCTGGTCCTCGGAGCTCCGCCCTGTCACGTGTGCCGATTCCAGCCAATCAGGAGGCTGGAATCGGCAATGGACCGCACAGAGCCCACGGTGCACCATGGGAGAAGACCCGCGGTGCATCGTGGGTGAAGATCCCGTCGGCCATCTTGGTGAAGGAAGAAGGAAGAAGTCGCAGAGCGGGAATTCGGGTAAGTAATAAAATTTTTTATTTTTAATACATCCTTTGGGGTTGTCGTGCACCGATCGGGGGGCCTATGGAAAAAAAAAACCCGTTTCGGCGCGAGACAACCCCTTTAATGAACTTACCACAATGCTCCATTAACTATCTGTATGGTTCCTAACTGAATCAGAGACCCCAATTTGCCTATTATTCCATCATATGGTGCAGAAATTGCCAATGCTAAGCTTGTTACCCAGTACTCAGCAAAAGGATTCATTCTAGACATAATAGAAGACAAAGCCCATTCCTCAAATATTTTAACAATGGTACAAAATTACTGTAGCTTGACTTGAAAATATATTTCCAGAAACAGATAAAAGAGAGGGTTTTCAGGACTCCAATATTGATGACCTAATACATGCGCAGATTTTGCACTCACATTTTCAACCATGCAAAAAAAAAAAAAAGAACTCTTCATATTTGTGCATCAAAGGTCCCATGGAAGTCAATGGGGGCGAGGGTTGGGGGGGGGGGGGAATTCGCTCAATACACAAGGAAAAGCATGAAGCACTGCGCAAGTCTGTTGGAAAGAAAAACATATCAGGAACTAAATAGCCATCTCAATCAGTGCATTTGTTTGCAGCACACAAATGTACATGCCCTAGGGTAGAAAAAGTGCAGTAAAATATGCCAATATGTGTGCAAAAAAGCTTAGTGCATAGTGCAAAAAAGTTATAATAAGGCATGTGCAATTGCGCTTATGCCCGTGTGAAGCCGCCTGTAGAGAGACCTTATCACCCTGCTTTCTATAAACCCTGAAAGCACTAAAAAAAAAAAATAAAAAAAAAACCACTAATTTTCCTTGCTCCGTAAGCTGCTCTGTTTACTTGTGTGTCACCGTGGTGACTACATAATATCACCTAGAAATCTTAATTCACAGGGGCAGTAGTCTAATTTTTGTATAAACGCCCTTCACAGTTTAGTCTAAACTATGAAGGGCACCTAGAAATCTTAAGATGATGACTAATATCAGTCTAGTGGGAGAGTAACGAGACGGCTTAAAAAAAAATGTCCTAACAATTTTCATAAAATGTAAACACATTGAACACTTCTGCAAGTAAAGTACAATTTTTCCTGCATTGAGAATAAGAGAAATTCCATCCAAATCCATCAAAAAAATAAAAAAAACACTAGGTAGCTGTAGCTTAAACAATGGGTTGGGACTGTCAGCGCTGCATCTGTGACTGTCCTGTGTGAATTCTAGGAGGTAGTCACTGATATGACTCAGTAGACACATCTTCATCATATGTACTATGAAAAGACCATCGCCGCCATGACATTCCACCCCGCACTGTAATCCCCTACAGCCGACGCAGCATCTGGTACAAGAGCAGAGATTGAGAAATACTTCTCCTTGGAATGGGAAGTATAAGGGTTAGGAAGGTGAAAGGTCAAGCGCAGTCAATTTCTCAACTTCTACTGTTTTTCTTTTAGGTTCAGTAAACACACGTGGAGCAGCTTCTGTCCTGTCCCAGAGTCAAAACCTGATTGTTCCAAAAACACACATGCAGGGTGCAAAAACAGACAGATGGAAGAAGGTACACGTGTGAGGTCCGGCCATGTCCTGTCACACAGGTTGTTTGGTTGGAGCATTCTAGTGATAAAGTGATGGAAGCCCAGAGAAAAGGCCGTGTGTACTTTTTGATGGGTCTCAGTGAATGATGAGAGGAAGGAAAGAACAACTATAATGACGCCTAACAAGAAAGGCAAAATAAAGGCCACATCTGTGGTTTCACAGTAAGAGACGTAGAGTGCGGTAGGTTCAGGATATTCCCTGAGTTCATGTGAATATTAATTACCACAGGAGAGTCATTAAACCATGTAATGAGAGTTACAGTTTAAGGGGTTGCTCTACTCTATTCATATGCCCGATTAATCGAATTTCGCAGGTGCAACCCCAATTCCCAAAAAGTTGGGATGATGTGTAAAATGTATTCTTTTTTTTTTTCTTCTTTACAATGATTTGGAAATCTCAAATAACCATATTTTTTTCACAATAGAAAATAGAAAACATATCAGAAAGTGAAAGGGAGACATTTTCCATTTTATTTTTAAAAATTAACTCATTTAGAAATTGATGGCAGCAACACATCTCACAAAAGTTGGGACAGGGGTAATAAAAGGCTGGGAAAGTAAGTGGTACTAATGAAAATCAGCTAGAGGCTCAAATTTCTGCTAAGTCAGATTGGTATTATTGTACCTTGACGCCACCGGAAGCTAGGGGTTTGACAGGGCTGAGATGGAGGAACGCCCGTCACACCCCTAGCTCCCGATTGGCTGGCGACCCAGCACAGCTCAGAGGCAGAGAGCAGCATGGAAAGTTTGTGCTGGGATGGAGGGTTAGTTTTAGGCCGCCTGCAAACGGGCGGGTCGGATCCGGCAGTGAGGATTCTTGCCGCGGGACCGGACCAGAGCGCCAGCAGAGAGCGGTGCGTACTCACCTGCGCTCCCGGCTCTCATGTGCCTGCGCATGCGCAGACCGGAGCGAGCCCCGCACAGAAATACAGCATGCCACGGTTTGTTTTCCGCCTGAGATTTCGCACGGCCAAACCGCGGCCGTCTGCATAGAATTGCGTTTGTTAACGCAATCCTATGCAGGCTTCCATTGGTGGAAATCCCGCCGCGGAATTTCCGCCAGTCTGCAGGCGGCCTAACTGTTAGGCTTACATTATTAGCTGTGAATGCTTCTATGTGAGTGCCGGTCGGCATTTACATGGAAGCATTGACACCTAATAATGTAAGCCTAGCAGTTAAACTACCCCTAACCCTAATCCTCCAGCTCAGCCAAAACTCATTGGATGCTGCTAGGAGCTTTGTGCCCGTGTCCCCAGCATTTAAAAAGCCAGCCACCCATCCCCTGCCGCTGGCAAGATGTTGGCGGTTGTGTATCCTGCCGTCACTAACACACTCCCCTGTCCCCCGCCGGCAGCACCTTGCCGGATGGTCACAAAAGGGGACACAGCAGAAGCCAAGATTGGGCTATAGATATTCTGGTAGCTATCAGAACATGTAACAAGGGAGTACAAACATTATGGGGTAGTTGGTCAGAATCTAGGTTTAGTAGAGCCATAGCTGGGTTAGGGGATAACTGTATACGACCAAGAGTAGACATTAATTGGAAAGTTTGAGTGCACAAACCTGAAATACACGGACAACTCCACCACAGGTGCACTAGAATTCCTTCTGGTGAACCACATCTCCAACAGTTTTCAGAGTAGCGAGGGGAGGTTTTGTTGAGTTTCTAAGAGTTGCTTTTTTTTTTTTTATGAAATGGAAACATGTCTCACTTTGACCTTCTGATATGTTCTAGTGTGAATAAAATATGGTTAGAGGAGATTTCCAAATCATTGCATTCTTTTTTTCTTTACATTTATTTATATTTTACATGGTTTCCCAACTTTTTTGAAATTGGGTTGTATTACCAGGACAACTATTCATCAGAATGCCTGCCATGTAATACTATACTGACCATGAAACGGAATGAAATTGTGTTGAGACTAAGAGTAGCAGGAGCCATTCGTTGGCCCTAAAGCTCAAGCAGATGACAACCCCATTTGGTGGTAACTTTGGAGTTAATGACTTGCCTCTGCTGTCTGTTTCTTATGGGGAATCTTAAAAATGGTGAGAAATTAAAACACGAATATATTAGAAAGTTACATAACTATTATAAATGACTGTGCCTAATTTAGGCAAAATTGTAAACTCCTTTAAGAAAGCATAGCATTAAACTATCCTTGGTATAATGGGGACTGTGATGTAAGCTACATCTGTGTTTGACAAGTGATGATGAGTGTCTGGTTTCCGTACACTGGGGAGATGATGCATATATAGTATGCAGAGGACAGGAAAAGACTAATATTAGAAGGACATGTCCATTTCATAAAATACAACCTCTTATGTTTTCATAATCTGCAGGCAGCGTGAGGAATCCCACATGCATTGCAGACCCCACACTCTTGGCAGTCGAGTTCACCTGCATCACAGCAGAAGCTGGAAATATGATGCAATGTACATCAGATGTACCCTTATAACTCAGTGACAAAGAAGATTCAGGCAGCATGCACACTACACTGCAGTACTCTCAAACTTGCAGTACTTATTAAAGGGGACTATAGAAAATGCACCAATATAAGTCAGCAGATGCAGATCAGTGTCTGTGGAAGCTTTTGAGCAAGATTTATTATTACTATTTTAAACTTAAAAATCTTTAAAAAATTAATTCAAAAAGGCAGGCAGAAGATGCACTAAATGCATCACAATGACGTATGCTGTATCACTTAGACACTTTTCTCTTCCATAGGCCTCCTGTCCACGGGTGATATTTTACTGCATTATCCGTGGCAATAATCTGCACGTGGGTAACACAATAAATGCTTTCCATAGGATAAATATGGAAAGCGCAGCCCGATGTGCACGAGTGGAAAATCGCCGCCAATGAACAGTTTGTCACGGAAAATCGTGGTGACATCAATGCGCTCCTGTAGCGGTTTATCGCAACACCTGTGGACAGCTGGCCTTCACTCTTGGTTGGTTTACTAATACTTAGCAGCAAAATTTTGATACAAATTTGTTGCATTGCAAGCCATGCCCTTTTATTTAAGCCACTCCCATTTATCTTGACCACACCCTCTTTCTAGACACTGTTTAGTTAGGTATATAATAAAATTACAAAGAGAATTTACAATATTTGCTACAAACAGGCCATGATCATACTTCTAAACGATTAAAGGGCCCAATGTTGGGTTTCCCACTGGGGTCCAGAAACCTTCAGTTACATCACATCACAATACTGCAGCTCTTTTTACCTATTGCATACCATGACCCTCACAGTATGGAAATTCAGTTCTTGTTTGCTGGTGTCTGTATGGATAACCTGAATATTCTGCGGCTAAAGAAACTTACTTTATCTAAATTTCCTAATATAATGTTTTGTCATTCTTGAGAATAGCTCCAAAGTGACGCTCCTCATAAAAAGCGTTGTCCAGTTTAGATTATCCCTATTTTTATGTCCTGGATGAGCAGGTTTAGATTAAAGCAAACCTATTAGAATGCCCTGATCCGCTGGCCTGCAGACAGCACAGTAGGGAGACAGACATGCCAATTTCAGCAGGCCGTTGCTTACACTGAAAGGCTTAGCAGTTTTGCAAATGTTACGTTTAAAACATTGCAAGCTCGTGTATATCCATATATGCCCACTTCCCTCATCCTCCTCCACTCTCCAGATACTGATTGTCAGGTCCTTCTGTGTTAGTGTGCCCATTGAGAGACCTGCCAATCAGCATCTGTAGGGAGGAGGAGGGCATATATGAAAATGCATGAGCTTCATTGGACACATCTCCAGTCCTACAAACATTGGAACATCAGGTTTGCAAAATACAAAACCACTAAACCTGTGAATATAAGGGACAGACCATTGAAATCCATGTGCCAGTCTCAATACCCGGATGCCCGCAGTCTGGGCAGATTAGGAGACCTGATTGTTTTTAAGAAGAAACTGTCTCAGTTGAGGTGTTGAGGTGTTACCAAGTATAGCTTGATTATGTGAGTTCTCGATGTGATAATGGATGATCACAGAGGCTTTCAGCAGTTGGTTCCATGAAAAACAACTTACTGCTGCTTGGTGGGACCTACAAAATGTCCCTACTGGACAATTTACCTGCAGGGTCCTAGAATTTGATTTCTTTTGCTGGTGACAGAAGAGATTTAAATTTTAACATTGTTATTTCAGGAATCCCTGAACGCGGATGTCTAGGATAAGAAGAAAGAGTTTGCTTTCCGTTTTTCAGAAAACGTGCCACATTTGTTCATGCAGCTCAGCTTCAGTCATTATTCGGGTACTTGGGTCACCTGCCGAAAACTCCCACAGAAATTCATAGAGAAATATGCAAGACAAATCCACACCAAATCGTGGCAAATTTTCCATTGTGGACTTAATTGCAGAAACTAAATAAAAAGAAGCCATTGGTCTAACATCCACACTTGTGCATTTCACTGAAGATCAGCAGTCAATCCACAGTAAAGTCTGTTTGGTTGTGAATTTCTTCTTCACAATTAAGTTCAATGGTAAAATTTGGGGAACAAATCTGTGCTCTTTCCGTAACAGAGATTACCATGCTGCAGATTTAGAAATCCACACTGCAGATGAATTTCCACAGGCAACTTCTTTGATACATGTGGTTGCCATTTGTTCGAATCCTTGCCTTGTACACTACCTAGCACAAACCTACCAAAAAGTACATGGCAATTCTGTCCTCTGAAGACTTACCCTGCAATACCAGACAAAAGTGACTTTTCTGAGGAGAAAAAAAAAAGTACACCCTTTTTTCTAATCTTGGATAATTTCTTAATTTTTTTAAAAAATTGGACCTCACTCCAGTGTTGCTTCTGCAATTATTGCTAATGAAAGAAAAAAAATTCCACATGAAGCAATCAACAACAAAAAAAATGGATCAAGGGTGAAAATCAACGCATTCATAAAATGACCCTGGCCGTTCAGTAAAGATATACATATGGGATTGTTTAGATGAAAATGTGAAATATCTCCGTGTGGACTAATAATGGACAAACATTAACTACAGTATTTATCTCAATGCAATCAAGAATTAATAGGCTCAACTGCTAGGATACAATTAAAATTACAACTTCAAATTGTACTATTTAAAAAAGTAAATAATAAAAATTACAAAAATAGTAAAAAATGTGGTAAAGATCAGTAATTACATGCACCAAAAAAAAAAAAAAAAAAAGATAAAAACTGCA
Organism: Eleutherodactylus coqui; assembly: GCF_035609145.1. Classification (NCBI taxonomy): domain Eukaryota; kingdom Metazoa; phylum Chordata; class Amphibia; order Anura; family Eleutherodactylidae; genus Eleutherodactylus; species Eleutherodactylus coqui. Next base: position 185,698,958 of record NC_089842.1, read on the forward strand.
TAGCGGATTGTGAAAAATTGAAATGCCACCATTATGGGTTCCAAAAACCTACTGGGAGTCATAATAGTGTAAATAGCTATATATCGTAAGTAGAAAATGTACACACACAGAAGTGAGGCCATGGAAGGTATTGGGCTCCTCCACTGCAGGGAACCCATGTTTACTAAAAAAAAAAAAAAAACTTCACAATTAACTATTTTTTATACAAATGCCAGTGCAAACCTTGAGATATACCGGAGTAGGTGCTAGGGCGGCGGTGCGGCAGTTCACAGTACAAACCTCATTAGTCAATTTGTCATATGCCGTATCCAAACAACAATTACTAAATTATAAGAGCGGATCTAAGAACTCCTGGGGGAGGCCCTCCTCTCTAGCCCCCTAGGCTGGATAATAAGCCGGCTAAACAAACAGGGCAAGAGGGCAGATTGAAAGTCACAACCAGGAAGAAGAGAGAGTGAGGTGAAATAAATCAGGTAAGGAAGTGGAAAAGAAAAAAGTGATTTTGATATATGGGGATAAACAGCGATCTTGAACTTCAAGGCCCATAGTACAAGCTGCATTGTAAATTCAAAAAAAGAGACTGCTAATTAGTAATTGACACTAAGGTTAGGGCCTCACATTGACATTAGAATGGGCACCAATATCAATAAAATTGCAGGACAATACAGACATTGCGCAACTCTAATGTTCTTTTATGTAGAAAAAGTAGAAACTATCATAGAAATGGTAGGAAGGGAAACACTGAGCTTGTATAGTAGTCTTGTTAATGCTGCACTTTTACAGCAATTTGCAAGTAACTCCACGTCCCTGTAAACCCCCAGTCTTAGGTACACTAACAATGGATAGATAGACCACTGTATAAGTGTAGCTGACATTTTATTAGGTCTAATTATCTGCTATGGAGGTAGATTATTAAAACGTTAAGGCCCATTTAGGTGGGACGAATGTTGGGAAAACAATGCCAGACACTCATCCACGCACATACTTGCTCTCATGCTGCTGCACGAGAGCTAGGATTGCTGGCGCACAGCCGGCTGGCTGGCGATTTCTCTCCATGCGCTCCTCCACCCCTCTCCATCGACTTAACATAGCGGCCGTTCAGAACTGAATGGCTGCTACTTACACGGAACGATCATCGTTCAGCTCATCATCCATCATTTATGCAGCATTAACCAGGAACAATGAGCTGATCGCTCAGTGTAAATAGCAGCTGTTCGGTATTGAACGGCCGCTATGTTAAGTGAATGGAGAGTGGCTAGGGAGAGCAAGGAGTGAAATCTCCTGCAGCATCCCCGCCCCCCTGCTGGCCGCTCTGTGAGCCAGTGATACTAGCTCCCGTGCAAGAGCACGGGAGCAAGGATGTGCGAGGACAAGTGTCGGGCATTGTTTGCCCGACATTCGTCCCGTCTAAATGGGCCTCAGACTGCGTGACTAGCAAATAAAAAAAAAATGTAAGTCCAAAATTAGAACTAGAAGCTCCTGAGCCCCCATGTAAAATCTGTAACAGAGCCCTTCAACAAGCATGTGACCTTTGGCCTCCTCAGGGTCCTACTCCTGGGTACAACTACTACCACTGTGCACTGTATAGCTATGCTCCTGCTACTGTCTGGCGTGGCTATTTAAAAAAAATGAACTTTTTTGCCATTTCCATTGTATTTCTATGTTTACCACTGATCATACAAGGTACGTGAATTAAAACAAGACCAAGAAAGTGCTTTCATGATATCCATAAAAAGAATCATATTACATAATGAAATTGTCCATTGTTTTTATTTGCAGCATCACACTAACTTAACTACATATTTATATACCCTTGTACAACGAAAAAGGCCAAGATTCTATGGCAGATCACATACCAGGCTACAGGGGTGGATGATGCAAACTTTACCTATAAGCTTTCTTGCAAGACTACTTTGGAACATTAATAAACTACTGCAAAGCTCAATAATAAACTACTTGAAAGCTCAATAAATATGTAATAAATTATAAAGATGTAGATAATTATGGCCCATAGAACCAAATAAGGGGCTGTCCAGCACCAGAAAAATATGTCCAGTGGTTTCAATATGTAAAAGAATGAAACTAAATGTACTGTAAAATTTTAAGAACTTCAAGGATAGCCGAATTTCACCAGAGGTGAAAAGTAGTGATGAAGGCTTAGTGTAACTGATCCATGCCGATATCAGGCAGATTTAACTAAAATCATTATCAATCAGGATGATCGATTCCGACTCCCATGAGTCAAAATCGGGTTCATTATTTGCCCTCTAAAGAAGGTTCCCCAAATTGCGTGAGAATACAGCCACACATCTGGGGAATGCTTTGCTCTTCCCAAAAATTGGTGGTGTAGGGGGTCAATTGTAGCACATAGGTGTCACAGAAAACAAAAGGTGGTCCAAATAGGGTCTCCTGGATCAACAATTAGGCCAAGGAAGATAGCAGGTGTGCTGCTTGTTTTAAAAGCAAGGTCATAAATTTTACAAGGAGAAATTCTACAAGATATACACAACACTCAAGCACAGACCTGCTCCAAGCAACAGACGGAAGTGCTGACACCTGCGAAATGACGGGGAAGACCTCCCCAGACTCCATAGTTCACCTACTTTTAGCCCATAAGCTTAGCTTATAGGACTATAAGTGACAGAGACTCTAAGTTCCCTACTGGTATACAAGCTTTCACACCCAGCAGCATTATATCATCTGTAGAATATTTGACCCTAAAGTCCCATAATCCAGCCGATACCAGCCGACTATCGCTAAAAATAAAAACGCTAATTGACCGTTTTAGTGATAATCGATGCATGTAGATGTGCGCCCATTGTCTGCTTTTCAGCTGATATTAAATTCAGTCCAACATAAAAATCGTCCCTCACTTTTATCAGTAGCTCTCCAAGGGGGAGTGCTGATCGCATTGTTTTCCTGTGGAGAACAAAGGATCTGAGCACAGATAATAGTTTAGCTCAGCCAAGGCTTCATTTGCATACCTAATTGGTATTTGAGTAGCTACTTAAATGCCAATTAATTTTTCAGCAAAATAATCGCTCAAAGCTGTCGCTCAAACTGTCGTTTGAGCGATGTTTGAGCAATCATCTGCCCGTGTAAATGGGCCTTAACAGATCATGTGTTATATAGACATATAAACAAGATACAGCTTCTCTGTTATAAGCTGCTATTTTACAGTTGTGCACAGGACACTGTGCCTATGTTATATATGGATCGGTCTTGACCTATGGATAGGTCACGTGCAATGAAACTGCTGCCCATATGCATGATGGAGGACACATTTGGTGACCTCAGCAAGACACCCTGGCTGCCGATTGGCCAAACTCTGACCTCTATAGCAGGCATTATAGGCAATTAGATTTTCTCACGATTTTTGCCAAATCTCGGTTCAGACTTTCGATTCGATTTTATTGCCTGGCTGATCAAGACGAGCAGCAATAGTCACATGTTCCCAAAAGTTCATCCTGATGTGGAGATAGCAATGACAAAGAAGGGGGCTAGCTTAGCTAATGGACTGAGGCAGATACCTACCCCTTCATGCAGGTCAATGCACACAGAAAGGAGGAAGCTCCCTGCCACCTGAGGCCATATTGGAACATCACAGCTTACCAGAAAAGCTACAACTATCCAGAATCATGTGACAGTGGGTCAAATCAAGCTATGCTTGAAGTTTTGAAAATTAAAGTAAACTAGTGAGTTTCTATAGTTAATATTTGCAAGCCAATGAATGTGCTTTTCTGGCATTAGATAACCCCTTTAAAGTGACCCTCCGGTCCTGGACAATCAAAGATGGCTGCACTGATTCTCCGACTACCTGATGCACTCTGTGCATATTATGCATCAGATAGTCGAAGACAACACCTGCTTTGATTACCAGCGCTGCCCAAATGAGCAACACGTAATGTGTTAGACTACCAATGCATACTAATGCATAGCGTGTATCAGGTAGCCAAAGAACCAGTGCAGCAATCTTTGAATGTCGAGGATCGGAGGGTCACTTTAAAGGTTATAGCTCCAAATACATATAACATTCATTAGTTTATAGCCTTTTACACAAGGAACTAATCCAATGGGCAAATAATATAACTAGAAGGTGGACTAAACCATAAAACAGGAGACTGGTATAAAATGTAGCACATAAAACACAGGGGAGTTCCTCATGACATTCAAACCACAAGCTTGCTTACAGTTACTAAATGTCGCTTGCAAAACACCCGAGATCTGTCATTTCTTTTACCATTTATACAATATCTTCGCTACGAAGAGCGATTTATCTGTCATATTAGTTTGGTTCTTTTAATAACTCTATTCTTCAGACTCTGCAGAGTGTATAATTCTCCCGTTGGCAGTATTGAGGGGCGCATAACTACGAATCCCACATGAAGGTATAAACCACTAGTATTCTCCAGCTAAGTGCTTAATCAACACCAAAAAATACCAAAAATGAAATCAACTATTTGTGGTTTTCCTCCTGTACAGCTCCACGCTGATTCCGGTTTGGTCATTTGTAGAAGGGGATACTTTCTGTTTGTGAAATCCAACTTTCTCTTCTTAACTTTGAGGATAATTATAGAGTTTCCTTTTCTGCTTAATCAAGTCCCCAATTATCCTATTACTGTTCCAACTCCGGGCTCCGCTCTGCCCTACTGTGGCCAGAAAAATCATGAACATTTGGCTTCATCCTTTCTGAATGCATATCTATGGTTATCCTCATGTGCATGATGGGGAAGGGGATGTTAACCCTTTGATGACAAACAAATGGCAGGAGGATGTTGTCAAGCATGATTGATAGCAAGGGGATATAGTTGGAAAAAAAAAAAAAAGAAAAAGGTTGGGCACTGTTGGTTTTCAACCCATTGAGGCTCTGGCATTAACTGAATTATTTTAACTGCAATTAGACTCAGGAATCTGCAACCAAAGGAAGTAGAAATCAGAGATTCATTTGGGATATCTAGCGGGTTCGATGCCAGCAGGCATGAAATGTACATCCCTAGAAGTTAATTGATCTATTCATCTCAAGAAAAACGTCTTCATCAACTAATAAAACAACAGAAACGGACTACGTAAAATACTAACCTTAGTTAAAATTTAAAAAAAAAACAAAAAAACATTGGTGCTCGAGAGGAGTCATTCACTTTTAGGCCTATTTTGGATGCCAAAAGAAAATTCCATGAGGATTCGTTTCTTGGAGATGAGTGACCAAAAAAGTGCAATTCTGGCATTGCATTTTATTCTGATGGCATTCATCGTGCAAGATTAATAATGTGATATTTTAATTAATTTAATAAATTGGTATTGCTGCTTTCATGAAGGTCCAATTTTTTAATGTGACAACTGTGAAAAAGTTTATTTTTGTAATAATTTAAAAAATCTCAATTTTATTTATTTTTACCTTTTCTTTTTTAGTTCCCATAGTTGACTTTAACTTGCCATTGTTTGATCGCCTATACAGTATAATGCAATACCATAGTATTGCATTATACTGTACTACAAGTTGCCAATTAAAGACATGCCACATCCCCATTATACCAAACCAGGATTTTCCACCAAGCACTAAGGGAGAGAGGCTGATATGGTGAAGGAACAATGGTATCACATTATTACACCAGTTTTTAATCGCTATATTGGCCACTTTCCCCACAACAAATCTCTGAGAAATACATGGTTCCTGCGCATCTATAGATAGAAGTAAAATCAGATATGCAGCTTCATACGCTCTAGACTATCCCGACCCCTTAGCACAGTGAATCCAACCCCCTTTGAGAAGTTCTGTTTGAGGTCACCTATGCAACCAGGGATGATTTCATTCCTTTACTCGACCATAAACCAACCTTCACATGAAGATAAACTCCCTTTCATGAAACATTGGGAAATAGACCTGAATTTATCTCTATCACTAGAAAGATGGCATCACTGCTGTGACTTTGTTTCTAAGGAAAGTCATCAAGTAACTTTAACGGAATCCTCATATAGGATACTTCATAGGGCGTATTATGTTCCCACGACCATTAACATGTTTTCCCCAACTTCCTCCCCCTATTGCTTCAGGGGATGGGGAGCTCTGAGGACTGTATCATATATATGGTGGACATGTCTGCTAGTGAGATCTCTGTGGGGTCAAGTAACCAATCTAATAAGAGTTCTGGGTAGAACTCTCCCAATGTTTCCGTCGGCTTGCCTCCTGGCGGACAAACCTGGGGGATTTACCAATCAACAGCACAAGCTTCCCCAATACATCTGTATGGCAGCTAGAACTTCTTTTGCCTCCAAGTGGTTCTCGCCTGTTTTACACCTGGAACCAGATTTAATGAGAGTATCTCGAATGATGGTAGATGAAAAGATGTCCGACATGAGGGAATATCGTATGCAAGGATTCCTTAAGACTTGGCAGCCATGGTCCGAGCACCTAAATATCCGGGGCTTGCCCCGGCTATTAACGTTGTGAGGGGATGACTTTGGACCTTAAAAAAGGGGAAGACCAGAGAAGAAGGGAGGGAATTTGACGATACTATGAAACAGGGGAAGAGGAGGCAGGAGGGTCAGGAAGTAGAACACAGTGCTATAAAGCTAATCCTGTTTGTACCAGAACACCAACTTCAACAAGTCATTAAGGCAATGTTTGTTTGCAAGTCTGTTTATTTGTTTGTTATGATGTTTATTAGAGAGATGAGCAAGCACCAAAATGCTCGGGTCCTTGTTATTCGTGTCGAGCTTTTCATAAAATTCGAGAGCTCTATTCGAATAACAAACCCCATTGACTTCAATGGGAGACTCGAGCATTTTTGTATGGGACCCGCTGGTTGCCGAGCCTTTTTTTCCCCCGTGTTCGTTCTCTCTCTCCTCCCCCAAGCCAGCCACAAACTACCGTTGACGTGCGCAGCATCACAGCGGGGAGGGGGTCACATCTGACACGTCAGCAGTGAGAAGGGGCCAAAACTAGGGTGGGGTTGAACACGGCGTGATGCTCGCTGGAGTAGTGAGCACCATCGAGTATGCTAATCCCGCCAAAAAGAAAAAACAAAACCTCACTTAGCACCAATCACAAGGTACAAAAAAAAATTAAAAATTAGGGGGACTCTCAATGTCGCATTAGACAATACATTTTTTAAAAATAAAAAAATGTGAATTAGGCTAATTTCACATGGGTGAGTGCGATATCAGACCATGAAACTAGGCCCGATATTGCGCTTGGCAACATGCAATGTCGCCATTGATGCCAAGTGCTTCTCTATCAAAACAGCCTTGCATCACTGCAGGAAAGTAGCAATCCTCTGCCTCGGCTGACGAGCACAAGAGAGGATTGCGGAGCACTTCCCATTGTTTTCAATAGTAAACCTTCTATCACATTCACATGTGCCTAGCACGTGATGCGATGCTGCCGCTGGCCCCATTGAAAACAGCACGCAATGCAAGGGAACACCCAAAGATAGGACATGCCGCAATTTTTTTTCCAGCATCGAAATTGCTTATGTGCATGACCCCATTCAAAAAAAATGGGGTTCAATATTCATGCAAGATTTGTGCATCTCACAACGCAAAAATCTTGCGCGAGAATCTCAGCAGTGTGAAACTGGCCTAAGTAGCAAAAAAAGAAAAAAAATTACCTAAAAAGTCGTATTGACGTAATTGTGGTGACCAGCAAAATTAATTTAGCATGCTATTTATACCACTTGGTGAACTCCCTAAAAATTATAAAGAGTCTATGTCAGAATTTGTTAACCTTGCCTCTAGTAAAAATGAAATTAACCCCTTAGTGACCAAGCCTGTTTGCGCCTTAATGACCAGGCCAAATTTTGCAAATCTGATATGTGTCACTTTAACATGGAAAAACACCAGAAAGGTTTTGCATATCCAAGCGATTCTGACATTGTTTTTTCGCCACATGTTGTACTTCATTTAGGCGGAAAAAAAAGACCAATAGAATTTGTGTTTATTTATTAAAAGCGCCAAAATTGGGAAAATTTTGAAAAAAATCGTCATTTTTTCACATTTCCAACTGCAATATCTCAAATATGTGCAAACATAATATAGAAATTTTTGCTAAGATATATATTTCCATCCGTTTATTTTGGGTGCACATTGGAAAAACCTTGTTGTTTTTTTTTAACCATTTAGGAGACGTACAAATTTAACATTACTTTTCAGCATTTTGAGGAACACTTTGTTTTCCTACACCAAGCCAAGATTGGAAAGGCTCATAGGAGTCAAAATGATAGATACCCCCACAAGTGACTCCATTTTAAAAACTACACCCCTTAACGTATTCACTGAGGGGTGTCATTAGTATTTTAACCCCACAGTTTTTTTTCAGGAGTCAATGCAATTTAGAAGAGAAAAACTAAAATTTCATATTTTTGCAAATATGTCATTTTAAAGACAGGACTTTTTTCTATAGTACACATGAAAATTAGGATTTGCACCCCAGAATGGATACCCGTTTGTCCCGTGCTCAGAAACATACCCATTGTGGCCCTAATCTTACGTCTGGATGCACAATTGGGCCCAAAATGAAAGGAGCAACAGGTGGCTTTCGGAACAGAAATTTTGCTTGAAGGAGATTTAGGCCCTATTGCACACTTGTAGAGCCATTGAGTGACCAAAACAATGGAGAACCCCCACAAGTGACCCCATTTTGAAAAGTAGACCCCTTAACGAATTTATCTAGGGGTACGATGACTTTTTTTGACTTCATAGTTTTTGAATGAATCTAAGTCGAGCAGAAGGAAAAAAAAAAATACGATTTTCATTTTTTTGGTAATTCTGTCATTTTAAAAGCAGTTTTTTTGTACAGCACATATATGAATGAAGACTTGCACCCCAAAATGGATACCCCTGTTTGTCCTGTGCTCAGGAACATACCCATTGTGGCCCTATTATTACGTCTGTATGCACAATGGGGCCCAAAATGAAAGGAGCAACCTGTGGCTTTCGGAACAGAAATTTTGCTTGAAGGAGATTTAGTCCCCATTGCCCACTTGTAGAGCCCTTGAGTGACCAAAACGATGGAGAACCCCCACAAGTGACCCCATTTTGAAAAGTAGACCCCTTAATGAATTTATCTAGGGGTACGATGACTTTTTTGACTTCACACTTTTTGAATGAATCTAAGCCAAGCAGAAGGAAAAAATTATGATTGTTTTTAAATTGACACAATTGCCAAAAAAATGAAAATCATAATTTTTTCCCTCTGCTTGGCTTAGATTCATTCAAAAATTGTGAAGTCAAAAAGTCATCGTACCCCTAGATAAATTCGTTAAGGGGTCTACTTTTCAAAATGGGGTCACTTGTGGGGGTTCTCCATCGTTCTGGTCACTCAAGGGCTCTACAAGTGGGCAATGGGGCCTAAATCTCCTTCAAGCAAAATTTCTGTTCCGAAAGCCACCTGTTGCTTCTTTCATTTTGGGCCCCATTGTGCATACAGACGTAATAATAGGGCCACAATGGGTATGTTCCTGAGCACAGGACAAACAGGGGAATCCATTTTGGGTGAACGACTTCATTCCTATGTACACCGTACAAAAAAACTTTTTAAATTGACACAATTGCCAAAAAAATGAAAGTTTTTTTGTACGGTGTACATAGGAATAAAGACGTTCACCCAAAATGGATTCCCCTGTTTGTCCCGTGTTCAGAAACATACCCATTGTGGCCCTAAACTACTTACAGGACACAAGGCTAGGCCCATAATGGAGGGAATGCCCGCTGGATTTCAGGGTACAACTGAATAAATTCCAGGCCCCATTGCCCACTTATGCGGAAAATAAATTGACTTCCTAAAAATACTACCCCCCCCCCCACCACCACCATCCCCATTTTTTGGCATTCCCTAAATATTAGATAAAAGTAATAATATAAACTGTGTTTTATGTCCGAAGACAGGGGTAATTACGGAGGCTGGTTGGGATGGGCACATGGGGCAAGAAAACCGGGTATCCCCCACCCCCTCTCTCGCTTTTTTGGGGGTATTTCGTGACCTCAGCGGCAGGGATGGGGTGTAAAAAGTGGTCCTGTGAGGCTTTTGTAATCTCAGCGGTCTCACACAGAAGGCGCTCAACAAGCTGCTCCTGGAACTGCATGAAGGCGAGCGTTCCCGGGGCTTCTTGTAAATTATGGATTACAGGTAGCGATCTAAATAATGCCAGGCTCTCACGGCCGTATGCAGAATCCGCTTGCGGAGGCCCGCAGCGGATCCCAGCTGTGAGCCCGGCTGTGACCCTGCGTACGGCCGCATAATGTACTGCGCATAACTGCCTACTCACACAGGCGGTCATGCGCAGTACACCCTTTTTTTTTGTTTATATTTCCTGCGCCGTCGCTTAGAGATGACCCGGGCAGCCTGTTCACAATGTGTTTACACATGGGCTGCGAGTATATCCGCAGTCTTAGAGCACAATGGGCTCTAGGTTGCGGATATCTGCGGTAAAATATAACATGCTGTGTTCTGTTTTCTGCGAGTGGATTACGCAATTTCGACCCGCTAATTGGGGGGAATTGTGTAATCCAATGCATGCGATTGATCCGTGGATTACCGCTGATCAAGCGCATGCAGAACCCGTAATTCCTCTCCGGTCATGTGTGACCAGCCTAATGTTAGATCGCTACTTTATCACGTGATCGGGGACCGCTCAACGAGGTCTCCGGTCACTTGTCCAAGCACTCAGCGACCATTGGTCGCTGGGAGCAAGGAGATTTAAAATTTCCTGGGCTCCCCGGCTCCTGCGAATGTGTCCGGCTTATTGCCGGCGGGCGCATGCGCAGCAGCCGGAAGGGTCCATGGAGGATAATCGCATCTGGATTCAAATGCGGAAGCCTCCGAGAAGATGTTTCATCTCCCCTCACTGACTTGCACGCTCTACACTTTCACCTCTACATTATTGTAATGTAGTAAATAACGGTTGTATCTCGCAACCAGAAGCACTCGCTCTGCTGCACAATCAATCCAAAAATAATAGGTCAGCACGCAAAGCTTCCATAACAAAAAAAAAAAAAAAATTGTACCCCCCGAGGAAGCTCGGGGCGACACACGTTGGGGTGCAGGTGGTAAGGTGGGCTTTACACATTAAGTACTGCTGCTTATATGCTTGGATTTAATGCTTTGTATGATTGATGTGTCATTTTATATGATTGAATGTTTGTTAATATATGATTTTGCAGATATGCACTTTTTAAGCATATATTTAATTCTATGAACTTGATATTTTGTTTGCCTTCCTGCCTGCTGCACATTGGAGACTCATCTCTATTGTACTGTACTCTGTACAACATTGCCTTTTTGCGTGCTGACCTATTATTTTTGGACCTCTACATTATTGTGCACATCCTTAATGAATACACTAGATACATATACTACATATCTGGAGTATTCTCCGATTGCTCATGAGCCAAATGGCCATTCTGGCTAATAGGAGAGTGGACGTATTTGCCGCCTTAACACCATTTATCCCCCCCCCCCCCCCCCCAGCAAGAGGTGGTCTTTTTTTTTTTTTGTTTCCCCCATACCCCCTCCATAATCCTTAGATTGTTTCCTCACAATTGTTTGCTAATGCATTAAGGCAATGCTTTTCTTTTGGTATCTGCAGCCAGATCTGCAATGGAACCTCCAACTGGAGATTTGGCTGCAGATGTGAAACCACCCTTAAGGCCCATTTAGACACAAAGATGATCGCTCAAAACTTGCTCAAATGACAGTTTGAGTGACAGCTTTGAGCGATCATTTTGCATAAACTAGCGTGCATAATCAGCGTGGAAATGAAGCCTTTTGCTGAATGCAGATAACAGCTCGAAGTCTGTTATCTGCATTCAGCTCCACTGTTCTCCAGCGGGATAGCTGCTGAAAGAATGCCAACAGCGCTACCCGCAGAGAACTCAGTATGCAGTCCCGATAAGCAGGAACAACGGTTTTCAAGCTGGCTTTAAGTCAGTGCACAAAAAGTGGACCATGGGTGCGCGTTTAGACGCAACAATCATCACTCAGAAGATGGCTTTTGAGCGAATTTTGAGCGATAATTTTTGCGTCTAAATGGGCCTTTAGTTTCTGCACTTGTACCCTTGTACACTTCACCCTTTTTTCTGTTATTTGTAATGTTAGCTGGGGACTCACAAGACAATGAGAATACTTAATGCGGATCATAAGCTATGTATTTTGGCCAAAATACCAACGAATACTTCAAAATGTATCACTTCTGCAGGCTGCCGTCTGACATGGAGATGTTGGCGAGCCCGGGGTGTCAGTACGGCAGGTGGTACACTAGAACAGGATCTCATAATGTGTAATAGTATTATAGCAATGTTACATTTATATTGTAAAACTAGGGATAATTATAGGGCTTAGAAATAAATAAGTGCAGCTTGTGTCGGTCTTGTTTTTTTGAACAAAAAGTATTTAACTGATGTAGATTGTTAAAATTGCACAAGTAGCTGGATTGAATCTTCCTCTATACAAATTTGCTACTCAATATCGTCTCCTTATTTAAAGCAATGCATTTGTGCCATCATCATTAAACCCAACTTTCGTATCCTCTTCGAAAAAAAAAAACAGTCGCCATGACTCTGTGCTGATCGCTGGCTCTTGCACTTCCTAGGCCTTGGAGAAGAGGTGTACCGCCATTGCATCGACAGATTCTTTGTATCTGGGTCATAATTCTCATACAGTCACATATTTGCAAAATACTTTTTACATGAAATGAACTGCATGAACATTTCTACATACCGCGCTTCCCTGAAAATAAGACAGTGTCTTATATTAATTTTTGTTCAAAAAGGTTTAACTTTTTTACATGTATAGCTGCCTGGACACTATTTAAATTGACTTTTTTAATCGCAGCATGCTCCATTTCACTGCAGATCCCACACGGATGACTTCCATTTAAGTCAATAAAAGCTGTCCGATCCGCAGCTCATCCGCAATCAAATTGCGGATGGTCCGCAGATTCCACGGGGAAACAGGAGTTTAAAAAAGAAACTCCACTGCGCATGTGTGGCGGCGCATCAGCGCTTCCGCACACATCTGTAGGGAAGAAAAGAGAAGACCCGCAGGAGACCAAGATGGGTAAGTAGAAGCCCCGCAGTGTCCTCGGTCACAGGCAGGATCGGATTCCACTGTGGGCTCCTGCATGCAGGACATTGGGCCTAAAAGGAGTAAAAAAAAAAAAGAAAGCATGGTTGCTTTCTTCTACAATCAGCGCCACTCAAAACCAGACACTGCCCATGGACAAGAATGGCGCCATTCCTGGAAGAAAACCACCATGTTTTTAATCAAACCACAGTCAATCCTTTAAATGCTGCTATGCTACCCTGGAAGACAGCACCCTGGGCCAACATAGACAATGTTTACTCACTAAAATCAATAGATATTGTGGCTTTAATCAATTTCTAACATTATTCAGAAGGCTCAGAACAGAAGTGACCCAGTGTGAGGTTTGTGCCCATAGAGGTATAGAATGCAGAATACAGCCAAATGAACGTGCATCAATGCACAGTCAGAGGGGTTGTAGTGTAATGCCCAGCCACTGCATCTCTTTAGATGAAATAGAACGCAATAACCTCCTGCCCAATTCTAAGCACTAAACTTTGGAGGGCATAGAGAACTAGCAAGAGAGTCCAGTTGTCACCATGGTCAAAAATTTCCAATTTATTCTGAATAAGGGGGGGGGGGGGGGGTTCTGATCCTGTTATATGGGAAGTGCTTGTTTACATACGTATGTTTGTTTTCTCCCAGCTGCTACATACATATATAATAATGTATCACTGTCCTCAGAGTACAAAACATTTGATAGTTTTGCACTATGCTGATGGGAGGGTCAGAATTTGTTAAAAAAAAAGCAGCATGAACTGAGGAACCCTTCCCATCAGGCATCTATAGATCAGCTGGTCGAGGAGGGGGATGATATGGAGAATGATTTCTTGCCCCACCCAGGTCCTCTGATACCTTTGGATGGTTGTTAGGAAAGTTGGGCTTACCCGAGGATTTTGGCTGACCAAGTTCATCCTTTCATGGCAGTTGTTTACCCTACAGCAGAAGAATACTTAGCAGACAATGCCCCATGCCGGCAGGGGCATAGTCATGGACTGGTTCCAGCAACATTTTTACTTGATTCCTTGACCGTCACAGACCCCAGATAACCCTGTAAGCTTTTCTGGGACAAGGTAGAATGAGCTGTGCAGAGTATGTTAGGACCTCCATCTAATTTGCACATAACTACAAGAAGCTTCCTGTTCATATGGGCCAAAATTCCTGCAGAATGATTTCGATACCTAGTGAAAGCTAGGTCATGTTGAATTGCTGCAGCTTTGAAGCCCAAAGGAGATCCAACATGGTATATAGGTGTGTCACTAATAAAGTGACCATTCAGTATATATAAAGCTACAGAGCTCTTTAGCCGAGTAGGGCCTTCATGAAATACTGGAAGTGTAAGACTGTAAGTAGGCATCCATAAAAAGTGTGTTCCCAGTATTAGCATTGATGGTATAATTGTTGGCGATTGCCTCATCAGTTCCAATGACTCAGAAATGGATCGCTGCCATGGAACTTATGTAACTAAAGACCATCGGCCAACTCAAAATGCTCTGAATGGATGATATAATATAAAAGGACTAAAAAGAAAGGTGATATTTGTTCAAGTGGTATACATTTGAAAACTCGAGAGCAGATAGAGCTCTCCTAAGGGAACATTTGTCAAATGTTGTCTTAGGCCATATACACAGGGCCACTGGAAAGCTGCATCCGAGATTCTTAGATATAACTTGCACCGCATAGTACATGGACCATCCCTCTGTCTGCTGTCTGATGTGCAGAACACCACACATTACATGTCCTATTCTTGTGCGAGATTCACACAAAAATAGGACATGCAGCAAGTTTTTAAACTTTGACCATTGGTCCGAGTGAAAAATTGCTCATATGTATAAACCCATTCAAATAAATGGGTTCTTATCTCGTGTGAGTCCCGTACATATCGTAATTGGACAGAATTCAGAAGCCCTAAATTGCATTTTATAAGCAAACACCCATCATTCAACTCTTGATAAAAAGTAAATTTCGGAGTAGTGGGCACATGAACACCAACATTAGGCTAACAATGGTTGGCACCTTTAGGATTATGTTAGCGTAGCTTTTTGTTATAATGAATAGGAATCCATAACGTCATAATGCAGGGTACAAGCAAGAGAAAATAGTCTAATGATGTGCCAATATTTTCCTGGTAGATATGAAAAGGCTACTAGAAAATTTAGAGTTAATTATAATTATCAAACTTGTACAAGTTATAATGAGCCTCATTACAAAGTCAAGGAAAGGCCTCCAAGTTCACAACCGTACAACTATTTTTAGTAATCTTGAGACACAATATTGCCATATAACACAAGTTCTATATGAATCATATAGTAGTGCTGAATAGCAGAAAACCACCACTATATTTTCGCTGCAGTAAAAGAAACACTGATAACTCGACTGAATGGGTCCCTTCTATCTCTACACTCGTAGCTATGGTCACTTTGGATCAAGTTATGTTTATGACTGAAATTGTGGTGAACCTTTTGCAAAAAGCTCTTCAATTCATGCATTTATGTCTAATTCATTTAGTCATACTGAATCAGGTTCAAAGCTATCTCTCTATCTATCTATCTCTCTCTCTCTCTCTCTCTCTCTCTCTCTCTCTCTCTCTATATCATAGAAACAGGTCATGTTGCTGCAATGGGGCCCTTCAGTAGTAGGGGGAGATCAAACCTGGTTCATCAAATTCCCTTAGGTGTAGACCGGATTTGAGTTATCGAGTTGACTACTGGCTAACGTCCAGCATATTCAACCCTTTTAAGACCAGGCTGTTTTGGTCCTATAAAAAGGACCAGACACTTTTTAGGGATTTTACCCATGTGGTGATTTTAAGGCCCTATTTGTTTTCTTCAGCTACCAAAATTATTTTTCCTGCTTTTTTTGTAATATATAGCGCAATTTTTGAATAGATCTTTCTTTTTCACAGAATTTTGTTTTAGTTTATAGGGTAAAAAGCACAAAAAAAATATTTGGGTAACTTTATAGTTGTTTACTTTTGAAAATAGTAGATTTACGTTAAAATAAAGTACAGGAATCACTTACCCATTTTGTTTCAGATATTTTAATATGTAAATTGTATAGGCTCAGATTAAAAGGCAGATATGGTGACGTATAGGTTGCTGTTGGCCGTGGGTCATCTTCTTTAATTTATATATGTTTTATTCTGTATTTTTTTTGTACTTACTTTTGTAACTGTTTTTTTTAACATCTCTGCCATGCCAGTGAGCACCCAGGGATCACGTGATCGCCAGGTCAAATAGCGGAAGTGGCACTTCCACTTTCTCTATTCACTACATAGCAGTCATTGAGCACTATGTAGCCTGCAAAAGAGAAGGCAGAAGCAGTTAAAAAAATGCTTCTCCTCTGGGTTCCCGGCTGTCATGAACATTTGCAGACCTGACCTACTCCTGCAAGATTGCGGGAGCTTTAATCCTGCACTGTATTTTTACTATCGCACGGGATTAAAGCCCAAGACCAAGCGCCATATACTTACAGGGCTTGGTCCTTATTGGGTTATTAAATGTATGATGGGATCTACTAACATTGAAGCTTTGAGGGAAGTAATGTGAACAGGTGCACAAGGTAATTTAGTCTTGTTGCTTCTGGAATGAGTAATTGGCATTCTCCGGATAATATGTAGAAAAACAACTTCAAATTATATATTGAAAATATCTTTTTTAGGTTTCATTCACGTATTTTTGAAACTGTTTGGAAGCTATCCAAACTAAGGCCCTTGAAAAAACGGTGATCGTGAGTAAAGAACAAGTCGTCCATCAATAAGAAAAAATGAATTCCTGGTAAACATCCTCAATCCATCAGATGTCTGCGTTATTAAAACACATACCTGCATGACTTAAAATTAGAACTTGGCCTTCATTTATTCGCTGTCAAGCTCTCTTTGAAATCTACCGAAGAAAAATATTAGCATTGGTCTTCTCATGAGGAAAAGCTTCTGAAAGGTCTTGCTACATTGTACACTTCTGCTTTATCGGAGGTCTGTTCAATTATACTATACAGTCTCCCAAGAATAGTGGCCATCTATAATACATTCAGTACCCATGCACATAAAAATTTATGGTCTGAAATTTTAAAGTGTTCCCCAAAACGAGCAAGAAGATTGCAATGAGGAGTTTGAATGTAGCGGTGGTCACACAAATGCCCTGCCACTCCATTCAAAGTCTATGGGACAGATGGAGAAAGTTGGCCATTTCCATCAGCCCCACAGACACTGAATGGAGGGGCAGGACATATGTGTGGCCACCGCTACATTCAAACTCCTTTCTACTCCAGTCATGCAGTAAGGAGAAATGGCAGAAGAGTTCGGATCCCCATTCTAGTGGTCAGTAGGGTACCCCAGTGATCAGACATTTATCACCTATTCTGTGATAAATGCAAGTATGGGAAAGCTCCTTTGAACACGATATATCTGACCAAGGCAGATAAGCCTTATTTGCAGCCACACGGGAGTCTTGTGGGTTAGCCATCTCTAAACACACTTTAAAAAAATAATAATGCTTCCCTCTTCCCACTATGTACTAGATTGCATGGAAGTCGGCTAGGGAAGCTCTATTATAAGCCACGTCTTGACTAATTAATTAGTTGTTAAGCTGCAAGGTGCACACATAATATCCTTACATATGTGCCCTCTGCTCGGTTTGTCCATCACTGTATGTATTTGATACTGTGCTGCATAAAAGGCTGGCATATAAATGAGAATGCTTGGTTTGGGCGAGAATGTGTGTAAGTGGGCAAGTAACTGGCTCAGTTATAGAAAGTAGAGGGGGGTTATAAATTGGTACATACTCTGATTGGGTCATTGTTACAAGTGGGTTACCACAGGGGGCAGTACTAGCTCTATTCTTTTTAATATACTTATTAATGACCTGTGTGACAAGTCAGGGTCACTTGCTTACAGGATTGCCATCTTTCCATCCGGAATGTGCACCATACGTACATTAAAGCCTTGGAAACTTGGCTTTTCTTTAAATCTGCACCTGCCAGCATTTATGTAGAGCACACAAGGCCGTAACAGCAAAGTTCATTTGTCCGTACCCCCCCCCCCCCCCCCCCCAGGGTGAGAGTCTAGGGACGTCCTCCCTGTCAGACTCGGGGGCTTCACTGGTCTACAACAGACCTCTGGCTTGCAGCTCTTTCTGCTCTGCTGAGAGGTCTACTCCCCTAAGTGTGACAGGAACTAACACTTATGTTGTTTCTTGCCACACCCACAGGTATTTCCTCTTGTTTCTGCAGCCTAAATGCCTGTCTACCACACTCTCTGTACTGGTCATTCTGTGTACTGCACTCCTACACCTGGTAGAAGAATTGTACAGAAAAATATCAATATTGTGGTCCCAGTGATTGCTGTGACAGATGAGGTCGCTGGAAATCAGGTGACCACTGCATCCAATGAGAGGTTGCAGCATCACGTTCCTAAACTCCTGGCATCATGGTGCTCAGGATGGGAGTGCCAATGCCTGGAGAACGAGCAGTGACACTGCAGCCTTTCATTGGCTAAAGCACTCACCTCTGACATCTGTTGCAGCAATAACCGGAACCACAGCGGGGCTACAGCGCTGGATCCTGATGGCTGCAGAGAAGTATAGTTTACTTTATTATTTTAATACGGGGAGTCCTATTGAAGTGGGAGATCTCCAGTAATCAAATAACCCATTTAATTAAAATCTCTTTAGGACGCCACTGGTGAGAAATCAAAAATGTACACGCAATAACCCAGTCAGTCATTTTTCTTTACTCACCATGAACGGACTGTACATCATAATGCTTATTATGTTGGCTTCATGTCAGTAGTAAATGAAGTTTTTAACCACACATAAACAGTCAGACAAAATAGACCCGTGCAATGCCAGGTCATTCTGCCAGTTTTTCCTTAAAAAACGGACACTGGTTAGTGTTTTAGTGATCAAAAAAGGTACCTTTACACGAACCAATAGTTGCCTGAAAAAATCAATCAAACGAGCCATTATGGATGACTGTTGGCCCATGTACACAGGGCCCCTGACACAACACTCAGTAGTTGCTAGTCGTTCCATTTCTACTACTATGCGACCTCTCGCTCAGCGTAAACAGGAGTCACTTAATCTCTGAGCAACTGCCTATTTGCAGTGAATGGAGGCAGGCGGCCAGATGAGTTCTCTGGCCCATTGTGCTTCTGTTCTCTCAATGACCAATGCTCCTGTGTGAAAGCTTCTCAGCGGTAGTCACTGGAATGGCTTACGAAAACCTGTAAGCATAAGCTATGCAGTTAATAAAAAAGTTATAACACTACAATCATTTGGCAACCTATATAAACCAAAACTATCGCTGTATGAAAAAAAAACGCCAGTAGTGCTGATTAGAGATGAGCGAGCACCAAAATGCTCGGGTGCTCGTTACTCAGGACGAAAATTTCGCGATGCTCGAGGGTTCGTTTCGAATAACGAACCCCATTGAAGTCAATGGGCGACCCGAGCATTTTTGTATATCGCCGATGCTCGCTAAGGTTTCCATTTGTGAAAATCTGGGCAATTCAAGAAAGTGATGGGAACGACACAGCAACGGATAGGGCAGGCGAGGGGCTACATGTTGGGCTGCATCTCAAGTTCCCAGGTCCCACTATTAAGCCACAATAGCGGCAAGAGTGGGCCCCCCCTCCTCCCAACAATTTTTACTTCTGAAAAGCCCTCATTAGCAATGCATACCTTAGCTAAGCACCACACTACCTCCAACAAAGCACAATCACTGCCTGCATGACACTCCGCTGCCACTTCTCCTGGATTACATGCTGCCCAACCCCCCCCGCAAAACCCAGTGTCCACAGCACAGACCAAAGCGTCCCTGCGCAGCCTTCAGCTGCCCTCATGCCACGCCACACTCATGTCTATTTATAAGTGCGTCTGCCATGAGGAGGAACCGAAGGCACACACTGCAGAGGGTTGGCACGGCTAGGCAGCGACCCTCTTTAAAAGGGGCGGGGCGATAGCCCACAATGCTGTACAGAAGCAATGAGAAATATAATCCTGTGCCACCGCCATCAGGAGCTGCACACGTGGTCATAGCAATGGGGAACCTATGTGCCACACACTATTCATTCTTTCAAGGTGTCTGCATGCCCCAGTCAGACTGCGTTTTTTTATAAATAGTCACAGGCAGGTACAACTCCCCAATGGGAATTCCGTGTGCACCCACAGCATGGGTGGCTCCCTGGAACCCACCCGCTGTACATAAATATATCCCATTGCAGTGCCCTGGACAGCAGAGCTAACGTCAGATTAAAGGCAGGTGGGCTTCGGCCCAAACTGCATGCCCCAGTCAGGCTCGAGTTTTTTATAAGTATACACAGGCACATACATCTCCCTAATGGGAAGTCCATGTGGACCGACAGCATGGGTGGGTCCCAGGAAGCCACTGGCGGTACATAAATATATCCCATTGCAGTGCCCAGCACAGCTGATGTAACGTCAGCTTTAATGCAGGTGGGCAAAAAATTAATTGGATTACACTGTAGGCGAGGGCCTAAAAAACTTGGTGTACCAACAGTACTAATGTACCTCAGAAAAATTGCCCATGCCCAACCAAGAGGGCAGGTGAAACCCATTAATCGCTTTGGTTAATGTGGCTTAATTGGTAACTAGGCCTGGAAGCAGCCCAGTTAAAATAAAAATTGGTTCAGGTGCAAGTTTCAACGCTTTAATGAGCATTGAAACATATAAAAATTGTTTACAAAAATTATATGACTGAGCCTTGTGGGCCTAAGAAAAATTGCCCGTTCGGCGTGATTATGTGAGGTTTCAGGAGGAGGAACAGGAGGAGGAGGAGGAATATTATACACAGATTGATGAAGCAAAAAGGTGCACGTTTTTGATGGGGATAGAGAACGATGCTTCCATCCGCGGGTGCAGCCTACGTATTGTTTAGGTATCGCTGCTGTCCGCTGGTGGAGAAGAGAAGTCTGGTGAAATCCAGGCTTTGTTCATCTTGATGAGTGTAAGCCTGTCGGCACTGTCGGTTGACAGGCGGGTACGCTTATCCGTGATGATTCCCCCAGCCGCACTAAACACCCTCTCTGACAAGACGCTAGCCGCAGGACAAGCAAGCACCTCCAGGGCATACAGCGCGAGTTCAGGCCATGTGTCCAGCTTCGACACCCAGTAGTTGTAGGGGGCAGAGGCGTCACCGAGGACGGTCATGTGATCGGCTACGTACTCCCTCACCATCCTTTTACAGTGCTCCCGCCAACTCAGCCTTGACTGGGGAGTGGTGACACAGTCTTGCTGGGGAGCCAGAAAGCTGGCAAAGGCCTTGGAGAATGTTCCCCTGCCTGCGCTGTACATGCTGCCTGATCTCTGCGCCTCCCCTGCTACCTGGCCCTCGGAACTGCGCCTTCTGCCACTAGCGCTGTCGGATGGGAATGTTACCATCAGTTTGTCCGCCAGGGTCCTGTGGTATAGCATCACTCTCGAACCCCTTTCCTCTTCGGGTATGAGAGTGTAAAGGCTCTCCTTATACCGTGGGTCGAGCAGTGTGTACACCCAGTAATCCGTAGTGGCCAGAATGCGTATAACGCGAGGGTCTCGAGAAAGGCATCCTAACATGAAGTCAGCCATGTGTGCCAGGGTACCTGTACGCAACACATGGCTGTCCTCACTAGGAAGATCACTTTCAGGATCCTCCGGATCCTCCTCCTCCTCCTCCTCCTCCTCAGGCCATACACGCTGAAAGGATGACAGGCAAGCAGCATGGGTACCCTCAGCAGTGGGCCAAGCTGTCTCTTCCCCCTCCTCCTCATGCTCCTCCCCCTCCTCCTCAACGCGCTGAGATATAGACATGAGGGTGCTCTGACTATCCAGCGACATACTGTCTTCCCCCACCTCCGTTTCCGAGTGCAAAGCGTCTGCCTTTATGCTTTGCAGGGAACTTCTCAAGAGGCATAGCAGAGGAATGGTGACGCTAATGATTGCAGCATCCCAGCTCACCATCTGGGTAGATGGTAGTTTCCAAGGACCTGGCAGATGGCTGCCAACCAGGCCCACTCTTCTGTAAAGAATTGAGGAGGCTGACTCCCACTACGCCGCCCATGTTGGAGTTGGTATTCCACTATAGCTCTACGCTGCTCATAGAGTCTGGCCAACATGTGGAGCGTAGAGTTCCACCGTGTGGGCACGTCGCACAGCAGTCGGTGCACTGGCAGATTAAACCGATGTTGCAGGGTCCGCAGGGTGGCAGCGTCCGTCTTGGACTTGCAGAAATGTGCGCTGACCCGGCGCACCTTTCCGAGCAGGTATGACAAGTGTGGGTAGCTTTTCAGAAAGCGCTGAACCACCAAATTAAAGACATGGGCCAGGCATGGCACGTGCGTGAGGCTGCCGAGCTGCAGAGCCGCCACCAGGTTACGGCCGTTGTCACACACAACCATGCCCGGTTGGAGGCTCAGCGTCGAAAGCCAGCGGTCGGTCTGCTCTGTCAGACCCTGCAGCAGTTCGTGGGCCGTGTGCCTCTTCTCTCCTAAGCTGAGTCGTTTCAGCACGGCCTGCTGACGCTTGCCCACTGCTGTGCTTCCACGCCGCGCGACACCGACTGCTGGCGACGTGCTGCTGCTGCTGACACATCTTGATTGCGAGACAGAGGTTGCGTTGGAGGAGGAGGAGGGAGGTTTAGTGGAGGAAGCATACACCGCCGCAGATACCAGCACCGAGCTGGGGCCCGCAATTCTGGGGGTGGGTAGGACGTGAGCGGTCCCAGGCTCTGACTCTGTCCCAGCCTCCACTAAATTCACCCAATGTGCCGTCAGGGAGATATAGTGGCCCTGCCCGCCTGTGCTTAACAACGGACACGTGGACAAGTGGACCTTGGCAGTAACCGCGTTGGTGAGGGCGCGTACAATGTTGCGGGAGACGTGGTCGTGCAGGGCTAGGACGGCACATCGGGAAAAGTAGTGGCGACTGGGAACCGAGTAGCGCAGGGCCGCCGCCGCCATCATGCTTTTGAAAGCCTCCGTTTCCACAAGCCTATACGGCAGCATCTCCAGGCTGATCAATTTGGCTATGTGCACGTTTAACGCTTGAGCGTGCGGGTGCGTGGCGGCGTACTTGCGCTCAAACAGTTGCGCTAGCGACGTCTGGACGCTGCGCTGAGAGACATTGCTGGATGGGGCCGAGGACAGCGGAGGTGAGGGTGTGGGTGCAGGCCGGTAGGTACTCGTGCCTGTGTCCTCAGAGGGGGGTTGGATCTCAGTGGCAGGTTGGGGCACAGGGGGAGAGGCAGTGGTGCAAACCGGAGGCGGTGAACGGCCTTCGTCCCACCTTGTGGGGTGTTTGGCCATCATATGCCTGCGCATGCTGGTGGTGGTGGCTCCCCAGCTGATCTTGGCGCGACAAAGGTTGCACACCACTGTTCGTCAGTCGTCAGGCGTCTCTGTGAAAAACTGCCAGACCTTTGAGCACCTTGGCCTCTGCAGGGTGGCATGGCGCGAGGGGGCGCTTTGGGAAACAGTTGGTGGATTATTCGGTCTGGCCCTGCCTCCACCCCTGGCCACCGCACTGGCTCGGCCTGTGCCCACACCCTGACTTGGGCCTCCGCGTCCGCGTCCACGTCCTCTAGGCCTACCCCTACCCCTCAGCATGCTGTATTACCAGTAGTGCAGAAACAGAACGCTGTAATTAAATGTGCCGCTTAGTGGCCTGTGGTTGGAGGCTGACTTCGCTTACGGAACGCACAGCAGAGCCAGGAAAGAATTTTGCGCAAGCCTGCTGTAACACTTAGCTGGCTGCGTATGAATTAGGACAACTACCCCCAGCAGAGACCCAGTACACTGAGGACGGTCACAGGCAGCCCAAATAGATTTTTTTTCCCAAATGTTTTTGGAAAGGCCCACTGCTTATATACACTAAGTATGTCTTCTGTCCCTGCCTCACCACTACTGGCCCTGGACAATGTAAAATTACTGCAGGACGCAATGCTCTGCACGGCCGATATACAAAAAAAAATGTGCAACACTGCAAGAAGCAGCCTCCACACTACTGCACACGGTTAGATGTGGCCCTAAGAAGGACCGTTGGGGTTCTTGAAGCCTAAAATAAGTCCTAACACTCTCCCTATAGGAACTCCAGCAAGACAGCACTTTCCCTGAACTATGTCAGAATGCATCTGTGGCGAGCCGC
Organism: Eleutherodactylus coqui; assembly: GCF_035609145.1. Classification (NCBI taxonomy): domain Eukaryota; kingdom Metazoa; phylum Chordata; class Amphibia; order Anura; family Eleutherodactylidae; genus Eleutherodactylus; species Eleutherodactylus coqui. Next base: position 185,723,168 of record NC_089842.1, read on the forward strand.
GGGAGGGGCCGATTTATATACTCGGGTGACACCTGATCTCGCCAGCCACTCACTGCAGGGGGGTGGTATAGGGCTTGAACGTCGCAGGGGGAAGTTGCAATGCCTTCCCTGTCTTTCTATTGGCCAGAAAAGCGCGCTAACGTCTCAGAGATGAAAGTGAAAGTAACTCGAACATCGCGTGGTGCTCATTTCGAATAACGAGCATCTCGAACACGCTAATAATCGAACGAGTATCAAGCTCGGACGAGTAGGTTCGCTCATCTCTAGTGCTGATCCTTTTCACAAAGTACTGCACCAATGCCGAATATGCAGGTGGACTCTTGCCGAGATGGGAGATTTGACTATTGTTTTGTATATCTTGCATTGCGGCTGGATGACGTCCATAAGGCATGGGTTAAAGGCCTCATAGATCGGATCTTGCTGGTGCCCCTGCAATACACATGTTTGTGTGTGGGCAGATCTGGATTTCTCATTAGTCCCTGATCTCATAACCACGGGGATGAGACACGCTCAGCTACAGAGGTGGTCTTGCAGGCCACAACGAAGAGGGGGCTTACATCATCTGAGATTATCTTACTATGCTGATTGCTTCTCAACAGGTCGAGGAGGGGGGGGGGAGAGCGGCATTAAAACAAGCTTTAGGAAGGGAAAAGGGGGAACGTTGTAGTTTGTTGCAGATGTTCATTGAGAAACATCTGTCTTTCTGTAGCCCCCCTTACTGCATTATTATGGCCCAATCCAAGTTGGGCAGTGATCACATTCCAGCGTATAAGAGAAGTCTTAGTAAGGATGAGGGGGATTAGAATATCCTGCAAAACTTTTCTTTGATTGGTGAAATAATAGTACAGGTTGTGAGATGTAATTGCACCAAAAAAATACACAACCACAATTAGCTGGAATGTAATCACTGTAACCCCCCTAGTCTACTAAAAGTCCAGGCCATGCCTATGAGCAAAGATGATTTAGGAGGGCTCATCTGGTAATGGGGCCACCAAGAATATTATACGAAAAGCTGCCAGTGCCGGTTTCAACATTCCCCATACAGTATCATCCCACATCTGTCCACGCATGCTTTGAAAACATGGAATGGGTTATGATAAATTTAAAACCCTCTTGGCAGCTCCCCAGCGTTAAACAAGCAAAGCTAAATTTATTTCCAAGCCACCAAACAAGCTTTGGCCTCCCGAACATATAATTTCTACTCTTAAAAAAACCCAAAAAACTGAAAAATGGTGAAGGCTTTGTTTTACTCAATGTAAAACGACTTCAAGACCGCAGTTAAAAGGCTGGGGAGCTATTTATACAGGTTTAAAGGGCCAACCAGCAATATCTATTAAGGGAAATTAGTCTATATGAGCAATAAATACAGCAGTTGCAGCTCCACAGAGCAAAAACTATGCTGACATTTAGTGCATGAAAAGAATATATCATGAGGCTTTTTAAAGGGGCTTAGGCATCAATTAGATATATTGTAACCAATATATAAAACTGGTCGAAATTGAAAGTGTTACATGTTTACGGAGTTGCAGAAAATGTTTGAAACTTGTATCAAAGTCTCTCCATATGAAGGGTAATGGATAATTAAAAATAGGGTGAAATATATCTATTAGTAAGCAAATTATGGGTCCCTTTGTTATGCAAAATGCTACATTGTTTTAATTTATAAGTGTGTTATGTAAGAAGGTCCTTTTCTTTCCATAGATTGTCGGTAACCAGGTATGTAAAATCGTAGAGTTCAAACTCCATATACCTAAATGTCTTACTTTGACAGAGGTCAGATGATTGGCATGTTTGAAATGGGGGCATCATATTGTGAAACCTTTCAAAGGACTGTCCATAGTACAATGTCAGCACAGAGAGTGGTTACTCAGTGGACACAGGAAGGCTCTAGTACTCACAGAAGGACAGTGCCACATGAAGACTAAATCATATGGATGGCGGTTGCTGATAGATGGGCTACAGCTGCACAGATCTGAGCAGTAGTTGCAGTCAGAGTCAACCGCTGAACAATAGTAAACCAATTGCTTGAAGCTGGCTTGCAGTCTCGGACCACCTTGCAGTGTGTTCCATTAACCCGATTTCACGACTTGCAATGACTTACCTGGTGCACTGCTAGATGCAACTGGACATATGAATGGAGAACAATTATGTTTAGTGACAAGTCCCAATTCTGTCTGGGGTCAAGTGATAATAGTCAACGTATCCATTGGAGTTTTGAAGAAAGAGCCCACTCTTCTGCGATTTCAGAGCAACACACAGGTCCAACCCCTGGAGTCATGGGTTGGTGGACAATCAGTTATGACAGCAGGACTGAGTGGGTGATTGTTAAAAGGCACAATGACTGCCCGCCAGTATGTGGACAGAGTAATACACCCTGTTGTCATACCCTTAATGACCACCATCCAAAATGGTATTTTTCAACAGGATAATGTCTGTCCACATACTGCAGCCATCATAAGACACGCCTTGCAAGGTATCACTACCATGTAATGGCCAACGCAGTCCCCTGATTTATCCCTCAATAGACACCATAGGTAGACGCATTATGTCCCCCACTAAAAACTGTACAACATCTGACTGCACAAGTCATAGAGGCATGGAGAAACACACATCCCAACAAGATATCTAAGTACTTATTAAATAAATGCCTGCAAGGATCAAAGAGTGTATAGGTGCTCATGGTGGGCACATTTCTTCCTGAAACCTGTACTGAATACTAATAAACTTTGATCAATTCCAATTTATCATTTATTCTAAGCATGACTCTGTACATCTCTACCATGTTTCATGACATTCCACCAGTTCCTTCTGGGTGTAACACCTTCATTTTTCACCAGTATAAGAGTCCAGCTGCTGGAGCCCCCAGCAATGCACTGAATGCGAGGGTCCAGTTTCATATTGAAGCTCTCTTCCATTCACTTCAACGGGATAGGTCACCAATAGTTTTGATTATGGAAAACCATTTTAGGGCCTCATGTCAACGGGCATGCATGGTTTTCAAGTTTGGAAGCCCGCAGCGGTTTTCACCCATACCCGTAGCCATGAGGCCTAAAAAGACATTTACTCTTCTGTCCGGCTGCCATGTGGGTCTTCTCAGTCACGGACGGATCTTCTGCATGATTTTTTGCTTTTAAAAAAAATCTGCTTTCCCGCGAATCTGCGTCATGGACATGGACGCTGATCGCAGCTGTTAACCCTTAAATGGCTTGATCAGTATTCCAGGGTCCCAAACGGCCTTCCGTGATGAGACTGCAAGATGCCATTTAGTTGCCATGCCAGCCTGGGGCCTTCTGACAGCTCCCAGAGCAGTCACGGTGGATTGCCCATCAATCCATGCCAGTGGCATGGCTTGAAAGACTGCCTCTCAGAATACGGTATAATGCAATACTCTAGTATTGTATTTTATTATATGTTAAATGCAAACGTTCAAGTCCCCTATGCGGACTAAAAGAAAAACTATAAACTCAAGTTTAAAGTGTTTAAATTAGGAAAAATAAAAAAGGTAGTAAAAAAACAAACAAAAAAACAAACTTCATATCCCATACTTATAATTAAAAAATAACAAAAACCCCCAAAACAATTAATATCGCTGTGTCTGCAAACATCAGATCTAGAAAAATAAGGCATCATTAATTCTGCAGAATTATCAGAACATTATCAGAAAAAAAAGACAATGTTAGAATTTAGATTTTTTTGGTCACCCAGTCTCCCCCATAAAATGTAATAAAAGCAATCAAATAGCTGTATGAACTCCAAAATAGTATCAATAGAAACTGTAGGATATCCTGCAAAAAATGAGTCCTTGCACAACTATATTGCAGGAAAAGTAAAAAGGTTATGGCAGTTTCCTCCATTTAGAAATTTTTAAAAGGTTTTTCAATACATTATAAAAAGGTAAATAAATAGTACAATTGCAAAATACAACTCGTTCCGAAAAAGACAAGCCCTCATACAGCTACATCAATATCAAGAGTTATGGTATTTTTAAATGGGGAAAAAACAAGATTGAAAATTAAAAAAAAAAAAAAAAAAAAAATCAGCATTAAGTGATAAAGTATCAATATTTTGACAAGCAAGTGTTAGTAGTTGGGGGCATTTCTGACATTGTCCAATCAGTGCTGCTACCATAGGGACACACCACTATGTACCGTAAGTGAATAACTACATTTCTAGGAGGAATAACAAAGAAACGGCACAACTCACTGTGCTATGACAAGATGCTCTAAATTTGTTATTCAATAGGGAATTCAAGTATTTACTAAAATTACTATTAAAATAGACATTTCAGAGGAGATGACAGGTCCTCTCAGGCAAGAGCTTTCTCTTCAGACTCCTCACTAAAAATGCATGGAATAGAAGGGTAAGCGGATGCTAGATCCATCTGACAGTGACTTATGTCCTGCAGGAAGAAATGATGGGACATGTTGGATAACCATCTACCTTCAAGGGGCAGTCTGGAAGCCCCCATACACAATGGTTTGGCGACTCATCCTGCACAAATTGATTGGCTTGTATCTAATAAGTATGACCAGCTTAAAAGAACAAGTGACATCATCGTTTAAAGGAGCCCAGTTTTGTTCACCTGAACACCACTAGAATGCATGTTATTACAGTTTTGCAATTTATCCCAGTAAGTAAATCTTCCATTAAAATAATGGCAGCTGGAAAGGAGCCTAATCCTACATTTCCTCTAATTTTACTGCAAACATCTAAGCCCTTTTTATTTTTTACTGCAGTGTTTTGCTGATTCACATTTTATCATACTAAGAATAAGTCATTACAAAATCAGTGGAATGAATATATCTGTCCTCAGAATTCTTGCAAATCAATATCCTAAAACCCTATATAGCACCTCCAACAGTTCAGCCATATAGGAAATTGTTTTACAAAACTGTGGCAAAGTCTTTTGCATTGCAAAGGGTGAAATCCGTGGCAATAATTAGGAGCAAATCTGCTATATTTAGAGAATGATTTTTCCCCTACTGGCATTGAGCTGTATTTTGTTGCAAATTTTCAGTGCGGTGTCTACGCTAATTTTGCTAAGTGAAACCACCATACCTTAAAGGAATTGTCCAGAAACAATTTTTCCCCCTAAAATTGCTGCAAATATGTTAAAAAACATAAAAAAGCCATATTCACCAATTTGTACAGCTCTCATGGTCCTCCTGGTCTCTCTTCATGAATGACTACCACCTTTTCGCCACAGCCAGACGCCTCAGCAGTATTGCCCCCTTTTTGCTAGCACCACAGCTCAGATGATCAGAGTCATGATGCCTTTAGAACAGCAGGTGATGGCTGAACTCTCTTAATGGTGGAAGTGGTCTAGTGGTATCCATTCCCACAAAGACTGGGATCGCGGGAGCTGCAGCACTGGATCCGCGGGAACAAATGGTTGAGTGTGGCTACACTTATTGCTTTAGAACATTTGCGGAAATTTTTATAAAAAAAAAAAATCAATCATTCTCACTTGGACAATCCCTTTAACATGCCATGTAAAGGAACATATTGCAATTCTAACTGATTATACTCTTATATAGCGTTTGCTACATTTATATGCTTTATACAAGATAAACCACAATATAAATTTTCCACAATACTCTAAAAAATTACTATTTTCAAAACAGACAATTGGTAACGGCTGTACAAAACCCGAATTTTAAGATAGAAAGACCGGGAAAGAATGATATAAATGTTGAGAGAGACAAGGGTTAAAATAAGTGCACTTTTGAATACGACACCGATGCATTTATTTTCACCAGCCTTAACACAAAGCTGAGGAAAGGAGAAATCAAACGGATCTTGGATAGAAAAGTAGAAACAGACGTCCTGGCAGCAACGCCTGATTCCGTTTGCTAATTATTGCTCTGCATTTACTGAAACCAGAGAGCAGACAAATATCATCCAACTTTTTAATTTACTGTAACATCAAACATTCCACTGCTCACAGATAGGAAGAGGGGGAGGGAGGGAGCAGGAAACGTAATATCTCAGAAATGCACCTACCAAGCATCGTCTCAATCTAGTGCTCTCCTCCTGGTTACCCTGGAGAAACTAATTGCGTTACCCTCCAATCATTCAAAATCAACACAATGCGGAAATGCATATTTAGTCCACCGCATGCCTGCCAAGGACTGAGGAAAGGGACTAGACACGCAAATAGGCGATGAGAAGTACCACCAGCGGTACACAGGACGGTAATTCACCAATTCATTCTAGTGATGGTAGTACATAAAGAGCAATTCACTCATTTAAAAAGGGGGTTTCCCACTTGAAACATTTGTGGAAAACTTCAATTAACCCCTTAACACTGAAAACTATATATATTTTTTTTCCCCGTTCTGCATTGCAATGGTCATAACTTTTTCAACATAACTGTGTGAGAGCTTTTTTCTATGCCAAATAGGAGGACACATTTATACTACTTATGTCCTGGCTGTATGTCCATCAAAGGATAGATTTTAGTTACTGAGAACGAATAATGAAGTTTCCCATTAAAACACTCTGTCCAAACTGCAGGCATGATGTTATGGAGCAGGAGGAGCGGAGGAGATTGTATATTAGTCTTATGGGGAAAGATTCAATAGAACTTATTTTTTATTCATTTATATCTCTGCACATTCTGAGCTGAACAGTCCAGTGGGCGGAGCCATCAGTGACTAACAGCAGTGCATGACTGTACATACAGGGGTAACTGTCAATCTACTCTCCACTTCCTGCTTCATGGCTTTTTCAGACAGGCGTATATCAGTTGGGTTTTCATGCCAGGCCGATATACGCTGTCCCTCTCTGCAAAGGGAGGGGGTGGACCTGGCCGGGAGTTAGTGCACTGAGCTCCCACCCCCTCTCCACCCCTTGCAATGGGAGGGCAGGACAGGGGCGGAGCTAGGTTCCACCCCCTCCCATTGCAAGCAGTGGCGAGGGGCTTTGAGGGGGCGGGAGCTCAGTGCACTAGCTCCTTTTCCAGCCTGCCTCCGCCCCTTGCAGAGAGGGACAGCGTATATCGGCCGGGCAGGTAAACCCAACGCTTGTCTGAATAAGCCCTCAGCCAGCCAGCAAAGATATCACTGACACCAGGACCCAGTGATCACTGCAGCTAGCCACCAGCCTAAGTCCACTGCTCCTCCTTTGTGGCTTCAGTGAGCCAGGGGCATGTAACCACTGCAGTCAATCAGTTGCGTACTTTGGTCGGTGCCTAGCTGCAGTACTAACATGTCCTCTTGTTAGCATGTCAATGCTGTGCCGCTGTAAGTGAGAACCAGTGGGGAACAGACCACCAGAGAAAAGCAGAAGTGATGGTGGGAACAACTTTGACATTTTTTTGTCCCCAAATAAGCCTTTGAAAAAGTAACAGATTTTCCCTTTTTTTACTTATGCAATAGTTAAACCTGCAATGCTATAAAAAGAACCAATACACACTTTTTTTTTTAAGTTGGTCACCTTAACTTTTGGTTAGTAAAGCAATACACTTTTATATGTGCCCCAACAGGAGGAATCCAGCTGTAACTTTATTTTGTTCTAAACTTTCCTCCCTCTCAAGATGCTGCACCATAAATTAGCCATATGCTAATTAGGGACAGACCATCCCATAGCCCAACAGTCCAGGCTCTCTCCTTGCCTCTTAAACTAAATAAAAAAGCCCCCTTTCTTGCTTTGCGACACCTCCAGCTCTGCCGACTAGAGAGGTCCTGTGTTCCACTTTCAATGTGCTTGTGCCACACTGCATGCTCTTGATATCTGTCCAGCCGGAGAAGAGAGTCATAGCACATGGGCAATGCATGCACTGTGATTCCTTCAAGGGCCAGACTGACATCATGTGCCGTTGTCAGTGCGGCAAAACTGCACTGAAAGTGGAATGCATGATGTCTCCAGTGGGTACAACTGGAAGTGTCACGTAACAAGAAAGGGGGCTTTTTTTTATAGTTCAAGAGGCAGGGAGTGAGCCTGGACTACTGGCAGAGGTAAACCACCCATTGGACGGTCTGCTGATAATTGCCATATTGCAAGCAAACAATTTATGGAGCGATATCTCGAGTGGGGAGCAAGATCCATAAAGCAAAGCACAAATAGCTTTGTCAATCAGCTACTGTTGATAGTGTGATGCTGTTTTATCTAGAGAGCTTCCCCAAGAGCGGGGATGAGGGAGGTGGGGCTAGAGAGGTTCTCATAGTAATTTTTCTCTAACCAAAAGAGAAGTTGGGACTAGAGGGATCCGCCCCTAGCCCCACCCTGGCTCCTGGGGAAGCCCCCTAGCCCCACTCCCCATCTCTCCAAATATAGGGAGATATGTAAAAGATCTCCTGTAGCTCTGCCCTCCCTCTATCCTTGCTATGGGGGGGATTCCAAAGCTCCTTCACGATTTTCTCCCATTGGTTTCAATGGGGTTGGCACTGCTGCCGCCATCCCCATTGAAAACAATGGGCGATATCACAGTTTTTTTTCATCGCAACTTGTAGTGAGTAAAAACATCGCAAATTAGAATGAAACTATTGAAAACCACTGGTTTCAAAATCATGCGTTTTCACTCACTCTCACATTGTAGGAAAATCTATCACCAGTGTGGAAGAGCCCTAACAGAGGTATTGCCTCCCATATATTAGTCTTACCATCTGATAAAAATGTAAGGACTGCTAGTCCTAGGTCTAATGTGCACAGCACAAGCTGAAAAGTGACTAAAACTAACATTTTAATACTAGAATATCTATAATATTTCTTTAAAAAAAAAAAAAGTTAAACATAAAATCTTGATTTACACCACAGGAGAATCGTGCTTTTTTCAAGATTTCTACTATTCTACATAGATTCGCCTTATTTTCCTATAGAAAACTTTCCAGGGTTTCAATAACAACTGCAGTCTGGCACACAAGTGATATAAACAGCGATTCCAGGATGAGTTCTATTCCTTCCTTGTGGGCATTTACTGTTTATAAAAGTTCTCCATCGCTTGCCACTCTTTCCTTACTTTACCTGTATGGCAAGGATTCCAGACTTCCAGCTGGTTTTGTTCTACGTCTCGAGATCTGCAGCTACAGAAATATTTCTCCAATTAAGGTGAAGATTTTTCAAGCTAATAATGAGATTAAATCATTGTAAGGAATAGAACCGTTAAACTACAGAGACGGCATGTAACTCCAGTTCACAAAAACAGCTGCCTACAGAAATGGCAGTGTTTAACGTATAAGGAGCAGTATGTACAAAACCTTAGAGAGGTTGTTTGCCCTTATTTTCCCCACCGACGACCGATCCTTTGGGAGTTTGCTAAATTGTACTGTGAATGGGAGTTACGGAAACAGCGTGGCACAGCACGCTTCACTCCTTCTACAACGTCCATTCACTTTTTGGGAGTTATGCAAACAGCGCACAATAGTCCGCTCTGCTCTTTCTGTAAAACCTAGTCACCATAGTTGGCAGAGGTGAGATATGCAACAAGGTGGGGAAGGGGGTTCAAGATAGGTGCGGATCTCAGAGGTGGGGACCTAGTCTCTAAGGCATTTATGGAATATTATGTGCTATAAATGTAGGAAATGGGAATATCCCATCATTAAGAAAATATTAGTGTAGGAAGAGCTGCAAAATTATTTCTAAAGCTCTGGACCGCCATTGGACTACAGTTAGAGGCGATGGGGCACATTCACCAATACTGTCTAAAGTTAGTGCAAACAACTAAGAAAGTGTTAATGTGCCAGATTCATCACAGCTGGATGCTAAATCTGTTAAATTTTAAGACAGTCTAATCTAAGTTCATGCCAACTATGAGTTCGCTCATGCAACAAAAACCACAGGGTGAGCACTTCAAACAAATAAATTAAATGTGTAGGTGCATGTAAACTATGGCTGCGATAATACAGTGCAAGCAGAAACATGTGGCAACAGTAGTCATACATATTTAATATTAAAATAAAATTGTATAACTCTTGAAAAAATGCAAGGTTCGTAACACAAATTTTGATCAAAGCATGTGGGCCCATCCACCACGTCTATGTGACCACGCTTTCAGATGGGTCCCAACTCCCAACACCAATAGATACTTCTTTGGACTTAAAAGGGTTTTTCCATTTGAAAAACAAATTCTCGACTCACCTATTCCTCCCCCGTCAGTCTCCTTAGCACATAATTTCCTGGCTGAGCTTCTGCAGTTCCCCGGGGTCACCTCACTGCACACCATCTGGCATGTTATGAAGCAGGCATTCCTCACATTCCTTTCAGCTCGGGTCGGTGAAGGTCAGGTCCCTGTGCTGCAACGTTAAAGGGGTTGTCCCGCGGCAGCAAGTGGGTCTATACACTTCTGTATGGCCATAATAATGCACTTTGTAATATACATTGTGCATTAATTATGAGCCATACAGAAGTTATAAAAAGTTTTATACTTACCTGCTCCGTTGCTGGCGTCCTCGTCTCCATGGTGCCGACTAATTTTCGCCCTCCGATGGCCAAATTAGCCGCGCTTGCGCAGTCCGGGTCTTCTGCAGTCTTCTATGGAGCCGCTCGTGCAGAATGCAGGCTCCGTGTAGCTCCGCCCCGTCACGTGCCGATTCCAGCCAATCAGGAGGCTGGAATCGGCAATGGACCGCACAGAAGAGCTGCGGTCCACGGAGACAGAGGATCCCGGCGGCCATCTTCAGCGGTAAGTATTGAAGTCACCGGAGCGCGGGGATTAAGGTAAGCGCTCCGGTAAGCTTTCTTTACCTCCCTGCATCGGGGTTGTCTCGCGCCGACCGGGGGGGGAAGTTGAAAAAAAAAAAAAACCCGTTTCGGCGCGGGACAACCCCTTTAACTGCCTAGGAAGGCATTCTAATCTATTTCATAGAAAGCTCGCATCAGCAATCTCCGCAGTAGATCGACACTCCCCCTGCTAGCCTGTCACATAATGTATATTGGTTGACAAGACGACGACTGCCAATCAATGTACATAACCTCCCAGGAAGGAGAAGAATCACGTAGCTAGAGATGAATTGACCCCCCCCCCCCCCCCCCCCCCCCGGACTGCAGGAGACAGGTGAGGTGAAGATCTGGTAAGAAGACTGACGGGGAAGGAATAGGCAAGTACAGTTACTCCCCTACTTGCGAACAGGTTCCGTTCCAGGAGCCTGTTCGCAAGTCCATTTGTCCGCAAGTCCGAACAAATGGTTGTATGGAGCGGGTGGATCCCGCTCCATACAACGCTGTACGGGCCCTGCGATCTCATCGTGGGACGCTGTACGGGCCCCCTGAACGTCGGGTGCAAGCTGTTCTTACAGCGGGCACCCGGTGGCAGCAGTTCCGACGAGCCGCGCCGCTTGTTGGAACTGTTAACACTTTAAATACCGCTCACACGGCTCGTCGGAACTGCTGCCGCCGGGTACCCGCTGTAAGAAACAGCCTGCACCCGACGTTCAGGGGGCCCGTACAGCGTCCCACGATGAGATCGCGGGGCCCGTACAGCGTCCCACGATGAGATCGCGGGACGCTGTGCGGTTGCTAGGCAGCCGGGGACCTCCTGAAAGGCCCTAGGGCTGCCTATGCAGAGTGCCCATCAAGCGCACGGCTTAATAGGCGCTCTGCATAGACAGCCCTAGGGCCTTTCAGAAGGCCCCCGGCTGCCTAGCAACCGCACAGTGTCCCGCGATCTGACCAGACAGGCTTCTATCAGGCTTGATAGAAGCCTGTCCGGTCCCTGCACAGTATGATGTAATGCCATAGCATTACATCATACTGTGCAGTACAGATTGTTCGCATCTTGCGAAATTCGTAAATCGAATGTTCGCAAGTAGGGGACTATCTGTATAGAATTTTTCTTTTGTTAGTGACAGAACTCCTTTACGCCTCCAACTGATTTGGTGGATTAGGATTCCAGGCTGTATGGTCTAATTAAAATGGCTTAGGAAAGATGGGTTTTCTACCTTTTGCAGACACCTCTCTTTAGGTCTAAGCCTGCAGATAAATCCATGAAAAGTAGAATATCAAGCTATATAATCTAATTAAAAATGCTTGGGACAGATGGATGAAAGGATTGCATGACAAAAGTTCAGGCAGCCACTATAAATGCAACAAAACAAAAAAATTAAATGTATAAATGCACATAATCCCACCCTACCCTAATTTTCCTCCCTCCCCTTCCTTATACACATGAGTATGTTTTATACTTTCCCTCCCCCATTTTCTTTCCTTACTTCTTAATTCTGTTTCATCATAGTTTGATGTTTTCACAAGAATTATTGTTGGTAACGTAATCAGTTTAAGCAAGCACAAACAAACCAAGACAAAGTTATTTTTCTTTTTCAGTATGTTTATTAAATTAATATATAGACTTTTCTATGAGACATTGCAGTGTCAAAACCTGACCATATTGGATGATGTTACTGTTGAGTTTATATGCATAAAACAAATAAATACATTTTGAACCATAAATGCACATAAAATTTGGCACAATTTGCCTCAATTTTGTGGCATAATTAAGTCACATCTCTTTTCAAACAAGTCAAAAAAAAGTGTCCAAAAATGCCTAAAAAGACATAGCGAATGTGGCGCAATGTAAGACCGCTTTCTGGTCGCAATTTGTGCTAGAAAACTATAGTATTTTGAATTGCAAATCTGTCCCAGTATCTTCATATAGAAACGTAGAATCCAGGTGAACTTTCCCACAAGTGCACAGCCGGCCAAAATGACCCCTGAGGTCCAGAAGCATTACATCGGGTCATCCAATCATCATCCCCGGAGAAAATCCAAACAACTAAAGCCTCTCTAGTTTCAGATATGGACATTTTGCCCAAAAATTAGATTCACATTAGAGAATAGCAAGGCAGCAATCACGGATATTCAAGAATGAGGTCAATACTCATCTGTGCATCTGCAAATATATGGATGATGCTCAAGTGATTTGGGATACCGTTCTGCACACAGATGAGTCAAGTGAATTTTCTTTGTACAACGCAGCTCCTATGAGGTCTGGAGTAAAGTAAAGACAGCATCCCAGAGTAAGGTCATGACACCAATGGACAGATACTGTGGTGCTAATGCAAACGTGTGGAGAGGATTTGCTGATAGGGGACATATGCTGATAGGCCACATACATCACAAGCAGTAATTTTATTGTTTGGGGGCTTCAGATGGGGTTAACCACTGGAGACCCCATATAAAAAAAGGATATGCCATATGTGGAAAATTTATTTTGAAAAGCTGGTTTATTTTTTCCCCAAAGAGTATTTTTTTAATATATAATTCCGTTAGTTATTTTAGTCCTTAGTAGAGACAAAAAGAACTTTTACTTTTCTCAAGACTCGTTTTTGGCTATTGAACGATTCTAGTGGTTTTAGCGGCTGACCGGTGGGAATGGATTACTGACATCACAACAGTTGCTCTTAGCAGCCAAGTGAGGTGACCTGTTTTTAACGAAGGCAAATATTAAAAATTCATAACTTCTTAATACAACATGTCAAGACAAGGGTATGCGGATCAGTTTGCATATTTTTCTAATGTTCACTAATACATCTTGTGTTACACTCTTGATGACATGTTCAAATTTAATAGCTCAAACATGTCACACGGGAACAGCTTCTGTATGAAAATCGGAGCTCAACCACCAAGTAAAATAACCAAAGTCTATTAACCATGTGAGAAGCATTTTATTTCTGCATATTGATCACATTTTTCTACATTGAACTGTTTTCACCGAAACTACAAATCGAGGGGTTGTCTAATGAAGACGATCCTTTTTCATATGCCCTATTTAAGTCTATGGATATAAAAGTCCATGGTCAGGACTCCCTTCTATTGGGCAAAGCTAAGAGCAGCTCAAAAATATCAGCTCTCTCCCTGGCAGACCAGGCACATCCACCTATTTGATTGTTTGAGGTGTAATATACATTTCCGCTGCAGAAGAAATGTAGTAACTCATTGCAGCTTGCCTCCAGGATTAAAGATGATCATTGGGGGTTCTGGCGTCAGCTTAAATTTAGAAAGGTTGTTTTAATGTGGCAGATGTACAGGTGTAAGGGGGGGTACGGATTATCGCTGTTTAATGATAGCATGATGTTTTCTTTGTAACGGTAGTGTCACTTTAAGAGGGAAACAGAGGAACAGAGCTGTGCAGGAAGAAAAGATAGGAAGTAGCTGAAAGAGGGTCTTGGTGCAGGACAGAGGTTGAAGCAGGAATCTCTCCCGGTGTCCTGCAGTGTCGCAGATAAAGTCCTAAGGACAATTCTATCCTGGAGAAAGAGATACAGCCATTGAAAAGCTTGCAAAGAGCAGCTAAACTGTGCACAGAGAAAGAAGGGAGTCACTCCTGGTTGGCGATACAGGGCTGTGGCAATTGTTCTAGGGGTAGGTTTTCCTCTGGTTAACAGGGAATGCAGTGCTGAATAGTGAAGTCAGTGCCGAGTGGTTCCTTAGTTCCCTCCCATCTGATGACACTGAACTCATGCCAGCAGACCCGGAAGCGTCATTCCCTGTCATCCAGGCATAGAGTTATCCTGCGCTAATGAACCTAAAGACTGTTTTGCGAGACAATTATTGTTCATCACTAATCCTAATCAAATTGGGCAAGGACTCTGATTAAGAACCATTCATGTGGACTCTTCGACCTTATAGACGACAGATAACCTGGATTACTGGGGCATTGTTCAACATTGGCAACTCCTGCACCCTATTGTCCATCAGGTGGACATGAACCCGGAAAAACAGTAAAGCCCAAACCCATTGCCTGCAGTCCCTTACATAGATCTTGCCATTACTTAAATTTGTGTTTTCTGTTCTTTTCCATATATTATCTCAATTTAAACCCCTTAGTGACAAAGCCTGTTTGCGACTTCGTGACGGAGCCAAATTTTGGAAATCTGACGTGTCACTTTAACATCATAATCCAGACACTTTTTTGCCACATATTGTACTTCATTTTAGGTGGTAAAAATAGACCGATAGAACTTGTGAGTATTTATTAAAAGTGCCAAAATTGGGAAAATTTGCAATAAAATGTTATTTTTTCACATTTTCAACTGTAATAGCTCAAATATGTGCAAACATACTGTACAAATTTTTGCTAAGATATATATTTCCATTTGTTTACTTTATTCTTAGCACACATTCGAAAAAAAACACTTTTTTTCTTTAACCATTTAGGAGACGTACAAACTTATTACTTATTAACATTTTGAGGAACACCAAGCCAAGATTGTAAAGGCTCATAGGTGTCAGAATGATAGATACCCCCACAAATGACCCCATTTTAAAAACTACACCCCTTAATATATTCACTGAGGGGTGCCATGAGTATTTTGACCCCACTGGGTTTTTTTTCAGGAATTAATGCAAGTCAGGAGAAAATTTTAAATTTAACATTTTTGCAGACATATAATATATATGAAATATATGTGTAATATATTAAATAAATAAATAAAAAAATTATATATATATTTTTTTTATTTTATTTATTTATTGTTTTTCCTCATTAAATTTTTTTTTTTTAATAGTACACATGAAAATGAGGATTTTCACCCCAAAAATGGATACCCCGGTTTGTCCCGTCTTCGGAAACATACCCATTGTGGCCCTAGTCTTGTTTGTATGCACAATGGGGCCCAAACCAAAAGGAGCAGCCAGTGGCTTTTGCAGGAACAGAAATTTTGCTTGAAAGCGAATTAGGCCGCATTGCCCACTTGTAGAGGCCTTCAGCCGCCAAACCATAGAGAACCCTCACAAATGACCCGACTTCGAAAACTAGACCCCTTAATGAATTCAATGAATGGCTGAGCGCTGCCTGTGATTGACTGAACGTTGTGACGAATCACAGGCAGTGCTCAGCTGTCATTCAAAATTCTCGCCCCCAGAAAACGCTAGTGTCATTGGCTGAGTGCTCAGGCAATCACAGGCAACACTCAGCCAATGACACCAGCGTTTTCTGGGGGTAGGGATTTTTCAACCCCCGGCCTCCAGAACACAGAAGACGACTGCCATGCTGGAAAGATGACTGGCATGGCAGTCTTCTGTTCAGTAGCCGGGAAGCAAGAAATTTCAAGTGTCCTGCGGCCCCCCCATGACTGCTCCATGTTGTCGGCTACCTCCTAGAACCTACAGCATGGAGGTGTCACGTCCATAGCCCATGGGGCTTTAATCCTCAGGGATGCATGTTTTTACGCCCCTAAGGATTAAATCCCACTTAGTTAGGACGTAAAAAAGGCAATGTGGCCATCACTAAGGGGTTAAAGTGCCATTCATTCCAGCGTGCTGTACACCTGAAAACTGAGGTCCAAGTTCATTATGTAAGATTAAAACAAGTACTATAAACATTAATTAAATGAGTGACAAAATAAGTAGAGACGGAAAGAGGACCCTGCCTATGAAGGCTTACAATCTACAAATGGAGACAATAGGTGAGGGTAGAAGCTGCCCACATGATAGTGGGTGGCAGCAAGAAGAATCCGATTGATTGGGAGTGTGATCTGGAGTATGAGGGAAAACTGATTAGTGAATAGCAGAGAAAAAGAGAGCAAAGAAGCAGGTCTTGTGAGGATTGGAGATTACATGTGGGGAGATATTGGGCGATTAGGTAGGAGATATATGAGGAGACAGCTTGCGGATGTCTCTGTATATCATTAATAATATTTTGAATTCTCTGGACAATGGGTAGCCAGTAAAAGGATTGACAGAGGGGAGAGGAAGGGGAGAGGTGGATAAGCCAGGCAGCAGAGTGAACGAGTTGTTTCAGGAGTTTTGACACAAATAGGAGTAATGTGATGGGGTGATGGTAGTTGGACAGAGAGGACTGATTGAGGGATGGCTTCTTAAGGATGAGTATGATGTAAAAGGTACAGATGTCAGTAGTCAGTGATAGGTTAAAGATATGTATTAGAACCAAGATAAACAAGGTAGTAGGGTTGGGGAATGAGCTGAGATGGGATGGGATAGGGTCGAGTGCACAGATGGTGAGGTATGACTCAGAGTAGGGTGAAAAGCTTTTCTTCAGTAAATGGTAGAGAAGCAAGTTATGAGGGAGCACTGGGCACTTTTGTAAAGGATTGAAGCTTGAAGCCTTCTTTGAGATTGCCATATAAATGAAACTCAAGACTGACAAAGTCCTCAGCTGAAATCAGATGTGGGACAAGGCATTGGGGTACAGGGTAGGGAGTCAAAAGCATTGAATATCTGTCTGAGGTTATGTGACAGGGAGAATGTAAGGGTAGTGAAATACTGGTGGCTGTGGAGGACCATTGTGAGAGGCGAAAGGAGGAAGTCAATGATAGAAGTCTGGAGGCAGCTGTGTGGTGTGTATCAACAGGGATGTTGGTCACTCATGTTAATGCAAAATAAAATATCAATATTCGCTATACGATATGGTTTTTGGGGTCTAAATTCGTAGTTAAAGGTAAGCTGAGCTCAGGAGATTAATTCTCACCACATCAACATTTAGCGTGACCAAAGTAATGTGTTTATTGATTGACAGTCAGCAGCTTTTATAGAGGCACATGATCCAATTACAATAATTAAAATCTATAATTAAAGGGGTTGTCCCGCGCCGAAACGGGGGTTTTTTTTTTCAACCCCCCCCCCCCCGTTCGGCGCGAGACAACCCCGATGCAGGGACGTAAAAAAAAAAACCGCTCAGCGCTTACCTTAATCCCCGCGCTCCGGTGACTTCTATACTTACCAGTGTAGATGGCCGCCGGGATCCTCTTCCTCCGTGGACCGCAGCTCTTCTGTGCGGTCCATTGCCGATTCCAGCCTCCTGATTGGCTGGAATCGGCACGTGACGGGGCGGAGCTACACGGAGCCCCATTGAAGAAAGCAGAAGACCCGGACTGCGCAAGCGCGTCTAATTTGGCCATTCGACCATTTTAGACGGCGAAAATTAGGCGGGCTCCATGGAGACGAGGACGCCAGCAGCGGAGCAGGTAAGTGAAAAACTTTTTATAACTTCTGTATGGCTCATAATTAATGCACAATGTACATTACAAAGTGCATTAATATGGCCATACAGAAGTGTATAGACCCACTTGCTGCCGCGGGACAACCCCTTTAATTTAATTTATTACCATTGATCAAAGAAACACATGTGCAAGATAAGGAATTAAACATCTAAATTGCTGAGGGGAAAGCAGCGCAGATGCAGTAGAATCCTACATGATTAACTTTGCTGAACACAAAGGTACTTTAATTATAAACAAAAATCGTTTAAAGAGAGACAAGAGAACAGGGCGCAATGATCCAAGACATTCAATCTAAAGCCTTGGAATGTTCTAATCATCGAGGTCCCTTCTTATTCTTCAATACATTTTAGCAAATCTTGTTAAAGGAAAAGTACAAAATAATTGACACAAAAGGCGGCTACTTACTCACAAAATGGCTATGAACAGGATAGAACATGGAGTCATATTCATTTCACTAATCCTCATGATTATGGTGAGAACATCAATTGAAATTAACTATAGTAGCCAGGTATTTAAGTAGTCAACAGAAGCTGACCACTTGAAGGTAGATGGAGTGTTGATGTGGACAGAGTGTAATTTGAAAGAGAAGGAGTAGTTAACTGATAAAAGGCAGACTCCTCCATCATATTGCTATAGAGAGGAGCAAAGGTAAATTGAAGGCAGCCACTATAGGAGAGTACAACAGAAGAAGCTGTGTCTGCCATGTTTCTTTTAGACTCAAGAAAAATTTTGAGAACTGAAAAGTTTGTGAATGTAGGAAAGTTTGTTGTAGACAGACTGCTTAGCATATGACCCTCCAATAGGACCCTGCTAGTAGGGTCATTCATAAATAAATGGATGAAAAGTTTACAAATTTAAAGTCTCCTAGTATATTAGACAAGACACTGGTTAATATTTTTATGTCCCTTTTGGTAAAGAAAGGACAAATTAAGACTGTGCGGTGAATGCAAATGAGAATAAGCCGTCCCTTATTTTATGCTCGCTTCGGGTGTTTCCTGCATCAGTTAAACAAACAGTAGCCCAGAAAGAGTATGAAGCAAATGATGGAGCCCCAGGCCTGGTTTAAAATTAAATTTGGCCTATTCTTATTGTTGCCCTCTCCCATGTTATGTTGGTGTCATATTGTATTACATTGATGCACATTTCTAGATATAGAAGTTAAACTCTGTGGGATTTCAGCAATATTTGACCCAACGAACATGCCATTTCTATAATTCTTGGAATAGATCACTTTCACTCACACCGTGATCCTAGATGTGGAGGAGTAATATCCTTCATTTCAATCTGAAGACATGGCAAAGCACATGCTTGAAAGTAACTACCCAGTAATCACAGGGATTTCCAGCAGCACAGAGAAACTCGAGCATCAGTTGCATAGATCATTGCTTCCACAGCACTCCTAGTAGAAATTACAAGGCTGAAGTACGGAATGAGAAAGAAAGAAAAAAAAAAAAAGAAGCATTAATTGTTACGGATCTGCCACCTGTGACCTCAGCCAATCAGTTGGTCACCAGGCCACTGTTACACTACAAAGAGCAGAAAACACATAACTCCATACATTGTGCAGTGGTCCTGCATGACTTTGCAACACACAGTTCCCGCTGTGTAATGTTTAAAATTAGTGCCATGCTAGTGGGAGCTGTGCTTGCAATACCACCACTGGCCACTTCACAATGTATGATGCTCTCTGCTTCCTGCTCTGTATCGGGTGAAAGTGGCCCAGCAAGCAGCTAGTCAACTGGGGTCCTGGATGGTGGACCCCTGCTGATCAGCCAATGATGACCCATCATCTTTTAAGACATTTTAATACTGGGGAGTGTCCTCTATTCAGGATTCTCATCTTGTTTATTTGAAAGGGACTCTCACTCTGGAGAGTCGCAGGACATCACAACTCCCGTGGACAGACAGCCTTAAGTGGAATTACTTGTCCAATACACTGGATCCCTGGGAATGTCTTTAAAATGCAGGGAGAGCATTGTAGGAAAAACCCAGGAAAGCAGAAAATCTCAGTTGTGTAAATGTGTTCTAGGTAGACATCAAAAAGAAAAATCGAAAAATCACTTAATACAGGAGTCTGCTGGGTAGGCAATACTCCTCTAAAATCCAGGGTAGTCCATAGGAAATCAAAGATAGTTTATAGGAATCAGTTATTTTTGCTTTTTGGGAAATCCCGCGATTTTATACGAGTTCTGGGTAGCACCTCAAGAGTTCTGAAGAAAACTCTTAATGCTCGAAGCTCTAGAACCCATATTTACAAAGTTCTCACTGATTTAGTAATATCATTTTTGAAAGTTAGCACCCCAGAGATACATTTGTTGAATTTTTTGCTTAATTTCGCTAGAACTATTTTTAAAATTAATTGGGAACTCTAGAACTCTTTGGGGTGCATCCAGAACTTATGAAAAAATTAACTTTTTTGAAAGATGGGGTGCTGACTTCACAGAGGTGACTAGCTAGCACACTGAATAAAACCAATACCTGGCAGTGATTGCAAGTCTCTGCCTGACCTTTAAACAAAAGCCTCCGCCCAGGGGTGGAGAAAGGGAGACAGCCAGCTCCCAACAGAACATAATAAAAAGGAGCTCGTGGACAGCAGCTGCACTCACAGGTGCGCACCGCGCGTCACCTTATCGTGCCGCCCATGCCGGCCCGGGACCCGCGCCCCCGGGAGCCAGACAACAAGGCGGGGGGATGCGCCCCGACCGTGGGACCCCAGCAACCGCCGCATGGTAACACTGACCTTGAGTCAACGAAGAGAACACTGTGGTAAACTCATTTTTGGGACCTCAGAAAAGCTGGGGTTGGTAGCAGCAGCAATTCTCGCCGTACAGAACTGTAAGTGTGGCTGACCACTGATAAGTAGCTAGAATTTGTCCCTCTCTGGTGTGCACAGTCAGCAGGCCTACTGCAGAAGATAAAGCTTATACTAAGGACACTGAACTGCTGTTAAATTTCTTATACTCAAGACTGTTATTTAAAGGAATATTGCGCATAGCATAGGTAGTTGGTTTTTCTAACAGACTATCAGAGAATTAACCCTTAAGGGGAAAGCTGTGTATTCCTTTTCTAACCCTGTGTCTGAGACGGTATTGTTCTTAGACAAGTGTTATTGTTGCCACTCACAAGATACTACTTTTATTATGGATTGCTCACAAAGTGCCGTTATGGCTATGTTTTAGGCCCAATGTCCACAATTTAGGCTGCCAATAGGGAAACATGGGCGTCTGCAGCTTAAAGCATGCGGATTTGTTTTGCAGACCTTCTGGTCCAGAAAACAAATTACAGCATGCTCCATTTTGCTGCAGTTGCCGCACAGACGGCTTCCATTGAAGTCAATGGAAGCCGTCTGATCCGTGGCCCATCCGCAACTGACTTGCAGACGGAAGTGGTTTCTGCGGCAAAGCAGCAGATTAAAAAAAAATAAAATAAATCACTACTGCACTATGCTTCCGCATACATACGCAGTGAAGACCTGGACAGGTAAGCACGGTCCTCGGCTGCAGGCAGGGTCAGATTCCGCTGCGGGCTCCTGCATGTGGACATGAGGCCTTAGTTAGCAATAGATAGTTTCTAGGTCTTTAAAGCTGGAAGTTCAAATCGCATACTCAATCTTGTTCTTCTATTTTTGTATTTTAAATAAACATTGTATAACCTGGTTATTTAATCTGCTGCATTGTATCCTGAATTGCTTTATCACCACCTGCGACGCCATCAGGGGGACAATTTGTGATCAACTTACTGTCAAAGGAAATTAAAAACACAAAGATTGCCCAAAGCGGTGAAACCCTTTGAAAACAACAATGCGTCTACTGAACATAACTCCAGAAAACTCTCCATTAAGGGAATAGTATAACCATTTTCCATGAATATAATTAGCTAGTCGCTTACTATATCCTTAAAGGGGTTGTCTCGCGCCAAAACGTTTTTTTTTTCCATAGGCCCCCCGTTCGGCGCAGGACAACCCCAAAGGATGTGTTAAAAAAACTAAAAATTTTTATTACTTACCCGAATCCCCGCTCTGCGACGTCTTCCTTCTTCCTTCACCAAGATGGCCGCCGGGATCTTCACCCACGATGCACCGTGGGTCTTCTCCCATGGTGCACCGTGGGCTCTGTGCGGTCCATTGCCAATTCCAGCCTCCTGATTGGCTGGAATCAGCACACGTGACGGGGCGGAGCTACGAGGACCAGCTCTCCGGCACGAGCGGCCCCATTCACCAGGAAGAAGACTGCACAGCGCAAGCGCGTCTAAAAAAGCAAGACGACATCAGAATTAGACGGATCCATGGCGACGGGGACGCTAGCAACGGAGCAGGTAAGTGAATAACTTCTGTATGGCTCATATTTAATGCACGATGTATATTACAAAGTGCATTAATATGGCCATACAGAAGTGTATAACCCCACTTGCTGCCGCGAGACAACCCCTTTAAGGGATCTGTCACATGCTAAATATTCTTTGTATAGATTAAATTAAAAAAAATGAATAGTTGCAATTTACATGCTGTTGAAAATGATCTTGTGAAGAGCTACTTGCATAGTATATCATCTTTTTGTGTTCAAAATGTATAGTAATGTGCATGTCCACCTAATGAGCGGAGTGCTGGAGGACACACATGCCCAGTCACTCCTTACAGCTGGGTCTATGCATAGTGATCCTGTGTTCACTGCAGAGGAGCCAACTGAATTAACTTTCAGCTTAATTGTCAGGGAATGAGCCGCCGCTCTGTCATACATGGCACTACAGCTTAGAACACCAGAGAACACTATATTGATAGCTGTCAGAGGGGGAAGAAGGCTGAGGTATTATTGTATCTGGACGCCACTGGAAGCTAGGAGTTTGACAGGAGGAACGCCCCTCTCACACCCCTAGCTCCTGATAGGGTGAATGCGTGAAGGTCTTAGTAGCACAGTGTGGATAGATTTGTCCCAGCGCTGCAGCCTTAGCCTGAGGGTTACTCTAGTTTTTCAGCCTACATTATGGTTAAGGCTGCAGCGCTGGGACAAATGTATGCAGAGGCTGCAGCGTGTCTGGTCTGCCCCAACCGCCATTTCACCCAAGCGTGATACGCGGCTGACCACTCACCTTTCCGTCTCCGCTTCCCGCCTCTGTACCCGCCGCCGGCTGTGAGCTCCATTGCGCCAGCCACATTAGTGGTCTGTGATGGCCACTCCCGGTAAAGCACAGTCATTTCGGTTTGGGCTCCCTGCAGCCGACGGCCCGCAGTGGTTCTACAGTGTGTGTGTGTGTGTGTGTGTGTGGGGGGGGGGGGGGGGGGGTTCTGCCTTCTGGCCCGCCACAGACGCCGCCGGGGAAGGCACTTGCTCCTGGGTGCGTGCGGCTGCAGCGGCCGCTGTACGGCTTTTCAATCTTTAGTGCCCTTGCAGGACCGGCAGCCGAACACTCTGTGCAGCCAATCAGGTACAGGGAGCGTCACCCCCCTGTTAATCTTGACTTCAACAGGAATGGTGGCATCAAGATACAATAATACCAAAGACTGATTAGTGCAAAAACTCCTCCCCTCCAGCATGGATTAGATGTTGAACCAAGGATATACAAGTTTATGGGAGAGCACGCGTATGGGACTTTGAAAAGAGCCAGATTTTTGTGCTGCATGACTACTTCAAGAGCTGGGCACTGCTGGATCGCAGGAGTGGGTAGTATATAAAAATACATCACCCGGCTCCCTTTCACATCCCCTAATAGTTCACCAATATATGATCGACGGGGGTCTGCTGCTTGGCATCCCCACCAATTAGTTGATTCCTGGTGCCGCTGCCACTGCAAACCGTGCAGGAAGCAGCAAATGCTGGGGATATTGCAGCGGCCTGGGTTGGTATTACAGGTGGACCCCCTGCCGATCATCTATTGATGACCTGTCTGGAGGATAGGACATCAATAGAAAAATGAGAAAACCCATGTAAAAGTAAATACAAAAATACAACAGCATATAAAAACAGGAATGGGGAAAGCAAGAACAAAAAGGTAGCAGATATAACAAAAAGAATTTAAAACCCAAATAGATTTTAAAAAATTCAGTTGGCAAAGGTGTAACATTTTAAACATAAAGCAATTCACCAGTCAATAATTATGTTTTGTAGAGTCAGGTCACATATTTAAGCAGTAAAGTTGTAGCAAAAAAGGAAAAGATACATCTGCATGTCTGGAAGCTAGGCACGGCTAAATAATAATGTCCCAAAGAACAAAGAAGATACCATCAGGGAAATGGACAGGGATATGATGGGAATGAGGGGCGCAATAGCTGGGAAACTTCAAAGTACGCTTATAATGTGTTTAGAACAATCCAACACAAACAGGAAAATAAGGTCCTGATTTTCTAAACTTTGCAACATCTGCTTCTCTTTATACAGAGCACAGCTTGGCCTGACGGTCCCAGCGAGAGTAAATCGGTCCTTTATTTGGGTTGTTTCAATAAATAGCGATACTTTTTCTGTCATGTAAACCCGCAAAGATAAATATACTATCAGAGAGGCTTGCGTGGAAGCTTGGAGAGCTAAGCACTGAGAGATTGGGTCCCACTGACAGCTGCACTACTAGGTAGTTGAAGTAGTAACGATTCCCGTAGGGCCAACTACTATTACACCATATGATGTATAGTATATCGGGAAGTGATGTAGGGTGATAACAGCCCCTTCATGTAAACACATATGATCGGCTAGTCAGCCAGAAGGAAAGATTAACTATCAACACTGAAAGAGATATACTGTACTTTAATCTTTTAGCAATTTTACAAAATTGAAGGGGTTATATGTAATAAGTTGAACTCACTTTAAGGACAGGTCCATCTTTACAATTTTTAAATGTTCATATACATCTAAAATGTTAAAAAAAAAAAAAAAAAAAAAAAAGTGGAGCGACTTTGTAAATGGCATTGGTTAAAAATCCCCTACTGTTGTGTCTACAGCTACTATGCAGATATAGGAGTCTCCATGGTTAAAAGTCCATGTACAAC
Source organism: Eleutherodactylus coqui (assembly GCF_035609145.1). Taxonomy (NCBI): domain Eukaryota; kingdom Metazoa; phylum Chordata; class Amphibia; order Anura; family Eleutherodactylidae; genus Eleutherodactylus; species Eleutherodactylus coqui. The sequence continues at coordinate 185,748,035 of NC_089842.1, forward strand.
TTTGCACATTTTGTTAATCAATGTGTTTTCAGAAATAAAGATTTTTTGTTATTGGTGTTCATTAAAAACTTCTGACATTGATTTCTATTCTTGTATTGTTTTTCAGGGCATTGCAGTCTGGAGGACTGAAATCATAGCAAATTCTAACAGAGTAATCTGACAGCTCCTTCTCTATAGAGTCTGCGCCTCTGTAGTAAGGGTGAATTCACAGTGGGCTGTATGACAGTTCCAGGGGATGGTGGAGGAAATCAAGAGGACAGAACAGACCAGAGAAAGCTACTATTACAGAGGACTGTAATTCAGTCCCGGTGAATTTTCTGCTCTTAGCATTAAGGGAGAATGGACTAGCAGCTACTCAGAGAGATGATGGAGAGAGAGATGTGTTGTAGTAAGTGGATGTGGTTATGCTACATGGCCTCTGAAAACAGAGATTGTGCACATTCACGAAACCAGTTGATCAGTGCTGGGAACTCCCCCAAGCCAGAAGCTTGATTTAGAAGAATCTGCAAACCAAGAATGACGTTTTCTTAATGCATGAAAAAGGAAAACGCAATGCATTTTAATCTGCAGAAACTCAGTATGTTGTGTGTGTAATGATTTTCCATGCAAAAAATTTCCATAGAATTTAAAGAATGCAAAAAGACAAGGTGTAGAATGATCCGGCAGCGACAATCCGATCTGTCCTCTACCTCTTCCTAACTTGCCCCTAAGAAGTTAGGCCGCCTGCAGACGGCTGGGTCAGATCCTGCTACGAGAATTCTTGCAGCAGGACCTGACCCGAGCCTCTGCAGAGACCAGCGTGTACTCACCTGCTTCCACGGCTCCGGCTGTTTGATGTGCAGACCGGAGTTGGCAGCCAGGGAGTGAGATCTCTGTGCGGGGATCGCAGAGCCCCGCACAGAAATAGAGCATGCCGCGATTTGTTTTCTGCGCATGATTTCGCACAGACAAATCACAGCAGTCTGTCTAGGATTGCGTTTTCTAACACAATCCTATGGCAGCTTCCACAGTTGGAAATTCTGCGGGAAATCCCGCCGCGGAATTACCGCCCGTGTGCAGGGGGCCTTAGGAACACATGGATATAGTCTAACTATGGAGACACGTAGGTCTGCAAAGGAACTGTAAACACAAAACAGCAGGATTTTTAATTAAGATTATAATATAGCTGCTTAAGGCCTCATGTCCACGGGGAAAATCAGATCCGCTGCAGATTCTCAATGGAGAATCTGCAGCGGGTCCCTCCTGCCCCGCGGACATGAGCGCCGAAAATAGCAATTTAAAAGCATTTACCTATCCGTAGCGGGCGGGGACGCTCTGCTCTTCCTCACAGCCGGATCTTCATTTTCGGCCGGCGGATGAATTCCTGACGCCGGCGGCACGTCTCCGACGTGCCGCGCGCATGCGCCGGGCACATCCGCCGAGCCGAAGCAAGGGAGATGCGGCCATGAGGAAGAGAAGAGCTTCCCGGTCCGCTGCGGGTGAGTAAATGCTTTAAATTCCTATTTTAGGTCTCCCGCGGATCCGGACGGCTTCCATAGGCTTCAATAGAAGCTCGCGGGAGCCGTCCCCGCGGGAGACCCGCATGAAAATGGAGCATGGTCCAGATTTTTTCATGCTCCATTTTTTTTAAAATCACTTTTATTGACGATCCGCGGGTATTTATGTACCCGCGGGTGGTCAATGCATCCCTATGGGGTGCGGATCCGCGTGCAGGTAATCCGCTGCGGATCCTAAATCATATTTTCCCCGTGGACATGAGCCCTAATACCTTTCATTTCAGATGCTTTAGACCAATTAAATAGGTTGATATACACTGTAAACTAGCTGTTGCTAAGGAAATGAAACTGGACAAGTTTGGGAATTCCCCCCCCCCCCCCCCCTTCATTTCTATTGTGTAGTTCTAAATGAAATGACACCGAAAATGTCTGACAGTCATTTATCACTCCCATCCTATAGAGACTGACAGGGTTATCCAACCTCCATCAGCTGATTGAAGGGGCCGTGACACTCATGTAAGCGCTGCAGCCTCTACAATGTTTAGATCTGAGCACAAACCTGTTCATACTCAGAATGCGGTATTCTTTATGGGACAAGCCTGAAGTATTCAGAACGGCGGCCATAAATAATAGAGGGTTCTGAGGAGGAACAGGTGTGTCTAGCATTGAAGATGTGGCACTCGAATGAGCACTGCAGTCCTCGAATGATACAGCTGATCAACGGCGATCCTGAGTGGCAGACCCTCACCGATCAGATATTGATGACCTATGCTCAATTTTTAAAGGCTGAATAACTCATAATATATAAAAGTCAGAAATGTAATTATTTATACTTTTTCCTTTCTTCTTAAAGACCATTTATCTCCAGGACACCACTTAATTCTAATATACACACCCTTCCTACTACCATTCTCTTTGACTTCCAATACCAGTCTTAGAGCAGAAAATCAGACCATAAAAACATTTTGCAGACCAAATGCAAACGACCAACATCTTACGATAAGAGTGCTGTAAGGTCACCTGCTTCTATACACTTCTAGCGAGACAGGTGCACTGGACTGACAGCGTATGACGCCAAAGCTAGGTCAAGAAGATTTTGATAAATATCTGCAAAAACATGTTGAAGTTATAGCTAGACTTTTCTTCATCCTAGGCACAGATCAGTTAGCTCTACATCTTAATACCTTGGACAAGGCACTACGGTAGCTTGTTGGAGCCTCCCCTGAGAACCAGCAGATGGGACTCATGTTCACAAGGCAAGGCGAGAGATACAGAAACAAAGAAATATTAGGGTCTGGGCAAGCATATTTGAATGTACATCTCCTATGTGTCTTCATGTTGGATCATTTTTTTCTCAAGAGTTCCTCAAGACATCTGAAGTTGCAGATTAAAAACTAAATTCTAATTACTGTAATTATATTTGCATCTAATCTAGATTAGCTTTGCATTGCATTTTTAACAAGCCAGTTACTAAATATCTGATAACTTTTTATTAAAGCTGTTCGAAGGTTTCATTTTTCTACTAGTGTATTGACCGGATATTGACCAAAGATGCACAACTCTTGAGAATGTAGGCCTTAGGGTGACTACCCACTAGAGTTTTTTTTTCCCTGCGAAATTCGCAGCATTTTTTTTTCTGCAGGGGTCTATGGGACTTGTAATGTTAAAATCGCGATCGCGCGAAATCGCAATTTACCGCGATCGTGATTTTAACATTACAAGTCCCATAGACCCCTGCAGAAAAAAAAATGCTGCGAATTTCGCAGGGAAAAAAAAACTCTAGTGGGTAGTCACCCTTAGTGCAATTAATTCTGCCCGAGTCCTGCTCTCGACACCCCTGGCAAACAGCCAATTTTGCCGAGGATAGCTGTGACCAGCCTGACATTTCCCCTGCAGCGGGTAGCACATTTGGGTCCTCCATGTTCTTGAGAACATGCAGATAGTAACCTGCCTATTTTTTGTTCACTTTATCACTTTTCTTCTATTCTACCTTTTCCTCATATTCACATTAGAATTGATTAGTACGGTACTTATGGTTGGTTAGGAGTGGCTTATATCTTCTTCATCATCTTATACATGCCAAGGGGAAACCAAGTTCCTCACAGTTAGCCTTGAAGCTCATCTACACACCGTAGACTTCTAAAAGAAATCTTGTCTCCTTGCAGCTTCCCTGCTCTGCCTTTAGTAGTTCCTTCTGCACACTCAATTTTGCTGTTGAGCGTATATGAAGGAAAGACTGGTAATCACCTTATATTAGCCCACAGATTTTTTTGCACTTTACATAGTATTGTAATACAAATCTTAACTGAGCTGTATGGAAAGTGATGGTGACATCTTCAGGTACAAGAAAGTAGTACATCACCTAGTTAGGAGGATTATATGACTCAATTGTACTGTAACGTAGAGGGCGCCCCCTTGTTACAGCTACAGTCCTGGGTATAAATAGATGATGGGAGAGATCTCTATTGTCCCTGATATATTTATACATAGTTATTAGTTCGTTCCTCACCCATCTACTCTAGGAGGAATAACTTCAAATGTAATAACCTCTCTGGGTACTGCAGTCCGTCCATTCCATTTATTAGTTTAGTTTCCCACCTCTGAGCCTGCTGGAGCTTTGATATGTCTTTATTGAGTACTGATGCCTATAAACTTGAGATATTAGGTGATGCAAGAAAAGAATGACCCAAAGCACACAAGCAAACCAAAAATTATTGAAAAAGATTTGTGTTTTGGAATAGTCAAGTCAGAGTTATGACCTTAACCCTATTGAGATGCTGTGACATGACCTGAAAAACAAAAAAACAATGCACACAAGGCATCCCAGAATTATTGATGGAGAAATATGAACAGAGAAGCTGGTCCAAAATTACTCAACATTGTACAAATCTTATACAGGAAATATTTGGTTGAGATGATTCCTGCTAAGGGGCAATTTAAAAAAAGGTTATTGAAAACATTTTTCAAGAACTGGGGGAAAAAAAACCTCATGGGGAGAAAATGTTGTAAAATAAAATACTAAATCATATTTACCTCCTTAAATGGCCCACTAATCCACTGAAGGAGCCCCAGGAGACCCAGTCCTGCTGCTCTGATCCCAGAAGAAGCTGAAGCAGTCACATGTTAATTGTGCACATGACTGCTCAGCCAATCACTGGCTTCAGTGGTCACATGCCTTATATGGCATTATCACCAGTGAAGTTTGTTATTGCCTGACCTGCATAATGAACAGAACTTAACCATGCAGTTTCCGGAATTGTATAATGGGTACAATAGGCTGCTGCACTGAACCAGGGGGCCGGTTAGGAGCCAAGTATGGGACTAAAAAAAATAAAAATACATTTTACATTTCTTGCCCATGAGTTTGTTTTTTTCCAGTCCCAGAATACCTCATTTAAAATCAAGCATTTAATTACCTTCAAATGGATGATTACTCAAGGTGCTCAATACAAGACAAGTAGAGCAACTGTTCATGTATTATTAGATTAGTTACATTGTGTGGGTTTATAAAATTGTGACTTCGATAACAATCAGAGTACATATTAGTAGTAATCAATGCAGAAGTCCAGGTAATTCTAAAGGGTTCACTGATTTTTTCCTGCAACTGTAAATCCCTGCTAATGCCTCTGAAGATAAACCCACAATCATAAAAGGTACAAAGCATGGCACAAATAGAGAGTCAAAATCCACAATATGCAAAATCTATCCATCTATCCGAAAGCCCTCACTGACTGACACGCCACTAATTCTCCAACTTCCCGATGTCATAGACACATGAAATTTGGCACGAGCATAGATTATGTCATAAATAGGAAAAGTTAATGGGTCTCAACTCAATCATTCAATTCTAAGAGCAAAAGAATTAGCATCCAAATTTTACATTCGTAATATAATTCCAACTTCCCGATGGCGTAGAAACATGAAATTTGGCACAAGCATAGATTATGTCCAAAATAGTAAAAGTAAAGGGGTCCCAACTCGATTATTCAATTCCAGCACAAAAGAATTAGCGTCCAAATTTTATGTACGGAATCTAATTCGCTCACTTCCTGATGTCATATTATATAAAGGAAACGTCGCATGGTTACCTCCACGTGGTATGTCCTGGGTAACACAAAGAACCATGCAAAATGGTGAACATATTTTTTTGCTCAATATCTCTAAAGTAACCACGACTTCACAAGATTTCCCATGTGAACATCAGATAAACACCAGTACCAAATTAACTCAGGCGAAGCCGGGTCTATCAGCTAAAAATAGCATATAAGCAATAGGACCAACAGCAAATGTCTAAACAATAAAGAACTATATAGGAAAATCTGTCATAAAAGTATGCCTTCTGCTTTACATTTTCAATACTGCTTTTTAATTAGCTAGTCATAATGAATACTTCGCTCCACCCTCTGAGCCAGGTGCCTTTATAAATATGGAAGGGTTAAGAGAGGGGAAAGTACAATTAGAGCACATTACACATTTCCGATGAAGGAGAGCATTTAACTTTGCAAAGGAAACTAATTCAATGAGGAAATTAGCACCGACATCTGTCCCTCCTCTCTTTAAAGATCCCAGGCTGCACGTGCTGGGGTTTCCTTTGCTCCGACTTCCTGGGCACAACCGTGAGGCAATGAGCAAAGAAATCTCCTTAAGTAGTTTTGGATAGAAGTATAATGATGACCCCATAATCAATGTTATTATAAGCCAAAGGGATTGTACCTCCCATGAATGGATGATGTAGAGCCATATCCTGTTCAGGGGTTTTGTTGCATATCAGCATGTTACATCTGAGATTCCCTCTAGAAGCTCCTAAAATATTCCATAATATAGGTCAAGAAATGTAAAAAAAAAAATATATAATAGATTTCTTTTTTTTTTCCTTTAGTAAGGAGAGTCCATTACATTAGACTACCATTCAGTACATCTGCAAGAGTCTCATTTATCAAACTCAAAGCGCTCGTCAATTATTGGGTGACCTGCCCAAAAGTGACCGACCAAGCCAAGGGTTAGCTTCCTGCCTCCAACATGATGGACACAGTCACATAGGGAAAACATATGTTTCAATGACTGATAGTAACCATAAATTAGCTACAAGAAGCTATAAAAAAAAATTCTGTTTTTACTCTGTTTTGAGCATTGCTCAGATATTAACTTAATGTTAAATTTGACCAGATTCCTCATCTGACAGTGTTCTACACAAACTGAGTATAAGTAATGGGCTGATGTGTGAGACTTACCTCACAAGACTTAAAGGGGTTGTCCCGAGAAAGCAAGTGGGGGTAAGCACTTCTGTATGGCCATATTAATGCACTTTGTAATATACATCGTGCATTAAATATGAGCCATTACAGAAGTTATCCACTTACCTGCTCCGTTGCTGGCGTCCCCGTCTCCATGGTGCCGTCTAATTTCAGCGTCTAATCTCCCGATTAGACCCGCTTGCGCAGAAGGGTCTTCTCCCTTCTCTTGGGTCTCGGCACGAGCGGCATTCTGGCTCCGCCCCCTTCTACGCGTCATCACGTAGCTCCGCCCCGTCACGTGTGCCAATTCCAGCCAATCAGGAGGCTGGAATCGGCAATGGACCGCACAGAGCCCACAGTGCACCATGGGAGAAGACCCGCGGTGCATCGTGGGTGAAGATCCCGGCGGCCATCTTGGTAAGGTAAGTAAGAGGTCGCCGCAGAGCAGGGATTCGGGTAAGTACTAAACTTTTTTTTTTTTAACCCATCCCTTGTGTTTGTCTCACGCCGAACGGGGGGCCTATTGAAAAAAAAGCTGTTTCGGCGCGGGACAACCCCTTTAAGCCACGTCTTAAAAGGTTGTACACCAAGATAGACTTATCACCTGTCCATAGGACACATGATAGAGAGATCCCCACCGATCACACTTCTAATGATCAAAACTGAAAAAAGAGGGTCTCCTGTTCCCAGAGTCTTCCTCACCTGCAGGCTCACTGCTCCCACAGTGAGGAGCCTGAATGGAGCAATGGCCGTACATGTGCGGTGCCACTCCATTCATTTTCAATGCATATGCACAGATGGGTTTTTCTTTAGCCTGACTCTTGGGAAACCTTTACACAGGGAGATTATTGCCCGAATGGTCACTGGAAGCAGCAAATTAGGTCGATAGTCATCCCGTGTACAAGCGGCCACCATCAGGGCACGGAGCGAAAAATTGTCGGAGTCCCTTGTTTTTCATAGAACTAAAAACCAAGCGACTGTCGGGCCGAGTAAACAGCAGCCGCTCAATCTTTGAGCGGCTCCTGTTTACTGTGAATGGAGTCGGGTGGGCTGGAACGATCCTCGGCCATTCCACTTCCATTCACTTGAACAACTATTGCTCCAAGGTAAAGCAGAGGATCAATACTTGGTGGTGGTAATCGTACCATGTAAAAGGTACCATTATCGAGATGTGATGATATGGTGTGCTGCGATCAGAGTGGCTTGTTTACACTTTTGATTACTTTTTGCATGATGCTACCATATTCAAGGTAGAATTTGTCACATCGGTACATGTATTAAATATGTGGCTGAATGCATATTATTTTGATCGTTGAACCAAGCCGTAAAAATTTCTCCATTTTGTTTTTTTCCTAAATGAAAAACTATATTATGAGATCACAATTACCCCATCGCAATGCTGGCCATAATGACTCCCTCTACTGAGCCAGCCTTTCACAATGCCACCCCCACGCAACAGAATAAGTTAGCAACAGTGATAGCTTAATAGAACAAGCTTGAAGTAGTTCCTTCATAATAGCCAGCACTTTCGACAATATCCTAACAGGGGCAGCTTGCAAAAATGTCCCCGATAGCACAGGCAGCCTACAAGAGTGCTATTATAACAGAGCCCGCTGCAACAGTTAGCGAGGAGGAAATCTGCTTCAGAAGCACAGCCTGGGGCACCAGACATACCCCTGAGGGGTGTGCTGCCTACTTTCTTGGGTACATGAACCGCAGATTAAGAAACTACGACCCAGTGGTTGTCTTTTCTTGTTACATAGTAACATAGTATGTAAGGCCGAATGAAGACAATGTACATCTAGTTCAGCTTGTTTATCCTCCTATGTTGTTGATCCAGAGGAAGGCAAAAAACCCTAAGAGGCAGGAGCCAATTAGCCTTTTTGGGGGAAAATTCCTTGCCGACTCCCTAATGGCAGTCAGACTAATCCCTGGATCAAACCCTAGTAGTTCCTACCTGCCTGTATACCCGGATTAACAATTAGCCTAAGATTTATATCCTGTAATATCCTTCCCCTCTAGAAAGACATCAAGTCCCCTTCTATGGATTTTGCCATGACTACATCCTCAGGCAGAGAGTTCCACAGTCTCACTGCTCTTACAGTAAAGAACCCTTTTCTGTGTTGGCAATGAAACCTGCTTTCTTCTAGACGTAGCAGATGCCCTCTTGTTACCGTCGCAGTTCTGGGTATAAAAAGATCATGGGAGAGATCCTTGTATCATCCCCTCATGCATTTATACATAGTTATTTGATCGCCCCTTAGCCGTCTTTTTTCCAGGGTAAATAATCCCAATTTGGATAGCCTCTCTGGGTATTCCAGTCCCTTCACTCTATGTATTACTTTAGTTGCCCTTCTTTGAACCTCAAGCCCTGTAACATCTTTCCTGAGGACCGGTGACCAGAATTGTACGCAGTATTCCATGTGAGGCCTGACAAGTGCCTTATATAGTGGGAGAATAATGTTCTCATCCCTCGCCCATATACCTCTTTTAATGCTTCCCAAGACTTTATTAGCTTTTGCAGCAGCTGACTGGCATTGGTTACTCCAGTTTAATCTACAATCCACTAGTATCCCTAGGTCTTTTTCCATATCACTCTTCCCTAGCGGTACCCCATTAAGTGTATATTGGTGACATCCGTTTGTTAATAAGCAAACTATTATAGACATGCTGTTATGGCTGAATCGCTATATTCAAACCATCACAACCTTCTTTCATCAGACTGGCTGCTCATCGGGATTCAAGCAGTAGCTCAGTAGCTATCCTTTATCCTAAGGGTAGGGGCTAACTTTCAAATATTGCATAACTCTAAGAGTGGCCATACACATTAGATGCAGATATTCAAAAAACTCTGATTTCAGCCAACCACTTAATGTGTATGAGGGTCTCCCAACTTCTTCCTGATGTCGTGGGAAGACAAGGATTAGGCAGTTGGATTTCAAGAAGTGTCTGGTAGCACTTTTATTCCCTCTTTACATTGAGCACACAAGCACTATTTGGTGGTGGTGGTGGGAACGGCTGCTAATGTCACTTTCCAGCCTCTGTTCACCCGCTAAACTCTGAAGCTGCAAAAGTGGTTGCAGGAAACTGGAGGGAACATGGGAGGTGGTGGTGGTGGTGGTGGTGGGGGGGTTCCCAGCTCCATCCAGTATGTTTTTTTATACCCCAAGAGCTGCGTACTTCAATAGTGCAGCAATTCATTATAACTTTGGGAATATATTTTTCCAATTTCTGGCATTGAGAACTTTATGGACTTTGCAATATGATTCTCATCTGTTTAACATTAACACACCTGCAACGAGTGAGAGACATATAAGCACAGCATTTATATCCATGTATACAGGAAAACATCTGAAATAAATAATCATTGTCGTCATAGTGTTATTAAATGGTATAGAACATGTCCTTAGGGAACACTCACTGGCTACTTGTAACCTCATTGCATCCTATAACAGCTGCTTTCCTATGAGGCCAATGTAAGATATAGAAGATTACGTGATCTACTGTAATTGATGGTCCCATAAGGGGCCAGTTGTTACAGAAGCAATGGATAGGTAGATGCTGATTCTGACTAATGCAGCATAAGCTCCAACCATCAGACTTCCAGATGTATCGGACAAGCAAACATGTACAGATAATAGTCACATAATACATATAATGGTGGCGCAGAATACAGCTACTAAAATATGAAGAGGGCATTCAGAAGCGTGCAGATCGCCGAGTGCCTGTAGTCTGGGGAAAAAGCAGGAACGACACGGTGTCCCTTACAAATTCCTTCACAAATTGTGGCAAAGTCTAACATAACCATTTTAAAAGCCGTGATATCCGCATAATGTACACACAGTCCGCACATCCGCGCCCCCCGGCATTTTCACTAACTCAATCAAGGTCGTATTTCATCCATTTTTAAAAGCACATACAGAAACAGTATATGGGACCTTCGTAGTCCTCGCACAGGAGTCGCCGCTCTCGTAAAACCAGGACAGATGGGGTGTAAAGGAGAGTATACGCAATGGCCATTATTCAAGGACACCATATTTCCATATGTCTTACAGACAGGACATACAGAGGTCATAGAGGGAGGGCTAACTCACTCGGGACCCCCTTCTATAGCAAGTGTGGAGATGTTGCATAAAAGTATACATGTACAACATAGCGCCATTGACTTTATGAGATGCAGTGCTCTACTACAGCTTTCCCCAGGAATAACAAGAGGATATCAGTAACTGCACCTCTGGTGTCAACTCACCATCAGGTGGACATCATTTCCATGGCATTTTATAGGGGTTAGCAATTGTTGGAAACTCCTGCACAATTTTTCAGAACTAAAAAAATATGTTGATATGCCATTTAAACGCAGTCCTTAAACTGAGATATCAGGGACCACGCTTTATAGCGGCCGACGTTTATATGTAGCATGCTCCACCACACAACACATCTCATGAACCACACCCTATACTGAGGCCTATTTCTATGGCGAGATTTGAATGCCTGGGAATGGGTCAGTGAAGGAAAGGATTGGCTCCGGTAGATGTTACAATGCACTGAAGCAATGATATAATGCAATGAAAGCAGGACTGAGATCGTACCGCCAAACAGAAGGGGAAGCATTCATTTACATTAGTTTAGAATGATGTAGTCAATTACTGCTTCTCTAATCCAAATATAAACGGAAATGATCAAAGCACTTGAAAGTAGACACCAAAGCGGTGTCACTAATATGAGTGAATGGTTCCCTTCCTTTCCATTCAGGGGTTCCGTCACAGTGGAGTTTTCGTCAGCTGTAACATATAGGTCCATTTACACACAAAGATAATTGCTCAAAATTCATCAGAAACTGACAGCTTTGCGAGATCATTTTGCATTAGGTACTAATGATGTTAATAAGCTACTAATTAACTTTATTTGCATGTTAATCAGGTGCCAGAAGATTTATTTACAGAACAGCAGGTGGTCTGTTCTTTAACTACATGTCCATTGTTCTGCCACAGGGCTGTCAGCTAATAACAATGTTATCAGCGCTCCCCGCAGAGAACTCAGCATGCGGTCCCTCTCCATCAGGGAGGATAGTGTTTATGCTGAGCTGAACTCCACAATGGTCGAAGAATGCATGGTAAGTGCACGATGGGCACACATTCACACACAAAGAGGATTGCTCAAAAGCCGTCGTTTGGATGAATGTTGAGTGATAATCGTTGCTTGTAAATCAGCCTTATCCCCTGGATACAATCCCATAACGTATTTTAAAAAAACAAAACACTGTGGCAGCACTCCCCCTCAGCAGTTCCCCTTTGTTTCTCTTTGATTATTTCTAGAACAATAGGCAAAAATCCCATTGTCTATACAGGCTATGCTAATAGAAACATACCACAAGACACTTGAATCTGTAGAACCACTTTTTTGCTGCAATTACTAAGTATTGAGTGTGAATACTTACACACATTTAAGTCCTCTGTTTGTTGTTTGCATCTCCAAAGTGGTCGACATGTTGTGTAAATCAAATGGCACAACCCCCCACCCAAAAAAACCCATCCATTTTAATTCCCGATTGTAATGAATGTTTGGTAGTCAGCTACCTGCATGGTGAGAGGATGCATCTATATGCACTCCTCACTCAGTAAGTAACGGCCATTTTTCTGTGATTGGTTTTAATTCTTGATTTCCCTTTCTGTGATGCATTTATATTAGTGTAGGGAACCACTACAACGCAAGGAACCGTGAAGTGGTTAGTGGGCTCATGTATCTTGGTCAACATCCAACCAATGCCTTGCATTTATTATCTATCATTCACATGCAGTGTGGCATTAAGACTCAAGTGGGAGCCCAGGGTGGCAGTACCAATGTGGTTCACTGATGGATATGCAGGGCAACCCGCCGAATTATCATGGAGTCATTAATAGGTTGCTGGTCTGCATGGTGAACTACATATATCAGAATGGTCTGGCACCCTGTATCCACTATGTGTGGGAGTATACGCCAAGCAGCCACCCCCCTCTATATTAAAAGGTAGTGTGAGTGGTTGTCTTATCGGGGTCCTGCACAGGTGTTATTCGCTCCTCTATTTGGTAGTCAGCTACCTGCATGGTGAGAGGATGCATCTATATGCACTCCTCAGTCAGTAAGTAACGGCCATTTTCTGTGATTGTTCCGATTGTAATGAAAAGCTAGGCTACCAGGACAGCCCATTAGGACCTCGTGATCAGATTGTGAGTGGTTGATGGGGCCACTTGCGTTAAGCTTGATGGAAAGCTCTTATACTAGTATGAACAGATACTTAATAAGATTTCAACATTTCCATCCAAACTTTTTACTTGCCTAAAATGAGTCATGTAGGATCCATAACATATCAAACCAAGATAGGAGCCAAATATTGGTGCAGTCAATGCACACTTACAACCATTTGTGAAATGATGCTAAAAAGATCTAAATACATATTTTCCTGTATTAACGATAAGGAGGATTTCATAAGGGAAAAGGTTTGTGCATAAAAGTAATATAAATCAGAGATGGAAAAATCTGGGCACATCAGTGGCTGTGGTATCCCATTTACTATGGGGATCACTGACAGCCGCCCATCCCTGTTCTAGAATACGTAGAGGAAACATTACATGGATGTTTAACCACAGATAAATTTGTATATCCTGACTGAAGTAGGCAGTAAACATTGCTTGGCAGTAAAATTACTAAATCTGTAGTAACTGTATCCAATGAAAAAAAAATTTGCACAAATGAATGCAGAAGAATAAAATTAAAAACAGCATAAAATGGTAATACGCTCAAGACAAACATTTAAACAGTCAAAAACTCAATCAAATCATTATACAGTGAGACCACGCTTAAAATGGCATCACGTCAGGAAATTGGCAGCATCTCAGCCTTTGTCTTTTTATGTGTAGGTGACTCACTTGCTAGTGTTTCCAAACTTCTTGGTAGCAATTCCAATATAATGCTTCCATACTGTAGAGTCGTCTGGTAGATTCTATGGGGATTCAAAGCTAAAAGCAGCCTTGGATGTATCATTAGGCAACCATTGTCTTTCTGGTCCTCAGCTTTACTTCTTGAGAAGATCTTGAACGGTAAACTCATGTTTGTTAAGAAACTTCTGCCACGATCTTTCTTATGTAGACTGACTACCTAGTACTTGTTGTGGTCTATTAAAAGGGTTATCTGCTATAGAAAACTCATTTTTAAAACACCTCAATAAAGATTTCTCAATTAATAGAGGTGGGTTCCACATTCAGTACCTTCATTTATTAGCCAGAGATGAGAGCGTCTGCAAAGCCTATTTCCCACTCCGGATGTCCCAACATATCTATAAATTATTGATCCCACTGGTCACTGTGTAATGCTCAGTTTATCCTGTGGTGGTGCTGCAGGGAAAACCGATAGATACTGAAGTCTTCCACCACAGACTACAGATGGGTATTAGTACAATATGTCGACACCGGAAGTAGGGCTTGGGCTGCCTGAGCTAAATGTGATGCCCAGGTCACGCTCAAAAATATCCAATTGGCTGCCGGTAACACACCTTCTCCGTACAGCCACACGTGCAAGCTCTGACGGTATTTTCTCCCCGTTTGTCAGCGCGGATTGGCTCACGCAGTGGTACCAAGAAGCCAGCATGGATGACTTCACTGCCGCAGACATCTCTGCTCTGCCAGTCGCAGCCTGTCAATCAGCGCTGCCACTGGGAGCCGGACTTCACCGCCGGAAACATCTCTGCTGTGGTGGCCGCAGCCTATCAGTCAGCGCCAATAGCAGGACCCAGTCGTTATAGAAGGCCAGCTGGTACATAATCTGTAGGGCTGGCCTAAAGCCCCTGGACTATCCCGCAGATGATGGCGCTAGCTGTAATTAGCTTATTCTCAGTAGACTTTTCTAATACTGCTTTTACAAGGGCCGAATTCTTGGCCCAAGGTAACAAGTGTCAATAGTCATGCATATCGTCTGCACATTTTTTTTTTTTTAATACGGCCTGAAAATCAACTTATGGGGATTAACTATTGCTAAAGCACAGGGAGATGTACCACCAATCAGTTTTACAGTCATGTTAAAAAAAACAAACATTAAACTGATAAATGAGTGGGTGTTTGTCAGCTGATCATCCATCCCTTTAACGTATCTAATTATCAGGCGACCAGGCGTTCTGAAGAACGCTTGGACCCAATATTCATCTCTTGTAAAAGGACCATAACTAAGGCCCCTGCACACGGGTGGAAATTTTGCAGCGGGATTTCCCACAGAATTTCCACCCGTGCCCGCCTGCATGGTATTGCATTGCAAAATGCAATCCTAGGCAGACGTCCGTGCTTTGTCTGCATGAAAATACATGCGGAAAACAAATTGCGGCATGTTCTATTTCTGTGCGGGTCTTGCAGAGGCCCACACAGAAATGTCAGTTGTGACGGGCTGGCTCCGCTCATGCACCGGCTGGGCGGCAGCCAGCACACAGCGCAGAGTGGAGACACTGGGAGCGGGTGAGCCGCAGGGCTGTGCAGGGGCATGGGTCCGCATCCCACTGCGAGAATTCTCGCAGCAAGATCCGACCCGGCCGTCTGCAGGCGGCCTAAAAGAGATAGTCCAAAGAAATTGTAACAAATTTCAGTACTTTGAGATGTACATAATTTAGTGAACATAAAAAAATTAAAAAAATAAAAACACACACACACAGCTCAATTATCAACTGACTCTGACTCTTGAAATAACTTCATATATTAGCTCACTTCTCATTCGTTCATTTTATACAAGAATAAAACTCATGGTTTGTTTTTTTTCCCAGTTATTTCATCTTCTTTGTTTAGTCATTTGAAGACCATTTCCAGACTCTCCTCACAGCCTAACGATGGCCTGAAAGAGCGGTGACGAAAAAATACTGAAAAAATGTAAAAGATTATAATCTGCTCATGTAATCGGACGTTATTCGCTCGTTCCATGTTAAAGGACACTTACCGTGTTTTTAGACAGAACAATGTTCAAACGAGTGAAAGTGAACAATTACTGTTTGGCCTAAATGGCGAGCCAGCGACTGAACAACAAAACAATGAATGGTCACTTTTCACTTCTCGTTCATTTTATGTACTCATTCTCTTATTGTTTAAACACCACCGGTTGAGGCTTTCTGATTCACTTATGCAGTAAATTCGAAAGACTGAATGATTCTCGTTTGACTGAGCCAAACTTTCTATCTGCTTATCTATACATGCTGCATGAGAGTGAGCGAGCCAACGGTGACATCATTGGCTACTATGCTCCTTTAAACGATAATTGGCCCACATAAAATGGCCCTAATAGTCCATTTACACCAGACCATTATCGCTCAAAATTTGCTCACAGGTGTTTAACCTTTGACGTTCAATC
Organism: Eleutherodactylus coqui; assembly: GCF_035609145.1. NCBI lineage: Eukaryota > Metazoa > Chordata > Amphibia > Anura > Eleutherodactylidae > Eleutherodactylus > Eleutherodactylus coqui. The sequence continues at coordinate 185,764,122 of NC_089842.1, forward strand.
TGCTTAAAAGCCATCGCTGAATCGCAGGTTTGTCTTTTTGTGTAAACGCTCCCCGCTTCACATAGAAGGTGAAGCGCTGAGTGAGAAGACAATGATCCAGCGGTGATCTCTGCCTGTCTAAACGCTCTGCACGAGTGCCAACGACCTTAGCCGTGGCGTCAGCGCTCATGCAGTCGTTTACCTGACCCCCGGCCCGTGTAAAAGGGCCATTAGTGGAGTTGATTTATTGTTCTTCATCACAGATTACAATGAGCTTTACAAACATAAATTAGCCAACGCATATTCCATATAAATGTACAGTACAATCTAGGTGCTTTTAATCTCCTTGATCAGATCACATCACAACCTACTTGTTTTTGAGCCGCTCTTCATGAAGAGCATTAAAGGACGTATGTGATGTTCTTCTATACTAAACAAAGTTCTCATATCCCACTTGTTTTAATCAAGCACAATATAAGCCCGTATTGGAGTCCATTTCTTGGTCTCTGGGTCACTGGCTTTAACAAAAAACTAATTATATAAACTGCAGTACATGGATACTTTAATCAGAGGAGCAAAGTACCCTTTCATCTGATTGTGTTACAATGCGCTGATTGCATTACTACAGACAGCAGTGGGGAACGGAGGATATTCTATCACTTGTAGGTTGCCTTCACAGAGAATCCACTCCAAGTCTAGCGCTACAGTATTCGGACATCATGACGGCGTATACTATTCTGCTACTAGTGTTCTATACATGTAGGCACTGTGCACAATAGAATCATCACTTCTATTCATAATGGAATCACCTTGGAAAAGATCCTAATTAATTATGATCTAAATGAATCCCAGCCATACTGCATAATCAGCCCCTGTAGGTTTCCACCAAGAAACGCACATATACCCTATTGCTGATCCAAGTAAAATATCTGTCAACACATATCAGAAATAGGTGGATGCCCAAGTCAAGACTTTCGGAATGCCTCTCGTCATTTAATTTCCCCAGCTGCTCCCTCCTCACTAATCAACAGCCTTTATAAAACACACCTCCAGAGGCACTGGGGAGGCAAGGGATCAAATGGGCGAGTAAGGCTTCCTGCACACTGGCGGATTTGCATTGCACCTGTGGATTCTGCAGCAAATCCATCCCATAGCATGTTATGAGAAACCTCGATTTCCTGCTCACAAGCAAAAATCGATAGCGATTATCACAACATGCTGCGATTTTGTGCGGGCTACGCATGGCCAGCTTCTGACCTGCAGAAGCTGGCCATCATTGCAGAATGGCCACAGGAGCCACATCACCGCCATAGTGACGATGCGGCATCCTCTCAACTACGCATGTGCCAGCTGGCACATGCACAGCAGAGGAGAAGACGCCAGACAGGTAAGCTGGGGTCACCAGCCCGGCAACGGGTCAAACTTTACTGTGGGAATCCCACATATGGGGACCGACCCGCCTGTGTGCAAGCGGCCTAAAGCTTATTTTGTTAACATTACATGCCATAAAAAAAAACTAAGCAAAGCCGCGTGCTGTTAAAAGGGTTGTTATGGCTGGAGTTATGAAAAAGTAAAATTTAATTCAGGAATTGCTCTCCTTGACCATATAATCTGCCTACAGCCAGTCCCAGTTCTGAAGTTTGCCCTAGTGCCCCCTGCTCTTCATTTTATCAAAAACCTTCTTTCCATGAAGTTTCCCTAAAGAGGAATACAATTATTACAATTAGAGCCCTAACAAGCTCTGTAAATGCCAGGTACATTACCAATCAAAGCTATCTGCCCTGTGGAATCACTCTGATTTAGCTAAATATTTAGTTTGTTTATGAGAGGGCTATGTCAGTAACATGTCACTCTCCTAAACTCTACATCTGCTGATTTTTCCGCCATTCAATGTAATCATTAGCTCTTTTGGCACACCAATATTAAGCCGGCAACGCTAATTTCTTCAAAATGTCAGAGCAGTGAATTACAAATACGGCATTACAACTTCTTTCCAGTATGGAAACCCTGAAAAAGCAGAATAAAATAAGCATTGTGAAAGAAGACAGAAGCATTACTACATTTTCCCCTGATGTTTAGTTTAAAACTATGTAAAACTTGTAACTTTTTTTCTGCAGTTTTGTAATAAAAGATGTTGAAAAAAATAAAATAAAAAATTAAGCACTAAATTTTCAACACTCATACAATACACATGATCTGAATCAGCGGTACATCTCCGTGTATGTTCAATACTTACTTTACATGGGCTGTCCCAACAACATGCTATGTTCCTGCAAAAGGTACCAGTTTTTCTTCAAACTGGTCACATCATATAGGTTTTCGTCTATGGTTGAGATTCAGAGATTCTACGCTTACTATATAAAAACTCTTCTTGGATTTCCCTGTAAAGTACAGGATCTCTGTAAACTGAAACTCCATTCCGCTGGGTATTGCAGTATCGATGAGGCAGACAGTAGCTAGTGAATGACATCCCACAGCCTCTGCATGCTTCATAGAGGAGAGTGCACGGATAGCCAATATTAAGAGCGCAGTCTATGTAGTCAGTGGCAGACTACTGCTTGCTCCTATGCGCCATGTTTGGAAGGTGTAGCCTTAAGTTCTGGTGATTGCAATTTATGAAAAATTTCCCCTTAAAAGTGCTTTTCTGATATTTTTAATGAGAGACTGGCAGGGATATCATCAGTTATGTCCCATAAATCTGCCTCGCGGCTTCTACAGCACTGGACGAATGAATTGGTGATCCGGCGCTGCTGTGAGTATATTTTTTTAATGTAGTTTTTGGCTAGGGGAGCCCAAAACTATATAAAAAAAATAACTTTGAAAACCCCTTGAAAAACTCACAAAGAACAATATAGTCACTTTGAGAAAACTTGACCAAGGAAAATGCAGATTCCCTAATTTTCTTATGAGAAAACTCCTTCTTACTAAAGTGCTAATATAATATAATAATGCCACCCATCTGTAGCAACAAGTATGTTTTTAATATGAGCAATCAAAATAGTTTAGACTCCTAGTAACCATATGAGTTGTAGCTCTCAAAAAGGTTTTCTTCTGGTGGTTCTTCAGGCCTTTTAGGGCTCCTGTCCATGGACAATAATCCGTTCGCGAGTAACACAGTGCAAGCTTTCCATAGTGTTGTTATGGAAAGCGCAGCCCGCTGTCTATGAGCGGAGAATCATAGCGATTCTTCTCTCGCAGTACTCAAATCGCGGCATGCTGCGATTTGCCGCGATTCTTCGCGGTGATCCCATTTGTCCGATAGTTCTCTTCCCTGTTCCCTGGCGGCAGAATATCGCTAGCGATATTCCTCCCCGTCCATGGACAGGGGGCCTTAGTGGAATGTTTATATAGTATTTATCAAACTTGCTATCACTCATTCCCTTTAAAAGGGATATTCCAGCCTGTAGCAATTATTACCTAGCCACTAGATATGTGATAAAAGCTACATCAGTAGGGTCCGACTGCTGTGACTATAGTGCCATCCAGTTACTGATTGTTTTGCAGAGCTTTTTTAGAGGCCTCATGGTTAAAAGCCAACCATGAAGCCTCCCAAAAACAGGAGGCTGACCCAACATGAACCCTCACCAATCTCATAGTGAAGTCATACAGTAGCTACTGTAAATATAATTATTTTAATTGAGACAACCACACTGATTTTCTAGTTTATAGGTGTTGTCCAATTGTAAAAAAAACTGACTTCTCCGCAGGATAGGCCATCAATAATAGATCGGCAAGGATCTGCCACCCATGACCCCCGCCGATCAGTTGTTTGCTGAGTCGATGTGCTCATACAATGCAGGAAGTAGACAGCTCCATTCTTACTGCAGTAGCCAGGCTTGGTATTGCAGGCCAATTTCCCATTCGCTGCAATAGTAACTGGGCCTGCAATACCAAGCTTGGTCATTGTAGTGAGAACAGTGCCATCTGCTTCCTGTAGAAATCAGCTCTGTGTATGAGCACACTGAAAAGCTAGATAGTGGGGGTCCCTGGCAATGGACCCCGTCGATCTTCTATTGATGACCTATCCTGATAGTTTACATCTGGACAACCCCTTTAAGCATTAGCTGTGGTTAATGAGACACTTTAAAAAAAAAATTTAAATTAGTTTTTCAATAACCCATCCTAAAGAGGATCTATCACAAGATAAAATCAGTGGGACTGACTGCATAAATCTGCAGCCACAGCCTGCTGACTCTATCCTTTGATGTCACCCATTGAAAGCGTAGGTAGTAACCGATGGAAACATAAGAGTAGATCAACTCCAATGATAGAGGAGTATTGTAAAATTGCAATGCCCTAGCGGTGGGAGGAAAGAAAAGCCCGCGGTAGGGAATTCAGGTGCAGCCAACCAATACAGAAGTCACACCTATCCCATTGGGTGTGTTAACAATGTAAGGCCGCCTGCAGATGGGTGGAAATTCTGTGGCGGGATTTCCTGCAGAATTTCCACCCTTGGAAGCTGCCATCGGTTTGCGTTAGCAAACGCAATCCTAGGCAGACGGCTGCGGTTTGTCCGTGCGAAATGCGTGCATGTCCTATTTCTAAGCTGCCCGGCAGCCGGCACATGAAAGATCCGGAGCTGCGGGAGAGTACGTGCTGTTCTCTGCAGGCGCTCGGGTCGGGTCCCGCGCCGAGAATTCTCGCTGCCGTATCCGACCCGGCTGTCTGCAGGCGGCCTAAATGAGAGAAATAATGGGAATAAGGAGCAACCTGATTAGGTAATAAAAGAAGCATAGATCCACAGTTATTTGTAGTACCAGCATAAAAGGTGTGTTTCGAGAGAATAATGCCCATTCCACAGTATTGTTGGAGACACATGTTTGCTAGGAGCAGAAATGACTTAAAAAGGGGTCTCAACGCTAGAAGTCAGTGTCCATGCGAGGCCCCAGTATTTCGCTCTCTCTGATACACCCTGTGAGAGTTATCGGTGGGAACCCCCCACTTGACACTCTAACAGCACCTGGAGCCGGACCTAAAACATGTTCATCTGGACAAGGATGGGTGAGAATGAAAAAAAAAAAAAAAGCAGGGGTAGAATCAGTGGGGCTGCAGCTTCAGAGCCATGCAGCAATCCCGCTGATTCTATCCCGTGACGGGGTCTCAACACTTATCCTTTCCTGAACTTCTGTTGAATAATCACAAAGATAGTACGACTATATTCACATTTATGTCTTATAGTATTGAAATATAATAGCACTGGCGTAACTATAGGGGATGCAGTTGCCCCCGGCCCAAGAGCCTTAGGGGGCCTGTAAGGCCTCTATTCTCTATATAGGGAGCCCCGTGATATGAATAAAGCCTTATAGTTGGGGGCCCTTTAACAGGTTTTGCATTGGGGCCCAGGAGTTTCAAGTGGTACTGGTGCATTATGTCTACACCGGAAGGATGGGTGGAGACATGGCCTGACTTACAGGTGACAGCCAAAAGTTGTCCATTGTCTGGCTTCTTGCACTTCTGCACAGCCACGCTCACCTTTAAGCTCTTCTCACACTAGGGGCCGAAGACAGCATTTATTGGAGTGACAGTGGTGGGCACCTTCAGCGGTGGACGAGGACGTCCAGACGACTGCAGATGGGATGCCGCTGGCCACACTAACAGCGCAGCAGCCAAGGGAGATGTATGTCCACCACACACAGTGAAAGTCGCACCGGGACCGCAGATGGGAGTCTGATGCGGGAGAGTGTGAAAGCCAGGCTGGGAACGCAGACGAGAACACGATGGGTAGAGGCACAGCGTAGGCAACAGGTCAGAAATAGCAGCGAGGAACGTCAAAGCAGGGAGGTGAACGAAGACCGTACGGCCATGGGGACAGCGACAGTGGAGCCGGGAGCCCACATACGAGGGTGCTGGGGGAAAGGAGAGGGTCAGGAGAGGCCGTGAAATGGGAGGCTGACCCGCCCTTTAGGAGCAGAGCATGGAGCCTGGCGGGATACACATGGGATCCCAGCGTGGAAAGTGCAAGCATGCCAATCAGAACATGTGGGTGTCACCTGCATGTTAACACGGCTAACCCATGTCCCCACTCACCCTTCCACTGGAGACATAATGCATCAGTACTGCTTCAAGTTACGCCTCTGCGTTAAGGGGTTAAAAAAAGTTGGGGAGCCCCCAAGATAAACTTTTGCACCCGAGCCCTTTATTTACACCCCTAATATTATAAATCTCTTAACGTTTTTTTAATTTGAATGTAAACATAACTGAAAGTCATTGTATATAGCAGTTTATAAATGTCAGTAGATTGCCTCAAAAACATTTTCCTTACCAACAATAAGAGAAGTTTAGTTCTGCAAACTAAGAAGAAAATCATTATTCTGACAGATAAGCAATCAACTCTTTAGGTTCCTCCCATTAATCCAAAAGAAGGGAATAGCAGGAAGGAAGTCAGCCATTGTAACAAATATTACATAATGTAATTATCTCCCAGCTTCCTCTCCCTGTGCGGTTACTAGATTCAAGAGCTCATTGAGTGACAGATACAATTAACCCTTTAAATAATAAGAGATGCGTTACTGCAAACATGTGAAAGTGATCTGCGATTAAAATCTGTTATTCCTTCTACCTACTGCATATCGGTTCATCTGTTTACAAGGAGGCTGCATGGAAAAGCTGCTGTATAATTACATTGGTTGTACAAAATACACAAAACTGACATATTTCCAATACATGTTTGTGAGGTTGAAAAGTTCTATTTGAAAGGCAAGTGCAAGAAACGTACTAGCCAGCGTGCACCAAAAGGAAGCAGTCACGGTCAAAACATCTGACATTAGGGCGGCCACGCTTAACTAATGGATATCAGACACTGGATAGGAGAGCTAGTGGGGAAAACTATGCAAAAGAAGATTTTACAACTTTTTTTTTATAATTATGAAAATAGATTAAAAAAAAATTATATATATAATTTTTTTTTTTTCAGAAGTATAACATTTTTGGCGCAGCTACAGTTTTGGCATAACTGTACGTCATTATTTTCTTTACCTAGAGGCTCCAGGATGTTCAGTGACATCCAGAATATTGTGCATAGAACTACTGCGTTTCAATATTGAAAGGGCAGCTATGATTGATTGCCACACTAAATCTAGTTGTTTTTACTTGTATAGCGCCAACTTATTCTGCAGCGCTTTCAGGTAATTTAGTTATTACCCCCCACCAATCTGGGTACTCATTTTACCGACCTCTGAAGGATGGAAGGCTGAGTCAACCTTGAGCCGTCTACCTGAACCACGTGGGGATTGAACTTGCAACCTTCTACAGAAACAGGTAACTATCGTATGTGTATGGGGGCCTCCTGACTCACTAGACAGAATGTAAAAGGAAAAAAGGGCCATACATGCTGAAGCCAACACCTAATCCTTTTGTTCTTCCTGGAGATAGGTGGCCATGAGAGATGTCCGGTAGTGGCTTTCTCCAATCTGCCTATTGAAAACACATGAACACTCAGTTAAACTGAGATTCCATTTATACGGAAAAGTTGCTTGCCTGAATGAGCATTCAGTTGATAAACATTGAAAGTGTATGAACACCTTAAGGTTGGGTTCACATGGGACGGATTGCCAACAGAATTCTTGTGGATTGGCCGCATCGAAAATCCGCAGGAAATCTGCAGCTGCGGGTTTGGAGCAGCTTCACTGCCTGCATTTCCACTGCAGCCATCTCTTCCCATAGAGGGGACGCTGCGGAAATTCCGCAGTAAATACGTCCGGTGTGAACCCAGCCTAAAGGGAACTTGTCATCAAGTTTTTGGGTATTAAACCCCCATCACTGGTGTAAGTATAGGGGATGCAGTTACACCCGGGCCCAGGAGCCTTAGGGGACCCATAAGGCCTCTTCTCCATATAAGGAGCCCAGTACTATGAATAAAGCATTATAGTTGGGGGCCCTGTTACAGGTTTTGCATTAGGGCCCACAAGCTTCCAGTTACACCTCTGACTGCCATGATAGTTCTTTCACACATGCTGGATGTTTTACATACACAGCTTTGTCTAAAACAAATGAAAAAGCGTCAGCTGAAAATCTTGCTTTTACATTTACACACTCTGTATGATAATTGCACTTTGAGTCACTTGCACGGTGCGGCAAGCTTCTCAAGTCACCGTGTCATGGGTCTATCTGCACCTATTCCTCCAGAATCTCATTTTTTCCAGCTCCTTTCATCAGCATTAGACATACTGGAATCATGCACATGCGCCGAGCTGCCCTCTATCCTCATCTGCCTCGCAATGCGCTGGAGAAGTCAAGGTGCGTACACCTCAATTCACTGCGCATGTGCAAGAGAGAAGGGCCGTATGGTAGCCCATCTAGCGTTTACATCAGGAGCTGATATTTTGGAGAACTGGGTGCAGATAAGAGTTGCGATGCAGTAAGGCCGGCTGACCAGAAGCAAGCCGGATTCTGCATGTGGGAGCCTATAGCGGAATCTGTCTCTGACCCCAGCCAGCAACCATGCGTACCTTCTGTTTTCTGTATTGTGGATGACCACAGATGTTTGCCATCGGTCATCCACAGTACAGGTTTTTTAAAAATATTTGTTTTCCCCACACAGTCACTAGGTGATAACACAGGTACCCATGATCTGTTTATTTCCAGGACTGCGATGGTAACAATAGAGCATCCTCACCAACACAGAAGGGGGTTCTTTACTGTAAGAGCAATGAGACTGTGGAACTCTCTGCCTGAGAACATGGTGATGGCAAAATCCATAGAGGAGTTTAAGAAGAGACTAGACATCTTTTTAGAGCACTACAATATTACAGGATATAGACATTAAATAACCAGATGGATTGTTGACCAACGGATCTTCTGACTGGCAAACTTGGAGTCAGGAAGGACCTTTTCAAATGTTGATCCAGGGATTATTCTGACTGTCATTATGGAGTCGGGGTAAATTGGCTTTTGCCTCACTGGGTTTGGTTTTTTTTGCCTTCCTCTGGATCAACAAAGGGGGTAGAAACAGGCAAAACTGGATGGACATTGTCTTTTTTTCATCCTAGCAGACTGTGATACCCGCAGCCTATCGGCCATGTCCATTGCAGATGAGCTGTGGGTCGGACGGCTTTTTCATTGACTTCAATGGCAGCTGTCTGTGCGGATTCCGCACAAAAATAGAACATGCTGCGATTTTAAATCCACTTGTGGAAATCTGAGCAGACATACAAATCTTCTATTTGTTCATTTTCAACACTCTTTATTGGGTTTTATAGTAAAGAATAAAAGAAAGTTGACATATTTATGCATTAGAATACTCTTTTTGTACCGTGACATAAATGTTTTAAACATACAATGCGTTGCTGAATAGTTTTGAAGCTAATGATCCTTCTTACAGAAGAAAAGAGAATAGTTGCCAGGTTAATGCAGTTCGTCACTTGAATACTAGATATCAACTATAAACCAGAAACTTGTTTGTACCACTTGAAGGCTTTTATCTTATGGAAAAGGATCTGTTAGTGAAAGGAGGGGGTTTAAGACATGGAGATATTTGGAAGAGTGGTATGTGGAGGGATGATTTGCCAGCCAAATGTTCCATTTGGATATAAAGGGCTTGAATGTTCCATTTTGGACTGCCAGCATTTTTTTGGAGGTGCAGTTAGATGAGACTAAAGAAGCCATTTCTTTTATGGAAGAACCTGCGGAGCTTTTCCAGTTGCGTGCTCTTGTAAGACGGCTTGCGTTTAGTACATGGCAGATAATCGTTCTGCATTCCAATGGGAAATTATCTATCCTAACAGTAAAAGCTGCAAACCAGGTTGGCTTTTAGTTGAGAAGGGGTGGCGCGTTTTTATCATTTTAAACACCTTTTTCCATGGGGTGAAGATTAGGGGGCAACTCCACAAAATATGGAGTGGTGACCCTATTTGTCTGCAGTTTCTCCAACATTTAGGGGATTTGCTGCTATAGATGTATGAGAGTCCTAATGGAGTCTAATAATCTGACCAATAATTTATAGCACTGCTCATGATGTAGATTTTTTTAGGGCGGTTTGCCATTCTTGTAGGGACAATTGACTTGACAGGTCTGTTTCCCCATTTCAGTAACTGTACTGTCTTATAAAAATGTCGTCAGATAAAAATGCGTAATTTGTTTAGTACCATTCTTGTACTGGTTAAGGCTAATAGTTGGTCTTTTAAGATCGTTGGAATATTGATTTGCATGGCTGGATGCGTGCGAAGATCTTTTCTTATTTGGAGGAATACATAAAACTCAGATGAGAGAATTTTATATTTTTCCTGAATTGAAGAGAATGATAGCAGTTGTCCATTATAGTAAAAGTCTGCTACCGATTTAATCCCGGTGTTTGACCCTATGTCGAGGGAAATTTCCGGGATAACATTTTTTTTTTTAAGTTGACAGGGGGGATTGGGGGGGATCTGACCATCTCGGGAAAGGATGTCTTTTTGAAAACGTTCTCCATCCTTATATTGTCGCCTGTAGTGGGAAAGTGTATGGGGAGGGCAAGCGAGAGGGGGAGGCTAGAGAAGGCCAGGAAATACGACTTCCAGTGACGATCGCAGATTGTGCAATTAAAATCAGGTCGTGTGCAGCCGGCCTAAAGACCCATTTAGACAACGATTATTGCTCAAAAGATGGCTTTTGAGCAACATCGCTGCATGTAAATGTGCTCATCTTTCAGTTTTCTGCCGAACAATGGATTTCAGTTCAGCATGAAATCCGTTGTTCAGCAGAAGAGCTGATAAGACGGACCGCACGCTGTGTTCTGCCCGGGGAGCGCTGATAACAGCTGATTACATTGTCTCAGCTGTAATCAGCCAGGCAGAACAAAGAGAATTTAGTCAGAGAACAGCAGGTGGTCTGTTCTCTGAATACAGCTCCCGGTGGCTCACACGCTACTAATAGGCATTAGTCCCATATACTAGTTTTATGCAAAATGATCGCTCAAAAGCTATCTTTTGAGCGATCATCTTTGTGTCTAAATGCATCCTTAACGCGGATAGCTTGCAGTGCTGTCCAGGTGGCTCAAAACGAGTGATTAGCATATAGTGTATGAAAATATAAGGGTAAGATCTTGGGTTAATACTTGTTCATTTGATTTGGAGAAATAAATGTCAGTAAAGCATCCGGCACATGTGAAAGAACTGAGGCGTCTGTTTAATACCCAAATACTTGATGGCATGTTGTCTTTAAGTAAGTGATAGCTTAAAAAAAGAAATAAAAACATGAGGTCCTAAAAAGCAAAACTAAATTGATCCTTAAATGTTATCTACAAATTAAAACTGTAAAATTTGCAGGGGGGGGGGGGGGGGGGGGGGGGGACAAACAAAAAAACAAAACAAAAAAAAACACAAAGATGAGATAACCCCCACATTTGCTTGTCACATTCTGCCCATGGGTGTTATTCAAAAACATATCTTTTACATTAGTTTGAATACTAGAAACTCCTCAAATAGCCGTCCCCGTAACGGTTTGCTACATCCTGCTAATATAATTCTCCATAATGTACTCGATACACATGATAAAATGAATCTGGGTAGCATAGAAAATCTCTACAGGCTGATTAATGCTGTGGCCCAGAAGATGTTCCTGCCCAGCCAACGTGATTTGTGGCCAACTCTATCCTAGGAGAATTCTCACTGCTCATTCAGCGGTACACCAACACCACGTCTGCTCGTAACACAGGGCTCTGCTCATGTCTATTAAATATTCATCTGTATATAATTTATTAAATCATCTTATCAGGTCTATAAACTAGTGTAAGATCAATGAGGAAGAGAAATCTACAATTCACTTGATAAGACCGATCTGCACTGTGTGCTACACTGCTCGGTTGTGTTATTGTAGCAGCCATGGGACACATATTTAGAGTGCAAATTTCTATCTACTCCATTTTTCATAAATTATGTCTAGATTTATAGTAGGAGGAATGCATTGATTGTACTACATGATATGCTGCTGATAATGGATATTAATAAGTCTAACAAATCATTGTATTTACAGGTTATTATTATTTATGTGATCCACCCAACAGTTCAGTTCCTCAAAGGTTTATGGCAGGCAGGATATCCCATAAAAGTGCAGTCACGCGTCCCTGCAGATTTTGCCACAGATTTTCGTGCACATCTGCAGAAGATTTCATACCTTCAATTTGCATTCAGTTGAAAGGAGTAAACTCTGCTGCAGATCCACAGCAAATCAGCAACGTGCGATCTCAGCCTAGTGCTAGGTTCACACGGGACGAATTTGCCACTTTTCTTCCATGCGGACCTGCTGCACAGAAAATTGGCAGCGCTTGCAGTGCAAGGAGAGTCAATGTGATTTCGCGAAATGTGGTTCTCATATAGCAGAAATTTTATGTATGGACGCAGTGCGGAAATGTTGTTGCATGTGGAGTTATGATTCGCAGCATGGCAATTTTGGCGTAGCTTCCATGGCATTTGTATGTCCATAGGCCTCAATAGAAATTGTGAAATCCGCTGCCGATTCTGCATGTTGGCATTTTGATGCAGAAAACATTGCGTATCCGCAACAGATTATTCATGTGAAGGGAAAAAACATACATGGAGTTGTACATGCATATAAACGCTAATTTCTGTTATGAAAGATATGCCTAAAACACGCATTCATAAATGCAATACTTCAGCTCAACTTGGCCACAGATTATGCTTTCAGAATGTACTGTACATACAGACAACTGACTGAAAGTGTGCGGCAAATCTGCAACATGTGAACCCAGCCTGAAGGTCTCACAGATGCGAGCAGCGCACCTACCTCCAGATTACAGTCCCACCGTTTGGGGCAGCTGTCAACCACGGGCATCCAGGTGGAGAATGAATAGAGATGTCACTACACAGTAGGCTCTCCTTTCCTGCACATTTGCAAGACCAAAAGTCTCCATAGAAGGCAATAGAGATAGGCAAAGGTGCGTATAATACGCTAGGAGATGCGTGACACACTGCGTAATTGCGCAGGAAAAAGAATGCGTTTTGAACTCAGACTAACTAGGGCTGGGAGCATCTGTATTTTTTTTTTGCACGCACAATTGTGTACAGCTTGCGCACACTAAAATTACAGTAAACTATGTAGAATCGCGCACGCAAAAACGGTACATTCATGCGCACACAAATACACTCACGTGAATCTGTTCTCAGATTGTTAACATCTGCATTCAGGTTTTCATTCTTAAACTGATCCGTCTACAATTCCATAAACGGATTCACAACTGAACGCCAAATGGAAAACAAAGAGAAACTAAGGCTTCCGTTTTTTGGACACATCAGTTTGTCCACAAGACACCAGTCCTGGTCTGTAGCATCTGTTGGCTGACTCTTTGCTGTTTTACAGTGTTACCATTTTTTTTAGGTCCTTTCTGAGCATGCGTTAAATGGAACATACAACCGATACAAGCCGGAAAAAAATAAAATAAAATTGCAGCAGACTGTTCTGTGGAAGAAATGGAAACCTGCTGAAACGGGCACGAACTGCGACAAACAGAGCCCTAAAAACCCCACTAAAATCAATTGGAAAGCAAACGGAAATGTTTGTTTCCAATTAAAACCCCGGAAGAGCTCTATCTCCGGACGTTTGCAGTCCTAGTCTGCAGTTCTGCCATGGAAATCTCGCGGAATTTCCGTGCGGTCCAGTTATGGTCATTCCGCGGGATTTATGCCCCATGTCACTGCAGCCGGTGTTTCTCAATGTCCCTAAGCCAAGTACCCTCTAATTAAACATATTGCATAAAAAAAGTTGGCTGAAGGTTCTGGTCATACACTTAACTGCCTATTAAAAGCCCAGCATAAACCCCCAACAGAAAGGCCTGTTATCTCTTGGGGTACAGGTACCACAGGTTGACAACTCTAAACCCCTTAGCGATGAGACTTTTATATGCCTTAAGGACCAAGCAATTTTCGTTGTCACATTAGAAGAACCATAAATTTGTTTGCATAGGAGGTATGTCGTCTTGTTTTTTTTCAATGTTATCACCCTGCGGTGCATTTAGGCTGGGGTTACACGGATCTTATTCCCGTCTGTAATCTTGCGGTTTTGCCACAGTGAAGCTTTTCCGTTGCAGACGGCGCTCCCATAGAGGAGCAAAGCCGCAACGAAAAAAAATATACATATAGGCTTCTGCCAGCTTTGGCATGACGGACTGCCCATCCCATGTGGACAAGATTTTTGACAAATCTCATCCACATGGCTGGCTAATGCCAGAATTAGCTGCAGCGAACCCAGCCTAAATGTGTTGGATAACAATTATTCCAAATTTTTCTTTTTTTAAGGGTGAAGATGGAAAACTGCCACTTCGAGAAATTTCTACATTGTTTATTTTTGTTTTTAGAATGCTCACCACTTGGTAAAAACCACATGATAGAGGCTTATATACACGAGCGTATATCGGCCAGTGTTTTTTACGGCCGGCAGATATACGCTTCCATCTTAACAATCCCCCCCCCCCCATCCCTCTTCCCTTCCCCTCACTAGCTCTCTACCTCTCCACCCCTGTCCTGCCCACTACCATTGCAAATCGCTCGGAGGGGAGGAGTGAGCCAGAGAGCCGGTGAGGGGAAGGGAGGGGGGGGGGGGGGAGACTGCTTAGATGGAAGCGTATATCAGACAGCTATGAAAACGCCAGTCGATATACGCTTGTGTAAATAAGCCCTAACTTCCTTATCTGGATCAGTTTAATCACTGCAATAACAAGTTTATATAGATTTAAAAATATATTTTTTACTAGTTTTGAACAAATAAAATCGCGTCTTTTAGAAAAACAACTGAATTTGCATTGCTGCATTCTAAGATCCATAGTATTTTTATTTTATTGGCAATGGAGCTATGCGAGGGGCTTGTTTTTTTTGTAGCAAGAATTGTAGTTTTTATTGGTGCAATTTTGAGGTATATGTGGCTTTTGGATTTTTTATTTTATTTTATTATTTTTGGGGAAGCAAACAAGAAAAAAAATAGCAATTCTGGCATTACTTTTTAAGATTATTTTTATGGCTTTTACCATGCACAATAAATAACATTTTTTCATTGTCTGGGTCATTGCAAACTCATTAATACCTATTAGAGGTTTCCTTTTTCAAAATTTTTTGGTACTTTATTCATTTAAAAAAGATTTTGTGGTTAAAAATGTGTATTTTTAAAAAAACTTTATTGAACTTTTTCTGGTACTAATTTTTAGTCCCTCAAAGGGACTTGAAGACACTGCATTACTTATGTAGTGCATTTTACTAAGCCTAGGACAGCAGCCTATTAGACTCTGCTGGAGCCTGTCTCAGGTCTCTGGCTGCCATGGCAAGCCATTGGCAACTTGTAATCACACTGTGGAGTGCCGATGGGTGACAGAAGTTGCCCCCTCTCCTGTCATCTGCTTACATGCTGTAGTTGTGACATGTAAGGGGTTAAACTGCCAGGATCTGAGGTTTCTCCACTCCTTGCAGTTAGAGCAGTAGCCTGGCCCTGACTTAAAATGTGTATGTGCAGATTTAAATCCCATTTAAAAAATTGGGTGGCGACTAACAGAATGGTATTTAACAAGGAGAAATGCAAAGTCCTACATCTAGGCAAGAAAAATGAATAGCACATACAGAATGGGAGGAATTGGCCTAGGCAGCAGCACATGTAATAGATCACAGACTGAACATGAGTCAACAATGTGATGCAGCAGCCAAAAAGGCAAACACAACTCTGGGATGTATTAAGAGAAGAATAGAGTCTACATCATGTGAGGTAATTATTCCCCCTCTACTCTCTCAGACCTCATCTGGAATACTGTGTCCAGCTCTGGGCATCCCACTAAAAAAAAAAAATAGACAAACTGGAGCTAGTTCAGAGAAGAGTTACCAAGATGGTGAGCGGTCTGCAAATCATGGCCTATGAGCAACAGTTAAAAGATCTGGAAATGCTTAGCTTGCAAAAAAGAAAGTTGAAAGGAGACTTAATAGCTGTCTACAAATATCTGAAGGGCTGTCACAGTGCAGAGGGATCAGCCCTATTCTCATTTGTACAAGGAAAGACTAGAAGCAATGGGATGAAACTGAAAGGGAGGAGACAGTTTAGATATTAAAAAAAACTTTAACAGTGAGGGTGATCGATGAGTGGAACAGGTTGCCACGGGCGGAAGTGTTCAAACAAAGGCTGGACAGACATCTGTCTGGAATGATTTAGTGAATCCTGCACTGAGCAGAGGGTTGAACCCGATGTCCCTGGAGGTCCCTTCCAACTCTACTATTCTATGATTAATGAGGTCAGTAAAATGGTGCATTGTCCTTCACTAAATGGGTTACTGGAGTTGGGCAGATTTCCTGCATCTACACAGCTACAAGTAGTAAAATGACCTGTATCTGCTCTTGTTCAAAAGTAGTCAGAGCCAAAGGATTAGCCAGCGAAATGCTCATGAGGAAGGGGAGAGTGCCATGTCCAATGCTTCTAGAGGTCAGCGGGGAGAATTGAAATAAAGAATTCAGTAAGGCCCATATTCGCCTGTGGTACCTGAAGTAAAACCTAATCACAGCAGCAATTTATAGTGGCCAAACCCCTTAAGCTCTAGTATAATAGGATGCAGGTTTAGGTTTTCAGCATACGCCATCATAATGATCAAAAGTCATACAATTTCCTGCGCTACATAGCGCTAGATCCATCTTATAGAATATTACGTCTATACTGTAGATTTACATATCTTTTTACCCAGTGTTCTCTTCAATATACAATTTGCTTATTATTATACATATTGAATGCAACTGATGAAGGGACACATGGTGGCATAATATACTTAGAGCAACACGCCCTGCATGTCAGATACAAAATCTTTCACTTTCGTATGCCTCCTATGCAGGTGTAGATTAGCCTTGAGACAAGAATTTTCAGCTTCATAATTCAAAATAGCCAGCTCCAATTTTCTGCCACTATTTATACTAGGAAGAGAAGCTCTGAAACTCAACTGATGCTCTAGTTAATTAAACAATGTGCAGGTTAAAGATTTTTACCAGTAAAATACTATGGATGACCTATTGTCAGGATCATCTCATCGAAAAAAACGGGAGCTGCACCTGCAGTTACAAGCACCGGCCACTACACAGGGGTCAGAGCAGCAGCTTCCACTCTGTACCCCTGTGTGTTGCAGCATTGACAGTAGGCACGTGGTCAGCTGATCGGTCGTGGGGCCCGAGTGGCGGACCCCAGCCAATCAACTATTTATAACTTATCCTGATAATAGTATTTCCCAGGAAAACTCTTCAAGTGAAGAGAAACAACAAATGTCATAAGAAAGTACAGAAAGTGGGTACAATTGCATCCACTCTATGGCTGCCCTCAAAGTCTCATCTGGAGCTGAAAAATTGTTTGCTCTGCCCATAAAGACACATTTTATTGACACCCTCTTAATTAAAAAAATGAAATAAAAAATAGGTAAGCGCTAATTTCATATAATTAGTAGGTGAAATTGTGCTTACTAGCTGAACTTTCATAGGGCACCAAAGTTTTACATACAATTGAAGCAGACCATGTGGATACTATAAGGCCCTTGAAGTGAGGTGCCCAAAACTGTTCAGCCCATCCCGAGGGGCCAGTACATGTACTGAAGTCCTCTCTACAAAGGAAAATAGCATTGCAGTGGGGTATTGGCCCAAGAGTCTTGGAAAGTGCATGGAAGGGAAAAAGATACCAGCCCTTCTGTCCAGAGTTAACCCAGAACCATAATGAGGTTAAGTTTGGTCTTTGCTATGGGACCCCCTCTTTTCTCTGAATGCTACTGGGCAGTAATCAGGTATTTAAATGTTGTAGAAAGAGGATAAGGGGAAAGGTGGGGTTGTCCTAAAAACTTGAGAGGAAAGCGCATCTAAACAAAGACCGGTAGAGAGGACTAGAGGGGTGATACCGGATTGGTGGGTGATCGGATCGGTGAGAAAAACTTTGTTGTTTGTTTTAACATTTCCTGCCCCCCTTCATTTTTTCTATAAGTCAGACAACCCCTTTAAAATAGGAATATCCAGGTTTGGAAATACTAGAATTCATTGATCCAATTTTCCCCCACACCCGTCCTCCTTGGCCTGGAAGGTGCACATGCTTTTTGTTATACATCAGGCAGCCATAAGCCACATTTACGTGAAGTCAAATACTCCGAGCACCTGCAAACGTCGCGTTTCTAAAGGACTTCCATTAATTGGTGACGGCGAGTGGAGCAATTAACGCAGCTCGACATTTCTTTATACGCAACGTAATCCTTCGTGAGCCCTTCAAAAAGGTGGAAATCATGAATCTGAAGAAGGAAAAATAATATCATTTAGCATCAGAATGGCACAATCCGGGGCCGCTGCAATAAAGAAGCCTGCACAATGCAGCATAAGGTCCAGAGCTCAGAAGAGTAAGAGTAGGGCCGGCCTGGTGTTCTCAGGGAAACAATTTAGGCCAATTAGCATCAACCGGTCGCCCATTCATCATAGCACTGTAAGAATATAAACAAACTGTCAGCTCTAACCTAACAAACATCACCCTGCTACTAAGTCGCATTATCCCGGCCTCACAGGCAATATTCCGCTTTAGGGCATCTGTGGAGCCGAGCCGCTGAAATTAAAGACATATGTTCCAGCCTAGGTTAACGAGCAAATTTGTAATCAGCAGACTTCTGACAGGTTTCCGTCAGTGTTGTCAGCTTCCCTCCGCCTCTTACCAGCTCCGCTATAGTCTTAACTGTAAAGGGGGGGGGGGGGGGGTAGGAATAAGAGGAGAGGGTGGGGTCAACCTGCTAACTAATGCGGCCAGGTGTGCCCAATTAAGTGACTTGGTCTAGCTTATTAACCCCCTGAGGCCAGGCAAGTGTATAATCCTACTAAAAATGGTTTGGATAGGATACAGTACAAAAGGCGCTTTTGAATTTTTAAAAAAGTGAATAACGAAACTTATTTCCCTATGAGTTCAACCAACAACAATGGGATCGTCCTTTTGTTATGCTTATTGGGGTAAGTTTATTGCATTTCAGTCACTTACATTCCTTTGCATTGTACAAAGGCTGTCCAATCCATCATTGATACCAGTCCCTGTACTGGGGCTCACAGACTAAATTCCCCATCTTTCTCACTCTAGGCCAGTATTACAGTCTGTCAGGGTGGAAGAAATGGAAACATACAGACTCTGAATAGCCATTATCCTTGTTCAGATTACACTTAGTAAACATTTCAATGCTCTCCTTGTTAGCACTGGGGTACTAACGAGGTCTTCATGCAGGTGGGCACCTTTTTGTTGGAGGGTTATGTGCACAATGTCATTCCCGTCTTGAGTGAAGGTGAATGATGAGCAGCAAGAGAGATTATAGAGCTGAAGTAGTAGGTTGTAGTCAAACAACATTTTTGGTGCATAAAAAAAAAAAAAAAAAATTGATAGCAAAATTTGTATTAAAAAAAAGGGCAAACTTTTTGCTGTGAACTTTAAGACGACACAAAAAACTACTGCAGCACAAAAAATGTGTCACAGGTGCAGCCATGTTCCTCTAGTATTTTCTGACCCCCTGCCACAGTTCTACCGTAAGTCCATCCTCAGGCATTTTACCAGTGTGGCTCGGTCTTGTATTCTGGCTTTCCGGAAATCCATCTCACAGTCCTCCTTGGCCCACTGGATATATAAGGTTGAAGGAATTTAGTGGTTGAAAGAGCTAACTGCTCCACTTCATGGCAGATCTGATTCTGGGTCTACGGCTTTGGCCTAATGGATTAGCTTTAGAGATGAGCGAGCACCAAAATGCTCGGGTGCTCGTTACTCGGGACGAAATTTCCACGATGCTCGAGGGTTCGTTTCGAGTAACGAACCCCATTGAAGTCAATGGGCGACCCGAGCATTTTTGTATATCGCCGATGCTCGCTAAGGTTTTCATTTGTGAAAATCGGGGCAATTCAAGAAAGTGATGTGAACGACACAGCAACGGATAGGGCAGGCGAGGGGCTACATGTTGGGCTGCATCTCAAGTTCACAGGTCCCACTATTAAGCCACAATAGCGGCGAGAGTGGGCCCCCCCCCCCCCCCCCCCCGCACTGTCAGCATAAAGAACGTTCTTCTCAGCAGCAGCATTAACAGCTGTGGCAGAGAAGAACGATGTTAGCCCATTGAATTCAATGAAGCCAGCAATACAGCCGACTCCATTGAAAGCAATGGGCTGCCGACGATCGCGGGATGAATTGCAGGGAAGGGCTTATATATTTAAGGCCTTAAATCGGGCGGAGCTGTCCAGCGCATTGCATTCAATGGAGCCGGCAATACAGCCTGCTCCATTGAAAGCAATGCGCTGCGGGCGAGTGTGGGATGAATTGTCGGGAAGGGCTTAAATATATAAGCCCTTCCCTGCAATTCATCCAGAAAAGTGTTAAACTAAAAAATATATTTATATATACTGACCTGCTCCCGGCAGCCGGAGTTCCGCGCGGCCGTCCTGCAGTGGGTGTGAAGGGCGTGTGAGTCAGACCTGCCCCCTGATTGGCTCAGCGCTGAGCCAATCAGGGGGCAGGTCTGACTCACACCCCCTTCACACCCACTGAATGGGTGTGAGTGAGACCTGCCTCTGATTGGCTCAGCGCTGAGCCAATCAGGGGGCAGGTCTGACTCACACCCCCTTCACACCCACTGCAGGACGGCCGCGCGGAACTCCGGCTGCCGGTAAGTATATATATATTTTTTAGTTTAACACTTTTCTGGATGAATTGCAGGGAAGGGCTTATATATTTAAGCCCTTCCCGACAATTCATCCCGCGATCGTCGGCAGCCCATTGATTTCAATGGAGTCGGCTGTATTGCCGGCTCCATTGAATTCAATGGGCAAACATCGTTCTTCTCTGCCACAGCTGTTACAGCTGTGGCAGAGAAGAATGATTTGTCTTCTATATGTTCTCAATGGGGTCGGCGCAGCCCCGGCATCAACAGCACTTTCCCTCAGCTAAGTGAGAACGCATCTGTGGCGAGCCGCGGGCCGGCAGATTTTAATACTCGGGTGACACCTAATCTCGCCAGCCACTCACTGCAGGGGGGTGGTATAGGGCTTGAACGTTGCAGGGGGAAGTTGTAATGCCTTCCCTGTCTTTCTATTGGCCAGAAAAGTGCGCAAATTTCTCAGGGAAGAAAATGAAAGTGACTCGAACATCGCGTGGTACTTGTTACGAGTAACGAGCATCTCGAACACCCTAATACTCGAACGAGTATCAAGCTCGGACGAGTATGCTCGCTCATCTCTAATTAGCTTTCAATGCCCACGAGAGTCTAGAGCCGTTGTTGGTTCTGGCCAGATGCTTCCTTACTTTCCCACCTTTGATAGCAGCGGTCTCTGCTGGGACTTCTAGCTTCCCTAAGTACTCCCTACACCCAATTTTTGCTCTCCTTTTTCCTTCCTCCTTGTCTACTTAAAGGGGTTAGTTATATTATCACCAGCAATGGCTTCTGAAGTTGTGGATCTCTTAAAGGGGTTGTCCCGCGCCGAAACGGGTTTTTTTTTTTTTCAACCCCCCCCCCCCCCCCCCCGTTCGGCGCGAGACAACCCCGATGCAGGGACGTACAGAAAGCTTACCGGAGCGCTTACCTTAATCCCCGCGCTCCGGTGACTTCTATACTTACCTGTGAAGATGGCCGCCGGAATCCTCTTCCTCCGTGGACCGCAGCTCTTCTGTGCGGTCCATTGCCGATTCCAGCCTCCTGATTGGCTGGAATCGGCACGTGACGGGGCGGAGCTACACGGAGCCTGCATTCTGCACGAGCGGCTCCATTGAAGAGAGCAGAAGACCAGGACTGCGCAAGCGCGGCTAATTTGGCCATCGGAGGGCGAAAATTAGTCGGCACCATGGAGACGAGGACGCCAGCAACGGAGCAGGTAAGTAAAAAACTTTTTATAACTTCTGTATGGCTCATAATTAATGCACAATGTATATTACAAAGTGCATTAATATGGCCATACAGAAGTGTATAGACCCACTTGCTGCCGCGGGACAACCCCTTTAAGTATTTGCTTTGTAGTGAAAAATGAGGTCCCTTATTTTAATGCTCTGGTTTTACTTTTGGCCTCCACAGTTGTGATGTTTGCTTGTATCCCCGCAAGATAGTGTGACATATGGTCATGATTTTTTTCTTTACTAAATGATAAAAAAAATCTTTATTCATATAGCGCCAACATTTTTTGCAGCGCTTACAAACCAGGGGAAAACAGATGCAAAACTACGGTTACATGTAGTAATCTGTTGATGGAAACAATGGGGGTGAGGGTCCTGCTCCAACGAGCTTACATACTACAGGTAATGGGGTGATGCAGAAGGTAAAGGGGCTGGAGATGTGCACAGTATGGCGAGGTGGAGAGTGCGGGATGCTATACGCATAAAGAATGATCAGACATTAAGCCGTGTGCTGCTTGAATCGGTATGACTGCAGGTGCCGATTGATTCCGGCTAGCAGGGATTGCAGTCAGTAGGACAGGGAACATGTAATCAGGCAGAGTACAAAGGGGTTTGTTTTAGGGGATTTGGTATGCCTCCCTGAAGAGGTGCGTTTTTAGAGCACGCCTCAAGCTTTGTGTGTCGATAGTTTAGGGTAGTGCGTTCCAGAGGACTGGAGCTGCTCTGGAGAAGTCTTGGAGGCGGGAATGAGAGGTTTTAATTAAAGGGGCACCCAATCTGATTTCATTGGCACAGCAGAGGGCGCGGGCTGGGTGGTGTAATGAGATGAGGGAGGCAATGTAGGGTGGCACGGTGCTGTGGAGGGCTTTGTGGATGAGGGTGGTGAATTTAAATTGCATTCTGTATTTGACGGGCAGCCAGTGCAGTGACCAGCACAGGGCAGAGGCGTCCGAGTAGGAATGGAACAGGAAGATGAGCCTGGCTGCCACATTCAGGATGGATTGGAGAGGGAAGAGTCTGGAGCAGAGAAGGCAGATCAGCAGCGAGTTGTAATAATGGAGCCGGAAGTGGATGAGGGCAATAGTGAACGTTTTTAGCATGTTCACGGTGAGAAAAGAGTGGATACTTGCGATGTTCTTGAGGCGCAGGCGACATGTTCGGGCGAGAGATTGAGGCCATTTCGATTTAGCTTGACATGTCTGTTGGTTTTAATGTTTTGGCTGTGTTTTTGTTCTTTTGGAAAGAGTGTAAAACTTTATAAAATAAAGAATTGAAGAAAAATGTTCCAGGTGAACACTGTGTACGGGTCCTTTTACACGGGACAACAGTCAGGTGCTAAAGCATCCGACAGTCATCCCGGTGATAATCGCTCAGTGAGTGGAGGTGGAGCGGGCCACAGATCACTACGGCAGCCCACTCCCTTTCACAGCAAACAGGCAGTCATCCATAGATGAACAACTGCCTGGATCGTCATTTGACTTTTATGCCTGCAGCAACTGGACGACGAACGATAGATCTCTGCAATGTCATCCTTATGAAAAGGAAGCTCAGACAAAGGTCTTCCTTGGCCTAATGCTTCCATAAAGTCTACAGTGTTGATCACCAAACTTCAGCCAATGCTTACAGTTGGGCACAATTTAAGCATAATATGCGATCAAACCAGTCAAACTCAAATAAGTAGCATATTTAAGAACACAGTTCAAAGTCCCATTCTGTCATAGTTCACTAAAGCTTCAGCTATCATCCCCCACTCTGCTATTCATAATTAGACCACTTAACAGTTGCAATACTGATGTTCAATCTTGTTTTCTATGGCCATTTTTTTGTCTTCGTTATAGAGAAGGAAGTGAAAAGATAGCAAGCAGATCTTCTGCATCAGTTATTGGCCTGCAGAATATCTGAACGGCATTACAAGGATTGAGGGGACCATGAAAGTATCACATACTCTACAATGGAGGACGCTTGGCATTTTAAGGAACTCGTTGCTGCTGATTAACGTAGCTGTGCCTCATACTGACTGAGCTCACTTGACTGTCGCTGGCGACAGAGAACATTGCCTTTGCTGCGTTTTATTACAGTTAATTGTACAAATAAGGGGACTTTAACATTAAGCAGTCATGGCCTATCAAGAGCCCACTGATGGAGCTGCACAACCCCAGTTGCCCCCTGTGTGCTGTCCCCTCAGCATGCCCATCTCCGAACTGGCTTTCAAATGAATGCTAGAAGCTGTAATATGCCTTACTACTTGAGGAGAGAAGGGGAACAGCAGTATCTGTGCACATTGTAAGCAAAAGGATTTACTGCTCCTCCTAGCAAGACGATGACCACATTATACTAAAACCTAGGTGTAGAGAACATGGTCACATTTTTTTTTTTTAAGAATAATAGATAGAAAACTATTATTGCAAATTACTGCAAAAATAATGAGACAGGTACTGTGGCAGTCAGCGGATCTCAGGTCATATTCCTGGGACAACACCAGGAAATAGCTTCCGGTGGAAGCTTTATCAGCCAAACAAACATTCTTACTCACAGCAAGTTGCACTCAGTTTTAGCTCAGAAAGAGGGTCCCAATTGGGAGACTCCCTTTTTGGTGTCCATTCTGTATGTCCCAATAGGGCATATGGACAGCAGTAGTCCTAATGAGTCAGCCGCTTTAACAGTTAAAAATTTTCTAACCAACCTGCTGCAATTTGTTTTCCCATCTTGCATCTGGTGCAGATTTGCGCTTCAATTTACAACAGTTTTAGGTCTTCTCACTAAGTCCCAAAGAATGGTAGAGTTGGAAGGGACCTCCAGGGTCATTGGTTCCAACCCTCTGCTAAGTGCAGGATTCACTAAATCATCCCAGACAGATATTTGTCCAGCCTTTGTTTGAACACTTCCATTGAAGGAGAACTCACCACCTCCCGTGGTAACCTGTTCCACTCATTGATCACCCTCAACGTCAGAAAGCTTTTTCTAATATCTAATTTGTGTCTCCTTCCCTTTCTGTTTCATCCCATTGTTTCTGGTCTTTCCTTGTACAAATGACAATAGGGCTGATCCCTCTGCACTGTGACAGCCCTCCAAATATTTGTAGATGGCTATTAAGTCTCCTCTCAGCCTTCTTTTTCTGCAAGCTAAACATTCCCAGATCTTTCAGTCTCACTCACAAAGCCACAAATTACCGTGCAACTGTCATGAGTACCATAATTTTCTACCACATTTATGGCCTACAAACACACACACAAACACACACACAAATGATTAAAAAGAAAAGTGATTATATTCAATGTGAAACTGAATTTCTGTAACGGTTTCTAATGCCCACCAAACACTGGATGTATTTATCTAGTCTTAGGGCCCATTCACTTGCACGCTTTTCGTGTTTTTAACTGAGTGAGCACGGACAGCA
Source organism: Eleutherodactylus coqui (assembly GCF_035609145.1). NCBI lineage: Eukaryota > Metazoa > Chordata > Amphibia > Anura > Eleutherodactylidae > Eleutherodactylus > Eleutherodactylus coqui. Next base: position 185,789,302 of record NC_089842.1, read on the forward strand.
AATAGACCCATTAAAGTAAATTGGTCATTTTTATTATGTGGACCGATTGTCTACGTAGAAAAAAAGAAAATCACAGTATGTTCTATATTAGTCTATATTCACAGACCAGAATCACCCATGAAGGTCTACAGGAGTATTAAAAAAAAAAAAAGTTCAGCACACATGGAGGCAACATGCGTGTGCAGTGCATTTTTATACAGGTTGCCAAAACACAATGTGAAAAAAAAGTGAAATCAATTATAGGGCCTTTTTGCGTTTTTTTTTAATTTGCCTGGGTGAAAAACGAATGACGTGGATGCCACATAGAGGTGAAAAAAACAGTAGATATGCAACAAAAATATGCAACATGCACATATGAAAATTGGTCCGTTTCTCATGGACAAAAATTGCATTTGCCCAGGTAAGGGGGCTCTAAAAGAGAAAATAAGTTAAATTAATAGTAATAAAATTACTAAAAAGTGGAAAAGACAATGTGAAAGACAAATCTAAGCATCACTGTGTGTCACAAGTGTGACAGCTGTCGGATTGTTGCCACAAGTGTTCTGCAGCTTGCAATTTGTTATTGATAACAATCAACATGTCACTGTTATATGTCAGGACGTCATAAACCTCTGACTACGTGGCTCTGTCACATTAACCATTGACCCCAACACTGTTCCTGTCTCCATCGTGATCCATCACTTACTAACATCTGTACGTGTGCCGGCGTTTAGAGCCACGAACTGTAAGATGGAAGCATTATGTGATTGATGAATTGGTCTGCAGCCTAATTCTACATTAGAATTCTCAAAAATTCAGACTGCCGAGAGTTGTGGTTTGTTTAGTGTGCCAACATTGTGCTGCTCACATTAGGGTTATCAACCCATCCACTTTATAATGGCCATTCTACGAAAAAAATAGATGGTGTACTTCTATGATGAAGCTATAAACTGTGTGCCATGGAGTATTTATAAACAGTGTCATATGTAAAGAGAAGGCTACAAAGATCTAAAATGGCCCAGGTCTTGCCATACAGGACAGAAGGTCAACACTACGGTGCAGGGTATGGTGCACACCTAATTTTCCACCCCGTTTGCATGCTTTCTTTTGGACATAGGAGTACCCCAAAGTAGCAAAAGGAATGAGACAAACCAAAACTTGGTCCTCTCCCTCTAAGAGCTCATAGCAGTCACATCTGCTATCTCTATGGCATGTAGGCTCTTGTATGGGGACTATCAACCGAGGGCCTTGAAAACCAGCTCATAAAAAGTCATTCAACCGGTTAATAGATTTAAACCACGGAAAAAGTTCAGAAGAAACAGTCAGGGCTCTTTCCCACGGGTGTATATCTTCGCGGTTTTTACGGCCGGCCAATATAAGCTACGAACTGATCCATTGGATTCCAATGGATCAGATCACTTGGCCGTATTTCCGCGGCGAAAAAAAGCGCCCGGCCGAGCCAATATAGTGCTGAGAGCTTTCACGCCAGGCCGAAAAGATAGTCATGGAACCATCTTTCAGGCCGAAATACATTGGCCGCTGCATGGGCTCCTATGGGAGCCAATTACAGTGGGCGGAGAAGGGAGGTGGGAGGGAGTTTAGCAGAGTGACTGTTAAACTCGCTCCATCTCCTCTCCTCCCCTCCGTCTGTTTGCTGGCTGCAAACAAGGGGCAGTTGCTTAGCTCCACCCCCACCCCACCCACTCCCATTGCAAACAGCCGGAGGGAAGGAGAGAGGAGGCGAGACAGCGAGGGGAAGGAAAGGGGAGGCAACGGTATTTCGGCCTCGGCGTATATGCGCCGGGCCTGTGCCATCTGAGCAGGCGCACAAACATTGGATTTGTGCGCCCGTTCACATGTAGAAATGCCTATGGCCGTGTAGGAGAGGCTTCACGGTGATAAGTGAAAGGGATCGTCCTGTAAAATTAACTAGCTGATCATTAGAGGTCCGATCACTCACACCCCCACCAATCAAAGAAAAAACTACCTTGAATAATTGAAGCAATGGTTACACATGAGCACTACCATCTATTCATTTCAATGGGAGCCTTGAAGACAGCCAAGCGCTTTAATAACCATTGCATTATTCCTTTGGAGACGATCCATACCCCTGATTGGTGGGGGAGGGTCATACCACTCAGAGCCTCAGTGATCCGCTAGCTATCCTATGTATAGAAGGGGACTTAATTTTGTGGGACAACTCCTTTACGGCATTGTATAAAGTCAGAACAACAGGGCTAATTTTGTTTCTCTAGAAACAGCAGCACCCTTGTCCAAGGATTGTGTCTGACATTCCAGATTACGATCATTCACTTACATAAATTTAGGCTGCAATACCAGTTCATGGATTAAAAAAAAACAAAACATATTACATGTAACTCCTTTGGTTCGCTTCTCGCATTTGTCTTTAGGTATCCATTTACCCTACAGATTGTCTATGGTCATTATGGAAGGTCTCTAGTGAGCTAATTCTTCATGGAAAGTCTGGAGGAGTTGGAGACTCTATATTGTAAAGCTCAAGTAATACATAAGAACTTAACTGAGCAGTGGGGTACATAGGAAGGATTAGGGTCTCGTAGCAAACAAGGGAAAAAAATGTGACTTTTGCCCCTAAGACAGATGTATCTGGTCTTTTTTTGTTTCGCTTTATGCCCCCATCCATGCTCCTTGAGCATATTCTGGAACATCCAGTAATATACCGTCCCAGAATTCCACACTAAAATCTGCATGAGTAAGGCCGCCTCCACATGGGTGGATTTGCATTGCGGAATCCGAAGCGGGCGTCCGCCTCCGGATTCCGCAGCAAATACTGCCCATAGCACGCTATAGAAAAGCATTTTTTACTGCCCACAAGCAGAAATCCATTGCAATTTTCCGATCGTGGGGGAAATAAAAAATAAATAGCAGCATGCTCTATTTTGAGCCGGATTCCGTGCACACGACTTCCATTGAAGTCAATTTAAGCTGTTCGACCCACAGCCCTTCTGCAATCATGATTGTGGAAAGGCCGCGGGATCCTCGTGGCACAATCTGTACTGCGCATGCGCGCTGGTCGGCACGTTCACAGTACAGAAAATGAAGACTCTGAACAGACAGACTGGGTCACTGACCGGGCGCACAGGTTCAGATTTTGCTGTAGGATCCCACATGCAGAATCCGACCCAGCCGTGTGCAGGCGGCCTGTGGATTTCGATGTGGAATTGTTGGCAGCATCCTGCTACTCTTAATTTCACATCAAAATCCCCACGTTAGCAGCGCAGATTTTGCTTCTGAATATTGTGCAGAAGGGCATATTCTATAATGCTGTTACAGAATATTCCATCCCATGTGAATGCCACTGCTGGACAAATCAGGGCTCCCTTTATGGTATCCATTTTTGATGTAAATGAGTAATTAGGAGAGTTTGAGAGTTGCAACAGAATTAGGGTAACTCAAAAATCATCAAAATTGCCTTCAATAAAGTGTAGTGAGGCAATTATCATGAACAGCGGGAGTAATAGAGTAAGCTCTATGTTGGCGTTTGGCTTGTGGATCCTAGAATAGTTTTTGACGTCTTTTATCCAAAATGCAAAAAATAAATAAATAAATAAATTTAAAAAAAAATTGCTCAATGATTCAACAGGGAAGGGGGAGAAGGTCGATTCAACTGAGTAGTTTTCCGTGAGAGATCAAGGTGCAGATTGGGTTCCCTCTGCTTGAGATGTTGCTGAGGAGGGAATGTTTCTTTTGTGGTTGGTTGCCAAAAACCTGAAATATTTTTCCAATTTACTAAGTGCCTGAAGCCGTAGAGCATCCGATCCCCCATCTGCTGCCTGAGTTTCACTCCCTCACTCTGCCTCTAACTGGGGGAGCTTCTACTAAAATAAAGAAATTTGTAGTGAATTTCATGGATAGCAGTGGGAAACTCATGGTGGGTCACAGGTCAGCGCAATGAAAGCAGCCAAAATACAGCAATTTGCATATTCATCCTATTACAGCAAGGGAAATAGGTAAAAACATATTTTAGTAATAATAGGTTCTTTAATACTCTCCACTGCACAATATAAATTTAGGAAATAGTTTACATGGAAAATATTAGCATTCAGGGACAAAAAAATTATACACATGGTAAAGCAAAACCTAAAAGCAGCAAATTACTATAATGACCCAACTAGGTGCAACATTATGTAGCCTTACATTAACATAATAACACGCTCATTATATATATTTTTAGCATCCAATATAAAATATGGTGCAAAGTGATATTTAAGTATGTAATAAAATAATGTAAATTTATAAAATAAGATGAATCAAAACTGTATAAATGATGTGACTAGCACATGTGGCTCCTTCATTTTGAGGCTTGGCGGGATTCTACAGACCTACACTGGTCAAGAACCCCTTTAACTATTCCCATGAAGATATAGTTATAATGGTTGTCTATTCTTAATTAGTTTTTAACAAAAACATAAGAAGCAGAGTTATGGTTTTTTTTTTTGGCGGGGGGGGGGGGGGGGGGGGAGGAGAACTTTGCATGTGAATACGTTATATAACTTTTTTTTACCACATTTGTTTGTCCCACAAGGGGACCTGAAGATGCGATCCTTTGATCGTGTAGGTAATACACTGTACTGCTTATGCAGTACTGTGAATTATTTCCCATTGTCAGTGTATCACTGACAGTACAGCCTCATACTGTCAATGTTGAACTGACACCCACACAATGTGGGAACTACTAGCCCGCTACGCCGTACATGTACAGTGCATGTCAGAAAGTGGTTAAAGTATACTCAGGACCATCCACTTGCATGGGAACTTGGCCTGTAATACCAAGCCCGACCACTGCAGTGGGAATGGAGTTGTATTCTTCCTGCAGAAATCTGCTCCATGCATTAGCGCACCGACCCAGCGAACAGCTGATTGGTGGAGTTCCCAGTCGTTGGCACCCCACAGATCTGCTATTGATTTTCTATCCTGAAGTTTAAAGCCAGACGACCCCTTTAAGGACTTTAGTTTAATTCTGCATGCACCAATGAGAACCTTCCGGTGCTCCATACCAGATGGGATTTCACTGCCCAAATTTCCAGCTGTGTAACCCATCCAACATAAAAAAGGACAAATTAAGACAATTTTCCATCACATGAAAAAAAAAATAATAAAAAGGCAAAAAGATTTTCTACAAGATAAGAACTAAGAGGAAATTCCGAAACCAAAGGCTAAAATAGATCTCTAATTTCTAGACATGGTAAGCCTTCCTGAGAGAGCAATTCTTACTCTAAAAACAAGTAAAAATATATTCTCAACCTCCAAAAATATTCTTGTAAACAAAGACAACAATTAACCCTGTTAGAGAACACAGTACAGAACCATAAATAACATTGCTCCACAGAGCTATAGACAATGTTCCTTAAAGCCAGTGACTAGGGCAAACAACGACTGTAATCTAATGGGCCGCTATGGGCAACTGCTAATCTGAATACTGGCAATATTACACTGACATAAGCAGTGAGTTTCATGGGCCTGAGAGAAGAAAATGATTGTAACTAAACAGGTCATAGTCTATGTCACATGCATCTGTTATGTGTTTGCAAGTCTGGAACTGCCTGGAAATCTGAAGTGTGTATTTTCTATTGCAAGCATATACACAAAAAGTATCCACATTGGTTTTCCCATGACCTTCAGATGTTGCAAACATATACCAGTACATGGAAAATCCAATGCAGATAGTTCAATTCTCTCTTTCAAACAAAGTATGTTTCAGATTTCCAGCAGCTCCAGACTTGCAAAACATGACAGATGCATGTGCCACGCACAATAACACATTTGTTTACAATCTGCATTGACTGGGTGGGACGGATGCAGCGATATGCTACATAGGCTATAGGGCCAGCTAAAATATTGGCTCATTTAGTACAAAACCAAAAGTAATGGTTCGATGAAAACAAATTTCCAGTTACATATAACCTAGGCAACCCAAAACTAGCATTAAATACCCACAAAAAGTGGTGTTACTAAAATAAAAAAGGGTAAAAGACGTGATAAAAATCATTAAAAAAAAATAGCAAAATAAATAAAAGTTTTTAGACAACCACTTTCAACCTGGGGGATTCAAACAAGGCATAGCAGAGCTGTAAGCATGTTGTGCTCTTTTAGATACTAGACAGGCTTGATCTTGATTTTACGAGTGAGGGAAAATGCAAGAAAAAAAAAAATCAGCCGATATGGTGAATTAATGCGTTCTTGGTACGCGATTCATATTTCAGCCTCTGGCAAAAACCAATATTTTTCTAAGCAAAGTGGAGCTCAGCAGTCAGGTCTTACTGAGCCTTGAAGAGGGGGGGGGGGAAATCAACAATGCGACACAGTTAAAACCAGGGTCAGTCAGGTAGAATAACAGGTGGTGTCAAAGCTAATGAGGCAGCCATCTTTATTGTGATGTCACTTACAATACAAAGTCTGAGTGGCCTTACTGTAGCCACTGTGAAATCCCCAATGTAAAATCCAAAAAAAAATCTACAATTATACATGCTAATGACAGAGTTAAAAAGAACCATTTATTATTGAGACCTTATGGGGAAAAACTGGCAAGAACAGCAAATTTACACCCCATCTGCAAATAATATATATTTTAAAAAAAATTATTAAAAAAAAAAAATAAAAAAATATTCTGATTTGTAAAGGGCTTCGAAGTGTATTAGTGCCAGAACAGAGATGAAAAAAAATTCCCTTCCTCTCTTTATACTTTGCTGACTTCTACATGACACATTGTTACATAAGAAATGCTGATGCCCCTCTCGTTCTGCCTGCAGCTGCCACGAGAGGGCACTTAACAAATAGGGATCTATATACCCCCCTGGAGAAATCAATAATAAAATCAGCATGCAGTGAGCTCCGCCTGGGCGGCAATAGAGTATTTACACTTAGCTTGGGGCTTTCACTTGAACTGCTTAAAAGGAACCTGTCACATTGAAAATGCAGTTGGACCTACAGGCATGATGTTATAGAGCAGGAGGAGCAGACTGTATACAGTTATATGGGGAAAGATTCAGTAGAACTTGTATTTTATTCATTTATATCTTTGCTCATTCTGAGCAGAACAGTCCAATGGGCGGAGCTATCAGTGATTGACAGCTATCAATGAGGGGCGCATGAATAAAATACAAGTTATACTGCATCTTTCTCCATAAAACTAGATATCAATCTGCTCAGCTCCTCCTGCTTTATAACATGCTGCTTACAGCTTGGACTGCATTTTCAATGTGACATGTGGCTCATTGCTTGCCCCACATGGTGGTAACAAACTACCAGTGCAACCAGTGTCCAAAGAGGACATCAGGCTTGGTGCCCTATTTAAAGCTGTCATGGATTTCTAGCCTGTTGATTGAGGTTCATACTCTGTTCTAGCTATTCCTTGTGCTATTGACTCTAATCTTGACTTCGGCCTTGTTCCTGGATATCCCTCCTGCCTCATCCTTGGGATTGCTTACCTATTCAACTTTGGTTGCTGACCCTTGGTTCCATTCTTGGCTAGGTTCCCATCCTGACTGCTATCCTAGTGATGATCCTTGACTCTGATCTTGACTGTGCTACTGCTGCATCAGCACTAATCTCCGACTATTTTGGGGACTGCGAAAGGAAGAGTCCTCAGTATCTGCACCTCTGTCACCAAAGCAATTGTGGATTCTGGTTGCTTTACCCGCAATGAGAACTGCACGATTCTCTTTGCCCAAGCGAAAGAGCTGGTGACATCATCACCAGCTCGCTCATGCAGCTCGTTTAGACAAGCAGATCGTTGGGAATTGTTGATTTCTCATTCAGAATTTCACATTCCTATGTTACACGCAGAGTGAGGAGCGTTTAAACGCAATGAGAAGTGAGCGAGCCAACGATGATTTTTATGCCGGCTGATACTGAACGAAGAAGCGACATTACCGATTGTTTGAATGAATCGTTACCTGTAGAGAATCTACATCTCTCAAGAAGAGACATTACATGAAGGTTGAGAAAGATGTATACTGATGTAGACATCCATCTAAGGGAATCGGAGTGTGGGGGCAAATACTTTTCAATCGAAAAATCTAAGGCCTGACGCAGCACGGTACCAAAATGTATTTTTCTCTGAGTAACAGATTATGAAAATTAGGCATTTCCTGTATTAGTTATGTGTTCAGTTCTCTAGAGTCCGTAAAGATAAAAATCTCAGAACCACGGAAATCCCCTAAATATCCAAAATTTTAACAAGTGTTTTTTTATTCTTTAATAACCCCTTGTCGCCCCATGATGTACATCATATGAAAGAAGAGGTTAGCACAAAATGCCATACATGTACAGCATCTAGAAGGCACAGGCTCCGGAGCGAAGTCTGTGCCCCCCACTGCGGGAGTCGGTTGCTACTGACAGCCAGGGTCCTGCTGCAATGGCGGGGAGCAACACTGATTCTCCACTGTTAACCCATTACATGCCATGTTGCTTCCTTTAAGGGTTAAAGGGTTGTCCAAAACAGGAGCCAAAAAATGCTTTATTAAAACTGTACCACATCTGTTCACGGGCTAGGTCTGGTATGCAGTTCAGTTTAAGGCAATTGAAAGACCAAGCTGCAATGCCAAAGCCACTCCATGGATAGACAAGGTGCTATTTCTAGAAAAATATTGAACACTTTTGTAATCATAGACAACCAGTAATAGTGGTAGAGCTGGTCGAGCATGCTGTGTAGTAAAAGCATGCTTAAATCTGCTAGTTAAATGGTTTCCCTCTGACAAAATTCAGTACTGTCCCAGGACTCCCCTAAAGTAACACTGGGTACTAGTGCATCTTGTCTCCACCGGATGTATGGGTGAAGACATGGGTTAGGTGGATTGAGATACTGGGGAAGGCCTGGTGACGCCCACAGGTGCTGATTGGCTGATGCATGCTACGCTGTAGGAACCCGCTGTCAGTGTGCCATGTCCACTCGCATTGCCCTGGAAACCCAGCTGTTTGCGTTCCTGCTCTGGCGACCCCACTGCAGCTCCCATCTCTGCTCTCGACACATGCTGTACGTGTGTGTGGCCTCTCATCCGCGCAGACCGCTGCTGTCAGTGTCACCACAAGCGTAGGCTGTGCTCCTGGCCCCGCTGTGAGTGTTCCCTGCCGGCTCCCTACCACCTCTGCTGTGACTATGCTCCCCACTGCACTACCACCGCCCCTCTCTGCTGTAAAAGTCTGCAGTGGTGGGACGGCACGTCTTGGTCGTTGTGGTGGCTGGATGTTGCCTCACAGCTCTGTCCCCCTACGGATCGTGATGCCGCATGACAGTTCCTTTCCCACCCTGTGTGCCCTGTGTCAGGCGCCGCCACTGTTTTGGAAAGGCAAGAAGCCATGAAATCCGGCAAGTGACTGTGGGGACGGGACTGCAGACACACCAGCAGCCAGTTAGAAGCTAGGGGCCAGCCAGGAGGCATAAACTCCAACAAAGGCCAGTCAGCCCCTAGGTTCTGGTGGAGACAAGATGCACCAGTACTGTAACACTGACCCATCCAATATAGAGAGAATACTTTAGCATTAGCTAATGATGATAAAGAGTTCGGTCCCCAAGAGATGTCTGTCAGTATATACTGCACCTCCCCTACTATATCCAGGCGCGCTGTAAGGACTATAGTACTAATAGTCCTCTGGATACTATTGCCTCAGGGTCCACTGTAAAAGTAGCAGTAAGCACAGAAGCAAATTATAGAGTCTGCAGTCTTCATCTATCCCCAAGGACGTTTCTTGCTTCTTCATGTATATCTTTTTGTAGGAGATAAATCAAGTTTTTGATCCGAAGGGCCACGGAGAACTTAGGGCTCGCTATTTATCTTGGTCTGTCATTTCTCCGCTATTATGGGTGTCTCTACCTACTGGTCCTGGAATTCTTGAGTTTCTTTTTATTACACTTTGTTTTTTTTGTTTTTTGTCTTTGTGATTGCATTCTCCCCACAAACCACCACCACTGTAAGTCTAATCCATTGACTGGGGCTCATCGTGTCACTCTGACATGCCCGTCTGAGCCCCGCTTTTTAATCGTACTAATAACATTTAGTTTTAATAATTGTCTATACTGTGAAGGGCTGATTAAAAAGAAAAATCATCTTATTAAGACATATTCCCCTCCATTTCAGTAATTAGGACTAGAGTTGAGCGATTATTGAAATAATTAGGTTGGGAGTGAGCGATCTGATTTTAAAAAACTAATTGATTTGAGACTCTTGATTCTGACTTGCATTAAAAGTACTGGGATGGTGGTGGAGGGGGAATGCAAAGAGTACAATTGGGGGGGGGTCTCTAATTTGGCCTCCAGAAAACGGACATTTTTGGGCTATTTTTGATAAAAATCCTAACAGGATGATCCGATCCAGCAAAAGAGCCTTATTTTATTGCCTGTCCGATAACGACAAGTAACCCCAATTAGGACATAGAGTTGTCATAGAACACCCTATCCTAACAAGGGACGTCAAAATGGCTCATGATTGGTTAATTAACAGGTCTAGTTTCCCTATCAGAAATAAAAAAGAAAAAAAAACACGTTTGGGGATTTAAAATAAATAAATTCTAAAAACTTATATAACTATATGAACTTGATGGAAAGCTCTGCATTCTATCTAAGACTTAATATTAGAATTAGAAAATATGCAAAAACATTGTAACCAAAGAAAAGAGATTTCACCACCAGGTCAGTACATAGTTGGTGGGATGGCTCAGCTCTGCCATCTTGTGGCCACTTCATATTAGCTTTATATATTTTTTTTCTTCAGAGAAAAGTCAGTAATAGAAATATGTAAGACCCTTCTGGAACCTCCGTTGTTGGAAGCCTCTGTCTTTGTGGACCATAGATGGATTTTGGTGCAGTAGTTTTCAGATGATAAACTTCCTAGAGGAGTTATACAATAGTTCAGTGAACACATTTTATGGCTCAATAGATATAAAAGTTACTATATAAACAAGTCCCATCTACCACAGACTCCGTTACGTACTGCATTGCGCTGTGCACACCGTTAAGACTTAAGACTGGAGTAAAGCTAATACTGTATAGTAAATACAGTGCTAATGCAATGTAAAGGGGGTTTCTAGGGTAATATTATATAATGCTCAGAGAGAAACCTGTCTGGTTATATATCAAATTAGACTACTGACCGGTTACACATCAGTGTATATGATCATTCAGCGTTAATAGGTAGCCTTTCACACTCCAAAAACTAACTAGTTACCTGGCTTTATAATTAACCCAACCCTAGAAATAAGTGTGTGCACAGTCCAAGCCTCACTGCGGCAGACACGGATGTGTACTACTAACATCTGCACAACGTGATAGCCTTGTATATACTGTATAAGGGATAGGAAGGGCTGGCTAAGAGAACACAAGCTTTAGACAGTGTATATCACTCTTAGCTTAACCATTAAAGTCCCACTCTAGTTTCATTGTAGAATCACCTAAGGGCCAAAATAGTCCCAAAATTAATTTAACCCTTTGCAATCCAATTTTGGATTCAGGGTTTCCTAGGGGGTTTTCTCTTTCTGCCATTATACAATAGTGTCATCTGCTGGCTAAAGCCAGTACTGTGGTATGTGACATGCTGGAGAGGCCCCCCGACAACAGAGCGGCCAGTAATATACAGTAAGAATACCCTGCCGGACGTCTTCCGACATCGGAGCTGTACAGCCTTCAATTAGAATGTCTTTAGACGTCAGACAATGGATTAGAAAGGGTTAAGTCCAGTTAGTCCAAAAGGTGCCCAACTGACGGAGCGGATGAAGCGGCCATGGGTCGAATTGAGTATAGAGGATATTTGCCACCTTGTGCCATCTGTTCTCTCATGTCTGAAAGTCGTGATCACCCAAAAAGGTGAACCAATCCGTTATGGAGTAGGTGTCCCTATTGTAGATGGTTCCGTGTACATAGACAGGGGTTGTCCTGATGAAACAAAGCGTTCCCTACAGAAGCGGTCACACAATCATTTTTGTTTCCATCTTGGTGGTTTAGTTGCTGGTAGTTTGCAGTTATTCTACACTTGCAGTCCTGGATGCTTCTGCAAGCACTTATTTCTTGATGAGTTTGTGCTCCACTTATGCTTATACACAGAAGCCAATCTGGAGGGGGCGGGACAGGGGCAGAGCTAAGTTACGTAACTTAGCTCTGCCCCATCCCCTCCCATTGCAAATTGTGGAGAGAAGCGGAGAGTGAGCAGGAGCTCAGTGCACTGCTCCTGGCTCTTCCAGCTTCCTCCTCCTGCAGAGAGGGACACCATATATCGGCCGGGTGTGAAAACCCAGACGATATACGGTCGTCTGAATAAGCCCTTATAGTGTTTAGTCAGCGCACAAAATAGTTGCGCAATCACTTTTGTTATTCTTTTTATTAAGCAAGGTTAATGGCGAGTCAACTGGACTAATTGTCTAGGCAGATTTCCAAAAAATGCAATACAACGGCAATTGGATTACATTATTCCCATAACTGGAAAACCTTACGTGGCAGAAAAAAAACAGATATCATATTTGAATGCAGGGCACTAAAGTTACTATAAGCCGCCTATCTGCTTATTGGTTACGAATTTTGTATTGCACAGTGTAATTGCTCAAACAAGCGAAATTAACGATAGTTGTTCAATCTAAACATGTGACAACGACCAAACGACTCAAGAATTGTTCGCTTCTTGTTCACTTTCTGCAGGCATAAAAATCATTATTGGCTCATTCGCTTATTGTTCAGTTCAAACAACAATCGGTCAGTCCTGTATTCGCTTACACAGAGACTGAACGAGGCAACAATGCATTTACCAGTCTGAACAGGCAGACTGAGAGCAAATGAGTTCGGGTTGGCGGCACTCATTCGTCCACACCAGCATCGGCTCGTCTAACGGGACCTTAATGTACAGCGTGCATCAGGCAGTCAAAGACGTGCTGCTGCTATCTTTGTTTTCCAGGACCAGTGGGTCGCTTGAAAGTGCCGACCTAAAAAGCAGACAATGCCTGGGAACAGAATTTGCAGGTTGGTACAGGTAAGTAACACCCACCAAGTAGCAGCTTAAATATCATTTTTAAACCTCAAGTAAAATCCTTCTTCAGAACTAAATGTATAATGAAGTTTCAGTGAAGAGAGGCCAAATCTCCCAAATGGTCCATAAAAGTTTACATATGAATGAGCCTTTCCCCGTTCTACATTTCATCCTATCAGAACGTCTTGGCAATGATCAATACGTATTCCTCCACTAAAAGGTATTTACAGCAGGATATTTAGCAGAAAACATATTAAATGACAACTGAGCCTCAGATTCCAAAGTCCGGCTCATTAGCCGGAGCCAGAAAACGTCCCACTTCACCTAGCGAGGAAGGCATTGGCTCAGCACATTCCTCCCCGGTGTTGTGTAAATGTGCAGCTTGTTAGAAATGACCATGCCGTTTTATAGAAAGAAACACCATTTCTATAGAATAACGGGATTATGTGCAGCAGATTTCCTTTAATATATTAAGTTGAACCCAACAGAAAAAAAAAAAAAAAAAGATCGAGGCAAAATAACAAGGGAAAAGTAGAAAGGTGATGAAAGCCAGCAGAGCTGGGGGGGGACTTAGAGTAGTAAAAGAGCATGAACAACCCGCCCTTTATACAAGTCGCCGATCTACATGTGCAGGTTCTAGGCCAGAAATAAGCGCCCATCAATGACTTTGCAAGTTGATTGGCTCATTCAGCTCCATTTACATAGTGGGATTAGCTTTACTGTATGTGACCCAATGATTGTTAGATCATCAAAGCCATACAAATCCCTTTGCTTTTAGGAGGCATTACCAATAAGTGCCATCTGTCATATTTATGTAGGATGAGCATGCTCAAGAGCTGAACTCACTCCGCCCACAGCGGATGCTGGCTGCGTTATACAGCCGACACCCACCGGTACTGGAAATAACTGATTTGGGCTTTTAAACCACTTCAATGTAAAAAACAAGCCTTAATAAGACTAGGTCAACGGAAAAGATTAAAAAAAAAAGTTTTGGCTCATGGAAAGCAGGGAAGAAAAAGCCACCACAAAAACTGGCTATAGGGTAACTATACAATAGAAACAGACATTACAACTGCTATATGGTCCCTGGAGAGACGGGGCATATTTGCATTTTTCAGTATTGCAATGTAAGGTACATACGCTCTGGGTAGATGAACACAGCCGTCCAATTTTCAGGGGGGGGGGGAAAAAAACAAAACACTGTTCAAAAATTGGACAGCTGTAGCATCCAGTTATATAAATGGGTGTATGCAAAGTGGCCTTTTTTGTTTTTTTTAGGCCGCCTGCACATGGGCGGAAATCCCGCGGCGGGATTTCCGCCACTGAAAGCCTGCATAGGAGTGCAATACGCACTCCTATGCAGACAGCCGCAGTTTGGCCGCGCAAAATCTCACGCGGCAAACAAACCGCAGCATGTCCTATTTTTGTGCGGGGCTCGCAGAGCCTCGCACAGAAACGTCACTCACCCGGCCGCCAGCTCCGGTCTGCGCATGCGCCGGCTGCCGGCACATGAAAGAGCGGGGGCCGACGGGCGCAGGTGAGTACGCAGGTGCTCGGGTCGGGTCCCGCGGGTCGGGTCCCGCGGCGAGAATTCTCGCCACCGGATCCGACCCGCCCGTCTGCAGGCGGCCTTACACAGAAGAATAGTCCGAGTAAAATAAATGGCAGCATGTCCTATTCTTGTTCCATTTTCAGATGAGAATAGCACATCTCAATGTGTGGTCTCCTGCACATCAGACCGCACACGGACAGGATGCAAGTGGTACTTGAGAGTCTCGCGCGCTACTTTTTTTTAGTCGTCCATGTACCCTAAGGCCACCTTCACACATGCGTATTACGTGTGCTTTTTTGCACCAGTATTACGGAAAAGTGTTTAGGCCCAGTTGTGGGGCTACTGATTCATGGCATCAAAGATCCCAGGCGTCTAAAAGAAGGGGTAGCTGAGCTGAAAGGCACCACCACCACACTGCACAGGAAGTGGTCTCCAAAAACATTCCACCTCCTGTAGAGTGCGGAGGCCTCATATGGATTCAAAGTGAAAATGCCTGGTTTACATGCTCTACAGCTGGCACATGAAGTGTTTACCCACATGACCACTGCAAGCCAATCAGAGGCCCTACAGTATGACATGTTTATGGGACATCACCTGGTCTTTTGTCCCAGTGACGTCCCTTGTAAGGTGCCGTGGGGCTTGAATACCGAAAATGGTCCAATGCCACAATGGGTATATTGACTTGATATAGTTTTAGGCACAAGGCCCAAGACTATATTAAAAAAAAATGCTCAAAAAATCCCTTTAGCAGTTATATCCTGATTCCCCTTGAGATTCGTATGTTTATGAAGAAAAATAAGGGTTCATGCACATGACCATACCACTGCTCTATACACCCTCTGAGTCATAAAAAGAGACCTGGCGTATGGAGAGGAGTATATGGACTCTACCATACGAAGTTGACTTGGTATATGGAGGGTTCAGGGTACTGCTGGTAGCACTTAGTCTAGACAATTTAGGCAGTGTAGTTTGCTACTATAGTTGCTAGGGGCATAACCCATCAGCTAGTTAGATTAGACAGCTAATTTAATATCAGTGCCTATTACAGTAGATATTCTCATTTTATGTATATGTTAGCTCCTTATCCAGCAAGAGCCATATTATATGGGGCTCTTTTAGATTTAATGCTATATCAGATGGAGTATTACCTAGGATGAATATCACCATGAGGACTCACACAGGCGTGTGGGAGCTGCGTCATACAGTCTTAAAAGCCCATTAATTTACATTGGGCCATTCAGACACGCACTTTTTTTCAGGCGCATGACAAATGTAGCCTGTACTATTTTGGCACGTAATATGCCCATTATAAGCAATAAAGGTCTAGAATACACAGTATATAACTTGGTAGCTCGTAATGCAGGGACACATATACCCAGGTGAGTGAGCCCTAATACAGAGGAACTAGATGGCAGCAGGTTAGTTGCCTTTGACTTGGTAGTAGGAATCTGCAGAGACTCAGTATGCCGATCCATATACAACGTTGCCCCCATTAACGCAAACTCTCAGGATGACTTACCTGCTGACCCTCCAGCCAACACCTGCTGAGAAGCTTCTGTCCAAAAGCCAACTCGTGGGGAGACAGACATGGCGGCTAGAATCAGACGCAAGAAGGGTGCAGTAAAGCTGACCAGATATTCCTGCGAGAGAGAACACAGGGCATTAGTGAATAGTCACAGGTTATAATCAGCCCTGGAAATTCTATGCTGAAACAGTGAAATTCTTTCCATCACTTAGAGGAGTTTAAAAGGGGACTTGATGTCTTTCTAGAGAAGAAGGATATTACAGGATATCAATATTAGGTTAAGTGTCAATCCGGGTATATAGGAACGTAGGAACTATTAGGGGTTGATCCAGGGAACAGTCTGATTGCCATTAGGGAGTCGGGAAGGAATTTTTCCCCCAAAAGGGCTAATTGGCTTCTGGCCTTGGGGTTTTTTGCCTTCCTCTGGATCAACAAAGTAGGATAGACAGGCTGGACTAGATGGACAATGTCTTCATTCGGCCTTACATACTATGTTACTTACTTTGAGAATTTATTCCAGGGTTTTTTGTTAGAAGTGCCTAATCTTCTAGTATTTCATAGCACCATAGAGATCTCATGTCAGATCTCACCATAGAGGAAAAACATGGTCAATTTCTTTTTAAATTATAAAAAAAAAACAGCCCCACAGGTTGTGTGCGGTACTGCAGATCAGCTGTGTTTAATTCACCTGCAATCCCAAACCCAACCCATTACCAGGTGTGGTGCTGTGCCTGGAAGACAGCAGCTCGTTCTTCTAATTATAAACGGCCTTTTCGAGGGCACCTTGAGGGTGCGGGCAGACGAGCGCATAAACGGCGCGTTTTTGCGACCAAACGTATATACGTGACCATCTGAGGCAATGGTTTCGAATGTATTCGTTCACATGGGCGATTTTACGGCGCGTAAAAACGGCAATTCGAAAAAAAACGGAACATATGCGACCGAAATACGCGCCAACGCATATTTGATCGCCGAAAAGACCATTTGCAAAGTAGGAACAAACGAAAATACGCTTTCTAGCTCTGGTCGTGATCGGTGAAAAACGATCGCTCGGGCGATTATACGTTGCGCTCGTGCGAAAGTAAATACGCCTACGCTCGTCTGCCCGCACCCTCACACTGGCGAGAAAAACATTCGATGCGAGAGTGTCTACGTATGATTATCCAGCCAATGGTTTTTATTCTCATTTGTGATGTTTTCACTCCTACGATGCTGGGTGGAAAAAAAATAGCAGCATCTCCTTTCTTTTTGCGATATCGCCCATTGTTTTCAAGGAGAGCCATGCCTGCAGTTACAAGCACCGGCCACTACACATAGGTCGGTGCTGAGGCTTCTGCACCCTGGACCGATCAGCTGAGCGAGCGCATGCTGTCAGCGCCGCAAATACACAGAGGTCGACGCGGAAGCCTCAGCACCGACCTCTGTGTATTTGCGGTGCTCACAGCATGCGCCTGCTCAGCTGATGGGTTGGGGGCCTGAGTGACTAACCTCAGCCGATCAACTATTGATAACCTATCCCCAGGATGGCTCATCAATAGTATTTCACTGGAAAACCCTTTTAAGATGCTCTTGTCACAGAACGCTACACGCAGTTGTGTTAAACTTCTCTACATCTGTGTTTGTCATGTTCAAAGTGACCCTCTGGTTCTGGATAAACAAAGATGGCGGCACGGCTTCTTTGACTACCTGGCGCACACTGTCTATCAAGTCTATGCCTCCACAAGCTGCTCTGGACAGCACTGGTTAATCATAGCAGCACGTAGGGTCATAAGGCCCTTTTACACGGAACAATTTGTTCAAAAAATAGTTTGGTGAACGGAGTCAGTGGGCTTTCATTGATTCATACACATGTGCGTGTAGATACGCACGAGACATAGATCGCAGCATACGCGGTATTTACAAACGCCGGGCTCACACATAAGGGCGCCTTCACACTCTCGTTCCGATATCGCAATAACTTGTGTGAAACTACCCTTAGGTCAGGCTCACACAAGCGTGTTGTAAAACATTGCGTGTATAATGCAGTGTTTACCGCTGTGTAAGTCGGGGGATCGCGGCGTACCGCCTGACAGTATATCTCACGCACGCCGTCATGCGCAGTCTTCTTGGGTTCTCCCGCTCTGTTGTGTAGTCACATTGTACACAGAAGCGGCTCATATCCAATGTTTATTACGCGTCAGTAGAGACCAATAGGATTTATTGTGTGTACAACCCAGTAAAATAGAACATGCTGCGTTATTTCCGCATGTATTAGGCGTCATGCGCACAGCTCTGACGGACTCCACCAGCAGAATATGGCAGCTGAGTCCGCTACTGCGCCCCCCCATACTCACCACTCCGGATCTGCTGTACATGTCCCACCTGGCGGCCCGGCGCATATATATGCAGTAAAGCGCATGACACGGCTGGCGGGGATGCATATTCACACAATACTTCCGCTATGCTGACAACAGAAGTATAGCGTGACGGACGTCTTCCATTGACTACAATGTATTCCGCAGCAAATAAGAGCATGCTGCGTTTTCTTTCCTGCGTTAGAATTCCACAGCATGAACATAGAGCTATTAGGTTTAATAGAATCTAACAGCTTCGAGACGCCGTGGATTTCCGCCGCATAAAACGCAGCAGAAATCAGTCCCTGGGCGTCAGCCCTTATACCCAAATGTGAATGGATCAATGCATTTTCACTGACTGCATTCACCATGTATTATGTGTGCGTACATCACGCGTGTACATTATGCTGGTGTGAGCTGCCCTCAGACTAATGATGCACACTAACACACTGTGGGCACCAGGTGGTCCCAGAAGCTGCTGCGGCCATCTTTGTTTCTCCAGGACTGGAGGGTGGCTCTACAGCGGTAACTAACCACTGCTGCAGTGTACATGTACACACCAGCTCCTCCGCCCGCTGGCCGGCAGCTAAGTGATTTCTGGTGCAGGCATTTATTACAGACTAGAGCTACTGCTGGTGGTGCTGCAGGGGGCGCTCTTCTGTACCTACAGGAGATGTGCTGCTGCTGCTGCTGGGAACTTCCTCTGGACTCTCATACAGAAGAGCTACCGGCAGGCAGCCACACTGCTGCAGGCGGCGCTCCCCGCGCTCACACCCGATTGGTGCATGCTCTGCCAGCAGGCCCTTTAAAAGGTGGATCTTGAAGCTATAACGTCATTGGCTGCGTTGCGTGTCAAGCCTCATTCTGGTAGGCAATTGGGAGTAGTGTACATGTTTTATACCAAAGCCCCCTGATGATGTCATAACCATGGTGGGAGGAGCCAGGCTCAGTACAACAGCCGTAGTTTCAGCTGCTTCTCCTCCCGACATCCCCAAATACACCCAGATACCAACAACTGCTTTACAATACTGCGCTGCAGTCAGAGTGATGCGGGCAGGAGTACCAGCCTGTCCAGGAGTTAGTAGAGCTGTGTGTGTAATGTGCACGGAGCAGAGCTGTGTGTGTAATGTGCACAAAGCTGAGCTGTGTGTAATGTGCACAAAGCTAGAGCATCCCGTGATTTTTTTTGTACTTCTTCAACATTGCATCAATGAAAACATGGCAGATAGGAAGGAGACCAGTGTGAATCATTGATTTCATAATCTGCCTTTTTTACTGACTTCACGCAAAAATCGAGGGATTTTCTCACTCATGTGAAGCACCCTTATGTTTAAAACCCCATAAACAATGATGATACATTACAAGCAGCTCCTGCGCGCGTGGTTTAGGGCTCGTTCGCACCAGCATTCGCCCTCTCAGGGTTTCCGCTGCCTTTGTTCCATTTTTGGAATTAAAACAATTAAACGGCTCCATTTTTTCCCCATTCATTTCAATTTTTAAAAAAAAATGGAACGCCTCCAGTTCGCTTCTGTCCCGTCAGGTTTTCGTTTTTTAAACAGAATAATCTCGCAGACTGCGCCATTTATTCTAGTATAAAGAAAGAGGCAACCTAAAGGGATGAAAGCAAAGGGAAGGTTTTCCATTGTTTAAAAAAATCCAGTGAAAGCAATGGAGAAAAAAATGGCCGGTTAAATTCCGTCTGCTCTGAAAACAGAACAGCGAGACGGAAGGCCGGAGCGCAGGCTGAGCGCTGGTGCCAATGTTTGTGTCTGGGTTAACATAAAAAAAGCGTACTGCCTCACTGTAAACTGATTTTCTTAATAAAGTTTTGTAGCAGAACACTTTTTTAAACACACAGAAAAGTGCGTCCGTGTAATTAGACATGCGGGGGAGGGGGCTCAATACATGCAACACATGCAGCTCAGGAAATCATACAAAGCCCGGTGTCCTAATGCTTAGTAAGCGGCCCCCAATGTTTACATCAGACAACATGCTCTAATACCTTCTTTATTGTTTGAAAACATCTACCCTTCACAGATGGCTGAAATGTGACATGAAGCACGTACATCCCTGCTGCAGTCACACTACACACACAGCTCTGCTGCATGCAGATCTCTGCTGCAGGCACACTGCACACATAGCTCTGCTGCATGCACATCCCTGCTCTAGGCACACTACACAAACACAGCCCTGCTGCATACAGAACACACATATCCCTGCTGCAGGCACACTACATATACAGCTCTGTGCATGCAGATCCCTGCTCTAGCCACACTACAAACACAGCTTTGCTGCATACAGATCACACATATCCATGCTGCAGTCACACTACACACAGTTCTGCTACATGCTGATCCCTGCTCTAGGCACACTACACACACACCTCTGCTGCATACAGATCACACATATCCCTCCTGCAGTCACACTACACACACACACCTCTGCTGCATACAGATCACACATATCCTTGCTGCAGTCACACTACACACACAGCTCTGCTGCATGCAGATCTCTGCTGCAGGCACACTGCACACATAGCTCTGCTGCATGCACATCCCTGCTCTAGGCACACTACACAAACACAGCCCTGCTGCATACAGAACACACATATCCCTGCTGCAGGCACACTACATATACAGCTCTGTGCATGCAGATCCCTGCTCTAGCCACACTACAAACACAGCTTTGCTGCATACAGATCACACATATCCATGCTGCAGTCACACTACACACAGTTCTGCTACATGCTGATCCCTGCTCTAGGCACACTACACACACACCTCTGCTGCATACAGATCACACATATCCCTCCTGCAGTCACACTACACACACACACCTCTGCTGCATACAGATCACACATATCCTTGCTGCAGTCACACTACACACACAGCTCTGCTGCATACAGATCCCTGCTGCAGGCACACTACACACACAGTTCTGCTGTATGCACATCCCTTCTCTAGTCACACTACACACACAGCTCTGCTGTATGCACATGCCTGCTCTACTCACACTACACACACAGCTTTGCTGCATGCACATTCCTGCTCTAGTCACATTACACACACAGCTCTGCTGCATGCACATCCCTGCTCTAGTCACACTACACACACAGCTCTACTTCATACAGATCACACAAAGCCCTGCTGCAGTCACACTACACACACAGCTCTGCTACATACAGATCACACATATCCCTCCTGCAGTCACACTACACACACGACTCTGCTGCATACAGATCACACATATCCCTGCTGCTGGCACACTACACACACAGCTCTGCTGCATGCAGATTCCTGCTGCGGGCACACTCCACATACAGCTCTGCTGCATGAAGATCCCTGTTCTAGTCACACTACATACACAGCTCTGCTGCATACAGATCACACGTATCCCTGCTCTAGTCAAACTACACACACAGTTCTGCTGTATGCACATCCCTTCTCTAGTCACACTACACACACAGCTATGCTGCAGGCACACTACACACACAGCTATGCTGCATGCAGATCCCTGCTGCAGGCACACTACACACATAGCTCTGCTGCATACAGATCACACAAAGCCCTGCTGAAGTCACACTACACACAGCTCTGCTGCATGCAGATCACACATATCCCTGCTGCAGGCACACTACATACACAGCTCTGCCGTATGCACATCCCTGCTCTAGTCACACTACACACCCAGCTCTGCTACATACAGATCACACATATCCTTGCTGCAGCCACACTACATACACAGCATTGCTGCATACAGATCACACATATCCCTGCTGCAGGCACACTACATACACAGCTCTGCTGCATGCAGATCCTTGCTCTAGTCACACTGCACACAGCTCTGCTGCATACAGATCACACATATCCCTGCTGCATGCAGATCCCTGCTGCAGGCACACTACACACCCAGCTTTGCTACATACAGATCAAACATATCCCTGCTCTAGTCACACTAAACACACAGCTCTGCCGTATGCACATCCATTCTCTAGTCACACTACACACACTGTTCTGCTGCATGCAGATCCCTGCTGCAGGCACACTAAACACACAGCTCTGCTGTATGCACATGCCTGCTCTACTCACACTACATACACAGCTCTGCTGCATACAGATCACACATATCCCTGCTGCAGTCACAATACACACACAGCTCTACTACATACAGATCACACATATCCCTGCTGCAGGCACACTACATACACAGCTCTGCTGCATGCAGATCACACATATCCCTGCTGCAGGCACACTACATACACAGCTTTGCTGCATGCAGATCCCTGCTCTAGTCACACTACACACAGCTCTGCTGCATACAGATCACACATATCCCTGCTGCATGCAGATCCCTGCTGCAGGCACACTACACATACAGCTCTGCTGCAAGCAGATCCCTTCTCTAGTCACACTACACACACTGTTCTGCTCAAACATATCCCTACTGCAGGCACACTAAACACACAGCTCTGCTGTATGCACATGCCTGCTCTACTCACACTACACACACAGCTCTGCTGCAAGCAGGTCCCTGCTGCAGGCACCCTACACATACAGCTCTGCTGCATGCAGATCCCTGCTCTAGTCACACTACACACAGCTCTGCTGCATACAGATCACACATATCCCTGCTGCATGCAGATCCCTGCTGCAGGCACACTACACATACAGCTCTGCTGCAAGCAGATCCCTGCTCTAGTCACACTACACACCCAGCTTTGCTACATACAGATCAAACATATCCCTGCTCTAGTCACACTAAACACACAGCTCTGCTGTATGCACATGCCTGCTCTACTCACACTACACACACAGCTCTGCTGCATACAGATCACACATATCCCTGCTGCAGGCACACTACACACATAGCTCTGCTGCATACAGATCACACAAAGCCCTGCTGAAGTCACACTACACACAGCTGTGCTGCATGCAGTTCAAACATATCCCTGCTGCAGGCACACTACATACACAGCTCTACTGCATGCAGATCCCTGCTCTAGTCACACTACACACACAGCTCTGCTGCATACAGATCACACATATCCCTGCTGCAGTCAGACTACACACAGAGCTCTGCTGCATACAGATCACACATATCCCTGCTGCAGTCACAATACACACACAGCTCTGCTGTATGCACATCCCTGCACTAGTCACACTACAAACACAGCTCTGCCGTATGCACATCCCTGCTCTAGTCACACTACAAACACAGCTCTGCCGTATGCACATCCCTGCTCTAGTCACACTACAAACACAGCTCTGCCGTATGCACATCCCTGCTCTAGTCACACTACACACCCAGCTCTGTTACATGCAGATCACACATATCCCTGCTGCAGCCACACTACATACACAGCTCTGCTGCATACAGATCACACATATCCCTGCTGCAGTCACAATACACACACAGCTCTGCTACATACAGATCACACATATCCCTGCTGCAGGCACACTACATACACAGCTCTGCTGCATGCAGATCCCTGCTCTAGTCACACTACACACAGCTCTGCTGCATACAGATCACACATATCCCTGCTGCATGCAGATCCCTGCTGCAGGCACACTACACATACAGCTCTGCTGCAAGCAGATCCCTGCTCTAGTCACACTACAAACACAGCTCTGCCGTATGCACATCCCTGCTCTAGTCACACTACAAACACAGCTCTGCCGTATGCACATCCCTGCTCTAGTCACACTACACACCCAGCTCTGTTACATGCAGATCACACATATCCCTGCTGCAGCCACACTACATACACAGCTCTGCTGCATACAGATCACACATATCCCTGCTGCAGTCACAATACACACACAGCTCTGCTACATACAGATCACACATATCCCTGCTGCAGGCACACTACATACACAGCTCTGCTGCATGCAGATCCCTGCTCTAGTCACACTACACACAGCTCTGCTGCATACAGATCACACATATCCCTGCTGCATGCAGATCCCTGCTGCAGGCACACTACACATACAGCTCTGCTGCAAGCAGATCCCTGCTCTAGTCACACTACACATCCAGCTTTGCTACATACAGATCAAACATATCCCTGCTCTAGTCACACTAAACACACAGCTCTGCTGTATGCACATCCCTTCTCTAGTCACACTACACACACTGTTCTGCTCAAACATATCCCTACTGCAGGCACACTAAACACACAGCTCTGCTGTATGCACATGCCTGCTCTACTCACACTACACACACAGCTCTGCTGCAAGCAGGTCCCTGCTGCAGGCACCCTACACATACAGCTCTGCTGCATGCAGATCCCTGCTCTAGTCACACTACACACAGCTCTGCTGCATACAGATCACACATATCCCTGCTGCATGCAGATCCCTGCTGCAGGCACACTACACATACAGCTCTGCTGCAAGCAGATCCCTGCTCTAGTCACACTACACACCCAGCTTTGCTACATACAGATCAAACATATCCCTGCTCTAGTCACACTAAACACACAGCTCTGCTGTATGCACATCCCTTCTCTAGTCACACTACACACACTGTTCTGCTCAAACATATCCCTACTGCAGGCACACTAAACACACAGCTCTGCTGTATGCACATGCCTGCTCTACTCACACTACACACACAGCTCTGCTGCAAGCA
This sequence comes from Eleutherodactylus coqui, assembly GCF_035609145.1. NCBI lineage: Eukaryota > Metazoa > Chordata > Amphibia > Anura > Eleutherodactylidae > Eleutherodactylus > Eleutherodactylus coqui. The sequence continues at coordinate 185,814,310 of NC_089842.1, forward strand.
GGTCCCTGCTGCAGGCACCCTACACATACAGCTCTGCTGCATGCAGATCCCTGCTCTAGTCACACTACACACACAGCTCTGCTGCATGCAGATCACACTAATCCCTGCTGCAGCCATACTACACACACATCTCAGCTGCATGCACATCCCTGCTCTAGTCACACTACACACAGCTCTGCTGAATGCAGATCCCTGCTGCAGGCACACTACACATACAGCTCTGCTGCATGCAGATCACACATATCCCTGCTGCAGTCACACTACACATACAGCCCTGCTGTATGCACATCCTCGCTCTAGTCACACTACACACACAGCTTTGCTATATACAGATCACACATATCCCTGCTGCAGTCACACTACACGTACGGCTCTGCTGCATGCAGATCACAGACATCCATGCATATAACAGAAATTCCTGCTGCAGGCACACTACACACAGCTCTGCTGCATGCATATCACAGACATCTATGCTGCAGGCACACTACACACACAGCTCTGCTGCACTCCCCCCTAGTACACCTGCGGACTCGCCACCTACCCAACCACAGTCCAGGGTCTGGCTCCTCCCACACACGTGACCCCGCATGTGCTGATGACGTCCTCACAGGTCCTCCATCCTCCAGGATGCAGCAGTGAGTACTCAGTGTGATTCTGTGCTGTGGGAGCAGCAGAGGGAACAGATCTGGGTGAAGAGGGACTGATGTATGTGGCAGTATCTGTCCTGCTGTAGAGCAGTGTCCGCAGCCTGGGGCTCTACTACCGCTCCTTCGCAGGGCATGATGGGATTTGTAGTTTTACTACAGTTGTAGGGCTGCAGTAGTGAGAGCGGAGCTCCCACTGTTCCAACATGATGCCTGCTGACTACATTGTGTACCTCCCAGCAGAAGGCATCCTGGGCTGTGAGGGGGCAGTCACACTGCTTTCACTAAACATCAGCTATTTATGCTGGTAAAAGTCTAAAAGCATCTCCTTTCTCCTACTTTTACACATACGACTGCTCACCCACTTGGGGTCGTTCACACGGAGCGCAAATGCTGCCGATGTTCTGCACCAAGGGTACAGCGCAGTCAGCCGGCCACCGCTGCTGGTCAGGTGATGCAGAAGTGTGCCGCCTGTCACCAGGGTAGTGGCAGCACTGAGCAGCAGTCCCCGGCTCCTGGTATTCGGAGGTGAGAGGAGCCCGTTATGTGCCGACATCAGCTGCACCCAAATCAGGATCGCCCCCCGCCGTGCCCATTTGCTGTGGATTCTGCAGCGGATCTTCCCCAGCATGTGGGATGGCAGCACTAGCGGACACAGAGGAAGCAGTGTGCATTCTGCTATGCAGGCTGCCTACACGCAGCCAGGCGCAATATTGTGTGCGCCAATGTGTGCTTTCTCGCCGACGTGAGACGGTTTTTCTGTTAAAAATGACCATTTTCCCTGTGACTTTTCACACGCGCGAGAAACGTGCGTTTTTATCTGCTCTGCGCTTCCCGTTTTATGTGCTCCCCATAGTAACCTGCATTAACCCCCTATTTTGGTCATGAGGACGCAACAATTTTGGGGATTTTCATCTCTACGTTTCAAAAGCTATAACTTTTTAATTTTTTCATTGACTCGTATAAGGGCTTGTTTTTTGCGTGGCGACCTGTAGTTTATATTGGGGCCATTTTTGGGTACACAGACTACATCGTGTACAGCGTTAATCATGCAGCATAAATGACACGATACGTTTTTTCTGCAGGTCGGTACGATTATACCAAAAATTTTTTAAAAATGTTTTTCCAACTTTCACAATGTAACCCCCCCCCCCCCCCCTTTGGAAGTTCTGTTATTTTCTTAATTCCTGCATTCCAAGTCCTCTGACGTTTTTATTTTTCAATAGACGGAGCTCTGTGAGGGCTTGTTTTCTGCTAACGAGCTGTAGTTTTGGGGTACATACGGCTTTTGTGCTTTTTTTTAGAAGGCAAAATGAAAAAAATAAGCATTTTGCCTCAGTTTTTATATATTTTTTTTAACCCCTTAGGCCTCGTTCAGACGAGCGTGTTTTCGCACGCAAATACCCGCGCACAAAACTGCGCGCCTATTTCAAACTATGGAGTTCCTATGAAGTGTTCACATGGGCGTGTTTTTAGTGCGTGCGAACGCGCGCAGCAACGAATAAAGGACATGCGTACCAGTTTGGTCCGTACTGCGCTGCTCTTAACATTGGCTCCTATGGGACACGCTGCACGCGAGTCCGCTCGTGTGAACGACCCAATAGACAGCAATGTAAATTTTTTTTTTTTTTTATGCTAAAGCTAAATGCTTTTGTGTCTTTCCCTTTGCATAAAGCACTCCATGTTGTGTTCCGGATGTGTTTGGTTGTAAACACCAATAAACTATGTGCAGCCTGTTATATAAAGGAAGAAACTTAGTAATCCAAAGTTCGCTGGGGCGCCAAAAATCGTGTGTCTCACAACTATCAATACTTAAAATACTGGCGCTGTGTATATTGGCTGGGATGCTGATACAGCTCAAGGTATGAAGCGCATCTACATGCGCTCCATGCAGCCAACATCACATTTGCTAACACGCATATGTAAAGCACGGACCTTTGTTCACGCTTTTCTGCGCGCGTTTACACGCGAATTAACGCATACGCTCGTCTGAACGCACCCTTAGTGATGGAGCTTTTTTGCTTCCTTCCATTTTCGTTTTTTCCTCCTCCCTTTTAAAAAATCATAACTGCTTTATTTATCCATCGACGTCGCTGTATGAGTGCTTGTTTTTTGCAGGACGAGTTGTATTTTTCAATGCTGCTATTTAATGTACCATATAATGTACTGAAAAACTATTAAAAAATTCAAAGTGGAGAGAAATGGAATAAAAAAACGACATTCCGCCATCCTTCAGTGCGTTTGGTTTCTACGGCGCACAAACTGCAACAAAAATGACGTGATAACTTTATTCTACGGGTCAGTACAATTACTACGATACCAAGCTTTTAGAGCTTTTTTTTTTTTCTCTCTGTAGTACTTGTATTTAGAGATGAGCGAACGTACTCGGTAAGGGCGATTTCGCAATCGAGCACCGCGGTTTTCGAGTACTTCACTACTCGGGTGAAAAGTACTCGGGTGCGCTGTGGGGCGGGGGGTTGCAGAGGGGAGTGGGGGGTAGCAGCGGGGAACAGTGGGGAGCCCTCTCTCCCTCTCCCCCCCCACTCCCCGCTGCAACGCTCACCCACAGCGCACCCGAGTACTTTTCACCCGAGTAGTGAAGTACTCGAAAATCGCGGTGCTCGATTGCGAAATCGCCCTTACCGAGTACGTTCGCTCATCTCTACTTGTATTATTTTTTTAAATTAAATTATTTTTTGTGTCCATTTTCTGCGCACAAGAACTTTTTTATTTTTCTGTCGACATAGTTGTGTGAGGGTTCATTTTGTGTGGTACATCCTGTAGTTTCCATTGGTACCATTGTTGCATACAATTGACTTTTTGATCGCTTTTTATTAGATTTTTTTCTCAGAGATAGTGACCAAAAAAGTGCATTTCTGTCGTTCTTTATTTTCTTTTTTCAGACCACGTTCATTGTTTGCGGTAAATAATACATTACTTTGATAGATCAGACTTTTACAGATGCAGCGATACCAAACACGTATTTTTGGTTTATTATGTTGATTTTTTTTTACTTACAAATATGGCAAAAGAGGTTTTTTTTTCAACTTTTTTTTAACTTTTTTTTTTTTTTTTTTTAACAATTACTAAAACTTTATTGCTCTTATTTTCACTTTTTTAAGCTCCCGTGGGGGACTACAACATGCGATGAGTCGTTAGGATACGCTGATACCAAACATGTGGGATTTTAATTTTTTTATACTAATAGAGGAAAAAGCACAAAAAGTGTGGGGTTTTTTGTTTTTGTTTTTGTTTTTTTTTACATAGTAGATTTGTACCATAGCAGCTTTGATAAAGCATTGCGGGACCTGTTGTAATAGCGATTATGTGCAATGGCAAGCTGGGACACCTGTATCTGGCATCATGTTGCCATGACAACCCATCGCCGCCCCCCCCTCTTCCTCACGATTACATCACGGGGGTCTGATGACTTCACAGAGCGAGCACTTTCAGACGTTTCTTCGGAAGACGCTAAAGTACCGCCAACTGGTCTGCAGTACCAGAAGAATCGGGTTCTACTATTTATTTCCTTATGTGACTACACAGGGAAAAGTAGTCGACATTACACTGCTGTGTAAGCTGTCTAACACGAAATCTGCCTTCGTTGCCCATAGCAGCCAATCGCAGCGCGGCCTTTCAGTATCTTATATATAAAACGTAAAATCTGCTTCTTTGAGTCGTATACAATCCACAGTTCTGGCTCGTTTTGAGTGACATTTAGCATGAGTGTTCCTCAGCACCCAGCGACAAAAACTGGCCCGAATTTTTCTTTAATTTCTTAGGCCTCATGTCCACAAGAAAAATCTGATCCGCTGCGGATTTGTAACGCGGATTTGGGCTGCGGATGCAGTGCGGATGCACTGTAATTGTCTTTTATTTTTCATGCGGGAGATGAATTGAGCTATGTGCTCTATGAGCTCCCGCACGCGTGATCCGCACTAAAATGGAGTATGTCAATTTTTTTCATGCTCCAGAAATTTTTTAATTCACTTTTAAATACCATCCACAGGTATTTATCTACCCGCGGGTGGTCAATGCATTCCTATGGGGCGCGGATCCGTGTGCGGGAAAAACGCTGCGGCTTTTAATCAGGCCCGCCGCGGCTTCTTCATGTAGAATCCGTAGCGGGTCCCTCCTTTCCCACGGACATGAGGCCTAAAAATCAGAATAAACTCACCTGTTCCGGACGATGCGGATCTTCCTTCCTTCGCGGCCGGATCTTCTTTCTTCGGCCCGGCGGATGTGCTCGGCACGCCGACGCTGGGCCGAAGAAAGAAGATCTGGCCGCGAAGAAGGGAAGAACCGCATCGTCCGGAGCAGGTGAGTTTAATTCTGGTATGGGTCTCCGGACGGCTTCCATAGGCTTCAATAGAAGCCTACGGGAGCTGTCCCCGTGGGAGACACGCACGAAAATGGAGCATGTCCATTTTTGTTTCCCGCACGCGGATCCGCACCTGACGGGAAAAATGACATCCGCAGGTATTTAACTACCTGCAGGTGTCCAATGCATCCCTATCGGGCGTGGATCCGCGTGCGGGAAAAACACTGCGGATTTTAAGCCCGTGGACATGAGGCCTTATACTACTGAGGTAAAATAAGGTGACCAGATGTTACCAGGGTTAAAGCGGGACAAAGGGGTGTGGTCAGAGACGGGGTTAAAAAAAGACAGGTAGCAAATTCCACAGCATTTCTGCATCCAAAAAAAACGGTCAAAATCCATACCATTGGTACCCGCAGCTGATGTCATACTATGCGGCGCTCCCCTCCCCTCCTCCACAGGCTTACTGCTGGCCGCGCTTCCCGACATCCGCTTCCCAGCGGCCTTTACTGACCTCACCTAAGCAGGCTGCTGGGAGCTGGGGGGCGCTGACTGCAGGAAGCCTTCGGAGGAGGTGAGGGGGAGCTCCGCATAGTATGACATCAGCTGCGGGTACGCAGCTGATTTCCAGTCAAAATCCGCTCCAATGGTACAGATATTGACAGTTTTTTTTTTATGGTTCAAAAAGTATTTAATTTAATACGCCTTATAACACTGGAATAATGAAGCATTGACATAAACTCCCACCCTCTCCCCGTCCCTTGTCCGCAACAAACAGCCGGAGGGGAAGAGAGAAGGGGCAGGGAATTTAGCAGTCACGCTGCAAAGCTTTCTCCCACCTCCCTTCTCCAGCCGCTGTCGTTGGCTCCCATAGGAGTCTATGGCAGCGGCCGTGGTCCGGCCACAAAGTTAGTTCCAGGGCTAGCTTTTTCTGCCTGGCACTATATTGGCCGGCTGGGTGCTTTTACACCGAGGAAATAAATTGTAGCACATATCGTCCGGCCGTGAAATGCGCTCGTGTGAATAAGCCCTACGGGAGACAAGGAGGGGAGGGAGTTTTACCCAGTGTAAATCCACCACCAAATTACTGTTTCAAATCTTTTCTAATTGGTGTTTCAAGTCTGAGACCTTCTATTGTGGTGTGAAAAACCTCTGGTGCCAGGCCTCCAACCTAGATGAAGAGCAAAACTGTACCCACGTTGCCCGTAAACTATAAAACTTGGAAAATGTGTTGTTGCTACCAGTACACAGCTCCTCCATGTATTTAAGATTGTCCAAAGCCTCCAAGCACATCATCTTCATGGGGGCCTTAGAGGATTTCCACTTTCTGGGGATAATCTGTCTCATTGCTATTAGGAAAAAGTTTAAAAGGTCCAGTTTTGTCTTGACAATGGGGCCCGGCATCACCGAGAGTTGACTGTTTTTATAAGATATGAATTTTGCTGCGAAAATTTCAGCTGCGGACATTCCGCAGCATTTCCACCACATGTAAGGTGCGCAGCTACGTTCAGAGCGGCCTCAGTAGTAATAGTTGACCCCCACAGTGGCCTCAGTAGTAATAGTGACTCCCCACTGTAGCCCCAGTAGTAATAGTGACCCCCACAGTGGCCTCAGTAGTAATAGTGACTACTCCCTCCCCCCCCCCCCCAGAATAGCTTCAGTAGTGATAGTGACCCCAACAGTAGTAATAATGAGACCCCCCATTGTAGCCTCAGTAGTAATAGTGACCCCCACAGTGGCCTCAATAGTAATAGTGACCCCCCCCCCACACACACACTGTAGCTTCAATAGTAATAGTGGCCCCAGTGGTAAAAGTGACACCCCCCCCCCCACAGTAGCCCCAGTAGTAAAAGTGACCCCCCCCCCACAGTGGTCCCAGTAGTAAAAGTGACCCCCCCCCCCACAGTGGGCCCTGTAGTAATAGTGACCCCCCCCACAGTGGGCCCTGTAGTAAAAGTGACCCCCCCCCACAGTGGTCCCAGTAGTTTAAGTGACCCCCCCCCACAGTGGCCCCCGTAGTTAAAGTGACCCCTCCCCACAGTAGCCCCAGTAGTAATAGTGACCCTCACAGTGGCCCCAGTAGTAATAGTGACCCCCCCCCCCCCGCACTGTGGCCTCAGTAGTATTAGTGACCCCCCCACAGGGGCCTAAGTAGTAAGTGACCCCCCCCCCAGTGGCCTCAGTAGTAATAGTGACCCCCACAGTGGCCTCAGTAGTAATAGTGACCCCCCCCCCTACAGTGGCCTCAGTAGTAATAGTGACCCTCCCCCCCTACAGTGGCCTCAGTAGTAATAGTGACCCCCCCCCTACAGTGGCCTCAGTAGTAATAGTGACCCCCCCCTACAGTGGCCTCAGTAGTAATAGTGACCCCCTCCCTACAGTGGCCTCAGTAGTAATAGTGACCCCCCCCCTACAGTGGCCTCAGTAGTAATAGTGACCCCCTCCCTACAGTGGCCTCAGTAGTAATAGTGACCCCCTCCCCACAGTGGCCTCAGTAGTAATAGTGACCCCCTCCCTACAGTGGCCTCAGTAGTAATAGTGACCCCCCCCCTACAGTGGCCTCAGTAGTAATAGTGACCCCCCCCCTACAGTGGCCTCAGTAGTAATAGTGACCCCCCCTACAGTGGCCTCAGTAGTAATAGTGACCCCCCCCTACAGTGGCCTCAATAGTAATAGTGACCCCCCCCTACAGTGGCCTCAGTAGTAATAGTGACCCCCCCACAGTGGCCTCAGTAGTAATAGTGACCCCCCACAGTGGCCTCAGTAGTAATAGTGACCCCCCCACAGTGGCCTCAGTAGTAATAGTGACCCCCCACAGTGGCCTCAGTAGTAATAGTGACCCCCCCCCCCCCAGTGGCCTCAGTAGTAATAGTGACTCCCCCCCCCCCCACAGTGACCTCAGCAGTAATAGTGACCCCCCCACAGTGACCTCAACAGTAATAGTGACCCCCCCCCCACTGGCCTCAGCAGTAATAGTGACACCCCCACAGTAGCCCCAGCAGTAATAGTGACCCCACCCAGTAGACCAGGCAATGATAGTGCCCCACACAGTTGCCCCAGCAATCATAGTTACCCCCCCCCCCCCCCCCCACACACACACACACACACAGCAGCCCCAGCAAGGGTAGTGACCCCCCCACATAGTACTAGCACTCCCCTTTAGTTCTATATGCTCACCCTCCTCCTGGTCTTCACAGCGCCAATGCTCCCCTTAGCTCTGCTGCCGTTGACGGGAAGTCTGTGCACCCAAAGGGGGACTGTCCCGCCTAAATCGGGACATCTGGTCACCTTAGATAAAATAAAAGCTGCGCTGGGATTGGTTGCTATGGGCAACAAAGGAAGATTGGTGCGGCCTTCTGTTCTGTGGCTCATCCTGTATTTCAATGGACATGACCACGGACAGCTCGCTGCGGAGGCCAGGCGACCCTGTTCTCAGGATATTTATATCTTGACAATATCAAGTCTCATTCAAGTCACCTTCACACTGGCGATAATATCTGGCGATTTTCTCATGCTGCGAGAGTGAGTGAAAACACATGATTATGAATTTCAATGGTTTCATTCTCATTTTTGATGTTTTCACTCCTGAGATTCTGCGTGAAAAAGAAAAATCACAGCATGCCCATTCTTTTTGCGATTTCACCCAATTGAAAGCAATGGGAGAAAATCACGATCCCCTGCCTCAGGTGTGACAGCGCCGCAGGGATGTGAGGCAGTCACATCCAGGGGTTCCACCTTGTTCTCAATGGTGACCCCTGCAGCAGCGCTGGCCCCATTGAGAACATAGGGAGAACATCGCGATCTCCTGCCGCTGCTGTGACAACAGCGGAAGGGAATTCCTTCATTCCTTTTCAAGCAAAAACACCTTGCTTCTGTAAAATTCCTCTCGCATGAGTGCCACGTGCCATAGAGGATCGGAAAATCTCCTATTGCTTTCAATAGGAAATCACCCCCTCAAGCACATAGCTCGGTATGCGAGGGCCATGCGATGCGTTAAAGCTCCCATTGTAATCAGTGCGTTCTGAGGAGTGGGTAGCAAAACCAAAGCAAACGGAAACCATAGTTCTTTTTCTAACCGATTCAGTTCAATACGTGGATTTGTTATTAAAAAATACAAATAGACGGTTTCATTCAGTTCCCATTTGCTTCTCCTTATATCCACTTTTAATGGATTTGTTTTGGATGTGCATGCTTATTAAAGAACAGAACTGTTAGGGCGCCCACCCACTGGCGATTTTTTTTCCCTGCGAAATTCGCAGCATTTTTTTCTCTGCAGGGGTCTATGGGACTTGTAATGTTAAAATCGCGTTCGCGCAAAATCGCGATTTCGCGGTAAATTGCGATTTTGCGCAATCGCGATTTTAACATTACAAGTCCCATAGACCCCTGCAGAGAAAAAAATGCTGCGAATTTCGCAGGGAAAAAAATCGCCAGTGGGTGGGCGCCCTTAGGCTGGGTTTACACGGGGTGAAAATCCTGCGGAAAGTCGATGAGATTTCCGCAGCTGAAATACCATAGGTTTTGAAAACGGCTTTGATGTCAGCGCGGCATGTCCGCAGCATATGGATGAAATTTTTGCAAATCTCGTCCACTTTGCTGCTTAGTCTCGGGCTTACGATTGCAAGTGGAATTTCCGTGCAGACAGTCTGCATGGAAATTCTGTGCCAATTCCGCCCAGTGTGAACCCAGCCTTAGACATCAAGAACTGAACCAAACGGAAACCTTACATTCAATTCTGTCACCTATTGACTATAATGTAGGGAAAAAAACTGAAGTGTGCTTTCCATTAAAAAACGGAAATCAAACAGAATGGAGGCAAACTGAGCTGAGCTAAAGAACTTCTGTTCCCACTGAAATCAATGGGAACTTAAATGGAACTGTTGTTCTGCGTTCGGCTGCTCCTCAGACAGAACAGCCAAGGAGAAAATAATGAGCCTTTCTATAGGTGTTCGGGCTCCTTCACACTGGCGATAGAATTGTGTAAGATTTGTGTGTTGTGAGATGCACAAATCTCACACAAATATGAACCCCATTCTTTGGAATGGGTTCATTCACATTTGCTATGTTTTCCTGCATAGAACCTCATTGCGATGTGATGCAGAAAACAAATCGTAACATGTTCTTTCTTTTGGCGATATCGACCATTGTTTGCAAGGAGGCTGGCAGCGGCAGCGCCGCCCCATTGAAACCAATGGGAGAACATCACGATCCCCTGCTGTGGCTGTGACAGCTGCGACGGGATTCCTTCAGCCCTGCTGGGATGCAGAATTGTTTCTCAGTGAAAATGCCTCGCATCCAGGGCTTTTCAGGAGCATTGCGAGGGCGATATCGGGCCGTCAATCACGTGATATCCCTCTCACCAGTGTGCAGGAGCCCTTAGCTAGTTCCGTATGTGACGCCCGTCGGACTGTGTTTTCTGTTATAAGAGTCATTATTACTAACATTGAATGATCTCAATATTTTTTTTTGCAACAGGAATAAAGCGGACAGCGAACAGACGAGGCTGAATGTTGATCACCATTAAAAGAGGTAAGACCAAACATTTCAAGTCTTCTTACTTTCTATTAATATAAAAGCAGAATTGCTGCTTTTCTGCAGTACGTATTAAAGCTACTCTCATGTATTCTATAACGGATCCTCCGTGAGAGCTCTGCATGATTTGGGCATGGCTATTAAGACTGGCGGATGAGGTGTGCTTCGCTGAACAAGGCTATATAATAAATCAAAGCCTTGCCTGCCCGGTACCTACTAAAGCGAATGATCCCTCTCTAACAACTGGTGGGCTTCTCCCTAAAGGTAAAGTCCCCTGGTGCAAGCACCGAGTTGTGACTGACTCCTAGGGTGACATCACATTGTGATGTTTTCTTGGTTTTGCAAGATTGTTTTTGCAAGGCATTCATTTTACCGACCTCGGAAAGATGGAAGGCTGAGTCAACCTTGAGACGGCTACCTGAACCTGCAACCCTTAGCCTTACCACTCTGCGCCACACGAGGCTGATTGGGCTTCTCCCTACCAGCTCACAAACAATAGATTCCAGCAACTTACCAAGCATATTTGTGGGAACTAATGCAATCTTCTGACAGACCCATAGGGAGTGGTAATACAAACAACGGTAGTTTGATAGATAGGGGTGTTTCTGTACCCACAAGTTGCTGTAATAGTATCGGCTGTACTGACAGATGAACTGACAAGGCTGGCTTTGACCCGCGTTAGCACACTACCGATGATGCAATTACATTTCTATCATCCATTCTCTCTCTGAACTAGTAGCCATGTACACCACTTGTGTGAACATAGATATTTAGTTTTTCAAAAAGGTAATATCACATTGCATTTGTTCAGTCGTGATTGGACAGTTTATAACAATATTGGCCAATTCTTGACACCAGAAGCATCTTACAGGCCCCTTACTACCACAAAAATATGTTCTTTAGGCTTCGCTGAGCCTTCAGTTTCATCATCACTTTCACCAGCAAATGTGTTTCCCGGCATCCTTAAACCCCGGGACAGTCTTACCAAGCACTCCTGGTCTTTTGGGCAACTGAGGGCTGACAGTGAGTCTGATCCAGCAATTCTTCATTTGCAGTATAGCTGTCCACCAGGTCGACCAACTGGTCCGCGTCAAGAACTGCCCATATGAAAGGTCCTTCTAGTGTTCTTGTATAGGACCTTCGGTTGCTGGTGTTTGCCTATAGGTAATTATTGTGACGTTACCGTACAATTAGGTTCCAGTCAGCTACTATATATCTCTCCTATATCTTTAAATTGGGATATAGTTAGTGTAAGACACTTCTCCCTTCATTGCAAAATCAGTTGTTTTTGGGTGTGAAAATTGCCTTTTCTTGAAGTGAAGACATGAGGGTCTGTAGACTCCTCCGAGACCGTGCAGATAGTTTGAGCAGACAGCTCAGAAGTCATGGCTGGGATCTCAGCCGATTCCCTTCATCCCTGGTAGATTTATTCCCTGTATGTAATGCAGCACACTATGAAGAATGTCATTGTTTTCATTCATTGTATGAACCTGTGCAAACAACATCTGTGTGTCTGTATGGAATGGGAGGCATACAGCAGTGCAGTATGATCCCATGGATTGCAGTCAGCACCGTATTATTGACCTGTATTACAATTGTGATCATCACACCTTAAATGGTCCTGAATTTTGCATAAATCAATAGTACAAGCAAATATTAACCCCTTAACACTACAGGATGAAGATTTAACTCAGAAGTGAGCCCGCGCCAACCCGCAGCAGGACTGATAGCTGTCCTGGCGCTGTAGCAGCGGGAATGAATGAGAACACCGAACCCCCTACATGTTATTATTAGAGATGAGCGAGCGTACTCGGATAAGCGGTACTCGCTCGAGTAATTGGCTTTATCCGAGTATCGCTGTGCTCGGGTCTAAAGATTCGGGTGCCGCTGCGGCTGACAGGTGAGTCGCAGCGGGGAGCAGGGGAGAGCGGGCGGGAGAGAAGGAGAGAAAGATCTCCCCTCCGTTCCTCCCCGCTCTCCCCTGCAGCTCCCCGCTCCGTGCCGGCACCCGAATCTTTAGCCCCGCGCACAGCGGTACTCGGATAAAGCCAATTACTCGAGCGAGTACCGCTTATCCGAGTACGCTCGCTCATCTCTAGTTATTATCAATGTACATCGCGCAATGTAAAGGGTTCACAGAGGGAGTGCACTCCCATTGTTACATCATCTGCCCTCCACAATTACGTACTTTTTCCTGTTTGTATAAAAATAAACAAATTTAAAAAGCCACATATTTAATATCATTGTATCTATCGATCTGTACAGTAAATTAAACACACTATTTATCCTCCTCGGCAAAAAACGTTATAAAAATGGAGGCAAAATGTCTACTTTGTTCATTTTACCTCCAAAAAAATGTAATAAAAGTGATCGAAAAAGCAGTTTGTTTCACAGTGCAGGGCTGCAGGGAATAGAGCTGGGGTTAAATAAGACCCCATGGTACCACGCGAGGGTTATGGTTACGCGTATTCCACCTTTACAAACTATGGCAGATATCCACAGCTGAGCCCCAGGGTTCTGCCGTGGCTACACAGGTATAGGGTTGTAGATCCACGTGCGTATTTAGCCTTTTTTGAGCAGACAAATCTACGTGCAGAAACGATGCAGAATAAGTGTTAAGAAGTGAAATTTAAATCCAAATTCCCACACTGGAAAAATTTGCGCAATATAGACAACAGTGGACTCCCTTTGAAAGTAAAGAGGGGGAGATTAGCTGCATAAATATTGCAGATTCCGCCATGTAAAAATAATCTAAGACTTCACTCACACTTGACATTTTAGGTGCACTTTTGAATGGCAGCGCAAAAAAAAAAAGATTTAAAAAAGCGTATGTGGTTTTTTTCCCCCCCCTTTTTTTTGTCATGGTTCAGAAACACTTTAAAAACACACAAACATTTAACCCCTTGAGTGGCACACCCGGAAATTTTCCAAAAAACTAGATAAATGAAGACTGGAGTTTATCCCACAAAAAACAAGGCCATCTAGAGCTCTGGCAATGGAAAAATAACATTAATACGGCTCTTGGAATGTGGTGACGCAAAAGCAAACCTTTAAAAAAAAAAATGCTTAAAATGTGCAAAAATAGCAAAACATAAAAACTGTATAAACTTGGTATCGCCAGAATCGTGTGACTCAGAGAATAATGTTATCACATTATTTATTCTGCACGCTGAACGCCGTAAAAATGAAATCCAAAAAACAAATGGCAGAATTTCTTTTTTTCCCCCAATCTCCCTACAAATGTTTTTACAAAAGTTATGCAATACATTATATATACCCAAAAATGATGCCATCAAAAAGTACAACTTGTCCTGCAAAAAACAAGCCCCCATATGGCCGTGTCAATGAAAAATGAAAAAGTTATGGCTCTTGGAACGCAACTGCAAAATTAGTTGAAATTCAATGATTAGACCATTTAAAAAACCTGCCCTGGTGGGTCTGACAGGGTGGTAGGAAACCCACCACTCAAGGGGTTAATGCATGCTGAATACAACCCATTTATTTCAATGGTTTCATTCACATGAGCACATTTTTTCACACAGTGTGCGATTGCGTGAAAAAATACGTGGCATGACCTATCTTATGCGCACTGCAAGAGCCCGTTGAAATCAATGGGCTTGCGTAAATGCGCACGACATACGCAGAAAATCTGCGGATTTGCTGTGCATCAATGGAATTTTTTGTGAATTTTTTTTTGTGTGTGTGCAAACACACGGTGCATTTGCGCACAAAAATATACATGGGAGTGGGTGAAATACATTTTGAAAAAGCATGGTTCAGTCGCGCGAACACTCAGCTGAATTATGCGGCTGAAATGCGCTTACGCCCCTGCAACTCCAGCCTTATAGGTGTGTGTGTGTGTGTGTGTGTGTGTGTGTGTGTGTGTGTGTGTATATATATATATATATATATATATATATATATATATATATATATATATGTATGTATGTATGTATACATATGTATGTATGTGTGTGTATGTATGTATGTATGTATGTGTGTATATATATATATATATATATATATATATATATATATACACATATATATACATACATATATATACATACATACATACACACATATCTCCACACAAAGTGGATTTGCTGTGGATTTTCCATTCTGACTCTCCGTATAGAAACTCTGCAGCATTTACCGTAGCAGCAAAGTTGATGAGATTTTTAAAATGTCATCCACACGCTGCAGAAGAAATCTGCTGCGGAGATTATGGCAGTGTTTTTGGGTGCAGATTCCACCTTTTCAAAAGAGTGGGTGAATTCTGCACCAAATTCTGCATCAAAAACTGCATTAAAATGAGTTCCAAATGTTCGGTCCTGTCCCTTTAAATGTCAGGCTGTAGCCGCCATGCATTGTCTTCTCCCTTCTTCCTACTTTCATGTAGAGGGGATGTATTTCCACCAGGAATGCAGTACCTGACCGCAGTATTTCAGCGTCGGCTCATAGGTTGTCAGTGCATTGAGACATCCCTGAGTCTGTTTGCTCAGGTGCGGCCCCAGCATCTACCTCTGGCAGGCTATAGTAATGTGACCACCTGATAACTTGGCATGGAGGAGGTGTGAGTAACACTTCTCAGGAATCAGATCCTTTTGTGCGACACTAACAAATATTGGCTACATGTATCTGTGAATAGTAAACACTGTGTGAGCCTGCAGTCGCTTACGCAGGGTATTAGGGGGTAAGGGGGTGGCAAACTACTACGACATGACTGTTATACCACTGTTATATTTTTCAATTTACTGTACCATATAATGTAATGGAAAGCTTAAAAATTTCAAAGTGGAGCAAAATGCGCGGGTAGGTGGGGGGGGGGGGGGGTACCCCTTTGCACCATTTTTGGGAAGTTTTGTTACAGCATTCACAGTAAAAATGACGTTTGCTTTTTTCTGTGAGTTAGTACGATTACAGCGATACCAGATTTAGGCCTCATGTCAACAGGTATAATTGAATTGCGGAATCCGTGCTTGTCATTGGAGTCAATGGAAGCCGTCCGATCTGTGGCACACCTGCAGTTGACATTGAAAAACAAAGTACACTGCACATGGGCGGCGGCACATCCACAGTGGAGAAGATAGAGAGACCGGCATAGCTATGCTGAGGATTTGGACTGGTATGTACTGTCCTCTCGCCGTGCGCAGGGTGGGATTCCGCTGCGGACTCTCACCCGCTGAATCCGACCTGCCCGTGGCCATGAGGCCTTATACAGTTTTTTTTTATGTAATACTGCTTAAAAAAAATAAATGACCTTTTATAAGAAGAACATTTTTTTTCTGTCGCTATCTATTGACCACTCAAACTTTTGAATTAACATCTCTGTTAATGAGGCTGTGTGAGGGCAGTTTTTTTTTTTGCTGGTTGACCCATAGTTTTTATTGATACTATTTCGAGATGCATACAATTTGTTTTATAGCTTTTTATTACATTTTTTTTCTTGGAGACGGGGATGGCCAAAAAGCTCAGTTCTGAAATTTTAATAATTTGGTTTTAATGAGTTTCAGAGATCAGAAATTTTACAGTTTTTTATTTTTTTTATTTTCAGGTATGACGACTTTGAATATTTTTTTTATTTTTGCTAATAATTAAAATGACTTTATTTTACTTGATTTTACTTTTTTTAAGTTCCCATGGAGACCTTGCAATTGTTTTGAGCGCTTTAACCAGATCCAGTAAGATGTACCAAAGGCATGTTTTAATAGGCAATCATTCATGGCTGCCTTGGGCGCTTTCAGAAGGCCTTAGGCTGTTGTGATATCCAGATGGCACCAGGGGGCTATTCATGATATCAGAATTCCAATCAAAAAGACTCCCAAAGTCGAAACGTCGCCAGCTGTATGGAGCAATAAAACTTCATTTCTTTTGTTACACCATTGATGCTGCCACTTCTTTTCTATGTTGGACGAGGTATACTGGGGATTGAAGATCCGTGGTCCCATAAGTGGCTTCTGCATTACGTATTTACCGTAACCTCTGTACTCTTTTGTGCATATTGAGGTGTGCTGTGGGACTCTCTCTGTACTATCAGAATTCCAATCGAGACATTTATATATTCTGCTGCAGAAAATATGCAGCGTTTCCGCTACATGTGAGCGTAGCGTAAGCTGTAACAGGCCTTCCTGTCGGTTGTTTCTTTTTTTTTGGGTGGGTGGAGAGTGCAGAATTATTCACGAGCACCAATTACCCTTTTTTTTTAGAATTTTTACATCGAGGTACATACACTACATTAAGTAGAAGGCATTATCCATCTTTTTAAAATTGCTGGCCTATCCTGAAGATGGACCATCAATATCTTATCAGTCAGGGTCTCACGCTCCGGGTCCTCGCCGCAAGCACCTCAGCCTCTTCAATGTACACAACTGAAGCTATTCCTACTTAAAACGCCCATTCAGATCCACAAGCCTATTGTATTCAGAATGGCCGCTGTAAATTATATGGTGTTCCGAGTACGAAGAGGTTTGTGGTCAGATGTAAACTTTGAAGAGGCTGCGGTGATCATGGCATTGCCTTCAGTCAGCTGATCGATGGGGATCCTGAGCGGCGGATCTCCACTGATTAGATATTGATGGACCATTCTGAGCATAGGCCATCAATTTTTAAAGACTGGATAACCCCTTTAATTGATAGGTGACACATCTAGAAATGCAGGCTGCAACATGCACTTGTTACCACTAGGTGTCACTATTGCACTTCATCTTGTGGAAATTCAAGATCTTGGTCGCTCCTCTGAAGTTGTAACTTTCTTTACTCTTGTAATATTTTGCTTCCTTTTTATAATAAATGGTACATACTGTGAGCTGGAGAAGGAGCAGTTGACATTTAGAGCAGCACAACTTCTCAGAACACCTTTTTCTTTTGAAGGAGTAAAATATTTTTGCACTTTTGGTCATTTTTTGTTTTACTTTGTATGAATCCGCGGAAGGGAATGATGTGTATTTTATAAAATGCTACCTGCCTGATTACAGCAGCAATGACAAAGCTTATTACCCATATTCGATATCTTTCTATATTAGTCCCCTCTCTCTTGTCTTCTCTCACCATGCAGGTTCCAGCACAGATGTTCCTCAGCACGTTAGATGTAGCGGTTCAGCACTAATGCATATTCAGAAGGTCTGGTGTCAGATTATCAGAGAATCTAAAGACCTAAACACCTACATACATACATGTATTTACCCTCTCCGTGCTCTAGTGCCAAGTGCCGGACTATAACATACATTCCTGTAATCTGGCATCTCACATTCATTACAATTACAGTGAATCCAGCTAGGGCAATTCTGCTGCCATCCCCTATGACGACGTCCAGTCCTGCTGTACTGACAGCGGGTCCAGCGATCAGTTCATCGCTGGGAATCCCGAATGGTGGGTCTCCAGCGATTAACTATTATGACTTATCCTAAGGATAGAACATCTATAGTTTTTGCCCATAAAACCCCTTTTACTAGGGGAAGTAACAGAACTTTGCCATTACTAGTTTGAAAACTGCTGTATAGCAAAAGTATGTCTATGCAGCTTATTGACCTTTCCTGCCATAGCCCTTTTTTTTTCTCCCTTTTTTCCATCCCTACTCAAAAAAAAAACATAACGTTTTTTCTATTTTTGTGGCAACAGAACTACATGTGGGCTTGTTTTTTTCCAGAAAAAGGTGCAGTTTTCAATGCTATCATTTAATTTATCATATAATATATTGGAAAACTTTTAGAAATCATAAAGTGCAGAAAAATAGAGGAAAAAAGTGCAATTTTTGGGGGGTGGGGTGGGGGGTGGTGTTTGTTTTTGCAGCATTCATGGTGCAGTTAAAATAACATGTTATCATTTTCCTGTTGGACAATATGATTAAGGCAATGCAAAATTTATATTTTTTCATCGTTGTGCTATATTTTAACCCCATTTATAACTGTTTTATTTTTCCATCGACGCAGCTGAGTGAGGGATCATTTTTTTACAGGGTGATTTGTAGTTTTTATTGGTACTATTGGGATACATGTGGCTTTTCGACCTCCTTTCTTCCAGTTTTTTCTTGGAGGCAGGGTGACCAAAAAGAAGCACAATTTTGTCTTTGCCTTTTTTTTTCTCATGATGTTCACCGTGAGGGATAAATAATGCAATAGTTTAATAAATTGGATTTTAATGCACATGACAATACCAAGTTTTTTTATGCAACAGCTGGGAAAAGTGGGTGGGGGGGGTACATTTTTAAAATAAAAAAAGTTTTACTAGTAATTAAAAAAAGCTTATTTTTTTGCTTTTTTTTCTTAATCTTGAACTAGCAATCGTCTGATCGCTAATACTATATACTGCGATACTTCAGTATCACAGTATATTGTATTTCTGCAGGCAATCTAAGTCTTGCTACAAACATGGCTTAATAGACAAAAATACATTGCTGTCTTGGGAGCCTTCACAAGGTCGCAGTCTATTATGACACTGGAATGGACACCCGCAATCTTGTTGTTTGGTGAGCCATGTGGGTTACGGTGTTTCATTTTGTAAGGCGAAAAATAAAATGTAAAATTTTTGCAGACTTTTCTTACATTCCGAGTCTCAGTGATGTAAAAGATATACATGCCAAATATCAAGAAGATTGGATAATATTTAGAGATTGCACACTTTGATCAGTTTCGTAAAAGTAGGCAAAAAGTACGATTTTTCAATGTTAATTACTTTTATTGGGAAAACTAGAAATACAACTAGACACTAAGATTAATAGGTAGTATGATGGGCAAAACGTGTTATATTAATCAACTTTGACTGATGCAATTCCTTCTTTTGTTCACCCACCGTATATAGAGTTGGCTCAACTACTGAGCCCACACTGTCAGTAAGGGGTTAAAGTGTCAGAGCCACGTTGGATTTTTCCATTGCGGATCTGACAATCCTTATCAGAAATCCAAGGTTGTGCTTTGGAGTTCGGTCATGAATTTACATAGGGATCTGCGGCTCTAGGTGCATCCGCTCGATGGAGAAACTGCATCAAGAACCAACATGTCAATTCTTTTCTTTCACGATGTGAATTTCCATAACTTTTGGTTGAATATTAAAATGGCGCAGATTCTGAATCAGATTTCTGTGTAGAATCTGCACAGAAAATATGCCATGTGGACAGGACCTAAAAAGAAATTGCAGAAAGGCAAATAAATACTGGTATATAGAGCATTTGTAGAAGATGTATATGGCTTGCTAATAGATTACAAGCTACAGATGGCAGAATAACACCATAATGGCGTCATGAGTGGTCGGGGACTTGGGGAAGACATAGTGAGAGAAAAAAGGGCATGAAAGTGGAAAAGGTGGGTGAGGAGTGAAACATAGAGTTGTCCCAGAAAGCAAGACTTGGCTTAGGATTTTTTGAATGCCATGTCATTAGGATTTCTGGACCATAAAGTGCTTGATTAACTCTTTGCAATCCAATTTTGGCTTCAGGGTTTCCTAGAGGGTTTTCTCTTTCTGCCATTATACAGTGGTGCCACCTGCTGGCTAGAGTCAGTACTGCGGTATTGGACATGTTGGAGAGGCCCCCGACAACAGAGCGGCCAGTAATATACAATAAGAATACCCTCCCGGACGTCTTCCGACATTGGAAGCTGTACGGCCTTCAATCAGAATGTCTTTAGACGTCAGACAGTGGATTGGAAAGGGTTAAAGGCGTTCTATTGATTGTTACATTATTTGGCCAAAACTATGTGGATGCCCCTCATATTTATTTTCAGCTGTTTCACCACACCCATTGCAAACAGGTCCATAAAACCAAGGATACAGTCATGTAATCGCCAAAACAAATACTGGTAATGGTATGGGTCGTACCAAAGAGCTCGGTGATTTTTAAACCTGGCACCGTCCTAAAATGCCACTTTTGCCACACGTCAATTTTAATTTATGGTATCAACTATAAGTGCAGAACTGCAGGGTGCTGAAGCATCAGGCTCCTACAGATTGCCTGTCCTCTGTTGCATGGCTGACTACAAAGCTCTTAAAAGCCCTTGAAAGTGACATCAGCACATGAACTGAATCAGGAGCTTCAGGAAACGTCTTTCCATGGTCAAGTGGCAGCATAAAGGCCTGGGATCACCATGCACATTGTGAGACATTGACTATAGTTGGAAAAGCACACTGCCGCTTGACTCTGGAGAAGTGGAAACGTTCATCAGAATGATAAATCACATTTCACAGTCTGATGGATGAGTTTGGTGAATGCCTAGAGCAGCCTTCCTAAAACTGTGCTCCGCGGGGACCTTGGTGCTCCAGCCGTATTATTAACCCCACAGTAGCTCCAGTAATAATTGCCTCCCAACCCATATACTTATCTCCCTCCTTGTAGTCAGCGCCGTCGCTCCACTTCTTGGCACTGATGGCGGGTCACACTGACGTTGGTGTGTGAGCCCGGAATGTTTCCTCCCTTCAACTCTCCTGCGCAGCTAAGGAGGAAAGATGAGGGGAAAAAAGATCCCAGGTGCACACACTGATGTCAGAGTGTGCACCGGGATTAGCCCCACCAGCAGTGCCGATGAGTGATTACCGGCCGAGAAACTGTGGCACCCCAGCCGGTAATCACTATCATGGTGAACGTCCATCAGTGCACGTGCGAGCAGAGAGGGCTCTGCGTGCCATAGGTTCATCACCTGGGACCTAGACCCTCAGTCAGAGCCCCTGACTATCGCTTGTGAAGCTCCAAGGGCTCTGCAGAGCATGGTTTGGGAAACGCTGGTCCAATGAAGGGTAATTTTAATGTTATAGCATGCAAAGATATTTTAGACAATTCTATGCTTCCAACTAAGTGACTATAGTTTAGAGAAGGCAATTTGTCTACAAAGTGAGGTCCGTAAAGAATTGGTATGACTTGTATAGCACATGAGTCAAACGCAAGGCCCATGGGCTGAATCTGGCACACCATGTCATTTTATATGGCCTGCGAGCTCTGAATACAGAAGAGCCTCTTCTAGATTAGAGGGTCCTGACCTTGACTGGAAAGATCTTCTGGTGCACTGTAGAGTCATTTGTAGCCTGCTGTTGGGTACCGGCATTTCGGCTGCCATCTTGGTCCTACACTGTGACATCAGATGCATACCAACTGAGCGCTGTGGCTGTTACTGCAGCCCCTTGAGCCTTTGGTGTGCTCCCATGTCTGTTTCTCCTGCAGTTCAGAACTGCTTGTTGGGAATCAGACCGTGAGGCAGCTTGTACATCCCAGCTGGTCCTCGCTACCATCCTGCATAGGATAGTCCGTTTCAGCCTGCCTGTCCATATCCTGTAAGCTTGCTGCACGGATCAGAGAGGGCATTGTGTCATACTGCTGCTTAACCCAATGAGTAAAGGGCTTTGTACTAACGAATTTTTGGGGAACTTTACATCAGGTTCTACTAACTGCCATCATTTGTCCTCTACTCTGCCTATCTGGCAGATTTGAGTCAAGTATCTTTTTTGGGGGACTTATGCCCCAATTATTCTTGACTAGAACCTTTCTCTGGTCCGTCTGTCTCCCCCCCCCCCCCCCTTTTTAGTATATCCTATAAAATACAGTCTTACAATTTCAAACAGACCTTTTGAAGGTTATCATAATTCTAATGTGAAAATGTATTTGACACCCCCAGTGTAGAGGAACCCATCAAACGCTTTTGTGATGCTGATTGTGAGCCAGATCTCCTCACCCAATATCAGAGCCTGGCCCTACAATGGCTCTTTTAGCTTAACAGGCACAAATTCCTAAAGACACATTAAAAAAGTTTTAGGAAGACTTCCCAGAAGGGTAGAGACTGGTGTTGGAATGGCAAGTTCAGCAAGCTCATATAAATGTGATGGTCAGTTGTCCACACGCTTTTGGCCATATAGTGTGCTAGGGTGAAGTTAGTGATGCAGTTCACATTACAGCATCATGATTTACTACCCAGTGTTTTGTGCCGAGTTTTTTTTTCTACCAGACATGGTAGCATAAAATTTATTTTTGGGACAGAGCAAATGTTTGAAACCTTCAGGTGATGTTGGTAACTTGACTGCCAGTTTTTTCTGACTGACCTTCATTTGTGGGTGAGCGGCAAATAAGCTCAACCATGATACAATCACAATAATAGTTTGTTTTAACTTGAAGCCAAAAGATATGTGATTAGAAACTGATTAAAAGATGAAGGAAACTATCACCGGAATGTACATTACCAGAGTAGGAGCTTTTTGAGAGGGAAGAAAAGTTTGCTTAATGGTTTGTCAGGTTTAGAAAAAATCATTTTAAATATTCTGGTGAAGAAAAGATCTTGCTTTGGAGGACTCAGCATTTCGTATTCCTTTTACATCAATGGGAACTCTGTAATACGTCATTATTCCTGTGGTGGCGCTGCTAGGGAGTTGAATCCTTGCTGCTAGGTTCCCCAACAGATTACAGCTGGTCCCTATTAGTACAAGCAGCGGGACCTTCAATGATCTGCTTATTGTTAGGGAACCCTTCCAACACAAAGAGGTTGGCTAAGGGCATGGTCACACAGCGGAATTAGCTGCCAAATTTTCTTGATTAACTCCGCCTCTAAAAACCGCTGCAAAATCAACTTCTTTCTGCTTTTTTTGCCATTGATCCCCTCACTGATTTAGCCTTGTCAATGGGCAAAGTCTGTGTGGATTTGTGTCAAAATCTATGCCTTTCTGTTGATGATGCCGAAATAATTTTGTCTGTCGGAATTCCATGCCCTCATCCAACAGCGCCACCCCAGGAATAATGAAGTATTACAGAGTTCCCACTGATGTAAAAGGAATACATGAGCAGACATGCTGAGTCCTCCAAACCAAGAACTGTACTTAGTAGCCACTCTTCACTCTCCCTTCCCTATATTAGCGCAGAAAATTCTGTGGTGAGTTCCACCACGTGACACCCTAAAAATGGACAAACCCCTTTCAGCAACCTGATTTGCTTAGCAGAATTTAAATGGCATTTCTCACATTTTATCAGATCTATGGGCAGTAAATCAATCGGCTTAATGTTCACCCTTTTTAAATGGAATGTCTTGAGTGTTTTTTACATTTATAGTTTTTTAATTAGATGCAAGGATATACAGAGAAATAATATGCTGCATGTATTACTAGCTCAAGTCCCCTATGTAGACCAAATAAAAATGTAAGTCAAAACACATTTTTTTAATTATTACAAAAAATAACACAACCATTTCATATTACTGCGTTTGTAAAAGTATGATATATTAAAATAATGCATTATTTATCTCACATGGTGAACGCCATTTAAAAAACCCCAAAACACCAGAACTGCACCTTCTTGTCACTTACTCCCCTAGAAAAAAAAGTATAAAAATCAATCAAAAAGGTTTCAGAGTTGTACCAACAGAAAATACAGGTTGTCCTGTAAAAAAACCTTCAGCTGGATGCATAAAGAGAAAAATTTAAAAAAAGTTGTTAGGGCTTGGAAGATGTCAGTAGAAAGCATTTTTTGTTTTTAAAAGTAGTGCAGCAAAAAAAAACCTATACAAGTTTGGTATTGTCGTAATTGCACAGATACACACAATAAAGTTAAAGTTCAGTCATCTTTGCTGCACCGTGTACAGTGTTAAAACAAGAACCCTCCAAAATTGTGCAGTAGCAGGTATTTTTGCATTTTACTTCACTGTGAATGTTTAAAAAGTTTTAAATTACATTATGTGGTACGTTAAATGATACTACTAAAAACTGAAACTTGTCCCACAAGAATGAAGCCCCCATAAGGCTATGTTGATTGAAAAATAAAAATTAGGATTTTTTGAAAGTGGTCATGAGAAAGAAGAAATGAAAAATGGCCATGTCCTCCAGGGGTTAAAAGAGCTGAAACGAAAGGGATACAATTGCAGAGAAATATCAGACTAGCAGGTCTCCAGGAAGTAATAGGTTATAGTCACTTCTCCCCCATTAGAGATAGACCCTGCTGGGAGGAAAATGATTAAAAATGCACGCTGCAAGTCATATAATGGTCAGGCATAGTGTTGTCCCTCATGGTCCCCCTAGTGGTAGGCATGACAGGTACACTTCAAAGAGCAATGCTTTTTTGTTCAAAATGTATATCATTATATACATTTTTTATATTAAGTATATCCAGTGCAATTCGTGCATTCCCAAAAATTAGCATTTTTGGAAATGCTGCCAGGTTGGTAGATCTTGCTTCCGGCTTATCTAGGAACGTGCATACATTGTACCGCTAATTCACCACCTTATCTCCTTCCTTCACTCATTAAAGATAAATCATTTGTTTTATGTCCTGAACAAATAAAAATTGTATTATGTTTCAAGTCTTATCAAGATCCAAAGGACATGACTGCCCTTCAAATAGATGGTGTCATATTTTATACGGTGTTTTAGTTTCCTTCAAAGATAGCTGTAAATCTAAAAAGAATATTAAAGCGACTCTACCCATAAAATTATAGTGTCTATTAAATTTGGCTGGATTTTAAATTCAGTGGTAAATTGGGCACACTGGGTGATATTTCATGTGAGAGATGTAGTAACAGCAGCCTAGTAGATCTGGACAACTCTTATTTGCAGGTGATTTTTGTGGCAGCCTGATGCTGGGATGGTTTGGCCCATTGGTTTTTGTATGCTCAATTTCACAATAGCTTAAGAAGTGTTCTATATAAATTACACTGGGTGACAGGAGGTTTACGTAGTAAGATATGGCCGCTTAGGTTGCAATAGGTTTGACTTGGGGCTAGACCAAGAAGCCGAGTCCAAAGGATTCCCAGGTTTTCACCCTTTAACCCCTATACAGGAATCTGGATTTAGCTTTAGGTCACCACCCTCAAAGTAAACCAATGCCTGGTTCCAAAGCAGAAAATGGGAAGTGTAGCAAGACAGGCTAAGGTCAAGACAGGTGGAGTTCACTTACTACAGTAGATTAGCAGAAGACCAGGGCAGACATGGTCAGGTAGCAATCCAGTAATAGAGTAATTAAACCAATAGGAAATGTTTGCACTGTACTAGAATATAGGGAACCCTATTGCTCAGGTACAGAGCATTGAAGGAAATCTTCATAAGATGACTGGGCAACAGATGAACTGTTGAGGAGGAAGTGGTTTGGTGCATGCAGACCTTTTATGAGGCTGGTGGGTATATGTGGGCCTTTTAAGAGGCCAGGAGTCGACACATGCTAAAGGCAGTGCAAGAGATAGCAGGAAGGCAGCGAACAGTGCACCGTGCAGGGAGACTACAGAAAGCATGTCTACCCCCTGTGATAACTTGGCTTAAAAGGCTTGTGCTAGGATTAGGGTTATACCTCTATCCACAGCGCTGACTGCTGGGACCCACACTGGTCCCAAGAATTGGAATCCTGAAGAGACAGTCAAGCATGTGCACCGCCGCTACATTCTTTTTCATGACACTGCCAGAAACAGTATTTCGTTATTTCCAGCAATCCCATTAAAATGAATGGAACCACAGTGTGCATGCTCGATTGCCCTTCCAGTCATGCGAGGACCTTCCAGAGCAGTCAGACCCCCACTGATCTAAAAGTTATCCCCTTTTTTATAGATAAGGGATTACCTTTAATTCTGGCACCACTACTTGAACAGGATTTCATGACGTTATGATGACAAGGTTGTGTCTTTTCAGAAGCGATGCCACTCTTTCCATAGGCCGTGGATAGTAGCACATCCGAGCCTCATGTACTTGGGCTTCAGCCACACGTTGACAAGAATGACACTAGTTCTTAACGAAAACAGCCATTTTTAGTGTTTGCTTGTCTCATAGATCAGTCCTGTTCATTTCTGCACCCTCAAAATAGGAGTAAGGAGGCTTCTAAATCAGGTATTCCTCTGGTTCCTTACAACACTGCGAGAATGATGGGACAGGTTGGCTTGTGAGACGCGTCGGTGGATAGCAGATGATGATGATGGTAGTTGTTTCTCTGTTTGATAAGTATAATCATCAGACATTCAGAAAGTATAATTAGCTGAAGCCATTTGTTGCACTTGGCGTAGATTGGAGCAGGTCCTCGTGATCATTAGCATGCAGACCTAGGCCTCAGACTCCCGCATCCTAGCTGGCATCCTGTTTGTTAGACTCCTGGAATCCACCAGTCAGCAGACCTACGTCTTCAGGGCCATCACTTGCTTCATGCTTGGAGCTTCTTCTTCCATATCTCCTGGCACATTTTCCAGACAGAGAGTGAAAAAATGGCATCCTTTTCTCATAAGCTTTTTATATGGTGTATTCTGGAATATACGGTAATCCACCAGTTCGTGTGATTCTATCGCCACTTGTTGGTGAGCACGGGATGTAATCCTGTCATCATGAGGGACGGTATGTGTGTTTTATGGCACTGTGGTATATTCTAGCTCCACATTGTATATAGACGTGAGGATTTATATGGGGTTCCATGTTAACCAGCAGTAATGGCAAAAATGTAGCAATCCTAGTAATGATGTCAGCGCACATTTGGAGCACTTTTCTTCATTGTATTTTTCAATGGTACCATTCTAATTTAGAATCAGACCCTGTGCCCCGGCAGTGACTCCCACATACCTGTCATGTTGTCTTCTCGCTACTCTGTGGATTTCCCTGCTGGCGCGGCGCCCCATATGTGCGGTGCAGAGGATGACGCGGATCCGCGGGACGGACGGCTGCTATAAACCACAATGGAAGCCGTCCGGACGAGTCTCACACCAGAATAGGACATGCTGCAAATTTCCCCTGCGAGAGGAAAATCGCAGTTGATTTCTGCTCGTGGGCATGGAAAAGCGTTTTGCAAAGCATGTCTATGGGCAGTATTTGCTGCGGGATCCCCCAGTGCAAATACGCCCGTTTGCATTGGGCCATAAACTGAAAAACTTTCAAATAAATTCTGAGTGGAGTGTAATAGAAAAAAAAAAAGAAATGCACCATTTTTAGGATATTGTTTTTACTACATAGACACTGCAGCAAAAATGACATGGCCACTTTATTCTGTAGGTCAGTGCGATTACGACAATAATAAATTTGTTTTAAGATATTTTATATCTTAAATATTTTTTTTCTTCTGTCGTCCTCTTCTGGCCACCATAACTTCTTCACTTTATTGTTGACGCAGCTATGTGGGGGCTTCTTTTTTGTGGGACGACCTGTGGTTTCTATTGCTACCATTTGGGGGTACATACAACTTTTTGATAGCTTTTTTTTGTCTTGTTAATGACCTTTCACAAGCAGGTATATTTCTGCAAGACGCACCTAAAGATGCAAAAATTCTGCACCATAGTCCACATGTATGCATGCGGGTTGTGGAGCAGAAATCCACAGTAGCAGATTAAGCTGGACTTTTTTGGTGTGTTTTGCGGAAATCTTCCGTACGTATAAAAAGTGCCTATTGGGACTTAAACTTGCAATTGTTTGAGTGCATTAACGATATACTGCAGTATATTGTATTTTTACAGGTGTTCTATTAAGACATGCCATGTCTTAATAGGTGGAAATACATGGCAGCCCTGGTGGTCTTCACAAGGCCCAGACTGCCACGACACCCAACAGCTGCCCATGATCTGATCACAGGGATAGGGTGTGGGTTGCGTGTTCGGGACATTTAAATGCCACTGTCAGATGTAAAAGAGGCATTTAGATGGCTAACAGCCATGATCATTTATCTCTGATCACTAGTGTTGACTGTCAAAAGCTAACTCCCACCAAGTACGGAGTGGTCACGACACTCGAGACCACTCCATACAGACCCCACGCACATCCACTGTACATGTACGGCAGATGTTGCCAAGAAGTTAAAAGGGCTGATCAGGTTGTATCTTGTATATTATCTTCCCTTAATTCACTTAAATGGGGCTGAGCTGCAATACCGGACACAGCCTGATGTAACCCCTTAGCGGTGTACTGTACGTGAGAGGAATACAATCAAAAAATGAAAGGCGCATGTAGCAATGCTTGATTCCTTTTGGGGGTTTATGAGGTCTTTAATAATTACAAAATAGCAGCAGCTACAGTTACTTTCAGTTATATGAATATTCATATGATCTTCAAAGAGGAATTCAAGGCAGTCACCCTTAGGTTTAGGTATGTTGGATTAGGGCATAGCAATGGAAGGAGTCCCATTTTATGTCCGTCCGGTTAATTAAGTCAACAGATGGGAAACCTCATTTTTAATTACCCATCAGAAAGTATAAAATAAATATAATGCATCAAATTAAAATGATATTGTGCATTTATCCCAAATAGACAAAATGTATTTAGATGGGATCGAAAAAATTGGATGAGGTGGCAGTGCTCATAGCATATAAAGGGGGTTATCTACAGATGAGGGGATAACTTGCTAATCGATAGGAGTCTCACGACTGAGACACCCACCAATGTCAAGAACTGGGGTCCCTTGACCCCTGTCTTTCTCACTGCGGGGTTTCTGTGCCCCATGCAATGAGGTGGAGACTAAATGGAGCGCAAGTCAATCAAGCGATCTATTCACTTTCAGTGAGACTGCGGAGATAACTGAACCGTAGACGCTTGAGTATTTGTGTTACTGAACTGAATAGAGCGCCAACTGCGCATGCACAGGTAGCACTTCATTCATACTGATGTCACCGCGGGGGAAGAAGTGACCTCCACAGGTACAGGCAGAGAGGAACGGGGGACCACCATTTTTGAAATCAGTGGGGATTGAGATGAACATTGTGGTAAGAAGTGAGTTCCTGTAGAGCCTCTTCTAATGAAACAGGATCTTGTTGTTTTTTTTTTTAATTGTTTTGTCTTTTACAGAACAAAAATGTTTAGTAGAAAATGGTCACCCTTTTTAATAAATAAAACTTTGTTACCTTAAACACTAAAGAACACTAAAAGTAATAGGAATCTTTGTTGGATGCCTAAAGGTATCTCCTTTAATAGTATTCATTTATGGAGAGAAGCTGCTGACTGCATATGCTAATGCTGATTACTGAGCACCCTGTGTGTTCTGTACATGTGGCAGGACCATCTTCCGGAGCCTCTGCTTTTGCGCTTTGAGAGGTATAGTGCGTGGGATCTAGGGGGATTGCAAGCTGTGATAATTGTCTCTAGTTAAAGGGGTTCTGTCATTAGGAAAAAGAAATCAAAACTTACCTATTCCTTCCCCGTCAGTCTTCTTACCACATCTTCTCCTCGCTGATCTTCTTCTGGCTCCTGCAGTCCCCCGGGTCAACTCATCGCAAGCCGGATTCTCTTCTTCCTGTTAAGCTTCCATTCTCTGCATTCTCCTTCCTGCAGATCAGTGGAGGTTACGTCACTGCCTAGCAGGGAATGCCGAGCTATTGCTAAAACTGCAAATGCTCGCTGTCTCGCTGCGAGTGATCATATACTATTGCAGCAAGACAGCGTGCATGCACAGTCTCGGCAATAGTACTGTATTCCCTACCAGTGATGTAGCATAGATTGACCTGCAGGAAGGATAATGCAGAGAAGGCACGTAATGTCACAGGAAGAAAAGGATTCGGCCGGCTTGCGGGCAGGTGACCCGGGGGACTGCAGGAGCCAGGGGAAGATCGGCGAGGAGAGGATGCAGTAAGAAGACTGCCTGGGAGGAATAGGCAATTATTAAAAAAACAATGGTGTTTAGATTTGGGAACTCTTCAGATCCCAGAAAACTCATTTAAAGGGAATTATAGAGTTAGATTTTTTTATTCTGTTTTCTGTACATGATTATGGGGTAATCTTATTGCCTGAGCTGCTGCTAATGGCAATCAGAGACTTGCAGATGTGCTTTCCAACAACCGCATGGACTGTAGGGATCTGTAGCCTAGAGTTGACTCATTGACCTCTATGGAAGAGTGTTGTGGGCATGCTCTGTGACCTGTGCAGAGGTCATTTTGTAGGAAGAGGAGGAGGTGGGCTGTGACCATCATCTAATTTGTATGGTGGGTCATGTGTTATCTATATAGAGGTGTTACCTTTCATTGTATTCCTGAGATAGCTGCTGAAAAGTTTTCTCAGAACAGGGGGCATCGGGCTATTATTAAGCTCACTGGTCAGAGTGAAAATTGCAGGATATTAGTTTTTTGCTTTTTTTTTTAAATTATAGACCGTGACCTTGAAAATGAAATAAAAATCTCTGCATATAAGATGTATTTGTTGTCCAGTGACATCATGTCCTCACGCTGACCGTAGTTCTATTGATGCAGCCTGGTGATGTCTCTGGCGGGCTCCGTATATTCCCAGGTCATCTGTTGTCCCAGTCCATGACATTGAATTTTTAGGTGAGATAATTGACCAATTCTCCTGGAGGACCAAAATAGTAGAATTTCCCTGGTCCTCTTGTTCCACACAGGATCTTGTAAATTTAAGTGACTGGTGCTGTCTCCTGCCAACATAACATCTCAGGCTAAGAAACCTGCACTTTTCCCCAGTAGCATCAAAACGCTTCTATTTTTCCTGGCTGCTAAATGTTGAAGCTGGCTTCTTGATTTGAAGGAAATTTTCAAGGTTTGCCAATAGAAATAGGCAAGTATTACTTATTTTATGCTTTTTAAAGAGCTGAATAGATGCCTTTACCTTTGGGTTTTAATACAAGTATTTTCATTTTTTTGTGTTTATTTCTCCTGTGAGGGCCTTAAATAGAATTCGGGCTGAAGGATGTGTAACTCAGTTGTTCAGAAAGAACGATTTTATGATAATCATGGATCGGGGACTCAAAGATGAATTGCGAGCAAGAGATCATGCGAATGGGAGGAAAGGGGAAATCCAAAATTTGATACAAAATATATTGTGTGGTGGTATGGTTTTTGTTTTTTAGCTGTTGACCTTGTGACTTGTCTGGTATTACAGATGGGTGAAGATCACCTATGTTAGGGTGCATTCACACGACCGTATATCTGCTGGGTTTTCATGCCCAGCCGATATACGGTGTCTCTCTCTGCAGGGGGAGGAGGCTGGAAGAGCCGGGAGCAGTGCTCTGAGCTCCCGCCCTCTCTCTGCCTCCTCTCCACCCCCTCTCCGCCCCTCTGCACTATTTGCAATGAGATGAGGCGGAATGGGGCGGGGCTAAGTTCCGAGAATTAGCTCTGCCCCTGTCCCGCCTCTCCACATTGAAAATAGTGCAGGGGGTGGAGAGGGGGTGGGAGCTCAGAGCACTGCTCCCGTCTCTTCCAGTCTCCTCCCCCTGCAGAGAGAGATGCCGTATATTGGCTGGGCGTGAAAACCCAGCCGATATACGGTCGTGTGAATGCACCCTTAGATGGTGCCCTGTGCAGTCCGTACTGTTGGTCATGTCTCTTCGTGAAATGGTGAAGTCACACAGTATACAAATAACCATCCTGGGGATAAGTTACCAATTTTTAACGACTGGGAAACCGGTTTAAGATGCATTTGGGTATATAAAAGTTGGATACAGAAGAGAAGGGAAGAGTTTTAAAAAAAATTAGTGCAAGAAATAATCAGTCAGGTTTAGGTTAAACTGGTCTTCTGAAGAATGGAAGGTTGAACCTGGTTGATATGGGCATCTCCTGTCCTATTCTCTGTCCACTGGCTGTGGCTTATTGCACACTCCCCATTGTAGCTGAGCCAAGAAATATAGTATTAAATACTGACAACTGAAATGTATGGCCTCCATGTGTGCATTGGAGGGCCAGGTCCGCCAGGGTGGGAGATGCTTTTACTTAGGCCGAATGCCCACGGATGGATTATCGCTGCGGAATTCTCGGCCAGACGCCCGCTGCGAATTCCGCAGCAATGTCCATCCATAGACATGCTATGATAAAAGATTCTCCCCTGCCCACGAGCAGAAATTGGCTGTGATTTTCCGCTCGCGGGGGAGAATCGCAGCATGTTCTAATCTGTGCGAAAAATCGCAAGGACGGCTTCCATTGTGGTCAATGGAAGCCGTCCGTCCCGCGTTACTTCCACAGGGAGTGGAGTACTGTGAAAGTATCGCAGGAAATCATGTCACAGCCCAGCGCCGACGCGTTATGCTCTGCGCATGCATGCCTATTCGCCTGTTGAGACATTCGTGGCGGGTCCAGAAAGGTGACTATGGCTCTCTGGGGGGCATCGGGTCTGATTTGGCTGCGAGATTTAACTGGCAATATCTGACTCGGCCGTGGGCATGAGGCCTTAGAGGCTCTGGCTTGTAACCGGGTGGTCCAGAGCAATTCCTTTATGACTTCATTATGCTTTAATAAGCTATATAGACAGGGGTTGCCTTGGCGGACAGTTTCCCACATGTTAGGTTCTTGGACGATGCAATCTTTTTTTTTCGTCCATATTTCGGATACGCTTTAGTTGAACTTTAATTTTGTTTGGAAGTTTTAGTTTTTATTTTCTGACGGGAAGACCCATTTGAGTTGGGAGCTGGCACAGTGAAAACATCGGTGCGTAATATAATTTGTCTGCCCTGCTTCCATGACACTTTTCACAGACATCTCAAGTATACTGTGTTTTATGATATTTTATCATATGGATTAAAAAAATTAAAGGATTATGCAACAAAAGAAACCTAACTCTACCTCGCGGATGACACAATCAAAATAAAACTGCAAACCCAGACCGAAACTTTATCCATCCGTGATTCTGTTGTGTTACGTTCTGGGGAGCTGTCCCTTATTATTCTCCTTTCAGTCACTCATCAACTTTAGAATTTTTCCATCTTCTCAATTGCAGACTTTCCATAAAACATAATTTATTGAATAAAAACATGCTAAATGGTTTATTACGCATGAGGCTTCTGTAGGATTTCTTAGTATCAGATTGGTTCTCCAGGTTGGAAATTACCTATTAAAAAGACACTAAACCTAAAAGGGATTGAGAAGATAAAATAAAGTAAATCTCTTGTTATCAGGTTCATCAAAGGTCATGATATAAGCAGCCGTGTATACATCTAGCAAAGTGAATAACATCCATATATCTAAGGTTCCTTATTTCTAGAGCAGATGACCAACTGAAGAGGCCGAGCTTAGATGAGCATGGGAAGACTTAGCTAAATCTGGAGCTTCGTTAGATAGGACAGTGGTAGAAGGTGAGATCGCATGTATATCGTTTATAGTGGTGCTGCAGAAAGCCTGGCAGATATTTCCATTCACCGAAAGCAAAACAAACTTATTATTATATGATACCCAAAGCGTGTGTGACTTTTTTGGAATAAGCTGTGTGTACATAAGGAATAACACAATTTATGGACATTATTTGACTTGTATCCTGCATTTATCTCCAGTTTCCCCTCTGCGGGCTGTGTATCTGAATTTTCTGTTCTCTCTCAATTAGCAGGAGAAGGCTAGCTGTTGTGATGTTTTTGATACAGTGCTCACTAACTGTCTGTAACACACACACACACACACACACAAATAACATGATCGTGGAAGACAATGTACAGCAGTACTGAACAATGTAGATGTAATTTCAGTAGCTATAGCACAGAAAATATCTCCCTATTAGCTCTAACAGCATGTTTATGTGGGTGTCTGCTTCTTTCCCTCCTCCTCCCTCTCCTCTCCATAGATTTCTGTGGACAGCACAACTCATCCCCATCCTCTACTTAATGTGTTCTGTTTTGGTATCCCACTTACGAAAGATGAACTTCACATAACAGGCAGTGGACAGCAAATTAGAAGGGAGGAAGACCCCTAGTTGCCACCACTTTAAAAAAATTTCAGGACAAAAACTAATTTTAAGTAACTAAATTGCTAGTTATTACAATCGCTGTCACATAAGCACAAGTTTAAATAGTCCGTGCCCATTTAGGCTTTACTGATATAAAACCAGTTTATGGTACACTCACATGGGACATTCAAGAGTGGCTTCAACAGTGCACAGTGGGGTAACAGGTAAGTATAAGTCTGTGAGTACGATTTTGGTCAGTGAAAAACTGACCAATTTCACTCGTGTATATGCATTTTACATCATTTTTTGTTCAGTTTCCGTGTTTTTAACGTGCAAGTGTCATCCGACGGCAATCTGTTTTTCATGTATGTAAAAAAAAACAAAAAAACAAAGGAAGGTGACCCAGTTAATATAATTTAAAATTCCGATTGAGATCAATAGGTGCGTGAGAAAATACAGACTGTACTTGTGCAAGTTCACTAAGCTTTTATTTCTTTTTTTTTAACGTACCAATTGACTTGAATAGGCAATTCTGGTCCGAGAATCGTACCAGAATTGCACATGCTTTTTTTTTTTTTTTTTTTTTTTGTGAATATACACATTGACTTTAATGGGTTAGAGTTCTTTACGAGTTCTATCACTTTCAAAATTGGACATCTGTCTGGGATGATTTAGTGAATCCTGCACTGAGCAGGGGGTTGGACCCGATGACCCTGGAGGCCCCTTCCAACTCTACTATTGGAGCATCTCAAGTGCTTTGAGCACATAAGTTTAGTTTAGGAGGCTTTAGGGATTCCCTTTTAACCCCTTAAGGACCAGGGTGTTATTTTTGCAGCTTTTCTTTCCCATGACAAATAGGGCTATTTATTTATATCTTTATTCACTGACTTTTTCTTGCATTTTTTCGTTTCATTGGGGGTTAAAAGCTAAATAGAATTTATAGTTTATTTTTACAATGACGATATTTACGCTAAAATAAAGTACGCAAACGGGTTCCTCATTTTTTTTATATGTTTTGATATATAATTTGTATGGTTTTAGATTACAGAGCACATATAGCAACGGTTTTGGTTGGTGTAGGCAGTCAGTCATTTTCTTTTTTTAAGTATATATTTTTAATTTGTTCTGTAAATTAATCTAACATCTCTGACTCCCATAACGTTATAAGGTGTTTCATACTTTTCCACTGTAGCTGGTGCATTCATAGGAGCCCCAGTTGAAGGAAAAAACATCCCCTGTAGTGACAATAGTCACTAACAGAGCTGATAAGGGTCTGCTAGGACCCTGCAGCTCTGCTGTGACAAGGGAACACCTGGGGTTTATGTGATCGCCGGGATGCATAGTGGAATTAATACTTCCACTTTCACTCTTTAGTAAATAGCTCTTATTGAGCACTGTGGAAAGGAGAAGGCAGAAGCCGTGAAAAAAATGCTTCTCCCTTGTCCTCTGGGTCCTGGGCTGTGTTTGCGGGATTGCAGGAGCATAGGCTTTAATCCCATGCCATACATCTGCTATTGGCTGGGATTAAAGCCCACGACCAAGCGACCCACTGTGGGTGTTACAGCTGCTGAGGCAACCATGCGACACAATGCAAGTATCATGCAAAGGTTCTATACTAATTACTAAATAGGTCCCATGTACAATACTGCTGAGCATTACATGGATAATCTGGCAACTCTACCGCCCAGCGTGCAGGAGGGTCTCTCCCCGTCCAATGTTAGATCAGGTGGGAGACCTTCAGTGGAGGTATACGGTACTTAAAGGGAATCTGTCATCAACTATAAACTAAGTTATGGTCCTTTATAGTTTAGGTGACAGAGAGGCCGGGGAGCTTTGTCACATACTTACCCGGTCCCCCATTCCTGCCGTGTCCTCCAGCAATGCCAGCGTGTATAACTACTTGATTCTTTAATAAGGCTGTGCATGCACACTCCCATTCATGGCCGCTCATGGAGTATGTACTGTGCTGCATGATACATTGAAGATATCCTTCCCTAAAACCATCGCTCCAGTGCATGAGCGCTAAGGTGTATTATGGGCGACTAACTACTGATACCCTGTAAAGAGCTGTTATTAATGCTATAACTTCTCTGTGGGTTTTTACGTCTGATGAATGACATGGTGCTCAGGGAAACCTAGAGTTACTGTGCTTTTACACGGAACGATCATCGTTCAGAAAATCGTTCCAACGAGCGAAAGTGTTTATCCTTCAGTGGAAATGCAGCCAACGATAGAACGATAAATCATTCGCTTTTTATTCATCTTCTGCAGGCATAAAAATCGCCCTTGGCTCATTCACTAATCGTTCGGTTTAAATAGCAGTCATTCAGTCGTTTGCAGAGAATGTGAAAACAGGCGACACGGACGAACTCTGATATAATTCAACCTCTAGCCCAACTCGGTGACACATTCAGCTCTACTATACACGTTCTTCCCCTGATTTGTAAGCTGGCTGCCCTCGCTCTTATGAAGGAGTCGGCTTCTCTCGCCTGACCCATTTTGCCATTTAGTGTGCTACTGGAGAACACATTCATCGCTGGCTTGTAAGCGCTACATCGTAGTTTACATTGTAGTTTGATTTACATTGTAACCTCTGGAGGAACCGAGTAAAAGATTTGCTAGAAATCCCAGCTGTGTGAGCTATGGGGCGGCCGTGCATGCCAGCGCCTGTTCTGCCGCCCTGGAAACCGTATATCTTCCATGCTTAAAAGGCATGGAACCTTTTATGTGGAGGCAGATTAGCTATTTATATAAAATAAACATTATAAACAAAAGACGCTGCAATGTCTGACCGCTACATGACCTGAAAGAAACTTTTTCTCAGCTACACCCTAAAATACTTCCCAGGTGCAACAAATTATCCTTTCTGCCTGGTGTGTGGTTCCTTGTGTGTGGCACTTGCCCTGTGGCGCCCTTCATGCATTCAGCTCCCATCTACCTGGTATCCTTGTACACCCGGGTCAGTGGAGCGGTCTCTAAGCATCCCTTGTAGCTCCCCGTGTCTGAATTATCCCCTGTATAAGCAGAAACCCCAGCTTATGTATAAGCATGTCTCTGCTTATATACACTATCCTACTAAAAGTATTTGGACCCTTCTATCAGTAGAATAGATCCCGTATTATTAGCATGTCCAAAACCGTGCTACATTAGATGCACTGCAGTCTACGTTGGTGCAAGGAGTGTTGTCATTGGACAGTTGTGCAATGGAAGTACAGTCTATGGAGTGACAAATTGCGCTGCTTCATCTTCAAATGGGATGGACGTACCTGGGTGTGGAGGATGATGGGGAACGGTCTTTTACCTGAGTGGGTTGTAACAGTTAAGTACAGCAGAGGTTCCATTATGGTCCGAAGATGTTTTACATGGTCTTGATCTGTTGGTTGTAGTGTCAAGAACCCTGAACACAATAATGTGCTGCTGACAATGTGATAATGCTCTGGGAATGGTTAGTAATACTTCCAACAAGACAATGCGCCTTGTCACAAATGCAACGCTATCATTGGTTTTAGGATATGGTTGTTCCACGATTTGACTGGCTGCACAGAGTCCCAGCCTGAATCCTACTGAACGTTTTTTGGAAAGAACTGGAATGTCAGGTCAGGACATATAAACAGCATCCATCTTCTTTCAGAGACCTTACCTGACATTTGCAGGATGAATGGAGGGAAATCCAGCTGAAGTGTATCGGACGTTAGTAGAAAGTATACCACGGAGAGTATCCAATGTCATTAGGGCCAGAGGAGCCCCACTATGTATTAACATCTGAAAATAAATACTAGTTTTGATTCTTGCTCAGGTGTCCAGTTACTTTTGGTAGGATGGTGTATGTTGTGGTTTGTTGTATGAGACATATGGATTATAGTTAGTCCTTTCTTATAAATCAATTTTTTACTCACTGGCATTGGCCACACAATTCTACCAATGTACGTGACAGAGAACTCAGGTTGGGAAATAGAAATGAATAGACTGTCCACTGATCTGTTATGATCACTTTGGGAAGAATATACATGCATGTATACGGCATAACAAGTGCAAGTGTGAATCCATCCTAAATTTAACATCAGCTCCAGTAAGTCTGGCGTAGTCTGACCCCCTGCAGTCCTGTCCTACACAGCGGCAACCCAATGCTCTACCTTATCCATGGCTGATGTGACATTAGACTAGTATTATGATTGGCCTGCAGGTAGAAAGAAATGGCCACTCAGAGAAATGGACGAGGATTTAATCATTTTAGGAGGAAGGAAGACACCAGGTTAGCTAGCATACTTGCATAAACATCCCACGTACACATAGGGTTACCTGCAGTCCTACATAAGGATGGCCATACACTTACGAAGAAAGCTATCTCTCCCAAACCCCTGTAGATATGCATACTTGGTGGTGTCCTAAATAGGGAAGAGGGATGTAAGCTGCTGACAGACACATCTAGTAGTGGCTTATCTCCTTAAGAACAAAATGATCAGGTAAGTTGAAACCCAGCTGCCCAATCCTGGTCTCCATGAACATCAGGAAAGAGTCAAGAGACTCCTGTACACACAAAATATATGTACAGTTTCACCGAAATTGGTGGTTTTAGGTGATACACATCTAATATGTATGGTTAGCTGAAGGGTCACTTCATACTTGTCTTGCAGTCTCATTCCTGCCAACTTTTACTATAAAAACATTTAAAAAAATAATGGATCCCATTGTTTTAAAGTCATGAGATGGTAACACTTTCAAGGGAGCCTGTCACCAAGTTCATGCTGCCTGAACCAAACCACGGGGAGCATGAACTCAGGACAGGTATACCTCTAGGCACTGGAGCAATAGGCACATCTGTCCCTGGTGCATGTTACCTGTGGTTTGAACAGCATGACCCCACCGATGCGTTCTCTATAAGATCCCATTCACGTATTTGTCACAAGCTCTGTTCCACTCAAAAAAATGCCAGAAGCCGGACAGACCCACTATAGATGCGGTGGTTTTGGCATTTTTATTTTGCTCTGAGGACAATAGAGCAAAATCCATGTATGAGGACAGAGCCAAACAATGGGAACAATGCTCCTGAATAAGCAGGATACAATCTATGGCGCGAATATGGCCTAACGCATTGATGATATGATGTGTTGTTCCAGATAACGAAAAGTGAGCTCTGTTACAACTGGAAAAGTTTATGTGCAACAGAAAACACAAAATGTAAACTGAATGGGCTTACTGAGAGTCTTATCCGCTCGATACAGAAAAGTCAAGCTGGTTTTTATGTCTTCAGGACGACTAAAAACAGGAACATAATTAAGTATATTATTAATCTTGCAGAATAGATCGCTAATACATGAATACCATGATAAATATTCGACTCATTTGGGTGCTGATCTTTTGATATTTAAAGTAAATTGTTGCCCATCATCCATTCTTCAGGAAAAGGTAACTAGCTGCAAGACCATTTACATCCACTATGTGGCACCAGACAGCCATTGAGTCTCCAGTTTATTGAAGCTGTAGTAAGACAACACCTTTACTTTAGTCTCCCGTAAGAAGACATACCCTCCTGCCTGTCCCCATATAAATTCTCACACACCGCACTGTAGTAAAAATAAAATAGAAAACATTTACTTATCCGGAACTTTCCTCTTCTACATTATCATCTTTTGCAGAGTGCTGGGGGGGGGGGGGGGGGGGGGGAGTGTTTACGACACTGACTTTACAAGTACTTCTCCTGTCTTAAATGAAATCTGAAGTACCATAGCGATAATTGTAAGTTAGAGCATCTGTTAGATGCTATTTGGTACAGCTCTGTAATATGCCATTACACCGTGCGGAGCTGCACTGTGGACCTACAAATGGGCACTTATTCACTGTGCACTGGATGTAAATATTTGGCACCACTCCAAATTTGCTTTGGAACATATCCGCTAGTCTGGCCTTATCGAAGGACCTTTTACATGGCCTAATGACTGGGTAAGAATGTTCTTAAAAACGTTCATTTGCCCTTTCATTGGGCCATGTGAAAGTCAGGTGTGAAGGTGGTCATATGATCAATCGCTGCCCCTTCACAGAGTCTGAATCAGCCTGTGTAAAGGCCTGGTACTGTAGATGAGCATTGATCACGTTGATTGGTGCTGGTCATCAGGACCATATCTATGAAACTTAAAGGACTTTAAGGCTAGGATCACACTATACGCAGGGACTTTGTGATGTTCGAAGCTGTGCAACAAATGCAGAGTGACAAGCTGCACCAAAACCGTATATGTCACGATAGAGCGCCATGCAGATGTAGCAGAATTTAACCCTTTCTAATCCACTGTCTGACCTCTAAAGACATTATGATTTAAGACTGTACAGCTCCGATGTTGGAAGACATCTGCCAGGGTTCTCTTACTGTATATTGCCAGCCTCTCTGCTGTCGGAGCCTATCCAGCGTGTCACCTCATGCAGTACTGGCTTTAGCCAGCATATAGCGCCGTTGTATACCGACCGAAAAAGAGTAAGCCCCCTAGGAAAACCAGGATACAAATTGGATTGGAAAGGGTTAACTTGTCTGTGATAACTTTCTGCTGCAAGTCCTCTTATGTCAAGCCATTAAAAAAACTGTTATTCTCTTATCTTCATACAACAAAACCCAGTGTAAAGTAATTGTAAGGCTAAACAAACTGTGCCACAAAAAAAATTGAATCTACTTGGGTAAATTAAATTGTGGCATTAACCTGGAAGGGGGTATATGGTGAGCTATTCCTCCTATAGAGGAAATGCCTATAGAGTTAATCTACTTGCATTATTTATATATATAATATATATATTATATACGCCTCCTGAGTGCTGGCTTTCTCTCGTTTTCCTATTGATTTGACTGACACTATACCAAGGCTTGCAGTCCTCTTGGTGATGTCCTGGATGGATCGGGGTTCCTGGCGCTGGGTCTACCTTCCTTTTGGGTTTCAGTATAGGATTACTTGGTTTACGGCCGTGGAGGTGGGACCCTTTATTAGATGCTACCACACCAGATGAGTTTGATTAATCTATAATCTTCATTCCGTGTTTTACCTGGAGCGCTGTCCATTTTTAATTTCCTTTACTCTCTTATATCGGAGGTACTTTTGTGTCTCTTGGGGTGTCCTCACTGTCCTCATAAAAGGTGCAGGTAGTTTGATGTAATTTATTTGAGTAAAGTTAACTTGGCATACAAACGCAGAGAGACATCGGTCTATATCCTATTTAGCAGATTTCTAGGTCTCTGATAACTATTGCCAGCGCTCTCTTTTTTTTCTTTTTTTTTTTGCTTGATAACTTTTTATCGTTCAGTTCTTTTTGTGGTGTTGAAATCTGAACGGTAAGAATATTTCATACATGAAATCATGACAAGTTATTCCAGCTATCAAGAAAAGGTGAGATTAGTCGTTCTTCTTTGACATTCAGTAGGTTATGAGGTTATGTAGGGACGTTCATAATACGCTCTTTATGCCATAACACAGCGTAAATGGAATGTGGCATATCAGACTTTACTGCCTATGAGCATCCTCATGATTTATTTGTGAGGGATTGTTTCAAAGTTTTTTTTTGGTCCTGACCGGTTCTGCTCACACAACTACTAGGTTTGTTACAATGCATCAGTCTAGACAATGCTAAACACAGAAGTAATTTATATGAAAAAGTTTTCTAACTTTTTTTTGTACAATAGCTAAGCTTTACTTAGACCAGTGATTTCCAACTAGGGTGCCACGGTATCTCAGGGCTCCGCTAGGAACTGCCAGGAGTGCCAAGACACTCCTAGCAAGGGAATCAGAACTAGCAATAATAGGGATTAATAAGCAGATAATTGGCAGCAAGCAAGGCAACGACTTCTGTTTATACTGAACGAAAATCCGCTCAGCAGTCGTTTCCTTTCAATGAGCTGAAACAGAACGACTATCGACAAATGAGCAATCTCTTTCTCCGTGCCCTGTTGGGGTCTGCGTACACAGGCTGACAGTCGCCCCAAACCACTAATTTGAATAATTATTCAGGCGACTATCATGCAAAGGTACCTGAAGTGGGGTGAAAAAAAGTACTGCAGCCAAGCTTTACCCACAATGCAGTCATGCTGCCATGCCCGCTTCCTCATCCTACTGCCTTGCCACACAAGAGAAGAGCGGATGGTACATGTGCATGTCGGATGTCCACACTGAGATTTACACAAAAAAGTAAGAATAAGTTCAAACCTCTCTCCCTGGGGATGAGAGGTTTCAGCGCAAGTATACTGTGGACGGAAGAGGCTCGGCCACACGTATTTGTACTAGTACGGAGGGGGAGAGAGAGAC
Organism: Eleutherodactylus coqui; assembly: GCF_035609145.1. Taxonomy (NCBI): domain Eukaryota; kingdom Metazoa; phylum Chordata; class Amphibia; order Anura; family Eleutherodactylidae; genus Eleutherodactylus; species Eleutherodactylus coqui. Next base: position 185,856,573 of record NC_089842.1, read on the forward strand.
ATTTGACCACATGTATAAAGCTGGGAAGGAGGGAAAAGAGGTTTGACCACAGGTAGACTGCTGGGGAAGGGTGATAGAGATATTTGGCAACATGTATACTGCTGGGGAAGGGGGATAGAGATGCTACACGTATACTACTGGGGGAAAGGGAAGAGAGGTGTGGCCACAAGTACTCTGCTGTGGAGGGGGGGGGGGGGAATGAGAGGTTTGAGGGATGGAGGAGAGCTGGATGTGATTATACTGCAGCAAGGAGGGACAGTGAAGCTCTGGATATGATTACACTGCAACAGGGAGGTGTTTTTAGCTGCTAATTTTTTATATAAAAATATTTAATAGTGGCATTCCGATGTAAAAATACTTTTTCCCAGGGGTGTCCTAAGGTTGGGTAACACTGACCAAGAATTTCATTCATATTCTGTATTATTTGTATAGGTATATGTAGACCGTAGACACAACTGTCCCTTTCTGGGTAAAGTAAGTGTGTGTGTGTGTGTGTGTGGGGGGGGGGGATTCAATAAAGGCTACGAAAACCAAAAGCTTTATGGACCCTTGAGCAGCACATGTATATGTTTTTGTTAAGTATCTGATTCCAAAAGCATGGGCAATTCATAGGGATTAACACCCCAGCCCACCCCTTCCACGATGCTATCCTCCTTTATTCTATGAAGACTTTCTGTTCCACACACTTATGGAGATTAGCATTTACACAGAGCATTAGTAAGGACAGCTACTGCACTTAATTGGATGGTGAGGTTCTGTTCACACCACCACAGAGTGCTGCTCTTTAAAAAAATGCCCAGATGTATACTGTACAGTGCTAATGACTGCATTTGTCTGAGACTAGGTATGCTCATGGGGTAGGTCTAGCCTAAGTGGGGTTTCAGTTTATTCCAAAAGATACAACATTTGGCCTGGGTCAGTGTGCAAACCTCTCTGTCAAGAAAACACATTTCATAAATAGTTGCCTCAAAGTTAGAGGCAAACAGCAGTCTAGAATGTCATTGTATGCAGCTCTTTTCAGTAGATCTATTGGACACAGTCTAAACCATCGAAGACGGGCCCAAAAATTATGTATCCTTCATAAAACCAGAGTTGGCACTATGCATTACGACTTTAAGTTTTTATCCAGGCATCTGCCAAACCCATACTTATTCATGAGACTGTCACATTATTAGCCAAAATCCAACTTCAGATTATACATCTCCAATTGTCAAGTGCTAGATATCACAATTGACATTAAGGTCTCATGCTTGTTGACTTTTGGCTTGTGTGGTGCACCTCAGCCATGGAAACCCAATTCATGAAGCTTGTGATGAGCAGTACTTATGTTGACATTGCTCTCAAAGGCAATCTGAAACTCAGTAATTGGTGTTGCAACTGAGAACAGGTGGTTTTGATGTGTCACACTGTTCCATGCTCTGAGATTTGTGGCCTACCACTATCTAGTTGAGCTCTTCGACGTTTCTACTTCAGAATAACTCAACTCAACAGAGTTGGCATACACAATACAAACTCAATGAAAAGGTGGCATCCTATGCCAGTAGCAAATGGAGACACTAAGCTCTTAGTATGACTGAAGGCTCTGCTGGTAAGTAATGGATATGGCTAAAATGACCAAGTACATTATTCAGTAGGGGTGTCTACTTTCGACCATGTTGTGTAGCTCCATTACTATAATGGAGCATATTTGCTGCTAGAAATTGCTTGGCATTGGTATAGTCTGTGAAAAGGGGAGCAACTTTGCAAAATGTATCTAAAATTCTGATGGGTACATATCAGGCCCAGATCAGCAATCTTGTAAAGTTTACCACATTACAGGGATGACGTGTTTCTAAGAGGAGTGATATTGACTCCCATTTCCCATTGTTTTCCATTTCAGTCACTCAGTTCCGAAGGTGTACAGATACTCCTTGTGCAGGCCGCCTGAGACTTAAAAGTCCAACTAATGCTCCTTCGGGAAGTTTGGTATGCAAATGGAACATGGTACAATGCCTCTGCAGTGTCTCCTATCAGAAGGTAGCTTTACTACAAGTCAATGTATGACCTTTTAACATGACTGGGGATATAAGCTAAAACCGGAATCTTCTCCAGAAGGAAATGTTCACCATGAATGGACAAGCTGTTTCTGGGTTTTTGCTCCTCATCATCATACGGTAGATTTCCGATTGGCTAGATGAGAGTCTATGGTGTGGGCAGGAGGAGTACAGCTTCTGCTTGTTGTGACCGATTAGCAGGTGTGTGGAGAGTTAAATGCTATGTAATGCTCCTCTGGGAAATTCGGTATACAAATGTTACAACGTTTCAGCCAGGCAGAAATGCATTTGGGCAGCCGAATCTAAGGCTGCCCATACACATCAGATAGCTGTATGCCAAATGCATTGCCGACAGCTGCCTCACCATAATTCACATGTATGCTTGTCTCAGCCGAATGGAGTGGGGAAAAAAACTGTTGCCACTCATATCTGGCAGCAGCTTATCTCCTAAGAAAAGAAATGGACAGATAATCTTTATTTTCCCCTACCTCTGCCATCAGGGTAAAGTAGACAGGCATTGCTAAAAATGTCGACTTTAGCAAATGTACGTCTAATGTGTATAGTCACCTTTAGGGATTGTTCATTCTTCACCTTAAAAATCGGTGATGGAAAATGACATTTCCTAACAGGAATCCCTAGATTGCATCCCCAGAGAAGTTGCTGATATCTACAACGGACTGCCGTCGAATAGCTATTACTAAAACTTGGTACCAGAAGTGATAGGCGGAAAAGTAATCATACAACTCAGAAACCAGTGCTGGCAAAGTTCACACAGTATGGAAAACGTATGATGATCGGGACAGACAGCGATCAATAAACGTAACCGCTAACTATCTGAATCAAATCTAAGTAGCAAATGAAACGCCATCACAAAACCGCACAGGAATCAAAGAACCCTGTTGCGTAGCCAGGGAATGAATGTCCAACATGGTACGAGCTAGCTCTTTAAAAGGTCCTTGCTGTGGGAGATCTGGTCGCAGAGTGCAGTGAGGAATGATGTCTACAGAGGTGATGTGTGCACCCGAGACCAAGGCTTTACGATCAGCAGATACAGAAGGCTGACACATTTTGGGTAATACTAATTCTTATTTCTAACCTGATTGAAAATCTTGATCATAGAATACAATTGGACTCTTGATACATGATCTCTCTTGAGTTGTCGTGTTTCCATATTTAAAAAGTTTAATATGATCCGGGCCAGGTCCGCGCACACAAGCTTGTCCTCCTAGTCTCTTCCCTGACTGCGGCCAGGAGCCCTACACTGGATTGTGAGTGTGCCATCGCATCAGACTTGGCACAGGCTCCTACTGGACTAAAATAACAAGCTGTTTGTTCCCTGGGGAAACTCTGCTATGAGCTAACATTGCTTTCATAGGCTGTACCCGACTAGATTAAGAGGAATTAGTGAGTGCTGGCCAGGGGCCATACATTTCAGGATATCTGAAAGATCCTGGTATCTGGTTATCAGCGTGCGGGTGACTGTGCCATCTGAGCACCTTCCATTCACCTGCTGGAGGGTGGAGATCTGGTATCTGTTTGTAAGTTGCTTAGACATCTAAAATGTTATACAAATGCAGAAGGTAAGAAAACCACAAATGTCAATAGTGAAAGTCAGCTAAAGCTTCAACGTAGACTAACCAAGAGAATGGTGCTGAAACCTGATAGCAATTCAAAGCGAATAAACTTGTCGATGTAATTGTGACCAAGTCATCATCTCGATGATTGTGCCGAATGCATGAACAGTTTTTCAACTTGAAGACTGACTCTTGGCGTAGATGAAACAGTCGTTCTCCAGGGAGGGAGAGAAACGGGGACAACAGCTTTAAAGGGGTTTTCCAAGAATTTACTATTGATGACTTATTCCCAAGATAGGTCATCAATCGTTGATCAGCAAGGGTCCACCTCTCAGGATCCCCGCCGATTAGCTGATCTTCTGGCCTGCTGTCAGGGAAGCTGAGCTGGACATCCGCAGTGGGGTTGGAGCCAGAAGTGTAATAGAAGCCATCACTCCCACTGGAATGGAAGTAAATGGCATTTGAGGTTGAATTTTGTATCATTGATTTCTGAGGGAGTGAAACCTTCTATTACACTTCTGGCTCCCACCCCAGTGCGGATGTCCAGCTCGACTGCACTGACAGCGGGCTGGAGTATCTGCTGATTGGCACGGGTCCACTGCTTAGGATCCCCACCAATCAATTATTGTTGATTTATCCTGAGGATGGATCATTGATAGTAAATTCCCAGAAAAGCCATTTAACCTTTAATGCTCTATGACATACAGTACATACCGGTATTCATCATGAGGGAGGACTAGTTTTTGCCCTTTGATAGATGTTTACATCATAGTGATCTCGCAAGCACTGCTACTGTACCAAAGAGATCAACCACAGGAGTGCTGCAGAAGCAAATCCTGCTGAAACTCTCAGATGCTGGTAGTGTAACCCCTTAGATGCTACTGTCAATAGTGACCGTGTTATCTAAGCAGTTAGACAAAGAAAGGGGCTCCCTCTTACAGCCTGGAGTGACACCACCATCATTCAGTCATTTGTTATGGCAACCATAACAATGGTCTTGGGGGTATAAGGATGGTTTCTGGGTCTGCCACTTATAGAAGCCTAGTCGACTGGATCTGATAGGCTGATCAGTGTAAAACTGACAGAATACACTGCAATACATAAAATAGAGTATGCTGGGATTTTTCTTCCACTCAGGAAAATTTGAAAATACATGCTTTTCAATACTTGCATTTTACCACAGCAAGTCCGCACGGATGTTGATAACTGAATCCACAATTCAAAACCGGTTGTGTGAGTCTGGACTAAGTGTGAAAACAAGTGGACTGCCAGTACTTGAAGATAAAATTACTCCTTCTTTATTAAATCGTTGCTTAATCGTCATACAAATCAGGAGGAGAAACCGATGTGTTTCAAACCGACTGCACGCATGCTTGGTCGGTGCTCTATTCACATGGGGACATAGGACACCTGTTCTTCTGATCGGTTGTGATCACAGGGATCAGAAAGTTATCACTTTTTGGCATCACCCCTTTACTTTAACCTGCATGGTGAACATCGTTAAATTAAAGGGGTTGTCCCGCGGCAGCAAGTGGGTCTATACACTTCTGTATGGCCATATTAATGCACTTTGTAATGTACATTGTGCATTAATTATGAGCCATACAGAAGTTATCAAAAGTTTTATACTTACCTGCTCCGTTGCTGGCGTCCTCGTCTCCATGGTGCCGACTAATTTTTGGCCTCCGATGGCCAAATTAGCCGAGCTTGCGCAGTCTGGGTCTTCTGCTGTATTCAATGGAGCCGCTCGTGCAGAATGCCGGCTACGTGTAGCTCCGCCCCGTCACGTGCCGATTCCAGCCAATCAGGAGGCTGGAATCGGCAATGGACCGCACAGAAGAGCTGCGGTCCACGGAGGGAGCAGACCCCGGCGGCCATCTTCAGCAGGTGAGTATGAAGACGCCGGACCGCCGGGATTCAGGTAAGCGCTGTGCTGTTTGTTTTTTTAACCCCTGCATCGGGGTTGTCTCGCGCCGAACGGGGGGGGGGGGTTAAAAAAAAAAAACCCGTTTCGGCGCGGGACAACCCCTTTAAGCCCTGAAGAGCAATGGCAGAATTACAGTTTTTTGCTAGTCTCTACTTCCAAAAAAGTGATCAAAAAGTTGTATGTACCCCAAAATAGTACCAGTGTAAACAGCAACTCATTATGACAAAATCAAGTCTTTACACAGCGCTGTCCACACATAAGTGTCAAAGAGAAACGTACAAACATAATAAAACACAACAATTATTGTATAAAAACGTGGTGCTGCACTGATCAGCAGAATAATCTATCATTTATCGCACAGTGAATGTCTTAAATACACCCCCCCCCCCCAGTGTTGCTCAGTCTACTTGCTAACCATAGAAGTCTAGGGGGAGTGGGCGGAGGGGGAGAGAACAGCTGCAAAGTGAGAGAGACAGAGAAGTAGATGCTTTGGTAAGTGTTTTATCTCAGTGCTGGATTCTTAGTTACACCAGCAAGAACCTTCTAATTTTAATCCTATTGCACCCTATTGCCAAAAAAGTGGAAAATACCAAGATATATAATACATAGGGAACTATTAAATTTCCAATCATCTTATCACAAAATCTCACAGGAGGTAGATAAACATGATATATGCATGACGGCTATGAATATGAGGTGCACTATGCCTGCATTGGAACACCCCCATGTTAACCAATATCTCAAATGAGAAGATTCTAAATCCCAAAATGACCCCAACGCGTTTCCCTAGATGATTTGCGAGAGCGAGACTTAAACATCATAGGAGATATGCTTCCTTATCATTGCGGTTAGCCTGGATTGGTTGAATTTAGGTAGGTGGGTGGATGGATTTCCTCCATCACATCACACGCTGCCATTTGAGGGCGGCTGCACACGTGAAAAATTCGCTACGTGATGCTCGCTTGTGATACCACACAACAAGTACGCAATGACATGCGGGTTGTATGCATGCGTAATACTCACCAAGATGGAACATGCTGCGATCATTATGGCTGTTGGTGTATTTTTGAAGTTGGTTGACAGAGGTGTAATGGGGAGGTGATAAATGCACCTCTTATCTATTGCGGTGGTCCAGATATTATGTTTTTCTACCTCATGTGAGATTTTGTGATAAGAGGATTGGAAATCTGATTTATTGCTATTTATTGATTTAGTCCCTATTTATTGCTATTATTATCATTATATCATATATCTTCGTACTTTGCACTTTTTTGATGATAGGGTGCAATAAGATTAAAATTAGGAGGTTCCTGTTGGAATCGTCCTTATCAGGATGGCTATTCCAGTCGTGGATCAGTAGGAATATTATCCTATGGCTGTGATGGGGTGAGTTTATTATATCTATTCTGCCCGGTCTCTAATACTGCTAGTTTGTATTTCAGTTTTGGGGTATCTAATTTTTGATTCTAGTAAACCATCAATAAAGTTTACATTTTAATGGTGGTATTTCTGTATATGGTCTTTTATGACCTCCATTGCAGTTATCTCCTTGGTTCAGTCTGCAAGTTCTTGCATATACAGTAATGTACTGTGAATACATATATAGAGCCATCATAGAAACACCTGGTAGAGAAGTAGAGACGGTTTTCTATGTGCATTTATGAAGGAACTATATGGCAGCCTGTCTGAATAACCTTGAGGAGTTGCAGCCACGCAGCGGGCTCCTTCGATGGTGATGCCGTTATAAGGTGGTGATAATAATTACATTAATTATGATTTCACTAGTCTTCTCTAAATCTTGCCAAATGTCTCTGCTACTTTCCTGCAGCTGTCCTCTGATCAGTGTAATATGATTTTATAATCCTGTCTCCTTCTTTGGCATTCATCAATGTATCCAACTTTACAGACAGATGTGTTGATTCAAGGCCTGGCATTATTAATTGCCCAATTTATTAACCCACCTAATTTCTTTCTTCCTAAGAAGGAGAAACGGCATTAAGTCTGTTTTTTCTGGATCTTTTCTGTCCCCCTCCCACAGTTTAATGTCTAAATCCAAATTCATAAAGGGACTACGATCTGGTCGTGTTGAGCTATGGGATTGATAGAGCTTTCCCCACAAGCCCCTTTAATCAGAATTACACTGTCATTAATATTCATAAAGCCAGCAGGAACTCTCGTGGACCGAGAGAAAACTCCTTGTACCTCCTCCCTCACAGCCCACAGCTTTATTAAAAGCATCTTAAAAAATTAATGGAGTCGAGAAAGTTAGCAAGAAGTACAGTGTTAACCGGAGGAGGGGGTGCGCGTGCCTCGGCGAGTCGTGTTGTCTTCGAGATATGCCGCTGGTTGGCCACTCGCAGTGAAGGATATGGGCGGTCATTTAACAGGATTTACATGCATCGGCACATCAAATTTCAGATCGAATAATAAGCAGCTTTCCAAAGTAATTAAACTTACAGTGTACAAGAGAAGAATAAGAAAACAAGACAATGACACAGAAGGATGCTGCAAATGTGACTGACATCCCAAATCAGCAATGGGGAACTTAACCCTGTCTGTGCCCACAACGTTATTAGGGCTATGGTGTTTGTCAAGGTCAACACATAGAGCATGATATGCCACATCTTTAAGGGACGACCCGCATCTCTGCACTTCCTGGCCGAGATGAGAAACCCTTGGCTGGTTTCCTGAACATCTCGAAGAAACAACCAAGGCAGCAGCCGTACTCTGCGTCTGTAATTCTCATTAAAGTGAATGGGTGTTCGGCAAACTTCTTCACGGTTTCCATAATATGGAGCTATGCTATTTCCGTAACTCTCATTCACTTCAACTAGAGTTACCGTGTAAGTCTGTCGCAGTTGGCTATTTCTGTAACATTTGGCAAAGTGGCTGGAAATTTAGCCATAAGTCTATCATCTTAGCCAGAATGTGAGGAGATGGGAATACCCCTTTAAGTTGTCCATACTTCTGGTCGAATGGTTGACTGGCAGCTATTCTTCCCAACGCCTCCATATACATGCACACTCAGCTTGGCCAACCATATATCATTGTAGTAACTGCAACAGGTTGTATGTCAAATCTATCAAACTTTACAGGAGAGACAAAAAACCTTCCCCTTTTGCTCCATCACCTTGATTCATTCTATAGAAAGAGAGGGAATATGACGATTTCTCATTGGTCTGTTGACATACAACATATTGCAGTTAGTGTAGTTCACTAGATTGGCCACCAGGGTGCAATAAACCAAAGTTTGTTTCTTTTTTCTTGGACATACGACCTATTGCAGTTACCACAACAATATGTATTCTGAATTGGGGGGATGGTAAGAAGCCGTTGCCAGACACTTTTGGTAGCAGCTTATCTCACGTGAGATGGATATGTTGAAATCCTCCATTTGTAATCCTTATTTTCCTTAATATCTGCTATCCACGGAGAGTCAATTCCCAGTCACTGTTAGAAGGCTTGTATAAAGAGTCTAACATTAACTTACAGGAATGCCTCCCAATAAGTGGCACTGCAGAGGTTCCATCTCCCTTATTTGCATATTACCCAGAGGAGCATGAATGGCCTTATAAGTATCCTCACTCACTCACCTTCGAGGTGCTCTCCTTAAGAAGAAGAGATAGCGTTCCTGACGGTAGACCTCCATACACATTAGTTGGTGTACAATTTTGGCTGAGGTGTATGTGTATGGGCTCCTATGGTAATGTAAGAGTTCTACAAACCTATAAAGACATGCACTAATAATAAGCACTTTTCCAGGAGCACGGGATTAACTTGGAGAGGGTCCATGGCCCAACCTGTGATTGGCTAGGGTTTACAGTTACAAAATTCTAAATTATGTTTGTGGCTTTAGGCTACCACAGCATGTTGTTAAATCAACCCCAATCTAACAATCAATAGAATGCAACAAAGCCTTCAGCAATTCACTGATCTAACGTAAGGCGCCTTCACATCAGCATCGGAGGTTCCGTCACTGAATTCCGTTTAAAAACTGGATGAAATAGCACGGCGTGCTGCACTGTTTCATCCTGTAAAAAGACAGAAGCCCGTCCAGAAACCAAACAGACCCCATTATAGTCTGTTCACTTGCATCATAAGATGGATCCGTTCGCCCAGGGGGTGCTGTCTTCTTGCTACCCAAACGCTGTTATATATTCAAGGGCGTAGGATGATCTCAAATCAAGGTTTTGCCATTTTGTTAAACTGTCCTCGTAGAACCTCGGCAGATGATTGATGGAAAAGTGTGCGTTTTATTATTTAGACTTGTGCCTCTGATTCAGAGAGGTAGCTCCATGCCACCTGTGTGAATGTAAATGATGGGAAGCTTGAAGTTTACTGTACAGGATGGGCTGCAGAAAAGTGGCCAGCACCACAGTCTCATAAAACCTGTCTTTAAAAAAAAAATTCTATGTTGCCCATAGCAACCAATCACAGTGCAGCTTTCATTTTACCACAGCGATATGAGAAATGAAAGCTGTGCTGTGATTGGTTGCTAATGACAATAAAGACAGATTTTCTTTTAGGCAGCTTTCATTAGTGTGTGGGGCCCGACTACTTTTCCATGGCCAACCCTGTAGATGCTATGGTGATGATGAGCGCGAGGCATAGTGTATAGTGGTACATTTTAGCCTGATGTGGTGCGGTTTGTTACCAAAACAACTCTGCTGAATCTACTCACAGAATTCCAATGCACATTTCTGCATCAAGAATGACATGTCACTTCTTGATACGAAAATGCAAGGAAATAGGAAGGAATTGTGCCCACAGATTTTGCCATGGTTTTTAGAGATGGAATTCACGCAAAAAAATTCCGCTGCAACTTCTGCAATAATTCTCCACTGACTCATAAAAAGGCCCCAAAGTGAGTGACAACCCACTGCGTCTGTGACTACTAAGGTATATTGAAGGTTGTCATCTGTAGGAGGAGTGCTTTAGGACTGTATGTATAGATATATTCTGCCATGTATCTGGCGCTATTGCGTTGGAGTTTGTAAGTTGGCCCCTAGCTCACACCTGGGCAGAGCGTCATTTGGCCATCAAGCTGTGCTGCTTTTTACATGTGTTACATCATACACAGCGACTGTTCCCTGCTAAAAAAACACCTTACTCTCAGGGTGGGCGTCTTTTCATAAAATCAGCAAATGATTTAAGAGCTCATTTTAATCTGTTTAAAGGATTTCTAGGTTTTCCTCTTTTTTTTGCTCGAGCCATTATTTAGATATCGCTTTTTTTATTGATATTGATGAGTAACTTCTCTCTTATTGCTATTTGATATTTTTGTCACCAGCTGTATGTACTATAACGACTATACCTTTCTTCCACATAATCATAGATTTCCTTTCTTCCTGTTCTCTTTCTTTCCTTACTTTCTTCCTTCTATTCATCAGTCCAATAGTCCTTTCCCTATTCTCTCTTTCCTCCCTTCTCTCCTTCACTCTCCCTCTCTTCTCGCTATGTTTGACCTTACCTTCTTTTCTCTCAAACGTCTTTCTTCTCTCTGTTCCTCCCCACCTTCTTCTTTCACCTACTCCTTTCTTCTCACTCTCGCTCCCTGCTTCTCTCATTTTTTGTTTTGCTGCTTCCTTCTCTTCTCACTCTCTTGTATCTCCTTCTTTTCCCTTTCCTTCCCTTGGTTCTTCTCTCATTATCTGCCTCTATATCATGTATCACTCTTTCTTTCTCCATCATTCTCTATTATTCTCTCCCTCTATTCTTCTTTCTCCCCCTAAACCCACCCCCTCCCTCCCCACCACCTCTTTCTTCTCTTGTCTTCCTTCCCAATCTTCTGGAGACTTGAACATATCTTAAATAGGGGCAGCATGATGGCCCGATAGTTAGCACTCTTGCCTTGCCACTTGGGTCCTGAGTTTGCATATAATCAAGAGCATCATCTCTAGTGATATTCTAGGCTCTCAATTGTCCTAAAGTTAACTGTCTTTCTAAGAAAGTGGTCCTGGTACGTGTGCTTGATTTAGGAAAATTAAACTGTGCCCATCGGGGACAATAACTGACGTGAATCATAACAGTTATTGGTGGAGACTCTCCAGGTCTGATTTGTTTTGGCCACCTCTTGTTTGTAGCATTGATGTGAAATGAATCAAATTTCGATAATAATGAACTGGAGAACTCGTTGGCTCATCCAGCCTTGCTATTCCACCCCAACTGAGTGCACGGAAGCAGAGAGCCATAGAAGAAAATGAAGAGTTTCCAGCACCTCAGAGAGCATAAAAGACTTGATTTCAGTAAGAACATGGCTAACACACCAGCAAGAAGGTTATAATCTACATGTTTCGAACTGGAGCTCTTAGTGATGCCATCACCGGTGAAGACCCTCCATATTTGTCTTTGGCCACCTTTCATTCACAGCATTGATGTGAAATGAATGAAATTTCAGTCATACTTTATGGTACCAAAATTACACAGTATTTTCCTAAGAATGAAGACTGCTGGAAGGATCATCAGTAACTAAAATAGATGCATAAACCAGTAAATAAAGGTTATAATAATAACTGTAATGGAAGCGTGAATTTCACAAATGTTCTTCTATGCTCACCTCATGCAAAAATTACCAGTCATTTGATAATACTTGTTTTCAATTACAGGCAATAATTCTAAATTATTTGCGTTTTTTTTTTTAGAGATTAAATTTTTTTTTTTTTTTTTACAAAGGAGCAACATGTGCGGCAACATTTAGTTATTTTGCTACTTAAGAGGCAAGACGGGGATATTTTGTATTGTGGCCTGAAATACATGGAATACATGTAGCTGCAGTGAAAGTCCTCTTGGCATGTACTATGAAGGATTAGACTGCAGAAATGCTAATTCACTAATCACTATCAAAACAATGAGCTTCAACAGGGTTAATGTGTGGATAGAGAAGGTCAGTGTTCTGTGTTCATGCTTCGGGCAGGAGGGGGCATTGCCTCGTTTCTCCAGGTACACAGACGCTCATGCTGTGTCTTTTCCGGTAATTACTCCCAGAATATTTGTTGCTTGCTTATGAATTAACTTGCATTTATGGAACTAAATCATTGCAATCATTTAATTACACCTGAGGAGCTGAACTATAATTGCTTGCTGCTAACGAGGATCTGAGATGGCTTCGGCAGTATTAATTTGGTGTTTACTTTTCTGAGTGCTAAAAGCATTAAAATGATTGTGCGATAGGATTACATTTTACTAATTGCTGCCATTCATTAGCTGGGTAAATGGTGAGGGAGATAGCGCTCTCCTGAAGGGCGGATTGCTGATGCTGGCATGTTTAGGCACTAATCTCTAGCAGGAAAGAAAAAGCGATATGGAAATGATCGCTTGCACAACGCGCCCTGTTCTAAAAGCTGCTTCTCGGCAATATCATTACATGTCTGTTCAGAGAGCTACCGGATCACTTCTGGAAAATTATTCTACATGTGAACTGGTTCTTCGTATAAATCCTTCAACAGTAATTGCTCTTTTATTTTATTTAAATGTACAGAACAGGCGATTCTAAACATTTTTGAAATATGTTTTATCGGTCTATTCTGTACATTTTTAGAAAATCTCTATTGAGTTTTGCAGCTAGGAGAGGATAGTGCTGATAAATCTGTCGTCAGCTGAGTAGCGGCATAGCTGAGCAGGGAGCTCCAGCTGCGCCTGCACTGCTACCTCTAGTGCAGGCACAGCAGCTTTCATAGAACAGAATAATAATAAATGGTTAGCTTATGTTTTATTACGTTTATATATACATTTCCGGCTTTGTGTCCTCTCGTGACATAATTGCTCCTGCCGCTGTGAAGTGAAGAAGCTGTTCTGTTACCTCGCCAGTACATTTATCGTAGAAAACCCCTATTCAGCTATACAGCTCAGAAGAAGACACTGCTGAGAAATCTGTCTTCTGTGTTACAGAAAACTTCTTCTCTTCACAGTACGCCTGTTTCCTGACAGTGCATTGGGTCCGCTAGGGAGCAGGTGCACTGTGAAGAGGCAAAATGGTGGACGCATGCGAAAAGCTGAGGATTGGAATTTATTCAGTTGTGCCCTTGAAAGCCAATGGGTGTTCCCTCCATTATAGGCCTAGCCATGTGTCCTGTAAGTAGATTGGGGCTACAATTGGTATGTTTCTGAACACGGGACAAACAGTATCCATTTGGGGGTACAAGTCTACATTCCTATGTATGCTATACAAAAAAAGCTGTTTTTAAAATGACACAATTGCCAAAGAAAATGAAAATTATATCTTTTTTTCTTCTGCTTTGCTTAGATTCATTCAAAAACTGTAGGATCAAAATACACAGTACACCCCTAGATAAATTCGTTAAGGGGTCTAGTTTTCAAAGTGGGGTCATTTGTGGGGGTTCTCTTGGCCACTCAAGGGATTTACAAGAGGGCTATAGGTTAAATCACCTTCAAGCAAAATGCCTGTTCTGAAAGCTACCAGCTGCTCCTTTCAGTTTGGCACCATTGTGCATACGGATATAAGATTACGGCCACAGCGCGTATGTTTCTGAACACAGGACAAACAGATATCCATTTTGGGGTGCAAATCCTCAAGTTCATGTGCACTATAGAAAAAAAAACTTTCTTTAAAATCACATACCTACAAAAAATATGAAATTTTATTTTTTCTCCTCTAAATGGCATTAGCTCCTGAAAAGGGTCATAATACTGGTCCCTAAGGCACAAACAGGCTTGGTCACTAAGGGATTAAGCTTTTAGTACCTTGTTCTAGTCTAAAATATTGTTGTCAGTGTGGTCTTGTTTCCCAGCTGTTGGTTCGTGTATTCTCATTCCACGAATGAAAAGAATCACACTTTTGTGCACCGCAGTAAATTCAAATGCTAGTTGGTCAGAGTAAACATGGACCCTGACTGGGTGATGAGTGATAAGTCACTAGACGTTAAGCTTATCAAAAAAATAGTCGCTGGTTGATCAAAAACTATCGGATATAAAGTCACAGTCCTTCATATTCAAACGACTATCGAACGAATTGGCATGGAGCTGCCTTCTATGAATGGTATGTCGGGAAACAACTATCAACAATCATCGCTCTACGTAAAAGCTGACGAACGACTGCCGTAAGAACTCTTCAACAACTTTTCTGAGCGACTGTCTCAATGGTCTACGGTGAAACCGACAACTATACATGGGGGTGTAATTCAGCCTTTCAGGTGGACTTGTGAGCAGTTAGCACTGAGAGGCTGAAGAAGTTACTCTTATTTTGAAGGATTGATTCACATCTTTTCGGTAAATCCCTTATAACAGGCATGAAGTACATTGGTGCCACCTTTGTGACACATCCTCAGATTACTGCTTTAAGGTCAATGATTTAATTACTTTTTGGTTTCTTGTGCATAGACAGTTATATGATAATAAAGATTTTTTAATCAGTATTTCATCCTAGTTTGGTCAGTATTTGCTGCCATATTTGCCGTCATTGTTTTTATTTTCTACTAGGCAAATACTGATCTGTGTTTGCCCAATAGAGCATAATAAAGGTGAAAGCCCTCACTGATTGACTCACTGACTAACTGATTCACTCACTCACTGACTCGCCACTAATTCTCTAACTTCTAACTTCCCGGTGTCGTACAAACATGAAATTTGGCACGAACATTCTTTGGTCGTACATAGGAAAAGTAAAGGGGTCACAACTTGATAATTTAATGCTAAGTGCAAAAGTATTGTTACCCCTCAGTAATGTACCTAATCTAATTCTCTAACTTCCCGCTGTCGTACAAGCATGAAATTTGGCACGACCATTCTTTAGGTCCTACATAGGAAAAGTAGAGGGGTCACAACTCGATTTTAATGCCAATTGCAAAAGTATTGGCACCCCAATGTAATGTACCTTATCTAATTCTCTAACTTCCCCATGTCATACAAACATGAAAATTGGCATGACCATTATTTAGGTCTTAATTAGGAAAAGTAAACGGGCCACCACTCGATTATTCAATGCTAATTCCAAAAGTAAGTGCACCCCTATGTAATGTAACTTCCCAGTGTTGTACAGTCATGAAATTTGGCACGAGCATTCTTTAGGTCCTAAATAGGAAAAGTAAAGGGGGGTCACAACTCGATTATTCAATGCGAATTGCAAAAGTAAGTGCACCCCTATGTAATGTAACTTCCTGGTGTTGTAAAAGCGTGAAATTTGGCACAACCATTCTGTAGGTCCTAAATAAGAAAAGTAATGGGGTCACAACTCGATTATTCAATGCTGATTCCAAAAGTAAGTGCACCCCTATGTAATGTAACTTCCCAGTGTTGTAGAATTATGAAATTTGGCACGAGCATTCTTTAGGTCCTAAATAGGGAAAATAAAGGTGTCATAACTGGAATATTTAATGCTAATTGCAAAAGTACACCCCTATGTAATGTAACTTTCCGATGTCGTACAAGCATAAAATTTGGCGCAAGTATTCTTTAGGTCTTAAGTGAGGAGGGTGGGAGGCATGGCACATTCTGCAGAGGGACATCAGTACATGCAGCTATGTATATACTCTTTTTCTTCCTCTCATCCTCTAAAGTAACCTTGACTTCATAAACTTTTTTGTGCGAACAACCAATAAACACCTGTATCAAATTAACTCGGGTGAAGCCGGGTATATCAGCGAGTAGAACATAATACCAATGAATGAATAAAAGTCATAGCATGACTGTTTGTGTGTTATTAGATTAGTTAGCTAGTGCCTGTCCATAATTGAGACTAGATAACAATCAGAACACATTTTATTAGTAAGTAATGCAAAAATACAGGTCATTACAAAGGTTTCACTTACTTTTTCTTAGAACCGTGTGACTGGTCTGACCTCCCATTGGTTGGTTTTCTGTCATAGAAAATTCTGTATAAATTTGGAACAGACCCAGATTGGAAAAAAAGGAAACTCGTAAAAACTGGTAGTCCGATGCTTTACGACGAGTACTTGAGGTTTCAATCTGTAGCTACTTCCTTGATGTTATGTGTAAGGCCGACTTCACACCGCTGTCATTGGTTCCATTCATCGGCTAGGACAGATCCGCTTTTAAACAGAACTCGGTTGATCTTGGTGAATTCCATTGACTTAGGTGATTCCATCTAAGTGAATGAGATTTTTTACAAATTCTTTCACTCTTTATGGGAACACATGTAGGGTGGAGTACCATGTTTGAGTGCCAACAACATCTGACCTGGATTGCCTCACAAAGACCCCCATGTCTCCAAACATAGTTCCAAAATATTCTGCTTATGTCTCACATTTATGATTGGGGGTGACTTGGAGGCTAACACTGAACCTTTTTTGATGTGAGGTGTTGCTGATTTTTTGCCAAGTCATCTACATATCAGTGGTGTGTTTAAAGTGTGAATATTCTAATAAGTTTTTACTGGCTTTTAAGGGTCACTAACTTTTCAAACATGTGCTTGTATGATAGCCAGTGTGATCATCAGCATGACTGCTATGTACCGTATTTTTGCTTTATAAGACACACCTAGGTTTTAGAGGATGAAAATAGGAAAAAAATATATTTTGAACTGTCCCAGAGCAGGCAGTGAGGGAGGTATTACAGGAGGAATAAAGAGCAGTATGAAATATATACCACTTGTCAACCTGCCATTTGGGATCCAGAGACAGCTGAGTGTAAATGTAATGGTGGTCTTATTACTCATCACCCAGCTTTTCAGGAGACCCAAATGCCATGTTTGACCAGCTATAGCAATGTATGTGATGTAAATGCTTGCATAACTCTGCAGCTGGCATTAAGGATCCTGATAGAGCTGAGTGACAATGTAATGATGATTCCATTAGTTGTCACCCAACTTTTCAAGAACCCTACATGGCATATGGGGTATACATTTCAGCATGACTACCAACCCCCCACCCTGCTATGTAGCCAGGAGCTGTGTGATAGGAAATGGGGGAGAGCTGTCCCTACCTACAGCTGATTGGTGGTAATGGGGGAGCCAAAGCAGTTCCCTCCAGCTCACTAATCAGCAGTTTGTATGGACAGCTGCTATGGAGCCTACCTGCCACCCTTATAACACAGCAGGGGAGAAAAGCCACCCCTACGAACAGCTGATTACTAAGTGCCGGAGGGAACTGCTGCTGCCCCACTAATCAGCTATAAGTACAGGTTCCCCTGCTATGTATGCGGTTTGTGCTTGAGAAAGTCGCTATATGCGATGAAACGCGTTGCACTTTGATATGGAATAAAGGAGGATTTCTAAATCTATCTATGCATTGGTAACTCCATTCCCTGGGGAAATTGGATCCAAAAGGAGCGCAGGAACTTTTTTCATTTCACTATTCATTGCTCAGTGGATCACACCCAGAGTGTGATACAGATTCCTAGCAGCTCTCCTGATATAGCCCGTCAGGATTCCGTGGATACGCAGGGAGACGATTGGCATGATACATTAAGGCGACCCAGGACTTGGAGGTGTAGGTGGAGCTCAGGACCGGGCTCCACTATACACCGGGTGAGTCCATTTTTGTTGATTGATTGCCCGTATTGGGTTGCTTCCCATTGGTCGTGGTGCGCTGTCCTGATACATATATATTAGGACTATTATGGACGCATTATGAATGGAGGACTATTATAGGGGCATTATGAATGGAAGGCAGCTCAAAGGGGGCATAATGAATTGAGGGCAACAAAAAGGGAGCATTTTCTGTACTGGTCAGACAGGTGCTGGAAAAGTGTGGAGTCTAATCGATCTGTCCATTAAATTGTGCAGAGGAAAGTCATGGCTAAAAGATGTCTTCATGGAGATCTGGGTCGGATGGAGAAGAAAAGCGAAAGTGAGTGACTCCAGTCAGAGAGGACATCTCCTATGGTCTGCAGAGTACCTATGTGAAATCAGTGTCACTGTATCCTCTTGTCACTATATGGTGATCTTTATACAGCGTAGTGTCTTTATTCAGTAATAGTATGGTAATAATATTCACCAACAACAGTATTCTCAAACGAGCATAAAATAGCAAAAAATTTCCAATCTTTAATTAAACTATTAAAAGCAGTATCATCATTTATCCAAACCAGTCACCGCTGATGTGTTTCGGATGAAAATTTGTACTGTGCATGTCTAACGGCCATCCACAATACAGATAGAAAAACAGAAAAGGCAGGTACACATGGACGCCGGCCTGGCACAGGGCCAGATTCCACTGCAGGCTCTAGTATGTGAAATCTGACCTGTTCGTGTGCAGACGGCCTAAGCATCTAATTACCAACTCATTAAAGGGTTATCCCATCTCACGCTATTTAGCTGCAGGAAGCAGCAATCTCTGTACATTGCACAGTGGCCCAGGTTGTTACCACAGACTAAAGGCCCATTTAGACGAGACAAGTGTCGGGCAAACCATGTCCGACACTCATCCCTGCACATACTCGCTCTCGTGCTGCTATCGCTGGCTCACAGCGGGGCAACTGCAGGAGATTTCTCCCCTCACTCTCCCCTGCCCCTCTCCATTGTCTTAACATAGCAGCCGTTCAATACCGAACGGCTGCTATTTACACTGAGCGATCAGCTCATCCTCCATTGTTTATGCTAAATAAATGATGGATAATGAGCAGATCGCTGATCACTCAGTGTAAATAGCAGCTGGTCAGTATTGAACAGCCACTATGTTAAGTCAACGGAGAGGGGCGGGGGAGCATGAGGAGAGAAATCTCCTACAGCTGCCCCGCTGTGAGCCAGCAATACCAGCTCCTGTGCAGCAGTACGAGAGTGAGTATGTGCGTGGACGAGTGTCGGGCATCCTTTCCCCAACATTCCTCCTGTGTGAATGGGGCTTTAGTCCCATTCCCTTCAATAGGACTCAGCCTGCAGTACCAACCAGGGCCACTGTGCAATGTATGGAGCTGTCTGCTTCCTGCAGCACAACAGCTCAAAGTGAAAATATCCACAATGCTTCTCTGTCTAAAAATAGATGCTTTTGTGGCCTTTGGGCTTGTTCAATGCCAAATGCAACAAGATTGCCTATTGTGATTAGAGATGAAATCTCTAAAAGCAGTAGATGTATTTCTGGCCCCTGGATTGATGATGTCATCCAAATGCTCAAGAATGTGAGTCTTGAATGTCCTCGTGGTGCAAGTCACATAAGCTAAACAGGATTCTAAGCAATGAATGACAGACAATATCGCTGCTGTTACAATTTATGTAGCTTTTCAATTAAATGTTATATCAATTTTAATACAACACTGGTGCCACAACTAACATCTCTGAACTCACAATGTGTTCCTCAGCATGGATGGGCCATAACAGCAGACAACCAGGTCCAGTGCCATTGCATTGCCTAATAAACTGCAGCGGGTCCTAATGCGCGTGCCCACAACTGGGCATGACAAACTGCGCATGCACCAGTCCCGCTGCGAGTTTAAAAACTTGGTTTCTGGAGGTATGCAAGGCTGGTAGGTATATGTTAGGATTACTGATGAGAACTTCTTCCTATCGTGTGGATGGATTAGAAGGGTTAAACCTGCTGACAGTATCCCTTTAAGAAGTTTGCTCCTCATGTAAAGGTTAGGTTTACAATTGCATAATAAAATTAGATGGGTTGCTACAGAATTAGGATACAGATTCAAGGAGGCTAGAGAGGAGAATGGCATATTGACAGTGGAATGAATAACACCAGGGATATAAAGGAACATTACTGAGGCCATCGTAAAGTATGTATTTCTTGAAGACATCTTAACCCAAAGAGCCTTTCATACACATTATATTTCCACAAAGGCTGTTGTGCTCCAATGAGCAGTGGCTTCCACCAACGGCAGCAGAACACTGGGGTTCATGTGTCAGGGGGTTGGTCTAAATAGTCCCCCCTTCCTCTCCGTCTGCTGTCTCGTGGGCCCCTTAAAACTACTCTTGACTGCAAAAACATGTTCATAAGGGTGCGGGCAGACGAGCGTAGGCGTATGTACGTTCACACGAGCGCAACGTATAATCGCCCGAGCGATCGTTTTTCACCGATCACGACCAGAGCTAGAAAGCGTATTTTCGTTTGTTCCTACTTTGCAAACGGTCTTTTCGGCGATCGAATATGCGTTGGCCCGTATTTCGGTCGCATATGTTCCATTTTTTTTCGAATTGCCGTTTTTACGCGCCGTAAAATCGCCCATGTGAACGAATACATTCGAAACCATTGCCTCAGATGGTCACGTATATACGTTTGGTCGCAAAAACGCGCCGTTTATGCGCTCGTCTGCCCGCACCCTAAATCAGAGGACTCTCAGTCTCTTGGAGTCAGATAGAGCCACCGCAATGAGAGTCCGTTCTGTTAGGAAGATAACCCTGCAGTGGAGAGTAGTCCTGTCTTTTTTCCCTTTTTTTCTGTGATCAAGGTTATCCATTGGATAACGGCAATCATGGGCTCGGGGAAATCTCCAGCCTCCATCTCCATTTCAAATCTCCCGGGCCAATCTTGTCTTCTGCACATGTGTTGGCATTTTTCTCCTTCGGTGCACATGCGCATAAGACAGTGGCAGCTCCTCCCCAGACCAGATTGCCACTGGACATTGCAGAGGATGGAGATGAGTAGTTTCAGCTCCCCTCATGGATCTGATCCATGAGGGGAGCTGAAACTTTAACTTTCTTTGTTTGACTATTTATTTACTTTCATGTGATCGCGTGACCCGTGGTCAAATATCCCTCCGGCAGCAGACAGCTGTCATGTCCACAGCCCTCGTGCCTTTAACGCCCAGGGCAAGTGTGTTTTTATGGCCCTGGGTATTTAAGCCCACAAAGCCAGGACTTACAAACGCTAAGGGGTGGTTACTAAGGGGTTAAAGGAACAGCAAACCTTCAGAATAATGTTTTACACCACTGTGTAGTACAACAAGCTACGCAATTTTGGCCACTTTTCAATCAGTTTTGTTCCCATCTCTGGCATTTTTGGCTGAGGCGGGAGCACCCCTTCAGTGTTTTCCAAAATTGGTGCTCCAGTAGAGGGTACTGTATGGGCACTAGTCATTCTAAGGATAGTTCTACTCAATAAGACAGGGAACACCAACCACTGATTATACAGAACAGCAACATCTTCTACCTTCATGTCTTCATGAATGAGACCAGTCATTTGTTTTTTAAGTAAATATTTATACATAACTACATACTTAACTACTTATCTGTCTGTCTATCAATAACTACAAATTTAAATAACTATCTAACAGGCAACAGCTTTTTATATTTTGATGGCGGCAGGTTGCCAATTCAGATGGTAGGTGGTAATTTTAGGTAGTATGTGGTAAATTCTGGCGGCAGATGGTAAATTTCGATGTCAGCTGGTAAATTCTGGCGGCAGGTGGAAATCTTATGTGGCAGATGTTCTAATCTATCTATCTTCTATAACTAACTATATAACAAGTGGAAATATTAGGGGGCAGATGTCTTAGGTGAGGTCTTCAGTTGGCTGGCAAGTCTCTTTGGTGGTGGTCTTCACGGTCTTACAGGTCTTCTTGGCACCTTTTTTGGTGGACTTGCGTGCGGTTCTTTTCTTGTTGGGTGGCTTAGTTTCTTCAGGGAGCATTGTATAGATTTCTGAGTCCTGTCAAAATAGAGAAAAATAATGAATCCCACTTTCTTCTCAGTTTAACATAATACACTATGAGATGTTGGTGCCAGGAATGTCTATCACTATAGTGTCTCTGGGCCACTGTTACGTTTACTGAGATGTACTGTGAACTGACCCCTGAGGAGCGGGGCCCCCTGGTGGCACCCATCCTTCATCTGATAGGAGAACAACCCTGTAATAATAATGCCAGAGAACATGGAGCAGCGATAAAGCAGGCACTAGAATAATACACACTTACAAGCAGCATCTGGAGTGTAGTCTATAAAGTATATCAAAGATGTCCTGTAACTTCATCTATATTTCATTATGCATACATAGCAACATAGCAATTTTTGAAATTTTGTGGAGCGATAAAGCAGGAGTGCTCACTTCTTGTTTGTGTCTCTTCTCTGGGGCCTCATCATCAAGGTCGTCACCGGAAGAAGAGTAAACATCAGTGAGAAAACTGTAAGATGAACCTTTTGGGGTCCGAGGATAAGTCTGAGGGAGACGTCGGGGTGTGGTGGAGAGGAGACTATACAGGACATCTACCTCCTGGCTTGTCTTTCCTGTTGGGTCTTGTTATTTTCCATTTGTAGTAATATTAAATTACCTCAGGCATGGATTTCTGAGGAAGCTGCAAAAGATAAGCTGAAGCATTTAGTTATCAGCATTATAAATTATATTCTAAGTCACCCAATATATACCAGTCATACAGCCATATATAAGCATATACCAGTTCCATACCAATATATGCCATTCACAGACTAGTATACACCAGTCATGTATTAGTATACGCCAGTCATGGATTATAAACAAGTCACATATTAGTATACACCAGTCATACACCCGTCATGTATTAATACTAATATACTAATAACATACTGGTATATATCAGAATAGACCAGTCACATACCTGTATATACCAGTAAATAAGAGTGAGATACTAGTACCTATCAGTATATACCAGTAAATAACAATCACATAACATAAGATACCAGTAAATAACAGCGCTACACTAGTACCTACCAGTAAATAACAGTGAGATACTAGCACCTACCAGTATATACCAGTAAATAAGAATCACATAACGTCATATACCAGTCACATACCAGTAAATAACAGTGAGATACTAGTACCTACCAGTATATACCAGTAAATAAGAATCACATAGCGTCATATACCAGTCACATACCAGTAAATAACAGTGAGATACTAGTACCAACCAGTATATACCAGTAAATAAGAATCACATAGCGTCATATACCAGTCACATACCAGTAAATAACAGTGACATGCCAGTACATAGCAGTATATACCAGTGCCCTCCTCCACTGCACTATCCTTACCATTCTCTGAATCAGTCGGAACTGCTTTACATAGTTCTTAAATCCAAATTCAAACTTTTTTCTCGTCCTCGGCCCATTGTTATTTTATGGCCATGTAGTTGGACATGTCAGCAACAGCTTCCTCTATATTATAGATATGCTATAATAATAATCCCAGAGCCTGCAAGGGAAGGATCATATAGTGTTATATAAGGAAACAGCCCTGATTATAGGGGGCACACGTGGCACCCACCCTGATGACTGGGGAATCATGTGACTTACCTGCTTCTCATTATATCCATAAGTGTCCTTGCCAACATTAAAGGGGTTGTCCCGCGAAAGCAAGTGGGTCTATACACTTCTGTATGGCCATATTAATGCACTTTGTAATGTACATTGTGCATTAATTATGAGCCATACAGAAGTTATAAGAAGTTATTCACTTACCTGTTCCGTTGCTAGCATCCCCGTCTCCATGGTGCCGTCTAATTTTCGGCGTCTAATCTCCAGATTAGACGCGCTTGCGCAGTCCGGTCTTCTTCTTTTCTCAATGGGGCCGCTCGTGCAGGAGAGCGGCTCCGTGTAGCTCCGCCCCGTCACGTGCCGATTCCAGCCAATCAGGAGGCTGGAATCGGCAATGGACCGCACAGAAGCCCTGCGGTCCACCGAGGGAGAAGATCCCGGCGGCCATCTTCACCGGGTAAGTAAGAAGTCACCGGAGCGCGGGGATTCAGGTAAGCACTGTGCGTTTTTTTTTAAAGTCCCTGCATCGGGTTTGTCTCGCGCCGAACAAAAAAAAATAAAACCCGTTTCGGCGCGGGACAACCCCTTTAAGCTATTCATCCACTAGAAAACAAAGAGAGGCTGAGTTACTTTATATATCTTCAGTCTATATAGCTAGCAGCACAACAATTTCAAGCAAAACACTTGCTGAGGCCCTTGTATCCTTCTGCCATACGCCACTCAGAAGTCAGAACCCACACAACCTGTGTAGTAATCAAGAAAGAAGAGCAGCAGCAGATATGGTGCAAACCATTTAAAAGTCTACTTTATTCCTCCATGTTAAAATCAGCAGCGACCTTTCGACTTTGCCAGTCGTTATCAAGCTCAGAGCATACTCCTCTTACCTCAGCACTAATTGGATTGAAAACTGTTGCCCATAGCAACCAATCACAGCGCAGCTTTCATTTTACCTCAGCAGTCTAATATATGGCAACCAATGATGGCGCAGCTTTCATGTTACCTCAGCAGGTAAAATGAGCCCTTACACAATAAATTTTCCATTGACATTGCTGTGCGAGGGCGGGACGTCCTGGTGTTTCTATTGGTACAATTTTGGAATACATACGACTTTTTGATCGTTTTTTTTATTACAGTTTTGGAGACTGGGTGACCAAAAAAACCTAATTCTGGCATTTTTTTTCTGACCACATTCACAGTGCGGAGTAAAAAAAAATGCGTTACTTTGGTAGATTTGGCTTTTACAGAAGCAGCGATATGTATTTTTGTTTTATTATTTAAAATAATTAGTTATAAGTATGGCAAAAGAGCATTTTTTTAAATGTTTATTACTTTTTATTTTTTTTTATAATTAGTAAAACTTTTTTTTTACTTATTACTTTTTTTTTGTGCCCAGAGGGGACAAGAACTTTCATTGCTTTGATCACGTCTGCAGTATGATACAATGCAATAGCATAGCATTTTTCTGTCATCTGACAGGCATTCTATCAAGCCATCCTACGGCAACCCGTGATCTTATTGTGGGTGGCTTATCAGAGCTGTTGCGGGTGAGTGGAAACAGCCGACACCCACATTGTATAGGGCAGCATCGCCCAGCGATCTCCCTTCATACATACCCTAAAGCTGCAGGACCTAACTGTACGCCCTCAGCATTAAGGGGTTAATGAGTATGGACACCTTTAAGATCACTTGTAATGTACAGTTTATAACAGTTTTATAACATGATCGTGGTTCTTTGAGGGATGGAAAAATACAATTATGAGAGCCATCCTGAAAAGACATTGCAGGTATACCATGTTGATTCCGATACTGGCTGTATGAGGGGTTCAGGCCATTTTATTTATAGTTCCATTGTAAACCCAAGGAGCTGATCTTCTGGACACATTTGCAGCATTTACCTATTGTGTCACTTCTCACATTTAAAGGGGTTGTCCCGAGGCAGCAAGTGGGTCTATACACTTCTGTATGGCCATAATAATGCACTTTGTAATGTACATTGTGCATTAATTATGAGCCATACAGAAGTTATAAAAAGTTTTATACTTACCTGCTCCGTTGCTGGCGTCCTCGTCTCCATGGAGCCGACTAATTTTTGGCCTCCGATGGCCAAATTAGCCGCGCTTGCGCAGTCCGGGTCTTCTGCAGTCTTCTATGGGGCTCCGTGTAGCTCCGTGTAGCTCCGCCCCGTCACGTGCCGATTCCAGCCAATCAGGAGGCTGGAATCGGCAGTGGACCGCACAGAAGAGCTGCGGTCCACGGAGGAAGAGGCCATCTTCAGCGGTGAGTAGAGAAGTCACCGGAGCGCGGGGATTAAGGTAAGCGCTCCGGTGAGCTTTCTTTACCTCCCTGCATCGGGGTTGTCTCGCGCCGAACGGGGGGGGGGTTGAAAAAAAAAAAAACCCGTTTCGGCGCGGGACAACCCCTTTAATTAGATTGTGTGCTTGTACGGGCGAGATCTTTCTCTTTTTGTCTCCTTGTATGTTTATTTGCTGTTCCACACACTGGTTTGACATGAAGCCTAATCCAGAGGTGACATCTGAAGAACCCTGGTCTTCACCCTTTCAACCCAATATTTGGGATTTGGGCTTCACTGTGGGGTCCCCAGGCTGTTACACTAGAAGTTGTTCCAGTTACATGGCATCTTACACTACATTCAATGGCTGAGCGCTGCCTATGTTTGGCTGAGCACTGTGACCAATCGTAGGCAGCACTCAGCTGTCATTCAATGACTGAACACTGCCTGTGATTGGCTGAGCTCTCAGCCAATGAGAGCAGTGCTTTCTGGGGGCGGGGATTTTTTAATCCCTGGCCTCCAGAACACAGTAGAAGACTGCTGGGGCCGGAGAGAAGAGCCAGACTGCTCTTCTAGGTGAGTATAATTTTTTTTTTTTTTTAGATAGGGCTGATTTTCAGGGAAGGGCTTATATTTCAAATCATCACTGTGGGGGTTGCCTGCAACCCACTGCTTTCAATGGGGCCGCAGCTGTGGCAGAGGTCTTTGCAGGGATGAAGGAATCCTCTGCCATAGCTGTCACAGCTGTGGTAGAAGTCCGCAATGTACTCCCTATGTTTTCAATGGAGCTGGCGCTGCTGCAGCCCGCCCCATTGCGAACCCTGAGCGATATCGCAGATTTTTTTCTCTGCGCTGCAAGGCTTGAGAGTAAAAATCATAAATGAGTATGAAACCATTGAAAATCATTGGTTTCATAATCATCCCTCTCGCAAAAAATATAGCTAGTGGGTAGGCACCCTAACACTGGCATAAGAGTGCCAGTGATTGTCGGGAAAACGCAGGCGCTAGTGGTGAACACTAGCGCTCCTGTAACAGCACCCTAACAACTCGGGAATATGTGCCGGAAGTCCTACAGCCACATGTGTTGCCTCTCATGGCAGGACTTCCAACAAGCATTTTCCAGCAGAAAATTGCTCGGCCGCACACACAAGGGGGTCACAGGAATCCCTCCACAACATTGTCACATCTCCGTGGTCTACTCGGTAGTCAGACTTATCGCCGACTAAGCATTTATGGGACCCGTTTTTTTTATTAAAAAAATTATAGTTTGCCAAGAGTTTTTCATCTCTGAAGTATCATAGAGGCGCCACAATGAACATGCAATATATATAGTCTTTTACATATATAAACTATATATTCTGTGTGTGTCATATATATATTCACACTTGTACCATATGTAATAATTTGTCAGTATGTGTAAGGGAGTTGAAAGAAGCAAATGCCAGTATTTTCCCACATATGCATAAAAAATGATCTATCTATGAGCATTCATGAGAAGTGGAGCAGGAGGACGTAGGAAAGAACCGTGTCCCTTATCCAATGTAATGAGTAGGCCGAGCTGATAAAACACCTGTTTACACGGGCGGGTCAGTTGTGTCTCAACCAAGGCATGAGAGTGCAACCCTAGCACAAAGGAAAGACTTTTGCTCCCATGAAAGGGGTGGTAATATTTGAGATCAGCATTGAGATAAGTCCGGGAATTGAAACCTATTGCATGTCCGACTCTTGGCCTCCACGATCAACACTCAAAGTGTGAAAAGGCTGCAAGGCCCCTCCTTTCACTGTCCCATAAATTAACATGAACTGTTCAATCACATTGCGGTTTGTTGTCCAAGGCTAAACATTTTCAAAACCATTTGTCTTGTAAATTCCCTCTGCTGAATACGTGCAAAGCTTGGGCGTGTTTCATTGTGTCATTTCACGTTTATTTAACCAGTGCGGCCTTTATTTTACCTACGAAGTCTTGGAGCAATTGTCAAAAAAGGTGCCAGGTCAAACATCTGCAGCCTTCAGAGCGAGAACTTTGTGTAAGTCAGGGAAGTCGGTTTACATAGGGAGGCGACTGCTGTCATTGGTTACTAGATGTACAGCAGCCGGGTCCTATAGTGCAAGTGTCTGGGTGACGGCAGCTCCGCTTTGTTCTCAGGCTGTCACAAAAAAAAAAGAAATTAAAGAACTTATATTACAAGTTAATTTTTTTTTTTTTTTTACTAATACTGAAAAGTCTGGGGTTTTTTCCCTCTAAAAAGAGCTCAACTCATGCCCATTGGTTGTGTCTGGTATTGCGTCTGAATACCATTTCAGTGTATTATTATATGCCAACTTTTGTCATACAGAGCTGCTCTTTGTTAGAGGCTGTCCACTCAGGATAGTTGTGACGGATTCTGACTGGGGGCCCTAATATAGAAGGAAATTGTCGGGTCATTGAAAATATTATGTCTTTGACTCCGTGTTTACTAGTAGCAATCTTTATACCTAGGGCCAGCTTAAATGGGGTGTCCACCCAGGACATGTGGCAGCTCCTAATAGTAAACTTATTTTAAGGTCACAGACATGTATTACACAGACAGCCCATCGCTACCTATGAGAAGGGTGTAATTCTCCTTTATCCCTGTGGGGGAGCTGTGGAGAAATCAAACACTTGCTGTGGAGTTTCCTCACTGATTGAACACGGGTGTATTTGCATTGCGGAATACGGAGCAGGCATCCGCCTCCGGATTCTGCAGCAAATATTGCCCATAGACATGCTATAGAAAATCACTTTTTCATGTCTAAGAGCAGAAATCAACTGCGATTTTCCGCTCGCAGAGGGAAATTCGGAGCATGTTGAATTTCGGCACGGACTTCGCGCGGACAGCTTCTATTGAAGTCTCAGTTTCTATTTAAGGGCACATACCAAGATACACTTGTATGACAGATCCACAGGATTGGCAATAATTGTCTGGTGGCAGTCTCATCTCTAAGACCTTTTCCCGTGTCCCCTTCTTCTTGTCGCTTCTTTCATCCACAGTGATGTCAGAATGAATGGAACTGTAGTTGCGCATGTGCAGTCGCCACTCCATTCATTTCAAAGGGGTGATGGAAATAGGCAATTGCTTGTAACTCTGCTATCTCTTGCAGTTCCATTGAAAATTAATGGAGCGGAACCATGGATGCGCGTCCATTGCGCCATTCAGTCTCCTCCTTACTATGCAGCGAGGCCACAGTGAGGGACCCCTGTTCCCAGGATCGGTGGGGTTCTCAGCAGTCAGACTTGTATCACGTATCCTCTGCAACTCGCCTGTCAAATATAGTGCAGCAATTGACTGCTAGAGACATAAATGGGCATAAAAACTATTGATTCAAAGGGAGAGGCATGTAACGCCAAGGTGACAATAAGTAAGAAAATAGGTTTGTAGGTTACCTGCCTTTAAAGGGAACCTGTCATCATTTTTTCCCCATAAACAACATTATGGAGCTTATAGATGAAGGAAGAGGCAGTCCAGGGAAGCTGTCCAGGAACGGGGCACACCGAGTATGAAACAATGCTCTTCAGACTCCCCTCACCTATCAGCCCCATATAGGGCTCAAAGGTGATAACAGGGTCCCTTTAAGCACCTATTAAAGATTATTCCTCCCAAACCCCAGTGACTATAGGTTCTGTGTTGTCCTCTTCTGTCCAGTTGTAAGAATCCACGTGCCTCCTTTTGATGAAAAGCTCTGCAACTTTCTAATCTACTTTCTTTTTTAATTATGCTTCATTTCCAAGATCTGTTTGCTGTCAGTGAATAGGAACTTGTTCGGACTTTTCATTAAGGCCTCATGTCCACGGGGAAAATCAGGCCCGCTACGGATTCTCCATAGAGAATCCGTAGCGGGTCCATCCTGCCCCGCGGACATGAACGCTAAAAAGAAGAATTAACTCACCTCTCGCCCGCTCCGGATCTTCCCTTCGCCGCGGCTTCATCTTCTCTCCGTCGCGGCCGGATCTTCTTTCTTCGACTTGGCGGATGCGCAGGGCACGTCGGTTGCGTGCCCCGCGCCGGCCCAAAGAGGAAAGATCCGGCCGCGACGGAGAGAAGATGAAGCCGCGGCGAAGGGAAGATCCGGAGCAGGTGAGTAAATTCCGATTTTGGTCTCCCGCGGATCTGGACGGCTTCCATAGGCTTCAATAGAAGCCCGCGGGAGCCGTTCCCGCAGGAGACCCGCACGAAAATGGGGCATGGTCCGGATTTTTTCATGCTCCATTTTTTTAAAAATCACTTTTATTGACCATCTGCGGGTATTTATCTACCCGCGGGTGGTCAATGCATCCCTATGGGATGCGGATCCGCGGGCAGGAGAAGAGTTAAAATCCGCTGCGGATTTTAATTCTTCTTTTGCCCGTGGACATGAGGCCTAAAAGGTTTGCTACTGTACTGTGTGAGCACCAATCTTTCTCCTTACTTGATGTTTCCCCTAATTGTATCCGGCCTGGAGTCTAGGCTTTTAAAGGGGATGTGTCATATTTGCAAGTTATCCCTTATATACAGACTGGTGGAGGTCTCACCACTGGAAACCCCAACCGATCCCAAGAACAGGGCCCTGATACGTCCCGAATAGTAGACAGCATTGGTCTCACATGCACACTGCCACTTCATTCACTTCAATTGGGCCGCTGGAGACTACTGCTGCCCACACTTCAGGATGCATCGAGGCAACGTTCTCGGGATTGGTAGGGGTCCCAGTGCTCAGGACCATATCCCCTTCCCTGTGCATAGGGAATGAATTGCAATCATGGTGCAATCTGTTTAACATACAGAATTGTATAGACTGGAGGATACCATTGAAGCATACGATAATGTGTAAGAAGTATTTGATCAGGTAAAGTTGGTGATTTCCCTTCAGTGACAGCAAGCAGAAGTGTATAGTATACAGTTGTATAATATTTATTATGTAATATGCTTTATTTTCATCCATGAAAACCCCTTTAATATACCATCATCCATTCCACGGCTGTCCGTATACTTTCACTTTATTCTGCCTTCCAGACTTAGTATTTACCCAGATCCCCGCAGTTATGATATGTAAATATATGGACTCTGTGCACAAACCCGCTCAGCTCCAACAGCTTCAGACTCCTAGTCAAAGAGCACAAAATGCCTGTGGTCATATGTAATTGTCACATTAACTATGAAATCCCCCCCTCCTGGTTTGGTTATATAGTGAATTCATACAGGGCATATTAAAGCGATGTGTAAGTTATCCCAGCGCACTTTGCATTATCTGCATATCTTCAGGTAGAGAACAAAGGAACGTGCAAAACCTACTGAAAAGGAAAGCTGTAGCGGGAAACATGGAAACCCATCACATAGGTTTTTGTTTTACAAATGACAGCTGACCCCTTTTATGTGTTGGGAAGATTTGCAGTATGTGCATTATTTATGGAGTCTCATCTTATCACAGGGTGGGCCATAGAAAAATAGCCTGCTTTCCACAACTCTGCAACAGGAAGAATGAGGTCTTTTCCCAAAGTTTAGTGATTTACCCACATGATACAACAGACACTGAATGCTGACCAATTCACTTCTATAGAACTCTGGGCATGTTGCAACATTTTGGCTGATACTGCCTGCAGCTCTTCAACAGTGATGCTGCGGATAGTGTTTGTGATGTTTTCCTTGAAATCATCCAGAGTTTGTGGATTTTTGGCATGCACTTAGGGGAACATGGTGGCCATAACCCCTCGCTCACAGTTATCTCCTCTGTAAGCAGTTCGTGAACCCGTGTGATTGAGTGGCGGGAGTTGAGGCATGTTACTCTATCTTGTTGGAAAAAGCAGGACATTCTTTCCTCTGGTCGTTTTCTACTTTGGTGCTTGTCGATAAAGAACTCTTGTGTTTCCTTAATTGATCCACTTCACACGTAGCCTTCCTCAATAAGTTACCGTTGTTGCAGAAACAACAGCATGGAGCAGATTTAAGAAAGATTTAAGTCTAAAAGAAAATCTGTCTTTGTTGCCCATAGCAACCAATCACCGCACAGCTTTCATTACTGCTGAGATAAAATGAAACAGCTACAGCCTCCTCCAAAGAAAGTGGAATTGTGAGATGAGGCAGGCTACTTTTCCGTTGCCCACCCTGTATAACATTGGGCATGGTGCTGGTGTGCATGATCTCAGGAAGCCACCAGTCTCGGAAGTGAAATGCGTTGCCCTGTTTGTACTTTTTAAACTGTCAAAAATAAAGAAGCTTTTATACTTACCTCCTGGTTTTCTGGTCCGGCACCCTGAAGGGTCCCTTCTTATATCTGCACACTTTAGGCTGGTGCAGCATCTGAGGAGCAGGCCCCAGCCTAGGGGACCGCGGGGTAGTTTGGGCCTTGTCACAGTGGCTCTACCGCCTCCCACCCAGAGGGTAACCAGGGACACGTCTAAGGGGCTGAGGACAGGCTATGAAAACAGGGAAACTCACTGATGGATTACCATAGTCCTTTTTGTCACGCATGACTCCACCATTCCATCCGCTGCGGTGAATTCAGTTGATGTTTGAAATAAAACAGTCCACACACAGGGATTTAACTTTCTGAGCCAAACCTGGACCGGTCAGTGAAGCTTGTTTAAACTTCAAAGTGGTGTGACAGGGAGGATTCATGGGTGGACAGGCGAAACCACAGTCCTGTAATCTGTGGGTCCTGATCCTGGCAACACTCTTTCTTCTCTCCAACTCTCTACCGGTCAACACTCACATTTGGAAAAGAGGGGTGTTCTGCATGGTGGCTACTCATTCTCTCGCTCGCTCTCTCTTTCCGTGTCCAAGTGTAACACTGGCATCTCCTGGGTGAAGTCGGCCCTGGGTAGGCTTTGGTTATCTTTCAGCCTCTTCCATTCTGGGCCACACAGGGCTGAAGGTGCTTGTGTGGCTCCCTTGCAGAACTCTCAACACTCCTCTCTCTTGCAAGCCCAGAACAGACAGCCCCCCTCTCATGCACCTTGCATCCACATATATATCACAAGGTCACATGACAAAGAAAAGATACATTTCCAGACAGCTCACATACCAGTTAAAGGGGTTGTCCCAAGGCAAAACATCAAAATTTTAAATTAGCCCATTCCCCCTGTCACCCCCCCACCCCCCCCGGCATAAAATAGCATTTTAAAGCGGTTTTTAAACCGCTTGCTACTCACCGATGTGATGAAAGATGAACTTATAAAATTCTTCTCCCAAGATGGCCGCCGGTTCTTTCCCAGGGATGCACTGCGGTTTTCTCCCATGGTGCACCACGGGTCTTCTCCCATGGTGCACCATGGGCTCTGTGCATTCCATTGCCGATTCCAGCCTCCTGATTGGCTGGAATCGGCACACGTGACGGGGCGGAGCTACGCAATGACACGTAGAAGGGGCGGAGCCAGAACGCCGCTCGTGCCCCGACCAACCAGAAGGGAGAAGACCCTTCTGCGCAAGCGTGTCTAATCGGGCGATTAGACGCTGAAATTAGACGGAGCCATGGAGACTAGGACGCCAGCAACGGAGTGGGTAAGTGAATAACTTCTGTATGGCTCATATTTAATGCACGATGTATATTACAAAGTGCATTAATATGGCCATACAGAAGTGCTTAACCCCACTTGCTTTCGTGAGACAACCCCTTTAACTCTTTCAGTGCTGCAGCTATGCAAAACACATCAATCATGCAACACAGAAGACGCTGACAATACCATAGACAAATGTATGCATACTGTTATGGAGGGGCCCTATTGTTCTGGGCCACTACACTAGCATGTAGCGGATTTTAGGGTATCTGTGGCGTGTTTGCTTAGACTTCGTGCAGGCGGCAAATCTGTGTGCACTTACAACACTAGAGGCAACTGCAGGTTTGCAGTTTGGACTTGTAGGTACAATGTGTGCCGTTGTGTGGAACCTCTGCTGTAAAAAACTAGTACATTGAGGATCAGTGTGGGCCTATAGACTTATGTTGTAAGACCGCTTTGTGCATTAGGCCAGGCTTATGCAACCATGTGAGCCCGCTTGCCGCTCACGAGAGTCTTGCGCATGGGCACGCAGCAAATATGTAATGACATGTGTACTTGCTGCATGCCAGCAATCCCCACTCACTATCTTGGCGTCTATGCGTCCACCGATATCAAAGGACCCAGGTTGTGCCAAGAAAATATTCCCCACATCTTTACTTCACCTCCACCAGAATGAACTGTTGACATCAGACAAGAAGGGTTCATCAACCCACACTGCTTGTGCCAAATTCTAACCCTCCCATCAGCATGCTACAAAAGAAATCTAGATTCATCTGACCAGCTGATATTTTTCCACTGCTCAGTGGTCACATTTTTGCAAACGTTTGCCCACTTTATTTCAGTTTCTGTTAGACAGACAGCAATGGTGCTTGAGTTGGTTGTCTGCTGTTACAGCCCAGCCATGCTTTCGAATGACAACTTGGGCGCTCGGACACATTAATTGGAGCACCAACTTAGTATTCCAGCTGCAATTTGTCTGCTTGTGTACTACCTGCTCCTCAGAATGATTCTTGACATCCTCCTCCTGACTCCTTTCATTGACTTGTTTACGTCAACAAGATTTTCTTTCATTGAATGCTTTTTTTTGATCACACCATTATTGGTATACTCTTATACTCTTGCTATTGTAGCACAAGAAACACCCTGAGTATAAAGACCAGGTTGGGTCTTCAGCTGTTAGTCACAGCCGAGGACCTGGACAAGACAGAAGCATTTTTTAACCGCTTCTGCCTTCTTGTTTGCAGGCTACATAGTTCTCAATGTGTGCTATGTAGCGAATAGAGAAAGTGCAAGTGGCACTTAAAGAGGTTGTCCCGCGAAACAAAGTAGGGTTCAGCACTTCTGTATGGCCATATTAATGCACTTTGTAATATACATCGTGCATTAATTATGAGCCATACAGAAGTTATTCACTTACCTGTTCCGTTGCTAGCGTCCCCGTCTCCATGGTGCCGTCTAATCTTCAGCGTCTAATCGCCCGATTAGACGCGCTTGCGCAGTCCGGTCTTCTCCTTTGCTGAATGGGGCCGCTCGTGACGGAGAGCGGCTCCTCGTAGCTCCGCCCCGTCACGTGTGCCGATTCCAGCCAATCAGGAGGCTGGAATCGGCAATGGACCGCACAGAAGCCCTGCGGTCCACCGAGGGTGAAGATCCCGGCGGCCATCTTCACAAGGTAAGTATGAAGACGCCGGACCGCGGGGATTCGGGTAAGTACTATCTGTTTTTTTTTTTTTTATCCCTGCATCGGGTTTGTCTCGCGCCGAACGGGGGGGGGCTATTTTGAAAAAAAAACCCCGTTTTGGCGCGGGACAACCCCTTTAAGCTATTCCACCCTAATAGCGATCATGTGACCACCGATGAACTCTGGCAGTGACTACTGTTATTACAGGAGGATGTATTCCCTGTAACTGGGGCTCATGTTACAATGAAAAAGTGTGAAATTTAAAAAAAATAAAGATATTGACCCACCTCCGACACCAACCTAAACGGTTGCCATATAAGCCCTGTAATTCAAAATCATATATTAAAACTTCAAACAAAATGAGGAAACCATACTTGCACTTTACTTTAGCATAAATATACAAATTTTACAAATACCTATAAATAATTTTTTTTTTTTGCTTTTTACATCTTGGAAAAAAATTTTTGAAAAAGATTTAAAAAATATCCCTATATGTCAGGAAAAAAACACAGCAAAATAATTTTGGTGGCTGAAGAAAAAAAAATACTACATGGATAAAATCCCTAAAAAGTATCTGGTCCTTTATTACCCAAACTCTCTGGTCCTTAAGGGGTTAAGAATAAATTGAACCAAGAGAATTGACTCCGTTTGTGATGCATACATAAGAGCATACCACAACCAAGGGGCCGTTTACACCAAATGATTTATTGTTTTAGCGAGAGAACGATGTCGGAGTTCGCTCCGTCGCTCTCAGCCAGCCTGTTTATACAGCAGATACATCGTCGGCTCATTCAAATGCAAAATCATTCAGTCGTTCGCGTTCGCTGTATAAGTGAGAACAACTGAACGATCGCTGTTTCAACCGAACGATTAGTGAATGAGCCGACGGTGATTTTATGAACGAAAAGCGGATGATGTGTTCAGCGTCTGATCCGTCGCTGCTGTTACATTGAACAATTATTGGTCATTTTAGCTCATTTTTGAGCAATAATCATTGCTTTGCCTTCCACTGGATCAACAAGGGGCTGGGGGGTGGAAACAGGCTGAACTAGATGGACATTGTCTTCTGTCAGCCTGACATACTATGTTACTAAATTCTGTGTAAAAGGTCTTAAAATGAAATCCGTCTGATGCATTTCATAAACAGGAGTAGCATCTGTGCGCTGCACCCACTCCT
The DNA here is from genome assembly GCF_035609145.1 of Eleutherodactylus coqui. Lineage (NCBI taxonomy): Eukaryota > Metazoa > Chordata > Amphibia > Anura > Eleutherodactylidae > Eleutherodactylus > Eleutherodactylus coqui. Next base: position 185,892,823 of record NC_089842.1, read on the forward strand.
CGGTGAGCCCGTACAATCCCTGCCACTAGGTGACCTTTGAATATCTTAATTGCTTCCCATTCTATAATAAGTTATTGTGGCTGTGTTGGGCGTCCTATCAGTTCCATGTATTACACATTTTTCGGGCATACGCCTATTCTGATAACTGCTGCTGAGGGCACCTGAGGTCTTCACTTCTTTTCTATTTCCTGACAAGGAATTCCCCGATATCTTTGCCCATATTTTACCTGTCCAACAGCCTCACCATGAAGCTCTAAAGCAGTCACAGTGCATGATGAATCTTATCTCGTTAGTACGGGTGTGGTAGTCATTAGCAGAACTTCAGTGTAGTGATGCTGCAGCATCCCATTGGGACAAGGTGAATGTTCTGTTACCAGGTGGTGCTGATAAACTCTTGGTTCGGACCACAAAATGTGACATAGAACAATGATATTTCACAGTTATTCTACATAGTCCCCTCGGAAATCAGTGCTCTTCTGACTGCGGTGTTGCAACTTCTTCAACCCATCCAAATAGAATTCTATTGGTTGGTCAGCCGCTGTAATTGCATCAGAAATTGAGACAAATTTGGTTCCTTTGAGGTGTTTCTTCAAATTACAAAATAGAGGATAGTCCAAGGGTGCCAGATCAGATGAATAAGGAGGTTGATCCAGCTCCCCGAAGGCCCGGTCTGCCAGCTTGCTCTGGGTGATGGGCGCATTGGCATTGTCATGCAAAAATGCACCTTTTTGACTTCAGTGTGTCCTTCCGTTTTTCCAGAAGTGTTGTGTATTACACAGCTGTAATAATAGACCCCTTTGGAAGATAGTCCAGGTATTAATGTATTATGTCGCCACTTGAAGTTAGGGGTGGTGACATAATGCAGCAGTGTCAAAAAAAAATGTAACGCCTCCAGTTTGTGATTGGCTGGGGGCATGTTTCATAGCCGAAGTGTCGTCCTCAGGCCTGCTGCACCAGGAGTGTCTGCGGCGGCACATCGGCAGCAAGTGTGAGCGGGCTACCTGGCGTCAGAGAGCACAGAGCCGGCGCCCACAACGGAACAGACTGCAGGCGGCCAGCACACCGCTCTGAGGCGGCGGAGGGGTAAGCGAGGTACCGGGCGTCTGAGACACCACAGAGGCGCTGACTGCATGACAGCAGAGAGCCGGCGGCCGGGGGCCCTAAGACAAAAGCGCCGCTGGACGGAGCACAGCAACACCACAAGGGGTGAGGAGCAGTGAGACACCTGCCAGGTGCTCCAGGGACAGTGAGAGCTGCAGCGTGTGCATTCATTGTTGCCGGCCCTGGAAGCTTAGGGTGAGAGTTAGTTTTGTCCTTAGGCTTAGACTACTACGTGTAAATACTGGCATGTTACCGCTGGAACTGTTACCGTCGGTTACGTGCCCCGCGCATGCGCCGGCCCGAAGAAAGAAGATCCGGCCGCGACGGAGTGAAGATGAAGTCGCGGCGAAGGGAAGATCCGGAGCAGGTGAGTAAATTCCGATTTTAGTCTCCCGCGGATCCGGATGGCTTCCGTAGGCTTCAATAGAAGCCCGTGGGAGCCGTCCCCGCGGGAGACCCGCACGAAAATGGAGCATGGTCCAGATTTTTTCATGCTCCATTTTTAAAAAATCACTTTTATTGACCATCCGCGGGTATTGATCTACCCGCGGGTGGTCAATGCATCCCTATGGGATGTGGATCCGCGGGCCAGAGAAGAGTTAAAATCCGCTGCGGATTTTAATTCTTCTTTTGCCAGTGGGCATGAGGCCTTAAAGTTATAATGTTTTTTGTTGATTGTTGCTTTATTAACCCTAGACCTGTTTTATTTTTATACAGCATTTAAAAAAGTCGATATATTGAAATATCGATAGTTTTCCACCGATATTTTACAATAATCGATAGTTTGTTCAGCGATAGTCGATACTATCGATATTTTTGTGTCGATGTCCCAACCTTAAATAATACCGATAGTCCGTAAGCAGTATCCCATCTTTGTCCTAGAAGACAGACCACTTCTTCGCTGCTCTGCCCTCCGTTGCAGTGTAATATGCTGCAGGCTCCGCCATGTTGTCTTTAAACCTGCATAACTTCAGAATGGCGCATGATATCGTGCCCAAATTTGCTCACAAAGTATTGCAACAACTGAGCTTTCATATGATGTAACTTTTATTGTTGTGAAAACCACAGAAGATGACAAAGCCAAGGACTCATAATGACAAGCTGGGTGTAAATTATATACCAGCTGTATACTACCTCAATGCAGATACCATGCAAACATTTGAATCCATTTGCCATTGACTTCCATTATAGCAAAATCATGTAGTTGCCTATGCTTTCTGGTACAGCATCTTCAAAAAGTAATATCCAGATGCAAACTTGATAAACATATGTCAAAGGGAAATCTTTCAGCATGCGTCTTCCCTATAGAAAGCAATGGGGACATTGCACTATATGTCTCTATGTATACCTTCAGCATAGGACTTGATGCGGACCTTCATCATAGTACAGACCTTTCACAGCCGCGTGGAGATGCGGCAGTTTCACCATTCAGCAGCAGGGCTTATCGTTAAGAGATTAATCTGTCCACATGATCAAAATCCCTTTAACTCCACCCTCACAAAGCCTTTTAGCGTTGAATGAATGAGGATGATGCCTAATACTGTACATCATTTATGGTGCTTAACCGTTTAATACACATTTTAATTATTTTATACAAATTAGATGCAAATCCAGATATTGGAGTTGTGATATAGTTTTCAGCCACTAGAGGGAGCAGTGTCTTACGTTTTCCAGAGTTCTGGCGTTTTGTTCTTTATTTTTATTATAAGTGTCTGGTGATGGAAAGAAAAAATACCAACAAATACTATAACAAGAGGATCCAAATGTACCTCTAAGGCTTGACGTGATTGTCCAGAACTACCATTAGAGTAAAGTAGTAAACCACTTTTAATTGTGTTCATTCATTTGGATTTAGTCATTTAAAAGGTAGTATGGTAACTAAAAAGCCAGTCAGATAGTAAATACCTTGCAATCAAGAACATCACGAACTGTACCTTGCATAGCATTGTCCTAAATACTCATCTGTGCATATGAAGGCTATTCATGGATCTCACAGGTTACAGATGTAGCAGAGTGTAACACGACTTACCGCATCATGAGAACTTTCTGTGCCAAAGTTGTTTTCCTTTCAATTGTTTTACAATGGGTTTTGTTGTATGAGGATGAAAACAGATTTTCAATGGCTTACAATATGATAACTTGACGCAAAAAGTTATCACCATCAAATTAAAGGGGTTTGCCCCTGACTTCCAATTGCTTCACAGCCCCCCTCCGTAAGCTTTGCTGCATCTGTATACATAATTGTTTCCTATTGGTGCACTAAACTGACCTTTTTAATCCAAAACAGTTTATGTAATGTAACCCAAACCTCCTCCCCAAATTTTATTTAAAAGATTTTTTTCTTTTTTGGGGTGGAGAAGGAGGAACTAAGATTTGTCATTACTATTATACTAATAAAAGAGCCAGCCAGACCCTGGTGGAATAGCTGTGGTAACGCACATGGAAATCTACCTGTTGATATACATGGGTTTAGGGTGGATTAATTCTAGTTTTTTAATGGGTGTCCGCTGTGGACAAAATGTGTGGTGGGTGAACCTGGCCTTATGCAGGGTGTCCCACTCGATGGAGGCCTGAAAAGAATCAGCTGTAGCTCCAAGAATATTGAAAACATTTTAATGGCATTTGGTCAAAACATACCTTACTCAATGAGAATCAGTAAACCCTCATTAGATGCTGTGAGTGCCCCCCATTTGCAGTCAAGCGCTCCTGAACCCTCCTGCTCCATATTGCTGACCGTAGATGTTGGGGTAGCATGGTGTGCTGAGTGAGCCAGGTTAGCTAGCTGGGCAGACTGTCTTCCTTGCCGGTGACTGCCGCCGTTTGGACGGAGAGCGCAATGAACATGTTTCTTATTCTTTTTGAGTAAAGTATGTTTTGACCAAATTTCATTAAAATCTGTTCATCAGTCTTGGAGTTCTAGCAGGTTATTCCTGGCCTCCGGTGAGTGGGACACCCTGCAGGTTTCTGATATGGTCTGACATAATATCCTACAAGCCAGTGGTGGTACAGAAGAAGTGACTTAGAATAGTAGCTTTAGAGCTTATGGAAACATGGGTTATAGAACTTGTATTGTATCAGAAATCTCCTATCTACATGATAAGCATAACTTGCTGATTTGTGGGGGGCTTCTCCTACCTGCATTGATGTCAGAATGAATGGAGTGCTGGCTGAGCATGATCAGTTGGCACTCTTTTCATTTTAATGGGGCTGATGGAAATACTCGAGCGTTTGCCGCTCAGCTATCTCTGGCAGTTGCAATGAAAAGTATTGAAGTGCAAGCGCGCTTGAGTGACCAGCATTTCATACAGTCTTCTCCGTACTTCGGTGGGTGCAGTAAGCCTGCAATAAGCAGGACAGGGGAAATGGGACCCTTGTTCTTGGCATCAGTGGGTCTCAGCTGGATAATGTACGGCTGAAAATGGACCTAGATAAGCTGGGGGCTTGGGTTGAAAAATGGCAAATGAAGTTCAATGTTGATAAATGTAAGGTTATGCCCATGGGCAGGAGAAACGGATGTCAGCAATATACACTAAATGGGGTACTGCTAGGGAAAAGTGATATGGAAAAAGAGCTGGGGTACTAGTGGATTGTAAATTAAACTGGAGTAACCAATGCCTGTCAGCTGCTGCAAAAGCTAATAAAGTCTTGGGGTGCATCAAAAGAGGTATAGGGGTGAGGGACGAGAACATTATTCTTCCACTAGTCAGGCCCCACATGGAATACTGTGTACAGTTCTGGATACTGCTGTTTAGGAAAGATGTTACAGTGCTTGAGAGAGTTCAAAGAAGGGCGTCTAAATTAAAGGGGTTGTCTCGCGAAAGCAAGTGGGGTTAAGCACTTCTGTATGGCCATATTAATGCACTTTGTAATATACATCGTGCATTAAATATGAGCCATACAGAAGTTATTCACTTACCTTCCCTGCGCTGGCGTCCCCGTCTCCATGGCTCCGTCTAACTTCAGCGTTTAATCGCCCGATTAGACGCGCTTGCGCAGAAGGGTCTTCTGCCTTCGGGTCTGTCCGGCGGCAGCGGCGTTCTGGCCCCGCCCCTTCTACGCATCATCACGTAGCTCCGCCCCGTCACGTGTGCCGATTCCAGCCAATCAGGAGGGCGATTAGACGCTGAAGTTAGACGGAGCCATGGAGACGGGGACGCCAGCGCAGGGAAGGTAAGTGAATAACTTCTGTATGGCTCATATTTAATGCACGATGTATATTACAAAGTGCATTAATATGGCCATACAGAAGTGCTTAACCCCACTTGCTTTTGCGAGACAACCCCTTTAATAAACGGAATGAGGGAACTGGAATACCCAGGGAGGTTATCAAAATGGGGATTATTCACCCAGGAAAAAAGACGGCTAAGGGTTGATCAAATAACTATGTATAAATACATCAGGGGACAATACAAGGATCTCTCCCAGGATCTGTTTATACCCAGAACAGCGACGGTAACAAGAGGGCATCCGCTACGTCTAGAAGACAGCAGGTTTCATCACCAACATAGAAGGGGGTTCTTTACTGTAAGAGCAGTGAGACTGTGGAACTCTGCCCGAGGATGTGGTGATGGCAAAATCCATAGAGGAGTTTAAGAGCGGACTAGATGTTTTTATAGAACTCTATGACATTACAGGATATAGACATTAAATAACCAGCGGGGTTGTTGATCCGGGTCTTGGAGTCAGGTAGGAACTTTTCAAATGTTGATCCAGGGATTATTCTGATTGCCATTATGGAGTTGGGAAGGAAAGTTTTTCCTCAAAAAGGGCTAAATTGGCTTCTGCCTCATTGGGGTTTTTTTGCCTTCCTCTGGATCAGCAAAGAAGGGGTTGAAACAGGCTGAACCAGATGCACATTGTCATTTTTCAGCCTATCATACTATGTTACTAATGAATTATCCCTTATACTGTGGATAGAGGATAACTTGTGATTTTAGTATAACCGCTTTAAAGTTAAACTCCAGACAGAAATAACCCAAAAAACTTTTTGCTTGGTGTAGGAGCCCTCTCCCAACGTCTTGCCTAACTTAGACTGAGCACATAGTGACCAGTTCTGGGGGATGATTACTGGAGAGGTTATAATACTGACGGCGCAGTACATCCTCATGGCACCCTATGTAGGGAGACTTTATCCATAGGAAGAAGACAGAAAGAACCTTCTACCTTTTATTAATGTACACAGGTAAGGTCTCATGCATATGACTATGTTACAAGTGTCCATGGATTATGTTGCAAATTGCAGCTCAGTCCCATTCACTTCAATGGAGCTGAGCTTCAATATCAGACACAACCCATAGACAGGTGTGGAGCTGCTTTTGGAAAGAGTAGTCCTGTTTTTCTAATTCTGGATAACCCCTTTAATGTCTCATTTTGAACAGTTGAGGGGATATCTGGTATTGCAGTTTAGATACTTTGGTTCACATTATTTAACACAAGGTATTTTGTGCTTTTTGTAGTAAAGATGTTGTTTACTTAATACTCGACACATTACCTGAACGGACCCACTTCTTTATAACCCGCTGAAATCAGATCAGCTTAAGACTTCACAGCATTGTCACTGAAAATCTGTAACCTCTTTTCTGTAGTTCACCTAATGATATGCTATCAGCCTTTTCTTACAAGTACTTGCAGTAATACCATGGCACACGTCCAAGGACGCATTCTCAGACAGGTATCCACCATGGCGAATGCTCAGTATCGAGCACCTACTGAATAGATGTCAACTGTGAATATAAGCTTTGTTTATGGGTTTCACATGAAGACACAATGACCTCACAAAAGCCAGTGCCATAAGTGTACAGTATATACAGTGATGACAACCCGAAGAAATTCTGTATTCATTTAATGGTGGAGATATGGTACTACTTTACGGTTCTGGAAGAGATGGCTTAAAGGAGTTATCCAAGATTAGGATGTGCGTTTTTTCTCCCTCAAAACAGCGCCTCACTTGCCCATAGGCTGTATATGGTATTGCAGATCAATTCGTTCACTTGTTTGGGGTAGACTGCATTAATAGATTCGGTTCGTGGACAATGGTGCTACTATTTTTGGTAGAAAGCAGAAACGTCTTCCTGTTACTGAACAACCCCTTTTAACATAGGCATTGAATTAAAAATGCCAACAACTAGACAAATGCTTGAATGTCAAAATATTTGATTATAACCTTTATTTTCCCCTTCCTTTCCTGTTTCCTGTCTTAGGCCCCCTGCACACGGGCGGAAATTCCACGTGCCCACTACCATAGGATTGCACTAGATAATGCAACCCTATGCACACAGCCACGATTTGTCCGTGTGAAAACACGTGCGGAAAACAAATTGCGGCATGTCCTATTTCTGTGTGGGTCTCGCAGAGGCCCGCACAAAAGCGTCAGTAGTGACGGTCCTGCTCCGCTCTGCGCATGCGCTGGCTGGGTGGCAGCCGGCACATAGTGCAGAGAGAAGACGCCGGGAGCGGGTGAGCCGCAGGTCTCTGCAGGGGCACGGGACCGCATCCCGCTGCGAGCATTCTCGCAGCGGGATCCAACCCAGCTGTCTGCAGGTGGCCTTAGTGCCTTCCTTTCTCCTTTTCTTCCCTCTTTCTTTTCTTCCTTCCTCGTTTTCTTCTGTTCTTCCTTCCTCGTTTTCTTCTGTTCTTCCTTTCTTTCTTTCTTCTTCCCTTTCATCCCTCCTTTTCTCCTTCCCATTTTCTTCCTTCCCTCCCTCTTTCTTCCTTTCTTCCTTCCTCTCTACCCTGCCTCACTGTTCTTTCCATCCCCTTCCTTCTCTTCCTCCTTTCATCCCTTTTTTCCCCTTCTTTTATCCCTGTTGCTACATCCCTCTTCCGTCCTTCTCTCTCTTCTTTCCTTCCTTCCCTTCTCCCTTCTTTCCCTTCCTCTGCTTTATTTCCTTTCTTTCATTCCTTCCCTTTTCTTTCTTTCCTTATCTCTATTCTTTCCTTCCTTCCCTCCCCTTACTTTCATTCATTCCCTTTTCTTTCCTTCCTTATCTCTATTCTTTCCTTCCCTTTCTCCTCCTTCTTTCATGCATTCCCTCTTTTTCCCTTCCTTCTTCCTTTCTTCCCTTCTTTTCTTTCCTCTCTACTTTCCCTTGTTCCCTCTTTCTTCCCTCTCTGTCATTTCTTTTCTTTTTCCCTACTTTCCTCTTTCCTCTCTTGCCTCCTTTTCTTTCCCCTGCATTTTCTTGCTTCCTTACCCTCATACACCGAGCTTCTTATAAGGAGCAACAAAGCATTGCTATGTGACTGGCTGTAGATTCTATATGATAATACATATATAAGTACATATTTTTTTGCAGGATTGATCATGCTTTGCTGCGGGTTAATACATGTGAACGCACGTGTCAGTCATTCTAACAGGTTGTGTAGGGGTGATGAAGTGATTGAGCCGTCTTTGCATTTGATCATTTGTTCAAGAAAAAATCTTGTAAATGTTTCTTGTCCGGCAGCAGCTGTTATTCCAGACAGTTCACGTTGTGTGTGGTATTTATAGATGAAAACTGCTAAAATGTGCATTCTGTTCATGTGTAGGTAAGTGTGTCATCAGCTTCACATCTAAAATGACCTTAAACGGTCCACTAACACGTCAAACAACTTGTGCTTATATCATAACCAATGTGATAATTAGCAAACCGGCTATGTACTTTATTTACCTAAAATCATGTTTTTGTGCTGAAACATCCCTCTGAAGGGCTGTCTCTTTTCCAGCTAGCTAGCTGTCCACTACCAGGTAGCTCTTGATTGGCAGGTGGGAACCCTAAGGGCTCTCGTCCATGGGCATTGCGAAATCCCGCAGAGCCGTGAGCCTATGTGATAGGCTCACCGCGGAGAATCGCGGCAATTCGCAGCATGCTGCGAATTGCTGGTCGCGAGCGGGGAATCGCAATGATTCTCCGCTCATGGACTGGGGATCTGCACTTTCTGCAGGGAACGCAATTCAAAAACGCCTGTGGACAGGCAAACTAAGACTGTGCAGAGGATGAGTCATCACTGCTTATTGAGCTGCATGCAGAAAGGAGGATGAGGGAAAGACACTGACACATGGAGAGCTGCAAGTAGAGATAATGGTGAAATCGTTTGCTGCGTATACACATGCACACTGCTAAGTCTTTTTGCACACTCCTGTCTGATGAGGTTATGTTTGTGTGTTATTAGCATTTAGAAAGCAAGAATCCCTGTAGTTCTCTACAGACTGTCTATAGCACATAGCACCAGCTCCTCCCAACAGTCCTGAGAGGATGAAGAAACTGATATATACTCTTCAGGATATAAGCCATATAACGGGCAAAAAGAGGGTTGTTCCTCATGTACATACACATAGCACCTTATTCTGAAAAGTTATTTGATAACTCATGTATTTGTAAAGAGCTAAAATCTCTGTAATATAGTACAGTGCCATAATCATCATCTATTTATACCTGACAATTCATGTAAAGGGGTATTCTGTTTCAGCAAATAAGTACATAATCAAGTGATAAATGTTCCAACGTGGTATTTTTTATTATTTTCTCTTGTCATTCATCATATCTGCTTGTTGTAATCCAGTAGAAAACTTTATTTTTTACTTCATTGGGATTGAAACCTGTCCGGGGCCATGTGTTGAACACACAGGTAGATTGCTGTAAGAGACACGTCTCTGATAACTGTATTGTAAATGTAATATAACCTGTATGTCCTTCACATGACCAGGACAAATCTTAGTACAACTATTACACTCTGCAGGAGGCAAAGTCTAAAAGTACAATGCTGATAGTACAATGCACTGCAATACAGAAGTATTGCAGTGTATTATACAGGCGTTCAAGTCCCCTTAATGGAATCAAATATTAAGAGTTAAATGAAAACAATTTGGTGTATATTACTTTAAAAAGGTTAATTAAGCAATATAAAATAAATATAGTTTGTTATTATTACCAAGTCTCTAAAAGTCAGAACTATTAACATATCACGGTATGTATTCCGCATATTAAAAGCTATAAAAAAGTAATGCCAGAACTGCTGTTTTATGGCCACCTCCCAAAAATGTAAGGAAAAGTGATCAAAAAGTCATATGTATGCCAAAATAGTACCAATAAAATGTGCAGCTCACCCCACTAAAAAAACAAGCAGCACGCAGCTCCGTTCAGAAGACCCATAATTTGGTTTTGTGGCAACACAAAGCAATTTTTTAAAAGATTTTATTTTGGAAAAATAGTAAAACATAGTAAAATTAGTATATTAGTGCAAAATTAAGCTAAATTGTCTGTTTGTTTTTTTTCCCCTCACAGTGAATGTTGTAAAATTGAAACCTAAAAAAAATGTACATAATTTTTTTTTTCCAGTTCCACCCTATGAAATAATGGTTTAAACGTTTACCAATAGATTACATGGTACAGACCGAGCAAAGGTGAACTTGACATTTACCAAGTTATGGTAACTTAGCTACAGTGTACTACCATGCTGTACATGATCACAAGGCACCCATCATGCTAATGATTGCTATAGATGTATATTAAATGGTGCCTTCAGATGATGCAACTTGCCCCCCCCCAATAAACAAGTCCTCAAATGGCTTCATTAGCAGAGAACTAAAACGGTTATGGCTTTTGGATGGATAAACAAAAGTATATAAATGCCAACAACTAACCAACTGCCATTTCCTACATTCCTTATCTGGTGGTATGGACTCCCAGCTGCTGGTGGCGCCTTATCATTAGATCCCTACACCCAGCTTCATTGGATTTAAAGGGCCAGTGCACAGGATTTCCAACCTATTGCCATCCTGCTCTATTTCCCATCTTCCAAGCAAAACAAAATAAAGTAGCAGTCAGGGTTTATTGGTGAATTATAATATGTATTATAAATGTGTATACATTTATTACAGGGGAGAGATGTAAGTGAACTTACTCTCTTGAGGGGATTATCAACCCCATCACTGTTGAATTGAGCCTTCTCATCAATTTTAATAAATTGGTATAATAAATTCTCCATCTCTCAATCACTAGGAGTCCACGATTGTGTTGAGCCACAAGCATTTAATTTATTGGAGCCCAGATCAAACATTAGTCAATATGGACATTAGGAATGCAACACATTTCGAGGTTTATCCTTATCCCTTTATCAAGCATATATATAAGCCATAGTGTAATAAGGGAACTATATATACAAGATGCATTCTTACTTTGATGTTCCTTGTTCGCTTCGCAGTCATAAAGTGACTACCACCTCCACCACGGCTGGCGCCGGGAACTGTGCATGCTCATGACCGGAATTAAACGCTTGTGGCTCAGCACAATCGTGGACTGCTAGTGATTAAGAAAATTTATACCAGTGTGATTTCTAATTGTATTGAAGGTGTAGGGCGCTGTCCTCCATTTTTGCATTTATTTGCTATTTTCCATTTTCATTAACCTCTGTTTTCCATGTGTAGTTGAACACCACTTTCTTGGATCCTCTGTGTTTTCCAACTTTGATTCTATGTGATGTCTATATATTGGATTTTCTGATATACATGCTTGGATATTTGATAATCTGGCTCCTAACAATGCCCGATTATAGGAATTCTTTGTGTATCTCTCTGGAATATGTTTTTCTTGAATAATTGATAAAATTCACATTTCACAGAGATATACAATTGAGTCATTGACCTATAACGGTAATGATATATTATTCTTGTTGGTAGATTTCTGTATCACATGATCGAAAAATGGAACCTGTAACTCCAAAAGCAAGGAAATCTCGAGGACTTGAGTCAGAGTTTATCCCTGTACCCACCCCAAGGAATTTATTAGCACTGAAGATGCCAACTACAGTGCAGAATGACATCCAGGAGCCGAGGTAAATGCATGTCTATATTTTGTATGTACATTGTAATGTCTCATTTTCATGCGGTGTTGGGCTTTCTTTTTTTTGGCTCGCTAGAGGCAATGGTTCTGTACTACCCCCATCTTAATAGAACTTGAATAAATCAACCTTTAATTGCATCTGAATCTTTGTTGTTAACATTGTATCCTTAGGACATCTCATTAATAAGGTATAATAGGTTCTTTGTGAATTGTCCTATACAAAATAGACCTTAGTGACGTGATTGGCCCCAAAGTCACCTCCAAATGATTAAACGAGGTTGTCTTCTACTGGATCTTTGGGGCCTTCTATTATATTAAAGCCTGGGCCATTGAGTGGTCCTTTAGTGGGCCAGTCCAACCCTTGTGTCATTTTTTTAGCATCTGGCTATGTGGGTTGTGTTGCTTCAGTTGGGGCAATGAGTAGTCAGGGTTGAGGGTGCCCATTGGTGTTGCAGCTGAGCCACCTTATCCACATGCAGAATTGCCGTGCTTCACCTATATTTGCCATAGTGTTGCAGCAAGTACAAGTGAAGCACAGCAACTAGCGTTGGTCTACACTTTTGCCGTTTATGCATGAGCCCCCAATACGTGTAAATTATCCTGAATTGTCATAAAGACCCAGCCAGTTAAAATGGGGTTGAACAATGACTAACAACAAGCCTCCACTTTTGTGTATGTAGTTACCAAATGTACAGAAGTGTATGTATATGATAAATACACTACCCTACCAAAAGTATTTGGACACCCCTATCAGTAGAATGGATTGTGTCATATTAGCAGGTCACGTGTCCTAAACCATGCTATGTAAGATGCAGGCCATGGGAGGTTTCAGCCATAGTTCTTGACGGGAACTGTTCACTGTTGCATATGCGAGTTATGCCGCTGCTCACAAGCCGTCCATAACAAAGCACAATACATCGACCTGTCTACAATTGTGCAAGAAGCATCATCATTGGACAGTTGACCAATGGAAAAATGTCTTATAGAGTGGCGAATCACACTACTCTATCTTCAAACCAGGTGGATGTTTCTCCGAATGGTCAGTAATACTTCCAACAAAACGTGTCTTGTCACAAACCCATTTCTGTTTTACGTTGATTTGAGGATATAGACGTTGCACGATTGGACTGGCATGCAGAGTCCCAACCTGAACCTACCGAACATATTTGGGGCGAACTGGAGCATCGGGTCAAGAAATTTGAACAACGTGCATCTTTTTTGAGAGAGCTCGCCAGACATTTGCAGGATGAATGGAGGGAAATACCAGCTGAAGCGTATCAGACATTAGTAGAAAGTATGCCATGGAGAGTGTCCAATGTCATTAGGGTCAAAGGAGGCCCCACTAAGTATTAATATATAGAAATAACTACTACTATTGATTCTTGCTTTAGTGTCCAATTCCTTTTGGTAGGATAGTGTATTAATGGTGACCTGCACAACATAGGAGATCACTTCCATTCTGTTGGAATAGTAATAACCAGGGGTGCTTTTAGCCTTTTTACCGCCTGAGATGAAAAGTGAAGTTATGACCCCTTTGCTCAAATTGCTCAAAAATAAGCTATATGTCCACCACAGTAATGCCCCTCCATAATCAGAAAATAACGGTGTGTCCCCCATGGATGCTGCACCCTGGTAGTAATCACCTATGCAGCATGTCACTCCCCATCTCCCCTCACAACTCCCTCGCACATTGCATTAATTACTGACGCTGAAGTCCAAGTAAGCCCTCTGTCATATTTCAGAGGAGAGACATTAGAATACGGGACAATGAAGAGAAATGAGCGGACACATGATGTGATTACACTAGGGGGCTGGAGGTTTGCATTAACACTAACTAATTTACAATGTGCCATAAGACTCATAGAAAAGCTAACTGTCATTGGCAAGGAAACTTTTTTTCTTACGCTGAACTTTAATACCATCCTTTGCTAATGGAACAATTGGCTTATCCCCAAGAGGCCTACTTAATATGTAAAGCAGGTGTACAGAACATGATGGCACATGGCTCGCCGGGATAAGAGGGAGACAGCTGTCATGTGATTGGCTCATACTGAATAAATATTTTCCTGCTCTTCACACAGCGACAGGCCGGATTCTCATCACAACCCCGATCATCCAACCTCTGGCGCCCTTGAAGGGGGGCAGCACAACCTGACGGCATTGTTACAGGAGGTGGATTATCTAAGACAAAGCAATAAAAAGGTACAGGCCACAGGATTCTGTCTGGATGTGCGTGTTTAGATTTCTGCTCAAAGTGGAAAAATACAGTTTTTACATTGTTTTTGTATTTCAGCTACCTCCTGGGAGATAATGTATGCCACATTACTTAACATAAAAATCTCCTTTTTGGTTTCTGTATCTGCTGCCACCAGCAGAATTTATATAGAGACGATGTGAACACTCAATGCAATGCATATACTGTATATTCTAATACATGTTACACGTCTTCTCTCCGTCAGTCCTAAGAGCGCCAAGTCTATAATCATTTACATTGCTGTATAATGAATTCTAACTAAAGAACTGGTGAAATAAATTATTGTGATATTAGTGTGATGTTCACACTAAACATGATGAGACTGTGGCACATAGGCTTGATGTCACCCAATGTGGCTTCTGCATGATTATATATAAATACATGAGGGGACAATACAAGGATATCTCCCATGATCTATTAATGACCTATTCTGTGAATGATTGGTGGGGATACACCACTCAGGATCCCTGCTGATCAGCTGATTCACGATTCCACTGTCAATGCAGCTGCCTGGTTTGGTATTGTAGGCACAGTTCCCATTGAATTCAATGAGAGTTGTGTGTGCAATACCAACCTGGGCGACTGCAATACAGACAGCGCAGTGTACTTCCTGCGCTGCCCATGCTGACACCAGCACCAGGAATCAGCTGATCAGTGACGATCCTGAACAGTGGGCCCATACCGATCATCTACTGATAGCTTATTTCGTAGATAGATCATCAGCAGAAAATATGTCTGAATTTTTAATACTTGGAGACTATAGCAGTGGAGATCTTGGAAGTCCTCCTGTTTCACTTTTCAGAGCACAACCTAAGAACGTTCATAGAGTAGTGCCACGGTACAGCCCAGTGCATGTGTTAATATTGCCTTGTCTAGATATTACATGATCCCACTTCCTAGGTCTTTGCACTGCCTTCAGCTATTTTAAACGGCCATATCTTAGCCATACCCATTAAATAAAAGCCGGTCAGACATGCAAACTTTTTTTTCCTGAAGGCATTTTTTTTATCCCCTTCTTCCTTGAATGTCCACGATTTAATACCGCACTATTTTAGGTTAGAATTTCTGTTCTGATTAAATACTATATTTTTTCATTCTATAGTAGTTTGAGTTTATTTTTTGAATACAGTCTTAAATATTCTGAATATAGTACTACTCTAATATTATTGAGTTCAATGTACTATGGAGGACATTATTAAGCCCCTCCTAGTGGTGGTTGCAGGCAGCTAGAATTTTATTATATTCTTATGTGTCAAACAAAACAATCTCCAACCATTATAGATGTATATAAAGAAACGAATCAGCACAAACTTTTGATCTTTTTTTAATGAAAAAATCAAGAGTGCACATTCATTTTAAAGGGATTCTGTCACCAGGTTCATGAAGTATGACTCGGAGCTGAGCTCGATGTCACGGAGGTGGGCTGCAGCGGCCTCTTACCACCCTCAGGATGCAAAGTGACAACTCACTAACTGTACACAGAAGGAGAGAGCTGTCAATCTGCATGATGCACGGGTGGAGAAGGTGGCAAGGCCGCCTCTGTGACTCAGAGCTCTGCTCCAAGTCAAACTTCATGAACCTGGTCACAGAATCCCTTTAAGGCATATATACTGTATAAAATCCTTGTTCAGATGCTGTCAGACAACTCTGGGTAACAAAAAAATCAGGGATGTTAAAATCTACCATGCTCAATGTTACTTTTTCCAACAACACATGCTGGGGCGTTGAGGGTGGGTACAGGAATACACATTAGATTGTTAGCACACTCTGCTAGTTTTACAGTTTCTATGAACTTTCTGGTCTTACCTGGATTTATGCATTGATTACTGATAAAATGTGCTCTGAATGTTATTTAAGTCACAATTATAGACAAATGCCATCTAACTAAACTAATAACACACAGAGAGTTGTACCTTTCATGTCTTTTTATTGAGCGCATTGAGTGAAAATTCCACAGTACAGAGAGGAAGAGTAATTTAACCTCTGTTTTACTGACTTCTCTAAGAAACTATTAGCAAAAATTGTTTCAATTAAGGAAGTATGACTGGAAGTATGGTTTTCACAGATGCTTTGACTATTAGTTAAAGGCACACAAAGCCTGGTTATTGATAAATGTGTTCTTCTCATCAAAGACAGTTATTGTGAACCATGCCTCATTGCAAACAACCTCAGAAGACATGTTATATAGAGACGTGAAGCTGGAAAAGGCTACAAAAGCATTGCTACAGATCTGAGTGTTCATGAATCCATGCTTAGACATATTATCTACAAATGGAGAAAGATCAGGGCTGTTGGTATTCTATCTAGGACTGGGAATCCTATTAAGATTACTCCAACAGGCAATCTTGAAAGAAGTAATAAAGAACCCAACCTCAAAAGACCTGCAGAAGAGTCTACTAACTGCAAAAACCTCTGTTAATGTGAGCACTGTTAGAAAAACACCGAACAAGAATGGTGATAATGGAAGGACACCATGAAGGTAGCCGCTGCTGTAAAAAACAAGCCCACATTCCACAGTTGTTTTTGGAAAAATTTTCTATTGGGGGATGAGTCAAAAGTTGAACTTTTTATCACAAATACACATTATGTCTGGAGAAGAAAGAAAACTGCACACGAAAACCTTATCCCTACTGTGAAGCATGGTGGAAGAAGCACCATGGTTTGAGGTTCGTTTGCTGCCTCAGGACGCTTTACAATCATTGAAGGAACAATGAATTCTAAGGTGTATCAAAAGATTCTACAATAGAATGTAAGGGCAGCAGTCCATGACCTCAAGCTAAAGAGACGTTGGGTGATGCAACAAGACAATAACCCAGAGCACATATGTAAAACAACTAAAGCATGGTTGAAAAAGATTTGTGTTTTGGAATGGCCAAGTCAGAGTCCTGACCTTAACCCAAGATGTTGTGGTATATGACCTGAAATAAACTGTGCACACAAGGCAGCCCAGAAATACTGATGAACTGACACTAATTTGCACGAAGAATGGTCCAAAAGTTTTCCTCAATGTTGTGCAAATCTTATTTGCAGTTACAGGAAACATTTGGGTGGAGGTGATTGCTTCTCAAAGGGAATCCCAATAGTTATTACATTTAAGGATTCACTTTTTCTCCCTGCACTGTATATATTTATTCAGTGAGCTCAAATAAAAGACATGGATGATACAGCTATCTGTGCGTTATGAGATTAAATAGATTGTATTTGTCTATGGTTATGACTTGGAGAAAAATAAGGCCACAATTTATTCGTAAGCAATGCAGAAAATCGGCTCATTCCGAAGCATTCGCTTACTTTTTCTTGCAACTGAATAATAGTGTATTGCCATCTTCAACTGCAGGTAGCACAAGCCAGACCATGTCCAGCATCTATTTATGACCAACCCCTTAAGATATCACCCAAAACCTTGAGAAAATATGATAAACCCCAGTGTTTATGGATTGATATTTCTTGAAAAACTTTGTTTCAGAACCTTACAGACTGGCAAGTGTTTGCTTTCTTGTTTTTTTCGCATTAATTTTTCGGTTTGTGGCTCTGTAATGGTGAGTCACTTCTGTAAGACTGATAAATGTTGTACAGTTGAAACTCAGAAGGCGCGTCCCTACCACACCTTTACAATGGCTCCTGAAATAGACCAAACACCAGAGTTTGATAAATCTTCAATAAGTTTCTGCTAGCAATTCTTAGGGTGCCTGTACATGTAGCTGTAATGTGTAGTGATTTGGTATATGACTGTGTAGCCTGTATAGGTAAAGCACGTAGTTTCAGTACATTTTACCTGTACAAGGCATGCAGCCAGATACTGCATCGCAAACTTCAACTATTCTTGACTTTACCTACACTTCTAGGTTACTTTTTTAACTGAGTTTCTACTGTTAAAGGGGTTGTCTGCCCTCTTTCCAAATGATGACCTATCCTCTGCTTATGACGTCCTGACCAGGAGAGAAGCAGGTAGTGGAGGAGCAGCCCGATTCTCCCATTGATTTCAATGGGAATGAATCTGGTGTCCACACTTCCTGCCCTGTCCGCTGGTGATGACTTCCAGCCTGCTGCATTGGACAGCTAGCTGGATGATCAGCTGATGGACGGGGATCCAAAGTGGTGGACTCCTGTCCATCAACTACTGAAAACCTATCGAAAGGATAGTTCATCATTGGAAAAGAGGGCATACAACTTCTATAAAGAGGTGCCAATATTCCATTATACTTTTTTCTGTTCATGTGTTCCGCTTTTGGTTCTGGCTTTACAAATAGTAAGCGAAAATACTGACCGAAAAAATACTGCTGTGAAAGTGGCCTTGGGTTGTAGAAACGTGAGAAACATTTAGCTACGGTAGAGGGGGTATATTATCAAAAAATGAAAGACTCATTACTTATATAAAATAACATTATTTACTGCTAAAGTCAGTGGTTGGCTTCAGCAGTCATGTCTTGTAGTTGTGAAGTCATTGCTGCAGCCACATAAAGAAAGTCAAGAAGGGGAGGATTCGGGGCATTACCTAGAAAGGTGGTAGATTTAGCTGTGAAATAGGTTTCGGCTACCCACAGCCTTTCCAAATTCAGGAATAGGCCATTGGGAGCCTGATTAGAGGGGCTTACCTAGCTCTCCGGTCTTTCAGGTGCCACGCCACGGATCATATGGACCCATGGGCACGGCAATGATGGAAGGTTTTGAAAGAACACCTAGTCACAAACTTGTCGCTTTGCCCTTGATGTGATGAAGAGGTAATCACGTTGATTCCACATTCTGATTTAAATCTTAATTTGGAATAACTTTGTTGGCAGTTAGAAAGGAACTGGTTGGAACAACAGCCATTAGGCAGACCAAACCCTGTCTGTCCTTATCTTAGCACGCGGTACAGTGCTCTTTCAATGCCCCTTCTACTTGTACCCGCTAGAGCTCAACCTCCCACATCCCAACGGTATTGGGTGTAGTGCTCAACTGTGCCATCAGTATGGTGCCGGCTGAGTTTCCTCTTCTGGTTCCTGAGACTCACACCTCCGACCTAACTTAAAAAGACATCTTACACAATAGCATATTACCAGTAAAAGCATCTAAAAGAACAGAAATAACAATAGGGTACACCCCATTACACCAAGTAAGTAATGGATCTTTTGTTTTTGCAAGCCCACAGCTGCATTTTGTCCAATCTCAGACAACCCCATTAACTTTAGTCACTCAACTTGTCATTATCGTGACCTGATTATATCGAGTGAACTGTGATTTTAGCCACATTATATCCGACAGTGACATCATCAGAAGCAAGCCTCAGCCGGAGGAGCGCCGACTTGTTTTTCTCAGATTGGCAGGTAGTAAAGAAATATGACTTTCTGTTATAATGGCTTGTCCCTGGTTCAGAAATGTTAATATGGCTTTTGAGCAGTAAGAAAGTGTAGGGGCAAAGCCAGATTACCTCAATATTGCAAGTATTCACAATCTGTATTCCCGGGGAAGCAATAAAAACCTCATCTAGGAGAGTGGCAAGTCGATATCAGGAAGATGACAGCTAGGTCAACATCTACAGTAATAAGGAGCAGCAGATTTTACCACTGATATAACCTTCTCACCAGCAAAGGTTGGTTTCCATGCCAACATGAAACAATATATAAATAACCGGGAATGTCTACCAGTCCGAGGTGGCATTTCGGATTCGAACAATCCGTTTTAATATCAGTAATTAATCTAGTCTTAGTGCGATGACAGTTCTCGGTTTTATACCTTTTATTTCCTCATCCTTAATAAAAGAAACTGAAGTTAGAAAGTTACCAGCTTATTCCTTGAAGATCAATCGGCTACCTGTAAATAAGAGCCCCTAAGGGCTCATGCATGCGGGCGTATGCCGTTTCAGTGCGTGAAAAGCACACCGTTTTCACTGCGTGTGTATGTGACTAATTAGTCTGTGACTAATTAGCATGATACATAAAACCGCAGTACTAAATACCCCAATGCAAATCAGTGGAGTTTATGTTGTTCGTATTACGTCCGTAAAAATACTGACATAATATGGGCAGAAAACACGCCCGTGTAAATGAGCCCTAAAGTAGGTGCTTTTATGAAGTCTTTCTGGGTTGTTTACTGTCTTATCCAATGTTATAGCCACTAATGGTAACCATTACAGAACCCAAAGAGTAGGCCACCTTGTTTTTAACATACTTGCAGAGATGTCAACCTGGGAGAGCCTTATACGGGGTGATTCCCATGTCACAGCAAAAGTGGGAGTAGCCTTAGGGGCATGACTTGTACAAAGGGGCATGGTCAACCACTGGCAGGAGTATCGCAGAGCGCAGGACCATAAAAAAGAATGCAGGCAGGGGCACTTCTCCAATGAGACAACTTGAGCCTTCCGCCGCAATCTTCAGGACCTCAGAGGGGTGGTGAGTTGCCACCCGGACAGTAATTGTTTTTTACCGGCCATATTAATGGCTAGTAAACAATAATTGCCAGTCGTGAGGCGGCTGGGGCCTAACAAGCGGTTGACTCACTTAGTTTGCAGCCCTCATCCAACAGTGTTCACCACCACTTCAATCAGCCTGTGACCCTTTTTCCTGTATGCAGACAACAGCCTGTATCCAGCGCAGATGCTGAGCGGAGAGGTCAGCGGTCACAGACTGTTTACAGCAGCGATGGTTGCCGCTGGAGCAGAGTTGTAAACTTAGTGATTTAACTGCTTGTTGGATTGATGCCCAACCGGAGTTCAACTGTGGGGCAATATTACTACTAGAGCCACTATGGGAAACACTATTTCTACTTGCATCACTATTGGGGACATTCCTATTACTGGGGCCACTATGGGGGTTGCTATTACTACTGAAAACACACTGGCAGTCACTATTAATACTTAGACCATTAAGGGGGATACTGTTACTACTGCGGCTACTAACTGGGTCACTATTACCACTGGGGTCAATAATGGGGTACCTATAACTACTGGGGCCATTAATGGGGCCACTACTGGAAGCACTGTTACTCTATCACTTCAGGCAAGTCTCAATGGTTCAAATAGGGGTATCTTGTGTTTTGGCGCTTTCAATGCCTGTAAAATTAGTGTTTTTTGTGTGTGTGGGGGGGGGCACTATTTCGCACTTCACCTCAGGCAGCATAAAGACTTGGGACATCCCTGAGCGCAGGATGAAAAAAAGACCAAGCAGGACAAATATAAAACAGTGAAAGAGAGATTAACAAAAAGTGGCGTCTGCTGAGCTCTTTAGTACCTTTAAGTCTCTGTCCCACCTCCAGCCCTGAGGCATCTCAGCTGAGTAGTAAGGTAGAGCCACTCATGGACTAACAGTGCACCATCTGTCTCATGATGGCAGCCTCAGAGGCTTGTTGTTTCTTCTTCTGCTATCCCCGCTGGTGCCTAGCTTTGCACTGAAAGCGCGTCAAAAAATGTAGAGGAGGAGCTAAGCCATCAGCCGATGCTACAATGACTCCAATAAATCATGTAATCCTAATGCCATCACATGTTTGTATTGGTCACACCAGCCCCAAGTGTTGGGGGTCAAAGAGCGAGTGCAAGTCAGTGAGAACAAGGAAACTTGACATGTCTGGACCTGAATCTTATGTAGAACTGAATTGTTATCTAAGGAACACTGCACCCCTCTTTTCTGCTCCCTTTTTTTTGTTTCTTCCCTTTATGTCCCGCCAGTAGTTCTGGCAAGTTTGTAGTTCTAGCATTTTATTCCTAAGCTAGGAAGATAAGGATGAAGAGATGCACAACTGTTGGGCAAAGATTATATATATTTGCTCTAACTGTGGACTTGATGCAGCGATTTTTGATTTTTCTTACTATGTTGGTTCTCCAGTCTTCCTCACTTTCTTCCTCTTTCCTGCACTGATTCCCACTGTTTCCAATGTATCAGCCAGTTCCACGTCAACGAGCAGAGCATCCCTCAGCATGTCCATCACTGTCCCTGCCTCTAATTAAAAGGCAGAAAAATAGAAGGAAAAGAACCCCATGCTTCTGTGCTAGTAGGATGGTGTGGAGAATACAAGTGAAGTAAAGAGTGACACTTACTATGTAGAGGAGCTCTACAGGCAATCAACAGGGCGCCTCTAAATTCAGGAACGTCCTTAAAGAATCAACGGATGATCCTGGTAACTTTCAATTATTTATTGGTAATACAACAAGGGATGCAGACATAGGCAACAATAGGGAGAATCAATGAAGTGCAATCAATGAGGTAGATGTCCAACTAACTCAAGCAACCAGCAACTAACCGCCAGACTTGTGCTTGAAAAAGGAACTTGTTGTTGCTCCGAAACGCGTTGCACTTCATTGATTCTCCCCATTGTTTCCTATGTCTGCATCTTTTGTCGTATTACCAATAAATAATTGAACATTACCAGGATTATCCGCTGATTCTTGAAGGACGTTCCCGGATTTAGAG
The DNA here is from genome assembly GCF_035609145.1 of Eleutherodactylus coqui. NCBI lineage: Eukaryota > Metazoa > Chordata > Amphibia > Anura > Eleutherodactylidae > Eleutherodactylus > Eleutherodactylus coqui. The sequence goes on from NC_089842.1 coordinate 185,915,382, forward strand.
GAGCCCTGTCCATTGCCTATAGGGCTCCTCTACGAAGTAAGTGTCACTTATTACTTCACTTGCATTCTCCACACCATCCCTATGAGCACAGAAGCACCGGGTTCTTTTTCTGCTATTTTTTCACTGGTTACAACTGAGGTTTTTTACCTACGGTTCCTCCCTTGACGCTCTCCCTAAATAACTCCCGGTAGGGATTTTTGCTGTTTCTGACCCCCCTACAAGATCTTTTTGGACCAACTGTGTGGATGCCTGTCCCTCGACGGGTGCTCCTCACATGGTAAGTCCTACTCCTTTACTTTTTCAATCACCGATTATTATCCTGTAGCCACCTCCTCAGTAAACCCTATACTTGGAGCACTAGTCAACCAATCTTCTTACCTCTAATTAAATGGCAACTTATGCTACTCATTAACATCCTCAGGCGTTGAGACAGTTTCAACACAGGTGCACAGACATTGCCCTGAATATTCCTAGTCTGGCATTACTCTAATAATATGACCAACTATTGTGATGTCCATTTGATTCCGAGCTGTGATGCCTTATGCCCTTTTCTGAACCAATCCTTATTTAAAGGGGTTGTCTCACAAAATTAAAGTGTCCACAGCATAGGGGATAACTAGCTAATCGTTGGTGGTCTAACTGCTGGGATCCCTGCCAGTCTGGAGAACAGAGGTCCAGAGGGCGTCTAGAGCGATGGGCGCACATGCACACTACCGTGCCAATCCTTTTTAGTAGGAGCGCTGGAGGTAGCTAAGTCCACATGCTTGGATGTCTCTAGCTGTCCCATTGAGATGAATTATGAGAGTATAATTGTTAATAAATAAATTAGTTGTAGGCATTACTCCCTGTTTGTTAGCTTCTTTTACAAGATTTCCTTGTGTCATTGTTCACAAAGTACATGGCCTTTTATATCGTCTCCTTTTTTTGCCAGAATGTAAAACAATAGAATAACATACGTGCTTCCCACAATGCATTCTGCTATTATTACTTGACACCAGCATGACCACAGGCACGGGGTAAACTTGTTCTCTATGTGGATCTTACCACATATCTGCTGTATCCAGAATGCTTTCTTCTCCACTTGGGACGAAGCTCCGATCACTCCCTGAATGCTTTCCTTGGCTCACAGAATTATAACGGCTCATTGTGCGTTTTGATTTTACAGGAAGCTATTCTTTTATTCTATCAAGCCTGACATGACCAGAAGCTATCACTGCCTGTAACCTGTTCCAATACTAATAGCGTAACAAAAAGAAATAAAAGGCACCTATTGTTTTTTGTCCTTATTCATTCCCCGTCTATAATGGCTTTCAACTTTTGAATCTTCCTTGTATAGGTTTGTGGGTTATCACACAGGGTGTGTGGAAACATCAGCAGTAGTCATAAAATGCCCCACCTTCAGATTAGATGCTATGTATGCCCTTATCTCTTCTGCATGTGCCATTTGACATGGAGTATGTCTCAGAGGCCAAGTAGCTGATAGCTGTATCCGAAGCCAAGGCTTACTTCCTGTGTTACCTGGTTTCGTAACAAATCCAACTACGCAAAAAGGTTATTTCTAAATGGTTTGTGACAAATTCCAGATCCAAAAACACACTCGCCTTCCAACTTCCTTTGCTAGATTTTTTTGGGGCTTTTTTTTTTTTTTGAAGGTAAGCGACAGATAAAAGTTTGCATTGTTTATGCCTAAAGGTTTTTATTCGATATTTGGGTACTATAAAACCAGTGCAGCAACCTTTTATCAAATTGGGATCACCTTTTAATTCAATATGTGGATATGGACTTTGCAGGCGATGTGGAGCTTTGATCTTGGCGACTATCCCTACTTTACCCACAAGACCCTTGTAGAGGTACTTTTCTGACCTTTCGACCTATTGTATTTTTTGTTTGCTTTGGTCTTATGATGTCCTTCTAAATCGCCTCTAGAGATTAGTCAGAATACCCTGTATGGTTGAAATATTTTTTTTTCTCTGTGCGCAACCTCAGACTTCGGGTACATTCACATCTCAGGAATCTCTATATGAAGTCCTTGTTAGGCTGAAACACTTTATTTCCTGTTCATTATATGCAAGGACTACATAGACGTTTGTGATAAAACTTCTCTTAGTTCTGCAGAATTGCTAAGTGGGTTCACAGTGAAAGAGGCTAATAAACAAGCTATGTTCTAGTCTTTATGGCCCCTTTGGGATATAACATAGTAACACATCATGTTAGGCTGAATGAAGACAATGTCCATCTGGTTCAGCCTGTTTCAACCCCCACCCTTGTTGGTCCAGAGGAAGGCAAATGATTAAGTTGGCACTTACATGTTAGATACCCTAATATACAGACGGCTGCTGCAGTGACCTAGAGGAGGAGCAGAGTTTTGCTCCTGGCCATACAGATGTTGGCCAAACCCACAGATTTTTTTTCGGGAAGAGCCTGCCATCTAATATGTATGGAAAGGCCTGGAGTTGCAGTCGACCACAGATGTCGGCGATAAAAGAAGGATCTGTTAGTAGGAAGGATATGCCCTGCACAGAGGTGACTAGCAGAAGCTTACCCACTCAGAACACATGGACACTCAGCTGAACCCATTGTTCATTTGTATGGAGGAGATTCAGAAAGAATAGCAGTCAGCTTATTCGACCATCAGCTGTCTGTAATGTATGGCCAACTTAAGCTGTTGGCACTATGAGCTCAGGCCTACTGAAGGTTTCCACAATCTCAAGTCAAATTATTATTACATTATTCATCAGGTCTTGAGAATTTCATGGATTAAGGGGCAAGAAGCATGCAACAAACTAAATGGGAACTATTTTTGTCATATACTTTTAAAATATCACTTGCTGGAACGGTAGCCCTTGGCCACATTGTTTCATAGATGTGTGTGATTTGGAAAAAGGGGTCATAAATGCCCCTTTCTTATGTTATGTCCATTGCGGCGCATCAATACTCTATTGCTCCTCCTGTTAAACGTGGTGTGCCAATAACATTATTCACTGAAAAAGCCAAAAATACAATACCTGAAGGTCTGGCACAATTGCCACCGTAAGGCAGGCACAATTGCCACTGGCACAATTGCCGTAGGGCAGGCGCAATGGCAGTAAGCCCTAAAGATATGCAGTCAGCCAGACAATAGTGTAGAGGAGCAACTTGTTCATGGCAGGCTAATATGCAGTCACCCACTCATCCCAGCCCAGATTAGGGACGAGTGACTGCATATAAAGAAAGCCTGCACATGTGAACGATACCAAAGATGCCAGCCACAGATGGATGGTGACCCACCATACAGGATACTGCATATCTTTAAGGCTTACGGCCATTGCGCCTGCCCTACAGCGATTGTGCCTGCCTTATGGCGATCGTGCCTATGGTGACCGTGTCTGCTTTGCAGACCTTCAGGCATTGTATTTTTGGCTTTTTCAGTGAATAATGTCTTTGTTGTTTTCCTCACCTTTGTGATTTGGTGTGCCAATAACCAACCAACCAAGTGTTACTGTTTACATGTAGGAGCTTATAACTTGTTTATGAACAGGTGTAAGGTTTTCTCAAACTCGCATGAAGACCAACCTCTCAGTGGTTCTGTTTCTGCATTATTCCTGATCATTATCTGCAGTGAATGTATTACTAGTTTACTAACTGGAAAACATGTTTGGCTTTATAAAGTCCACCTCCATGTGAGTGACGTCAATGGAGGGTTAAGCGGCCGCTAGTACTCTACATATGGTGGTTTAAGAGTTCTGCGCCTAGTAGTAATATTTTAGCCAATTGCTCGATATATTACCAGTATATACAACAGAGACTGGCTGCCCATAGTATATTGCTTTAACTATATATTGTGCACAGCACGTGATTAGCACAGGTACTATTTTGTGCTATACGACATGTCTGTAATGGCCAAACTATCACTCAGTTAGAAAAACAAGAAAGGTTCCATTCACTGACAGTAGGCAGAGTTGTTCAAAAAGATGTAGAATTAGAACACAAAGTATCTTAGAAAAAAAATGGAATCAATTTTTGTTTCACAAGTCCTAAACCTTACTGCAAACTGGATAAAAATCTCAAAAGGGCGTATTTCTGTGTTAACTAGGGATTTCATGTTGTCGACCAAGACTACTCAATGTTTTTCAATCGCGACCTCACTGAGCAAAACATATTGATGTTTGGGCTCTCTCCATTGCTTGTAGTGCATTATGAAAAAAATGACTACACTTTATGTTCAAAATTGGTCTCCTAAACCTATAAGAACATTAACCCCTTAGTGACGGCCGCATAGTGTTTTTACGTCCTGCAGCTGCAACCTCCCTCCATACATCATGGGTGTCAGCGATTTCTGACACCTGAGGGCAACAGCGCCGACAAGCCTCAGTCGATTGGGGGTGTTAACCCTTTAAATGCCGCTGTCAATTTTAACAGCGACATTTAAATCCCCCGAACAATATTTGGGGGTCCTATACGGCCCCCCCAGCGATGAGATCACAGGGAGCCGTGCCATGCCGAGTTTAATGGCAGCCGGGGGCCTTCTGAAAGGCCCCAGAGCTGTTTTGGCAGTACGCTTGTCAAGCCATACCCATGGGGTGGCCTGATAGGCTGCCTGTCAGATTACAGTATGATGTAATGCTGTGGCATCATACAGCAGGAGTGAGCAAAGCATACTAAAGTAGCATACAGCTACTTTATGGATAAATAAAGGCATTACGATTTTTTAAAAGGGGGAGGAAAAAACAAACACTTGGTCACTAAGGGATTAAAGTAGTTATCTCAAGATAAAAACATTTCTCATCTATCCGGAGAGAGATGTGATTAATGGGTTCCGAACAATGACTAGAAGAGGGGGTCCAAGCGCCACCATCCAGAGGAGTTGGAATGGAGCAGTGGTCACACATTCATACTGCATTCAAAACTTACAGGATTCACAGAGAGAACCACATAACGTACTCAGCTATCTCTTTCAGTCCCATAAACATTGAATGGAGCAGCAGGGGGCAAGTGTGTCTACCACTACCACATTGCATCATTCAAGGGGGAAGGGGGCCTAGGATATATGTTCCTGTGATTGTAGTGTGCCCAGCCTTGGGCCCCCAGAGATCATATATTTATCCCCTATCCTGTGGATTGGTGAAAAATGTTTTGTGTGGGACAACTCCTTGAACAGAACGGTCTTGAAGTGTGCTTTATAAAAGGTGACAGAAGTCCTCCTGTTCCTTCATCATTGGGATCAGTAAGAGTCCCAGAACTCTGACTGCAGTACGAGAAGTAGGTGAAGTAGGGGGTCTACTGAGGAACCACTGATGGGGTAAAGGCACAGGTCACATATTTAAGAACAAATGGGTCAGATGAGTGCTGCCAAGTCAAACATGCCTGGCCTGTCTTTGGCACGAGCTTATGTCGGGCCCCGCTCACTAATCATGAAGTAATAGCATGCTTTAGTCATCTCTCAAACTTTAGCGATCTCTTCAGTTGGAAACACCCCTTTAACGACCTATGCACTTTTTACTTTATTTAAATTTTTTTATACACTATTGTGAATCCAATGAAAATCGGGAGCAGTGAAATATTAATAGCATGCTACTGTAGCTTGGATTTCATTCAGCACTTGGGTTTGGGTTGGCAGTCTCACCAATGTATCTTATGGTCTGACGTCAGCAGCGGGTAGGATTTCTAGTGCTAATCCTTAGATGCATTTAATGCATTTAGCTAAGCTAAGTGTTAACTAAAGTTTTGCGCTGTTAAAAGGAGGATGGAGTAACCATTCCAGGAGCGTTTCCTCCTAAAATAAAACTTGTTATAATGGTTAACCACTAACCAGTCATGTTCAGCTGGTTTTTGGGTAGGTCACCACGTATATTGACATCTGCATTGATAAGCAGAGGTGGGTGTTACAGGGCTCTGAATTATTGTACTGGCAACAATTCAGCAACAAGTATAACTTCTGCAATAAATTGTTAGAATAGAATTTGCAGGATTTTAAGGGGACTGTCTGCTTCAGATTTTTTTTTTTTGTGAGGAGTCCCTGGTGAGGATGACTAGTTTCTCTTCAGCTGATACCTATAGCTGTCAGCACTAAGGGGGTTTTCAGATTTGTAAGGCTGCGGTCACACGGGGCGGAAATCACGTGGAATGTCCACAGCGGGACTGCTTGGAAATTCAGCGAGATTTTCACAGCTTGATGTCCTCTGGGTTTTTGTCGCGGGTTTTCAAACGGCTTATTCCACTGTAGCCAGCTCTTCTCTATAGAGAGGAGAGATGGCTGCAGCGGAAACAACGAGAAAATTGGCATGCCGCGGCTTTTGATTCCGCGTGGCATTTTAATTACAGCATGGCTTGACCGCAGCGTGTGGACGTGATTTTTGCAAATCTTGTCCACTTTACTGCTTTATTCCGGTAAATATAATTGCTGGCGGAATCTCCGTGCAGAAAGCCTGCTGCTGCCGTGCTACTTCTCCAGTGCAACTCCTACACCTCTGGTCTTCTCTTTATTGGATTGCAGCATTCATGTGGCTTGTTTACCCATGGGACCACTGCAGCAAACAGGATGCCAGACAGCGCCGCCATCAGTGATGTCCCATAAACCTGCCTCAAAGCGTCTAGATTAGAAGCCCACATGACAGGTTTACAGGACATCAATGGGTCTTCTGTGATGTCCTGTAAACCGATGCAGGAGCACAGAAACAGCGCTTTGGCGCCACAGTATTCCTTTTTTTCAGCATAGAGTGCTTAAAACTATATAAACAATGTAATCCCTTTAATATGTGGAGGAATCAGGGCTGCAAATGCTCACGTTCCCTGCAGCACCCCTACAGGTGAAATGAAGCATTTGGCTGCTTTCACACCTGAAATTGCAATATCGCAGATTTTTTTTTAACAAAAATGTCAATATGACTTTCTAATGTTAAAAACGCATTGCACAAAAATTGCAAAGCACAAACTTGCTATTTTTGTGCGATACATTTTTAACATTGAAATTAATGGCCTGTCCGTATAATGCATAGGCATGTCGGGTCCTCCAGAGGGAGGCGCTCATTGTAGCTGCTGCGGCTACACATTATTTACTTAGAATCCGTGATTAATAATGGGTTTTCTTGATCAGTTAACCCTTTTAACTCAATGAATCCAACTGAGAGTTTTTTTTTTTAAGGCACAGGCCCGCGCCTCCTTGCATTTACCTAAGAAGCGGCAGTGTAGCATTGGAAGCTGTGCTGCGTCTAAATGCTAAACATTTACTTACATTATAAAATAAATAGTCTGCCGCAGTCGTATTGTTTTCTACTGCGGAGATGTGTGGAGATGGATGTGCAAACACGGAAAAGGTTGCAGAGCCTGTTCCTATTATCATCCATTGATTGCTGGTTTCCCTGTTTATTCGCAGCTCCGAGAAGCTCTGATGAGCAAAGAGAGAGACCTGGAAACACTGAAGTTGGATGTGCAGCTGCTGGAGCAAGCGACGGAGGCCAAGATAGCTGAGAAGTCTGCAGGTGAGTCTGGGCTGGAGCCTTACGTGCACCAATGACGTGGCTCACTTAATGCAAGGTAATATTTGCTCAAGGAGGGGAAAGGAATTATTATTTTTTTCCTGGACTCTCTGTTGGCGGTTTGAAAGTGCTTGTGTGGCTCTGTGCTTAAGATCCCGGTGTTGTTGGTACTAGCGAGAACTCTACCTGCATTCAGCCTGATTTGGGCATTAAGAGTCTTGTTAGCACCATGTCAATCCAATCACAAAGACCTTGTTGGTTTAGTTGAAAGGTCTTGAGCAAACAGAGCCGGAGAAAGGAGGGGAATGTGAAGAAAGCATGCACCGTGGTTCATACGTGTCGCTGTGCTGTGTTGTATGGATTTTAGTACATGAATATGACCACATATGTGTACTGCTGAATATAGACTCAATATAGACAGTTGTATCTAAAGCTCTTTGGGATTGTAAATGTATAACGGAGAGCACAGCAGAATTTATAGGGCTTTGGATGACCGCAGGCTTCCCAGCTAGTATAGGACATCAGCATATATCTCATTTCAGCCAACAGCCTTAGTTGTACGTATTGCAGTCCTCACCTTTTTGGTAAAAGTGACATTTACGTAAAGAGCATGCAATACTTTAAGTAAAATTGTTCACACACCAGTTCACTATAAAAGCATCATAATTAGAGATGAGCGAACCTACTCGTTTCGAGTAATTACTCGATCGAGCACCGTGATTTTCGAGTACTTCCGTACTCGGGTGAAAAGATTCGGGAGGGGGGGGGAGGCGTGGTGGAGCGGGGAACAGGGGGGAGACCTCTCTCTCTCCCTCTCCCCCCCCACTCCCCGCTGCAACCCCCCACTCACCCACGGCGCCCCCCGAATCTTTTCGCCCCGAGTACGGAAGAACTCGAAAATCGCGGTGCTCGGGCGAAAAAGGGGCGTGGCCGAGTACGCTCGCTCATCTCTAATCATAATGTGAAGTTAATATACATCAGAGGATATGTATACTTCTGTAACCTGTTACTTTTTTATTGCTTGAAAGCTTCTACAATAAAAAAAAAAAACCTGGAAAGTTTTCAAATAGTTTTGTTAACTTTTTGTATTCTTCTGCATTCTCCCCCTGACTTTAATATTAGTTCTTTTATTACCACCTTCTCATTATTGTTATATTGTACTATTATTTGTAGTATTATTATGACATTGTTATTGTTCTTCATGTTTTATTGTTCTTATCATTATTTTTCCACAAAGACTCTTTAAGTTTTCGTAGCCTTCTGCATCTCACTACAACATTTAATATTACTATTATGTTTATTACTTCCTCATTATTGGTATCCTAATCTTATTATCATTATTATTACTACCATATTATTATTCTTGTTCTTCCTATTTTTATTGTTCTTATCAATTTTCCTCCACAAAGACTTAAAATGGATTAAAGGCCATACCATGGGTCCCCCATGGTATAAAATAACAAAGCAGCTGATACTCTCTTCTTCCTGGTCATCCCTCACCGCTAACTCTGGGTTTAAGCCGTGCTGTTTGTATACAGTCTGCAGTCAGCTTGTCATGTCCTATGAACCCGCTGCTGCAGCCAATGGCAGTGCTTAAGGGTGATCGCTGAGCGCTGTCATTGGCTGCAGCTTGTTTGGAGATGACTCGGGCTGACTGCAGCCTGTAAAGATCTTGTTAGCAGGGGGCCCCAGAGTCGCTAGTGGGGGACGAGCGGCAGAGGTGAGCATCAAGTGCTTTACTATTTTATACCATGGGGCACTCATTGAGATGCCCTTTGCCTAACTCGGACAACCCCTTTAAAATTGTTAACGTTTTGCCATCTTCTGCATTCTCACTACAACATTTCTTATTATTACCCCATAATTATTATGATTTCACAAAAGAGCTGTACAACATAAGCTCAAGATTACAGCTCAGTAGTTCATCTTCCTAACGCATCTCATACCTGACATACACTGTGGGCAGCACTGGCCAGTCAGAGCAGCATGTAGGGTCTTAGATTACTGATGCATACTAACACATTGCGGCATCTTTGTGCGGCCATCTTTGTTTCTTCAGGACCGAAGGATCGTTTTAAGTTGAGAATTACACTAAATTTGATGATAATGGAGTATTTCAACCAAAATGATGACGCTGTCATCTGAAAAGAAGTCTAACATGCTTAAAATGTTCACCCAATAATTGCTAATACTTCTGTGTGTATAATGCAGTCGGCCATTACATGAATGATTGTTCCATTAAAGAACGTTTTCACAGTGAAAGATCATTCATGCAGTGAGAGATCGCTAGTACGTCGTCCGGTGTCATTGTACACGCATGGCCAGCTTGAACAACTGAAGCAATCCCTATTAAAATGTGACTACAATGTGTATGACTGTGTCAGTGAAATAACTAGGTTACTCAAAAGTTGTTGAACCATCAACCTATTTCTTTAGCACAGTCTAATACAGTTTATCACTTCTATTCTTGTCTATAAACAATAGTGGAACAACATTCTGCCATGATGGTCCTACTTATGAGAACAGCCTTCATCTAGATCAGTGTTTCCCAACTCCAGTCCTCATGGACCCCCAACAGGTAATGTTCTCAGGATTTCCTCAGTATTACACAGGTGATGTAATTATGGTCAGTGCATCAGGTGTTCTTACTATAGGATATCCTGAAAACATGACCTGTTGGGCGTCCCTCAGGACTGGAGTTGGGAAACACTGCTCTAGATGATACCCGTACGGAGCCACATTCTACATGAGACATAGTTATTGTGAAATTCCTAATGTTCTGTCTTTTCAGTCCTGATGATTATAGTATTTTAATCTGCAGATTAGATCTTCCTGAAATGCTTGGCCTGCTGAGCAAATCTGCTGAAGTTTACAGGGCTTCTGTGGATGAGGTGGCTGCACAAATTAGATCATTTTACATCCATCCCATCATATAGACAGGACAATGTGAAGACAAGTGTAGGCCTGTGCTCATGTTAGCTTATGGGCCACTACAGTAGAACACATGCTGGGAATCAGAAATATCTTGAAAGCAGTCCTTGAGATGGTTAGATGTGAATTGCTATATGCCAACCCAGAAGATGTCTAACTTATAGCAATAAAGCACTAACTATTTCTTTAGGTGATTTCCATCTTAAATAAAACCTGTCACATCCTAGAAGCACCATAAACTAAGGTATGATGCTTATATGATCGGGAACATGGGAGTTTGGGGGTGTGCGTTTTATACTCACCCGGCTTCCCGTTCCCTCGCTGTCATCTCTGGAAGTTGCTGACAGACCAAGTGCCAATTTCGAGGGGTGACAGCGACAGTCAACAAAGTACTCTTTGGGACCTGTCCTATAATTACTATAACATGGTATATGATGCTTATAGGATGTGACAGATTCCCTTTAAATGAAAAAACAATCAGCCATGTCCCTGAGATTATTTTAATTTTTGTTGTTTCTTTGTTACATTTGTTACTTTTTCTTTCTTCTGTGTTATCTAAGAGTTAAAGTGTCTTTACAGCTGCTGTAGACATTGTCACCCAGCTTTCTCATTCTCCTAAATGACAGACCCTTGATTTCTCAAGGATCATATGTAATATGCAGGTGACCCTGGAAGCCAATGGTTAATTCCCCTGCAGTGCCACTACAGGGAAAGTGAAGTATTACATGGTGCCATTTGAAATCAGTATAGTTTCACATGTAGGGAAAAAGTAGAAGATAGCGCTTCATTGCTATATAAATAACGTCTGTCAGTTGTGCTTAGTCTGTGTTGTGTGATGAGGCATGAATCTCATACAAGCGTTTATTAGTATCCTCTGTCCAAGATGGCAAGGTGATGATTCCTCCAGATGTCCCCTTCTGCATCCAGTGATAGACAGTGTATCATTGGATAGAAATATAGGACCTCTCAAGGAGCCATTCGAATTCTACCTGTGGAAAAGTAGACTTTTAACTGTGATGCTTCAACTTTGTAGATAAAAGGATTCATGCTAAAGAAGTTCCATAAATGTACAGTTCCTGGGTTATAGGCTGTCCATGTAATGTATGCACCTCCAAAAAGGGAAGACACTCTTAGGTCTAGAATGAGGGGCTGCTTTTATTAACTTAGCATATTCTAATAAGTTATTTAAAAACTTTTTTTCCCTAAAGCACATCCCCTTTAACATTTTTGGTTTGCCCATCCAAAGTGTAATGCCTTCCCATAAAAGGATATTGATGTATGCCTTCCTACGATGGGAGTTGTATGGAGCGGGCCCAGAAACAGAGCCTGCTCCATACACAGCAGGTGCCAGCTGTCTTTGATTTAACTCTGAATGGTGGTCAGGAGCCACGTTTAAATCAAAGACAGAGAGAAATTTTTAAGTTAAGGCTACACGCCATCTTTGGGTGGGACACTTGTCATATGGGCAAAGGTTCTACCACGGCCCTGCTACATCACAACCTAATGTAGGTGAATGCGATCATGTCATGATTAGCGAGTTGCCACAACCCTACAATCGCAAGAAATCTAAACTTGATGATCGCATTCACTTTCATTCAGATGCAATGTAGCCGAGCTATAGTGTAATCCTTGGCCACAAGACATATGTCGTGCCAAAAGCCGCCATGTAAACCTAGCATACATGTGGGAAAAGTATCACTTCTAATATTATGCCATTCAAATTGGTACTGTTTGGTGCTTAGAATATATCTGCAATAATGTCAATTGCCGGGGCATGGGGTTACAATTCAGGACTTCCATGACAAGCCACAATGCGAGGGGTCGCAAGTCACATGTGGCTCCTAAGCATGGGTTAGGGACCGCTGATCTAGAGGATTGCATAGAAAGGATACAGTTGTATTGAAAAGACTAGTTCTATATGGATTGTTGCCTTCTGTATGTAATAAAAACTCTTTACATTCACTGACAGCGAACAAAGATGTTGAAGATAGCAAAGAATTAAAACAATGTTTTTTTTAGAGAGTTGCACGTCTTCACAGATCTATTTGCATAATGCTGGAAAAACCTTTTAGCATCGCTATATGGGATTGTTCCTAATTGTATTAGATGTATTTCAAGTAATTAGATTTTATAACGTATCAACCAGGTATGAAGTTCCATCATTCATCATGGATGGTCTTCATCTGAGTGCTAATTTGATACTTCAGTGGAATATTTCCTGTACCTATACACAATATGCATAGAAAGAGGCAACTAGTGCTAAGATTTTGGGGACACATTGACGTTAACGGTCTTACAAGTTTGTTCACAATGAACAAAGGGAGATTGCTATGCAAATAATAAGTAGAACCCTGAAGCATGTCTAACAGCGTGTGCTGTACTGTGTGCTGCCACCTGCTAATGATATAATAGTGCACCTATATAGTTTACATTTCACTTTAACCCCACTGTCATTTAATTTTGGACATTTTACATATGGCTCTTATGTGGTTATAATTGTGGTCTGCTGACCATGGATGTTTAGAATTGAAAGGCTTTCCAGTAGAGATGAGCGAACGTACTCGTCCGAGCTTGATATTCCTGCGAATATTAGGGTGTTCGGGATGCTCGTTACTCTTAACGAGCACCACGCGGTGTTCGGGTTACTTTCACTTTCCTCTGTGAGACGTTAGCGCGCTTTTCTGGCCAATTGAAAGACAGGGAAGGCATTACAACTTCCCCCTGCAACGTTTAAGCCCTATACCACCCCCCTGCTGTGAGTGGCTGGGGAGATAAGGTGTCACCCGAGTATTGAAATCTGCCCTTCCCGCGGCTCGCTACGGATGTATTCTGACATTAGTTCAGGGAAAGTGGTATCGTGTTGGAGCTACTATAGGGAGAGTGTTAGGTGTATTGTAGGCTTCAAGAACCCCAACGGTCCTTCTAAAGGCCATAAATCGTCTCTATATGCGCTCAGTGGGGCCGGCGGCAGCAGCACCGACCCCATTGAGAACATATAGAAGACAAATCCTTCTTTTCTGCCACAGCTGTAACAGCTGTAGCAGAGAAGAACGATGTTTGCCCATTGAATTCAATGGAACCAGCAATACAGCAGGTTCCACTGAATGCAATGGGCTGCCGGCGATCGCAGGATGAATGGTCGGGAAGGGGTTAAATATATAACCCCTTCCCTACAATTCATCCAGAAATGTGATACACTAAAAATATATACCGGCGTATAAGGCGACGGGGCGTATAAGACGACCCCCCAACTGTCACCTTATACGCCGGCAATACAGTGGAGCAAAGAATAAAAAGCATTACTCACTTCTTCAGACGATCTGCGCCGCTCCTGTAGACTGTCACTCCTTCCTGGTGTTCTGCGGTGCTCCTGCAGGCTGTCGCTCCCTCCTGGTTCCCGGCAGAGCATTGCTTTCTCTACGAAAGGCTTTAAATCCACGCCTCCAGAAACACACGTGCCTTCAGCCAATCACAGCCAATGACAGTGATGTCATTGAATTGCTGTGATTGGCTGTGTTTCTGGAGGCGGGGATTTCAAGCCTTTCATAGAGAAAGCTTTAGTCCGTGGACCAGGAAGGAGTGACAGTCTGCAGGAGCGGCGCAGATCGTCTGAAGAAGTAAGTAATGCTTTTTATTCTTTGCTCCACTGTATTGCCGGCGTATAAGGTGACAGTTGGGGGGTCGTCTTATACGCCCCGTCGCCTTATACGCCGGTATATATTTTTAGTGTATCACATTTCTGGATGAATTGCAGGGAAGGGGTTATATATTTAACCCCTTCCCGACCATTCATCCTGCGATCGCCGGCAGCCCATTGCATTCAGTGGAACCTGCTGTATTGCTGGTTCCATTGAATTCAATGGGCTAACATCGTTCTTCTCTGCTACAGCTGTTACAGCTGTGCCAGAGGAGAACGATCTTTACGCTGACAGTGTGGGGGGGGGGGGGGGGGGGGCGGACACTTTTGCCGCTATTGTGGCTTAATAGTGGGACCTGTGAACTTGAGATGCAGCCCAACATGTAGCCCCTCGCCTGCCCTATCCGTTGCTGTGTCGTTCCCATCACTTTCTTGAATTGCCCAGATTTTCACACATGAAAACCTTAGCGAGCATCGGCGAAATACAAAAATGCTCCGGTCGCCCATTGACTTCAATGGGGTTCGTTACTCGAAACGAACCCTCGAGCATTGCGAAAATTTCGTGCCGAGTAACGAGCACCCGAGCATTTTGGTGTTCGCTCATCTCTAGTTTCCAGTGATGCAGTTTCAGGGTCCCCTGGTGAAAAGCTTGTATCGCCAGGATAGGCTCCATCCTCCTTTTTTCTCTCAAGGGTAATGTAGTGTTACATGGCCAGGCCAATTATATCCAGCCTGGAAGCCTGCTGTTTGTTAAAGAGGCTGAACAGGATTAGAAAATCATGGCTACTTTCTTCCAGAAACAGCGCCACACCTGTTGATGGGTTGTGCATGCTATTGCAGCTGAGCTCAATTACATTTTATGGGTTGAGCCACAGCACTAAGGCCTTATGTCCACGGGGAAATTCGGGCCCGCACGGATTCTCCATGCAGAATCCCGCTGCGGGTCCCTCCTTTCCCGCAGACATGAGGCCACAAAATTAGATATACTCACCTGTCCTGACGCTGCGGATCTCCCCTCCATCGCAGCCAAGACTTCTTTCTTCGGGCCGGCGGATGTGCTCGGCATGCAGGCAGTGTGCCGCGCGCATGCGCTGTGCACACTTTTTTTTTTGAACGCCTGCTTTTCCATGGTCCCGCGGTACAGCATAAATACAGCTGCGGGTTTGTCGTGGGACCAGACGGCTCTGCACTGGAGACCCGCACGCAAATGGCACATGCTGCTGTGGTTTCCCACACGTGCGATTATGCGCGTCAGGGAAAGATGACATCCACAGGTTTTTAATTACCTGCGGGTGTCCAATGCATCCCTATGGGCGCAGATCACACGTGCGGGTCACCCACGCAGATTTTAAAATCCTAATTTGCCTGTGGACATTGGGCCTAAAGGCAACACTGTTTTTGGAAGAAAGTAGTCAAGTTCTTCTAACCATGTAGAATGATTTTAAAGAGACTCACCATTTTTTGTTTCCCTATCTAAGGGCAACAAGGTAGCGACAGGCACTCTGATTACACTGATATGTCTGTTGTGTGCATCTGTGCAGTAGTTTTGGAGAAAATTGCATTTTATCAATAGTAGTACATGCATAGAGGATTACTAGGAGTAGTCCCGGATATTCATGAGTTGCAGGCTAGCTACACCCACTCGCCCTCCAGCCAATGATTGACTGCTATTTGCTTATCACTGTGCATAGAAAGACAGTTGCCAATCATTGGCTGGACAGTGTGGTGGGTGTGGCTAGGCTGCAACTCATGCAGGACTAGTTTTGTGTCTGGCTGCTACTAATAAAATGCAAGTTTCTCCAAAAGTATTGTTCTGATACATACAGCAGATGTATCACTGTAAGCAGTGTAACAGACACAACTTGATGGTGCTTTCATGAAAGGACTGCAAAAGGATGGTGACTGATTCCCTTTAGTGTCTCTTCAGTAATAGAGTGGAGTTCTGAGTTGTGGACCACCCTCTATGATGCCCATAAACCCTCATAGGGTACAGACAAATAGATTACCTCTGTGAAACAATCCCCTTGTAGTAAAAAACAACAGATTATAATTTCCGTGGTACATTATACTACATCATGGACATACTAAGGGAGCTGTTGTATGTTGTGTTTTTTTGTTTTTCTGATGTCTTTGTCATGACTTGGCCGGCTGAGATCCCACGCTGTATCTTCTCTCCGCTTCTTTTATTATTTCTATTATTGTTTTATTTTTGGTTTAGTGCAAAAACCACAAGAATGTAACATTAATCTAATGATTAATCAGGCCCATTACTAACAGAGAAGTGTGAGTACAGGAAAATTATTGTGAAATAAGCTTGCAGTTTTGTGATTCTCTGGTGCCAACTTCCTTATAGGCCCTGTAACAGTGCCAGAGCAGGCGTGGTGCCCACCAACTCAGCATCTCTTATTTCCTATTAAACAGAACCACTTTCGACACACCAAAGATTTGTAAGACATTTTAATGAAGCATGTTGTAGAATGCTAGTATATTGTATTATATTCTGTACCCTATATACACAGATCAAGTCATAATATTAAGACCAATGACAGGTGAAGTGAATAACATTGATTATCTGGTGGCAATAAAATCCAACTTCCCATAGGTGGCAGGGGTGGCATATATTACACTGCAAGTGAATAGTCTGTTCCTGAAGTTGATGCGTTGACAATATGAAAAGTGGCAAGTTTATGGATCTTAGCATCTTTGACAAAGGCCAAATTTAACATCTAGACGACTGGGTCAGAACAGCTGTAGAATGACCGGTCTAGTAGGCGTGTTGGTGGCTACTAACTACTTGTTAATATCTACCAGATGTGTTCCAAGGAAGGACTTAGTAAATAGGTGACATGGTCATTAATATGTGCAAGGAGAAAAGGCTATCCTACCTGGTTGGATCCCACAGAAGAGCAACCGTAGCACAAATTGGTAAAAGGTTACTTATGGCTATGATAGAAAGGCAACAGAACACAATCATAGTTTGCTGTATATTGGGTTGTGTAGCCACAGACTAGTCACAGCGCCCGTTGCTGTCCCATATGCACCACCAGAAGTGCCTGCAATGAGCATGTAGGCATCAGAACTGGACCATGGAGTAATGGCAGAAGGTGGCTTAGTCTGATGAATGACATTTTCTATTACATAGGAATGGCTGGGTGCATGTGCATCGCTTACCCCATGGGGAAGCAAGACATTGGGATTGGAGGAAAACATGCCAGCGGAGGCAATGTGATGCTCTGGACAACCTTGATAGACACCACCTACCTAAACTTTGTTGCAGACCAAGTACAGCCCTTCTTGGTGGCGGTGTCCTCTAATGGCAGTGACCTCTTCCAGCAGGATAATGTGTCCATCCACACTGCAACAACTGTTCAGAAATAGTTTGAGGAGTGTGACAAAAAGTTCATGGTGATGTCTTGGCCTCCATTGATCTCAATGTGATTTGAGCATCTGGGATGTTTTCAGGACATAAAGGATCTGCTGCTAATGTCTGATACCACAGGACACCTCAGAAGTTTGTGAAGCCCGTGCCTCAATAGGCCAAAGTTATTTTGGTGGTACTAGGGGTCCTGCATGTAGTTTTAATGTTATGACTGATCGGTGTATATACAATGGAATCTATATATATAAAATTGAATGTATGCGTGTGTGTCTGTCTGTCTGTTTGTCCTTTACGCGCTACTGCACCATTCATCCGATCGCCATGAAACTTTGGGAAGTTGTTGAGTGCACTCCTGGGAAGATTATAGGCATAGTACAACTATCCTACGACACATGGCGCGCGTGCGAGCGTCGTCGACAGGTACGCCCCCCACGTAGATCGTTTGATTTCTATCATTGCCACTAATTCTCTCACTTCCCGATGTCGTAGAAACATGAAATTTGGCACAGGCATTGATTATGTCATAAGTAGGAAAAGCTTATAGGTCCCAACTCGATTACTCAGTTCTTAGCGTAAAAGAATTTGCGTCCAAATTGTACGTACGGAATCTAATTCTCTCACTTCCCAATGTAATAGAAACTTGAAATTCAACACGAGCATTGATTATGTCATAAATAGGAAAAGTTATTAGGTCCCAACTCGATTATTCAATTCTAAACGCAAAAGAATTAGCGTCCAAATTTTATGTACGGAATCTAATTCTCTCACTTCCCAATGTCGTAGAAACATGAAATTTGGCTTGAGCATTGATTATGTCATAAATAGGAAAAGGTAATCGGTCCCAACTCGATTATTCAATTCTAAGCGCAAAAGAATTAGTGTACAAATTTTACGTACGGAATCTAATTTTCTCCCTTCCCAATGTCATAGAAACGTGAAATTTGGCACGAGCATTGATTATGTCAAAAATAGGAAAAGTTAATGGGTCCCAACTCGATTATTCAATTCTAAGTGTAAAAGAATGAGTGTCCAAATTTTACGTACGGAATCTAATTCTCTCACTTCCTGATGTCATATGTATATATATATATATATATATATATATATAATCGCCATGAAACTTTGGGAAGTTGTTGAGTACACTCCTCCGAAGATTACTGGCATAGTACATCTATCCTACGACAGGTGGCGCGCGTGCGAGCATCGTCGACAGTTATGCCCCCCAGACAAAGATCGTTTGATTTCCATCTTAAGCACAAAAGCAAAAGGCATTACGAGCAACGGGATGCGTGTTCAACTACAAAATGATGCATCCGCTGAACGTTTCGCAAGACAATTACTGGATATTGAGAATGCTGAGGTAAAATGAAAGCTGTGCTGTGATTGGTTGCTATTTCTCATACTGCTGAGGTAACATGAAAGCTGTGCTGTGATTGGTTGCTATATATTATACTGCTGAGGCAACATGAAACCTGTGCTGTGATTGGTTGCTATATATTATACCGCTGAGGTAACATGAAAGCTGTGCTGTGATTGGTTGCTATATATTATACTGCTGAGGTAACATGAAAGCTGCTGTGCTGTGATTGGTTGTTATATATTATACCGCTGAGGTAACTTGAAAGCTGCGCTGTGATTGGTTGTTATCTAGATACATAAAAACGAATGTATGTATGTATGTCTGTCTTCGCAGCAACGCGCGACGGGTAAGCTAGTTATATATATTTTTAAATTATACCTGATAATTTGTCCACAAGGTGGCGCTCTTTTATTTCTAGATGTTTGGATGATGTTCAGTATAAAGTTGGATTTGGGGCGAAATCAATTACAGTTCTATATTTTGATCAAATACACAATGTGAGAAACTTGCTAAGCCAATATTTTTTCTACGCCGAGCTTAGTATAATCTCCCCTGAGTTTAATACATGAAGAGGCGCATCCACGACTCTGCCGTCCACCTTGATAAAAAAATGTGTGCCTGGTCCCGACTAGGTGTACATCTCTGGTATAATTTACGCAGTTTCTGCCATAAATTAAATATACATCTGTTGGCATGGGTGGCCACCCCCTCCTGACAAGCCACACCCTATTTCCTGTCTTTGTCACCCTTGGTAACCAATCACAGTGCGGCTTTCATTTCTTATACCACTGAGGTAAAATGAAAGTTGTGCTATGATTGGTTGTTATGGGCAAGAAAATCAGATTCTCTTTTAGACAGCTCTCATGAGTCTGTGATGTGGATGTCAGAAACAGGCTACTTTTCCATGGCCCACCCTGTATTTCGTGTCAGCTTATTAGTTTTGTGTGTTTTTTATTTTTTTTGTACTGTTTTCATGTATTGGATAAAGATGCCCCTGTTGATTGTTTGATATGAAATACCTGCATCCTTTAAAAAAAAAAATTAAAGCTGTTTTACAGCAGCTGGGGCACTGTTCTGTAGAATTAATGCTGCAGATGCTGAAGAACTTCTTTTCTTAATGAGAAGGAATACTGCATGTCACTCATTTAATGGTTGAAAAAAGAGAACTTCCTGCAAAAGTGGTCTGGTATAGAGAGGATTATAGGTAGGAAGGGAGCAGCCTGGGGACATACGGGACCTCCATCCACTACTCTCACTGATGGCATTTGGTGATCCCATGCAGCTAAGAAGAATGGCCATATGGCAATGGAAATTCGTGACTCTCTTTTTTAAAGTCTAAGCAACTCTCATAGACTTCAGTGCGCCTGCCGTGCGCAAAACGTACATTAAAATGTACGATACATACGTAAAACAGCCTCCTACATTGTGGAATTATGTTGCGCTGAGTCGCGCACAAAAATGCATATGCCTGTGTAAAGGAACCCTTAGTACTTTATCATGGTGGTAGACATGAAGAGGTGTTAGATGGATTTCCCATCTTTCTTTTGTCTGCATCCTTTGGGATTTCAATAAGATGAATATGTATATATTTTTCTATACATTGATATGCAGTGTGTTCTTTATAGTCCAGCACTTTATTGTGGTTGGTGGGTCTGTGTAATATAAACAGGAAAAGGAATGACTTTGTATCATCAAGTATATAAAGGTACATAGTATAACTAGAGGGGTCATGTAACTATATGTGAGAGCTAAATAGTGATCAAGGGGGCAGATATTTTTATGCACTTATTAACAAAACTCTTGTTGAAGACCACTGCAGTCACCCTCTAGCTAGACTGATAACAGGGAACAATAGCTAGTGTTCTACAGCAAAGTCTGGTTTAGATTTTTCAATGTCCCATCTATGTTCACTTCCCAACAAGCCCCTTGTTTTATATACTGTACTGTATAGGTTGCCTGGTTCTGCATTGATTTCCTTCTTTTGTTCTTTTCTCCTTCTCACTCTCTCCCTTCTTCGCTTACATTCCTTATTTCTCTTCCTACCACTCAGGATTCTGTGTAGGATTAACCCCATAAGGATGAGGAATGAAGATTATGAGGCACACAAGAAGCTCTTTGGAATATTAATCAGTTTAGAGCGTTTAATTCTGTTTGACTTTTGCAGACACATTTCTTATTAACCTTCTCTACAAAGCCAATCTTACACCGATCAGAAAGAGAGGATAAAACCCGTTTCTCTTGTAATTAAAAAAGAAAATACAGACTTTAAGGTGCCCAAATAATTTCTCCCTGATTTAATGAAATTAAGTGAGCAGTGCGCTTTAAGAGCGGTACATGTATCCATACGTATTGGGAAACAGTAACGTCATGTTTGCTTTCGGATCAGGGTTTTCATCTCCTTTTTCTAAAAAGTAAAAAAACAGAATATTCTTCGGTTTAGTAATGGGATATCATATGCAGCTATACAGTCTATTCTGGATTGAAAATGCAAGACATAAATCAGTACAGACTCCGCAGCTCAGAAGCTTCTATGATTTTTATATATGCAGAAAAAGAACAATAATAAAACAAATATATATATATATATATATATATATACTCTGCAATTTTTTAGGCTGGATTGAAAGTTAAAGGGGTATTCCGGACGATAATCTTTTTTGGTACTGATGACCACAGGATAGGTCATCAGTAGTTGATTGGCTAGGGTCTGCCGCTCGAGACCCCAAGCGATCACCTAATCTCAGCCCCTGCATTAATGTAGTAGAGCCGAAAGTCTAATAGAAGCGTTTGCTCATATTAAAATCAATAAGCATCTATACCTTCTATGGCACCTCTGGCTCAATGCAAACAGAGCCATCAACACCCGGCCCACCTCAGTGAGTGCAGGGGCTGAGATCAGGTGATCGCCATAGTGTTCGGAGCACAAGACCCTGGCCAATTAACTACTGATGATCAATCCTGGGGACAATTCTTTACTAAAAGCAGTTAAATGCCCAGATTCCCCCTTTAAAGTTATTTATAATACATACAAATAAAGCTAAAAGGAGTTGTACAGGAATGCCACAAAACGGTTAACACCAGTTCAACTTTTGAAATCCCTTGCTAGGACAGGAGTATGCATGTGCAGACTAGATGGTGCATGGCCGTGCAGGGGGGTGGAGTCTATTGCCACAGTGTTGAGAATAGTGTAAAGTTAAGCTCCGCCCCATGGCCTCGGCTCCATCCCCTTCCCCTTTTGGTCTGCACATGGTTTCTTCTATCCTAAGATTGGTTTCAAAAGGTTGCATAGACAGCAGCTATTTTGTGGCATTCCTTGACAACACCTTGAGTAACAAAAAGTTAAACAGGCGTTTAGTACACTTTGGGGGTAGATTTATTAACCCTTTCCAATCCAATTTGTATTCTGGTTTTCCTAGGGAGCTTACTCTTTTTCTGCTGTTATACAATGGCGCTATATGCTGGCTAAAGCCAGTACTGCATGAAGTGACACATTGGATAGGATCTGACAGCAGAGAGGCTGGCAATATACAGTAAGAGAACCCCGACAGATGTCTTCCAACTTCGGAGCTGTACAGCCTTAAATCATAATGTCATCAGACAATGGACTGGAAAGGGTTAATTTAGGCAGTGCAAACTTGGACTAGGGAGGATTTATCACAGTGGCACTGTTTGAATGATAAATGTGGCGTATCCTCAGACTGTCTAGTCTAACTTTGTATCTCTTACTAGTTGAAGTGGTTTGCACCAAAAGTTATGCTAAACTTTTTGTTGCGTTCAGGCCACTCCCCCTTATCCACAAAGCCATATCCGATTGAAAAAAGTGTCTAAAATGCATCATAAACCTGGTGCAAAGTATGCTGGACACTTTTTTTGACACCATTTGCATCAGGAAACTGTTGAAGTCTCCCTAGTATCTTCTTTGTGTTTCAATTCCTTTAGTATTTTCAAAATCTTTGCTTGCTGCCAGTAGGTCAAAATATTCTTGTCTTCCAGATGATGAAAACTGGTACAGATCTAATATCTCTCATGGTTTAGGTTTTGCTACAGTGTATGCAGTATAGGCAGTCTTCTGCAAGCTTAGAAAGAATCCGTCACCTCCCAATAGCACTTTAAACTAAGTTATAGTGAGGTGAAAGGAACCAGATCACATGAGTAGTGCTGGCCAATCACAGAGATGATATAGTGCATTGGTAGTCCTAACACTACCAATGCATTACAGGTGATTACATAGTCTAAAGATGCTGGGAGCTTCCTAGTGGAAAGGAAGCAAGGGCGAGAAAATCAAGTACAAGTAATATACCCCCTCTACCCTCAGATCCTGAATTTGTTCCAAAACCCGAGGGTCACTTTAATGATTCCTCTGAGGAAGGGAGGGAATTGATTTGGGGTTGGTTTGTCAAGATGGCTGTTATTAACATGGGTACCTTGCTGATATTGAATCACATAATGGTGACTCAGGGAATAATATGACCAATTATTCAATTATTGATTTTAGTCTCTCATTGGCTGCAGTGGTCATGTGATTTCCTGTGACATCATCTGTCACATCAAATTCCGGGACCACAACGAGCTGCAGTGCTGCATTCTGGTGTCCACGGAGGGGAGAGTATCTTTTTGTTTAATATTTTCCCCCAAGGTTGCCTATTGAAAAGGGGTTGTCTAGTAACCGGACATACCCTTTAAATTTAATTGCAACCCATTAAAGAGGTTTTCTGAGATTTTTGTTTTCCATAAAATCCTGCTCCGACTGCCATAAAATAATAAATAGGCTTATCTCCCCCTCCCTGCTGTGTCCGCGCCGCCGCTCGGTGCTGCTCCCAGTATTTGTATAAGCGCTCCATTACTGAGCTTTGCCATTAGCTGCAGCACCTGTGACGTCCTATAAAACAGGCCAGGGAAGTCAGTAAACGTGACGTCAGAAGGGAGACCCACAGTATAATTTTATGTCAGGAGTAGCTGCCATGTCGGAAAACCACTTTAAAGTACAGTGCAACAATATGACAACAAAAACGTTTTTGCCCCCTGGCTCTACAGAGTGCCATGGTCCGCTCATTTTGGAAATCTATGGTGGTGCAAGCCCAGAGACTCCTTCCCTGCCCTCTTCTGATATGTCACTGGTGATTTTAGGTGATCAGTGATATTTTTCTGCCCTACATGCCAGTAAGGGTCTTTTTAGAAGAGCTAATGATCATTTGAATGAGCGAGTGACGTCATCGGTAACCCGTTGGCTCTCATGCAGCCCGTTTAGGCAGGTAGGTACATCATCGGCTCATTGAAACGAGAGTCGCTCAGTCTTTCACATTGGCCGTATAAGTGAATAAGAAGAACGGAACGAGCTATTTAAACCTAGTGGTGAGTGAACGAGCCAACAATTATCTTTATGCCTGCATAAGATGAACAGCTATAACGAAAAGTGAAGGACTGTCACTTGCCGTTCAACCTTGGCCCACGTTTAGCCCTAAGATTATCGTTCTCTTTCACTTGCTTGAAGGATAATCGTTCTGTCTAAAAGCACCTTTAAAAAGACGACCGCCTGCCTGTTTACACTGAGCAAGAACTCGCTGACTAGTCGCTTTGTATCAGCGAGCAGAAACAAAGCGTCTAGTGACTACTGAGTGATTTCTCACCTAGTATCCCATTGGGTCCCACGTTTATGCGGGATGACTGATTTGAGTTGTTTTTCGCCTGGTAGTCGTCCCGTTGTAAAGCCAGCCTTAGTTTGGTAACCCTGTGATCAGTACATCCAGGGAGCACAGA
Organism: Eleutherodactylus coqui; assembly: GCF_035609145.1. Lineage (NCBI taxonomy): Eukaryota > Metazoa > Chordata > Amphibia > Anura > Eleutherodactylidae > Eleutherodactylus > Eleutherodactylus coqui. The sequence goes on from NC_089842.1 coordinate 185,939,900, forward strand.
TGGATAAGTACACACACAATTAGTTTACACTTTCCCTTCTTACTCCCTCCCTACTGCACTTACAACATTTACTTTTTACTTACATTATATAACAATTAGGTCCCTAAACAAAGTCCTAGTATTTGCCAAAAAAATAAATAAATGTTGGAGAGAGCGTCTCATTTGACTAAGAATTACCGGATATTTGATAAGCTTGTTTAAAAATGGAAGTATCCAAATATAATGGTAAACATCTCCTCTTCCACATGGACTGAGGGAGGATTTTCCTCGCTGGCTTACACAGCGGGTGATAATATTTGTGAATGTAATGTAACTGCTCTGAACCTTCACTGTGCAAATATTGAAATCTATTGCAAGTCAAAGAAAGGGAAAGAAATCTGGGATGATGCAGTTCTATTTGCACTGTCCTAATTAGCTTGATTGTGTTTAGTTGCATTGCTTTGTGTACAGGGTGCTGGTTTAACCCTTAGTTTACCATAACACTGTTATTTTTGTAACAGATCCCTGACTGTGGTTCTCAAGACAAATATTTCAAGTCGCGTTGGAGTTTAGTGCAAATGATGTGTAAAGTGACTGTTCTTTCTACTTGCTCATGTAAATTGAATGATCACTCATTAGTATATGTTTGTAATTTCAGCATTCCAGAGTTGATTCTTTACTGTTATGTTACCTGTATTAAGTTGACAACTGGATGACTAATAGTTTAAGCAGTTGTAATAAGTTTTGTTAAAAAAGTTTATAACTTTTTGGCATTGCATTTGTTAGGAAATTTGTGACATTGCAGCAATAACATAATAACATTGTTTTGTTACAGCACTAGTGAGAGAAGTGTACGGTGCACAGCGTGAAAGAGACGAAGCCATTATGGCGCGGCTTAGATTGGCTAACGAGGAGAGGGATGAAGCTCTTCTTCGTGTCCAGCAACTACAGCAGTACATCAGAGAGTAAGTTCAGTGGTTGATGGCTGTTTTTGTGTTGGCATATGTAGGACCTCTATTTTCTTCTCTTCCCACTACCTGTATGGAGGGCAAGAAACCATCATAGTACCAACATTTCTAGTTGTTTCTCTTTTTAATGCTCCTGTTCAGTGTATTCTGCAATCTGTGACACTTTAGGGTAGAATAAGAGTAAGATTTCCCAAGTTTATTCTCTGGGTTAACTATGGCTAAGGGCTAAAGTAAGGCTCTATTGACATCTGGTGAGCCTCCGTCATAGATTCAATGAAATTCAATTCAATTTTAGAAAAATTGCATTACATGTTTCAATGACTCTACGGTGGAAACTGATAGGTAAGTCAATGAGATCCATTGGGTGGTGTTGGTGGTCTTCATGCAACAAATCCAGCACAGCCGCTGGAAACCACAACACAGATATGAAAAGAGCCATGCAGATCAAGCTTACAAGAGTTAGCAACTTCTCTGTAGAAACAGAAAAGCTTTTGTAATCAGGTGATCTTGATCATCACCTGGAAAAGTGATTGGTACCAAAAGTGAAGTCTACAGTTACACAGAAAGTTGGCAACTATTGGAGGCAGTGGTTCTGATTTGTGAGTTCATGATTTAGAAGTGTAATTGGCTACTAGGAGCAAAAAAGAGACCAATGAAACAAGCAAGGGGCAGGACAAAATTACAACATTCTGACAGTCAGAACAGAGGTCAAAAGCCAATAAAAATAACCAAACTGATAAATGCAATATATTCTATATTCGACTATAACAGAACATATATATTAATAATAATAATAATAATAAAATGGAGGGTGAGATGTATTCTCATTAGCAGGGTGAGTAGCACCTGACTTTCAAGACCTGCATGGTGGTATATCATGACAATTTGTCACCCTCTTATACACTGAATAATCATTGTATTAAGAACAGCTAGTGGGTGATATCTCATGATCAGTAAGGCACTACCACATGATGGCTGCATCACGATCTGCTATCATTGCTGACCTCTCCTCTGTGCAGCAGAAGGCAACATTTGGCAGTCATGGGTAAAGATTGTGACTTGAATGACTTTGACCATGGACTAAATGTTGGTACCCAAAGATATCAAAAGTGTGCCAAAACTGGTTGAACCCTGGACAGACATCTGACAGAAGATCACACAGTGGCAGGCAACGTGTGGTTAATCCTGTAGTTTAGCGTTGGCATCTGGCATCTCAACAACGACATGTCACAGTGGACCAAGTGAGCCAGCGGGCTAACAGTGGGGAAGTTAGACAAATTTCCACAATGACCATGCAACATACCTTACATCAACTTGGGTCCAATAGCTGGAGACTGACAAGGATGCCCCTGACGAACCCACGTCATCGCCAACAAATCCTTGCATGGACCCAGGAGAGATGTCAGTGGATGTTGGACACATGGCAGAAGGTCATCTGAAGTGGCAAGTACTGTTTCCTGCTGAACCATACAGATGGCTGGATCCGCATCTGGTATGTACAGCATGAAGTAGTTTCCCATGAGTGAACCATTGGGGCTCAACAAGCCGGTGGTGGCAGTTGTCACAGCGGAAGGAGCATTTTCCTGGCATGGCCTAGAACTGTTGGGCATCATACTACAATCATTGAATGGTGAATGTTACAAGGAGCTTTTTATGTGACTATGATATCTTTTTCTCTTTAAATGACTTACTTTTGTTGCTTAGGCATCAGGGTACCCAGAGCTTTTTTTCATACTTGTAGGTCTATAAAAGCATATGGAAATATTGACATGAACCTACAGAGATGCCCTAGACAGACTAAAAAATAGACACATTTACTAGCACTGCCGCTGTCAGATAAGCATATATATGTTAGCTATTACAGTCCAGGAGACCAAGAAAATAGCACTCCAAAAAATAACATGACAGCATTAATACAGCAGATAGCAGTGTGCTGTATATCGACTGTTACTGTATCGCTATAGGAGACTGACAGTCCAAAACTTTTGTAGAGTATTGGCAGCCCAGAAAATCCATTCACTGTTAAAATATTTACTGTAGGTTATACTCGCATTGCTCATCATTTCAGATTTAGCAAAATCTAAATTTTACATCTATGTGTAGTACTTGAGCTCATACCCTTGAATGAAAGATCAAAAGTAATAAAAAAATATTATATCAGCAAATTCAATGGCAGTAACAACACTAGGCCTTCATAGCACGTGATGTGGAAACAACTGCAGGGGCTGACATACTTCCACTCCCTCTATTTTGCACTCACTGCAAAATGGAGCATAAATCTTACCCCTACACAGTCCTACGCTCCCTCCCAAAAATACTCACTGTCACCACTAAGGCCTCATGTCCACTAGCTAAATGGAATTGCAGATTCCGCAGCGGATTTTGCCCATAGGGAATCATTGGCCATAGGCGGGCCATTAAATTGATTTTTGCACCCGCGGATGGCATTTTAAAAGAATTGCGTTTTTCACGCGCGGGAGAAAAAACGCGGCATGCTCCATTTTGCCGCAGATCGGCAACATTGCTATCACATTGATAGCAATGTGTGCGGATATCTGCATTCAAAAAAAATACCATTTATAGCAAATCCGCGTGGAATCCGCGGTGGAAATGCCTGGCAGATTCTGCTCGGATTGTATTTTTCAATAGGACATGAGGCCTTACCCCTTTACCGAAAGGTAAGTCAGCCGCCTAAACTTTGGTAATGTACAAAAGTACAGGCACTCACTATACTTCAGCAGCCAAAATTACACTTTGATCTGAGTCCATAGGGTTTTTTTTTATGGAGCAACAAGGACTAAACTTAATAAAAGTTCAGACTTTATTACAAAAAGTAAAAGTACAAAAAAACAATATAAAAAAGGAGACACAGTACATACAAAACAGTTACAAAAATTGTAAGAATAAAAAGTAGGATACCAGACCTTACAGATTAGATCAGTTAAAAATGTGGGTGCTAGCAGACAAGATGGGGTGTGGGCAGTTCGTGTAGTTGGTACATTCTCCTGGAGTCCTGATCAAGGGGGTTTTGCATCCCTGGGGTCTTAAGGGCTCACCCAGCCACACCTTGTGACATCAGAGGGTGGTATTTCGATTGAAACTTCAAGATGAACATACAATTCAATATTTTGGCTATATCTACCCATAGGGGACTGCCTTATTTCATACCATCATTCTGTCTATCTATAGACTCCAAACATGACATTGGAGAAATTATTAATTCAATTGATATCAGTTTCAGCCTGACCGAAAAGCAGCACATGTCTGGTCTGTGCGGCTGCTCCTCCTGGTGTGGCTGGGACCCGGGCTGGTGGCTCTGTCCAGGGTTCACCAGCTCCCGCGGTTGGTTGCGGCGGCAGCCGGCGTCCTGTCTCGCGTCTTGCGCAGGCATGCTGGTTGGCTGTGCGGTGCTCGGGCGAGTGCGCGCCATTGGAGGGGAAGTGCTTTTATGACTTCCTCTAGGCATCAGGTGACTTATTCCTGCCCCTCTGGGTGGGGTGGGTCTGCATTTGAACCCTTCTGGCCCAGACTTCTGGGTCAGTGCTTGTTTTGACTCAGTCCTGACTACACCCGCATTCTGTGACCTGACTTTTATTCTTAGACCTCAGCTTGTTTTTTTGGACCTTACTTTTGCCTTACCCTCCTGTACCTAGCTCATGACCTTTTGGTTTTGACCCGGCTACCTTCCTGACTATTCTCTGGTTTGCGTCCTGTTCCTCGCTCATGACCTTTTTGGTTTTGACCCGGCTAGCTTCCTGACAATTCTTTGTTTTGCGTCTCCCTGTCCTCATCGTCACACGGTTCCCACCTGTTTGGTTCCCTGTCCCTTCGTCTTTGGAACCCTGACACTAGTGCAGCGCATGGACCGTCACCCAGTTGTTGCCCTGGGATTTAGCCCAGAGGGAGAGGGTTGGCTTAGGGAATCCCTATCCATCTGCCTTGGCCAGCCCTAACAGCACAAAGATGGAAGCAGATGTGTTTGACTCAGCATCATCTCCTGATTCTGGAGATAAGATTATTCTCAGTCTACAACTCAAGGATAACCCAGAATCTTCAGCTATTAATTTCCCTATTGTTTTAAGACTTTTCTCATCTTCTGGGATAATTCGGAGATGTGGCATCTGAGCAATTGTGTGCTTACCTGAATGGCTAGGACAGTATCGAAGCTCCATGTAATAGAATTTCCTGTGGCCACTGACTGCTTAGCTTCTAGAAACAGGAGAAATATACACAAGCTAAGAGACCATCCTTGCTAGTGAAAGAGAGATAATTGGACTAAAGCGGCATTGATGATTTTATCAGGAAACTAAACAATATTGACAAACATGACCGTTGATGCTCCTTTATGGTGTACAATATGAAAACTGTGCATACCGCTAAGGCCATCCCTGTCTTGGTTAAGATTTATAATACGTGTTAGAATTCACAATTTATACATTTGTAGTATTTTACTAGATGGATCAGGAGCCTATATGACTTTTATAGCCTGGATAAAAGAAAAATTAAAGTTTTAAGCTATAAATAAAAAAAAAACATTTAAATTTAACAATAGTGCCTCCTAGTTGTTACGTTATGTTCAAAAACTGCTTCAGTTAAAATCCCTTCAACTGATGAAGTGCATTTGGCTCATTCATGAGGCACGCATTTTATCTTTGCAGCACTAAAATTTACAAACTTTATTGTCATTTTAGCCCCGGGTAAATCATGGAAGTTTCATAAGTCATGTGATTCCAGACAAAATGAAGTGCGTAATATTTCTGGGGATCAGAGCAGCACTTTATATAGATCATTCCCCTATTCTTCTGTAGGATAGAAATATAAAAAAAAAGTAAGGAAGCGAAAACACTAATTAAAAGAGAAACGATCAATAAAAACATGTGAAGAGCCTGCTTTACTAAACCGCCTCAGCACATATGAAGAACTGATCCCTGTAGCCATATATTGCGGTAAACATTAATAAGTTAACAGGCTGCAGCCGAGAAGAGATGAGCTCGGCATTATTGAAAGATACAGCAGAACAGCTGGCGCCGTAATGCGTCGGGAGTGCAGGGCGTCCCCTGAAGACACTCGCAGCGAAATTACTTCAACTCCCAAAGATTTGGAAAGAGAATTCATTTTGCTTCTGAATGGAGGAGCAAGTCTTTGGCCACTTAGCGCTTCTTGCTCTTCTCTTGTGTTTTTCCCTTCTCGACGTTTCATTGTCTGTTTCTCTCTTGTCTAGGATGGAAGATATTAACCCTAAAGAAAGTGACATGGTAAGCACTCTCCCGGAGAGACTTCCCACTACTTTTTGTTTTCTGTTCCTGGATTAGGCCCTTACCCACATGAGTTTCACATAGATATGTGCAGCCCAGGAGCCTCCAGTCTACTCACTCTTCATCAGAAGTATTACTGGTAAAATATACTTTGCCATATAATATATACTCAAGTCAGAGGCGTAACTTGAAGATTTGGGGCCCCAATGCAAAATCTGTAACAGGGCCCCCCAACTATAATGCTTTATTCATAGTTCTGGGCTCCCTATATGGAGAAGATAGGTCTTATGGGCCCTCTAATGCTCCTGGACCAGAGTGCAACTGCATCCCCTATAGTTATGTTCCTGAAACGCGATATACATGTAGCAAATCCAAGTTTACAACCCTAAAAAGCTTTACATAGTTGTGCGTTGTGTTAATTTTTGAGGTTTCTGGGTGCCCAAAAGAAAAAAAATCTGCAATTTTGGCTACAATTTAAAAGTGACCCTCTGATTTTGAGACTAAGTTCTGATCTGGGCCAGGGGTATATAACCTGCTGTTCTTCTTTGCTGCCCCTCTAATGCTCTGGTTTTGGCCCCTGTTTTTAGCTGTTCGCTATGGCTGAAGCAATTTTTTAACTAATGGACACTATACACTACTGATTGGCCAGTACTGATCACATGAGTAGCTTTGTCTCATAGAAACTATGGGATCAGTTCTAGCACATTTCCGTCTGGTATTTGACTGTAATCCTGGAGAGATAAAAGCCAGATATATAGGAACCCAGCCTAACCCTGTTCATGCTGGAGTTAGGGCTCGGCTGTAGTTGCAGCTCTAGTTATTTAAAGGATGTCTGTCACCTACATTTTGCAAAGTTAACCCAATATATTATCAAATGTGAGACAGCATAAAGAATGCAGTCTTTATCTTTTTCATATGTGGCTCCCATGCCAAGATATTGCCCAAAAATCGAAGGACCATCGTGTGGGAGCGATCCGCCTTGGCCAGCGATTTAGGCTCTCTCACTGCCTACTGTACTGAAGAGCGCCGCCTTTTTTCTCCTAGCGAAATCCCCAGACCTCTCAACTGGAGACATCATTCTCAGGCTGGATTGACATCACATGCATGCACCCTCGTCAATCCAGCCGGAGAACGAATCACTGTGCATGCGCCCGAGCGCTCAGTGTGATGCAAGCGCATTATAGCTGGAGTCTAGCACCTCCAAAAGGAAGGGTTGGGGGCATTACTAGAAATAAAGAGAGGCAGGTTTTAGTTTAGTAGCCAGGGACAGGGACCAGACCGCTGCCCGAGGTGGACTGCCAATCAGATGTTCTTTGGCTAATTAGCTTATGTCTCGCCAGAAGGTTTTGGGGCAATATCTTGGCATGGGAGCCAAATCTAAAAAGATAAAGGTAATACTGCCTTTCTTTATAATGTTGCACATTTGAAAGCATATTGAATTAACATTGCAAAACTTAGATTACAGACTTCCTTTAAATTACAGTTCCAAGCATGCAATTAGCTTTACACGTATTTAACTACGGTATGCACATGCATTGTAAAGCAAGACTCAAGTGCATGCTATAGAAAATAGGCAATGGTACTGTGACTGCTCAAAATGGGCATTCTAATCTGGTATGTGAATACACTGCCATCGCCAGGGAATCCACCTAGTGGCACAATGCCCACCAATGGTAAATAGAATTTGCAATAGTCTCATAATCTACTATAAATGGAAGTAAAGATTAAAAGCATAGGCCATCAACATCAGCTTTGTGGTGGTTTCACTCTCAGACCTGCACCGATCAGCTGCTGGAAAGCTCCACTACACTTTATGGTGGCTGTACCTGGTATTGCAGCCTAGTCCCATTCACTTGAATGGGACTAAGCTGCAATAAGATAGTCACAAACAAAGGCACTAGAAAATATACTGTGCTGAGTTTGGTAAATAATGAAGAGGCCAGGGTGTTCGCCCGAGTGCTGCAGTCCCTTTAATCAGCTGATTGATGGGGTTACTGGTAAAACGGACCCCAGCAAACTGATGTTGATGACCACTTGTAAAGATATGCTGTCAATATTAAAGTCAAGGAAAACTCCCTTTAATAATCAACTTCTAGAGTTTAGAACTTTCTAATATACTCTTCCCTTCATTTCAAGATCTCTACTTGCTGTCACTAAAGGAGAATATTCATGTTTATGGCCGCCTGCAGACGAGCGGGTCTGATCCGGCAGCGAGAATTCTCGCCGCGCGATCCGACCCGAGAGCCTGCAGTGACAAGCGCGTACTCTCCCGCGCCTGGCGGCCACGGCTCTTTCATGTGCCGGCTGCCGTGCAGCCGGCGCATGCGCAGACCGGAGCCGGCGGCCGGGTGAGTGCGTGCCCCGCAGAAAATTAGGACATGCCGCGGTTTGTTTGCCGCGCGAGATTTCGCGCGGCCAAACAGCGGCCGTCTGCATAGGAGTGCGTATTTTAATGCACTCCTATGCAAACTTTCAGCGGCGGAAATCCCGCGGCGGGATTTCCGCTCGTGTGCAGGCGGCCTATGTCTAGAAGCTAAAAGCAATAAGTAGTAGGTCAGTTTCAAAGGGCTGGAATGTGACCATGAAACTTGGATCTTCTGGATTACCATAGAGCCCTATGTAGCTGCCTGGAGTAGAACCATGGGAGGTCAGGTATTGAAGGTGTAATCTGAACTCTGAACGCTAGATTCACACAGGGCAGATTTGCCGCGGAAATTAAGTCTGAAATTTCACTGCGGCAAATCAGCCTGCGGTCGCTAATCCTGGAATTTGCCAGCCATGTGGACGAGACTTGTAAAAAATCTCGTCCACACAGGACGGCCAATCAGTCGCGGCAAAGCCGGCGCTGCAGTGCGGATTTCCCGGACGCAGCATGGCAATTTTTTTTTTTACTGTTGCAGGCGCGCTCTCTTCTATGGGAGTGCCGGCCGCAACGGAAAAGCGTGTGGCCATTCCACTCCAAAACCTGCGGCTAAATGCCCCGGGTTTTGAAGCAACGCTTTCCTGGCGGAAATCTTGCGGTTTTTCGCTGCGGCCAAACCACGAAATTTCCGGTGGGATTCCGCCGTAAGAGAACACAGCCCTAATCTAGTGCAGTGCGGCCTGGTGCACAGGATGTATTGCTCACAGTGGATTGCTTAGACAGGGTACAACTGTAGCAAGTACTTAACTTTAGGAAATGGAAAGTCACAGTGGGTTGTCTGCCTCTAGATACAAGCAAAAGAATATTTCCATTCCCTGATCACAAGCAGAGATCTAGAAAATGGAGAAGAACTGAAACACAAAGTATATTAAAAAGGTGTAGAACCTTTCAATGTATTTACAGAAGATGGGACCACTCCTTTTATTCTTCTGCCAGAGCTCAGTACAGCCATACTTGAAAGCACGTCCCTAGAAGTATTTAAAGCCCGCATTATTAACATATGACAATGAGTCATTAATGCTATTTATTACAGCAATAATGTCCTGTAGATGAAAAATGGTCTTTTTCTTTGGTTATCATGTACAGATGTGTCCATCCTTACTGTAGCTCTAATTTGGTTAAAACCACCCTCCGGTCCCGGAGACAAATTTTATCCAGGGACCAGAGGTGGCAGTTTCATTACCTGTTGCTGTGCTTTCTTACACTTCGGCAGCCGATCTGCCTGTTCTTGGGGCCTGTCTTCATTCTTCCAACATGGTTGCAGTTCTTCGATCACTACACTGTGCATCAGTAGTCTCATGTTGCTCTGATTGGGCAGTGCTGTTCACAGGATCATCTTTGGCCAATCGGTGTAGTGTGTAATGTCTTGGACTACTAATGCACTACCAGTGCTTAGTGTGAATCTAGTACTTTAAGAATCGCTGTGACCATCATAGAAGTATGAAGAGGGGCCTTAGGAACAGGCGGATTGCCAGCCCAACTGGGAGAAAGTACGGCAACAAGTAATATAAGCCATACACATCGGTTGCTGGACAGATTTTGTTCCTGAGACCAAATGGGTGACTTTAAGGACTTCAGTTTCTCATTAAGCCAAGTAAACACAATATTAAAACATGCTAGCAAAACCCTTGACAGTCTGCAGTTCACCTTACAACCATTGGGTGGCCACACACAGACACTTATAGCGTAGACATCTCATGATAGAGTATCAGAAAATCTTGTTTTACTTTAAAGCTGCATATCTTAGAATTAGTTGAGCCAGAAGAAAGGGTATGGAAGGATATATCTATATGCTTATTACACATGAGACCTATATATTTACTAATTATATTTTCTGCAGACTCTACAAGAATTAATCGATAAACTGGATGAAGCAGAAGATGGTGCAGACATTATGCAGAACGGGGATCTTATTTTAGAGCATATTAAGAGGAGCCAGGACAGAAGAGAGCAAATCACTGCTGAAGAGATGGGTGCAGTCATAATAGAGCGGGACACCGCACGGGCTCAGGTAAGAGGTCTTCATCTATGACTTGCCTATTATTTGGTGTATATGATTATGTAGAAGAGAATTCATACTGGTCATTCAGGATTCTGGGAGACAACCAGGGCTTACATTTGCAGGTGGCTTTTCTTGCCCTTTTTTAAGGGGTTTTGTGTAAATAAAAGTTTATTCATTGTATAATAAAGTTATGAAACTTTTTAATAAACTTAATTACTTGACATTTCAAGACCTTTTCAAAGAATGGAAATATTCAGAAGCTGAAATCCAACGGATACATATACAAATAGTTCACACATGCAAGAGGTTTTCAGCCTCTGGATGTAAATAAGAATGTTTCCATTCACTGATGTAAGCAGAGATGTTTAATATAATGAGGTATGGAAACAGAAAATATATTATAACCGTGTATAACTTTTTTATACAGTGTCCGCAGAACAGCACACTCTGTATAGTCTGCCTGGAATATCATCCAAAATGGAAAGCTTTATTCCTTGAAATTTATTAAATTAGGAATCTTGTAGAAAGAAAAATGTACCGCGCGGCATTACTAGAGATTCCTGATGCACAAGTAATGTGTACCAATGTCAGGATTGCAGCACTTTTTTATGGTACTGAATATTGTTATGGCTGCTGAATTGATGTACCTAAGAATATCCATAGTCTACCCTGACCTACAGGTGGCAGCACCTTTGGGGGTCACTAAACCACCAAAATGAAATTATGTAATTGGCGTTTAGCATTCTAAAAATAACGCCCCTCTGATAATTGGCCATTTCTGCATTATCTAGAAAACTACATTTTATCTGACCTGAAATGAATCCATCTAGTAGTCATCTACAGCAGCATCAAACGCATGCAGATATGGAGTCGAGGACCGTATACTTCCATTCACTGCACATGTAATCAAAATAGTACTTATCTCAGGACTCCTCTCTGGTGACATTTGGCATGGGGGCATTGCCTATATAAAGCCTAGAACAATACACCTCACAAACAGTAGTCATCTCAGGACTTCCCTCCAGTGGCATTTGGCGCAGGGGCATTGTCTATATAAAGCTAAGTAAATACATCTCACTTCACCGCATATGTGAGATATAGTATCCTCTTCTTCATTATGCAAAATTCACATGCACCGTAAGCCGAATGAGGCCTAAACTAATCTCCGGTAGCTTCGAACTTTGTTTTCTAGACAATGCAGAAATGATCAGTTGTCACAGGGGTGTCCTAAGAAAGTTAAGCTCCAGCTACATAACACCATGCTGGTGGTTTAGTAGTCTCAAAGGTGCTAAAGGGGTTGTCTGGTTATCAGACAACATTCCCTGTACAGGTCAAACAGTACTAAATTAACAAAAGTTGCTGTACTTACCTGTCCTTAGCCCCTATAATCCAGCGCTACAGTCCTACCTATCTTCTGACGTTTGTTGTGGAGATAGTGTCACCCACCGTCACCTGACTGCTGCATCATTTTTCTGAACCCCTGGCATCAGCACTTACATATGGTAGCGGTATATGTGGTGGAGGGACATTTTAAGCCATTGTGTTCCACCCAGGAACTTCAACAGTATCCCGCAAATTCCCTTTTTTGAATAATCCCCACCCATTTTGCTGCCTATTTAGCAATTCTACATACTATGTAAAAGTGGAATTTTACTTTAATCATCTGTAATCATCTCCTTGCAGCTAAACTTATGGACTCATAGGAGCTGACACACTGACTCTGGGGAGGTAAGTATTATATTTACCCCCTCTCGCTCTGTGCTGTCAAAGTAGCCATTAAATGCAGCCAGCAGACTACTTTTGCGCATGCATAGAATGAGAAAACTAGACCTCTCATTCTATATGCACATACAAGTAATCCGCCAGACGCATTCAGCGGCAGCTTTGGCAGCTAACAGCGAGGAAACGGGAAAGGTAAATATAATACTCCCCTCCCTGGACTCAGCGTGTCAGCTCCTATGATCCTATAAGTTTAATTTATGGGGCTCGCAGGAGCTGACAGATTGCCTTTAAGTTTTTCCTGGTGTTGTCCAAAATATTAGAAATGATCAAACCATATCCGACTTGTTCTATTGGTGGTAGCTGTTGTCACTTTAAATTTTCCTTTACATGGTTATAAGTTAGTTGTACTTATAGAAAGTTAAAGAAAACAAACATTTGTTCCGCTTTTTAGTTTTAGTTTTTTTTTTCTTTACAACCTGTTTGTCAGTTAGAGGGTTAAAACCTCATCCCTCCCTGTACTAATCCAGAAATGTCTCAGATTCCCGCATCCAGATTGACATCCCTATTCCACTGCTCACAGGGCCCTGTTACTCTCCCAAGCTGCAAAATAGGGTCACAGATGCTCTTGCAGGTACAAAGCAACCTTAGAATTTGTAGTCAAAGGTTGCCAGCTAGCAGCTAACTGATTTCCCTTTCTAAGGCAATATAAACATTCACTTGTCTTCCTGTAGGCCCTGCCAAATTCCATAATTCCAGTAGCAAGGCAGCTTAAATGAGGCCGAATGTCGTCAAAAGGAGGCAGAATTACTGAATCAGTCTGTAGCAAGTCGTTAAAGGAGCAATTCCACCCAGCAGAGCAGAAAATAAGCTTCTGTAAATAATCTAATTGGCTTCCCTAAATAAATCCACCACGCCAATGAGACACATTTCACTGCTTTGAAATAAACTGCACTTCTACCTCGGTGTCAGTTTTTATTTCGCTCTCGACTTTGAGTATCAGAACAAATCACTTATCAGATCTGTCAAGAAACGCGACCTGTAGTCACAGGTAAAGCGCTAAAACCTTGATTCCCTACCGCGACATTAATATCCTCCCGCCGTCTTCATCTCTATATATTTCAAGTTCATGTTATAGAAAGTAAAGGAAAACGTCCTTAAAGAATATATCAGGAAGTTGCTTAAAGGGATTGTCCTCTTTGTGTAACCCCGTTTTGTTAGAAGGGATAAGCTGAACGATCAGGCCCATCAGAGGATCACCAAGATCACACAGCAAGGGTTCAATTTCACTGCAGCGCCACCACAGGAGAAATAAGACGTTACACAGTTCCAATTAAAATCAATGGATCGCCTGTGTACTGCCAGACATATCAGGTTCTCCAGAGTGGAAGCTCTTTTTAGGTGCTCTCTGGTCTGACTAATAGATGAAGGTCCAGAAAGTGGACTCCTCTCTATTTCCTCAAAATTCCGTAAAGGGGTTGTCAGGTTGTAAAGTATTGATGGTCTATCCTCAGGATGGGTCATCAATAGTTAATTGGCAAGAGTCTGCTGCACAGGACCCTCGCTAATAACCTGTTCCCTCGGCTGATGGGCTGATGGGCCGATTTCTATAGGAAGCAGACAGCTCTGTTCCTACAATTAGCGTGGTATTGCAGGCATTGAATTGAATGGGAACTCTGCCTGCGATACCAAGCTTGGCCATTGCAGTGTGAACGGAGCTGTCTGCTTCCTGCAGACATCAGCTTAGTGACCAATCACATTCGTCCTGACAACAGCTGATCAATATGGCAGACACCCGCTGATATACTACTCAAGGATAGACCATCAATAGTGTACACCTGGACAACTCCTTTAAGGGGTAGGTCTAGATGTGGCAGCATTGTTATGCTTTTTTAGAACCCCATTCTCGTGTAATGGAAATGATCCACTCAAAAATTGGGGCATGTTGTGGACTTTGTGTAGCAAGTTTATTCCTGTGCAGAAAAGCTGTAGATTCAGTCCACAGCACTTGCGCTGGACTTGAGTTGTATACCGTGACGGAGCTGCTGGAAATTTAAACAACTAGCCATGACCTAAAACACTCGCCTCTCTTCATCCCCTGGTAAGCAGTGCAGCGTCTCCCGTGGCTCTCCCAGTCTGTATCGACAGTGAAGTCAGGTGACCACTACAGCCAATCTGAGGTTGCCGCATCAGTCTTGATCTCCTGCAATCATGCTGTCCAGGATGTGAGCGCTGATGCCACAAGAGTACAGGCAGTGATGCTGCGGCCTCTGATTGGCTGCAGCAGCCACCTGACTTCTGCTGTAAACACAGTCCGGGAGATCTGTGGGAGCCATTATGCTGCTTACGGGGCGACGAAGAGAGGTGGGTATTGCTTCTTACTTTAGGTCACGGACAGCTATTTAAAAAATTAAAGTGGGACAACACCTTTAAAGAGATTTCCAGGGTTAGAAAAACATGGCTGCTTTCTTCAAAACTCTAATTTGTTGATTGCATCTGATATTGCAGCTCAGTTCCTATTCACATCAATGGAGCTGAGCTGCAATACCACACACAACCCTATGGACAAGGGTGGCACTGTGTTTAGAAGAAAGCTGCCATATTTTTATAACCCTAGACAATCCCTTTAAGCAATTGTATAAATTTGCATTTTCCCTTTTATAGTCCATCTGCATGTTTGCAGCCTAAGGTGGGTTCACACAGGGCGAATTTGCCGCGGTTTTCCGTTGCGGTTTTGCCGCAGAAGAACTGCTTCTGCGGCAAAACCGCTTCAAAGGTTAATTTTGGCTTGCAGATTTTTTTAAACTTTTTGCCGCGTATTTTGGTGCGGTTTTGGCTGCGTCCATAGAGGTCTATGGACAAAAAAGCGCTGCAGAAAAGACCGTAGAATGGACATGCTGCATCTTTGAAAAACGCGCTGCAGTTGCATTTCCGCACTGCGGCTGTGCGTAAAAAATCCACCCTGTGAGAACAGCTTTTTGTCAAAACTCATTTGTGCTACATTACACTGCAAATGCAGCGGTTTTGCCGCAGTGCAACATGCAACAGCAATCCGCTGCAAAACCGCAGCAAATCCGCCCTGTGTGAACCCAGCCTAAGGCTTTATTTATCCAGGCGCATTGGGCGTAGCTGTAGTGGGTATAGCGGCAGAGGGAGGCTTATAATGAGTTGTCACTTTCTATGAGTTATAGAGGGGACATGTAGGTATTACAGGACCAGCAGTGGGTAGTCGCCTTTATTGGCAGCCTTGCCAGTCCGGTGGCACATGTGCTCCTCCGGTGCCTCTATGTATAAAGACTAGCGCTGTGTAGGATTATAACGTGCTATAGAAAGCATTCACAGGTATACTGCCTTAAGCTGGTTGAGTTTGAATTAATTTGTCATTTCAGGGTGCTAAACCTTGAACCTATAAAGTGCTACATTGAAATCCTGTTAATCCTGCCGTCCGGGCCATCAGTAGTCAGTGCTGTGTGTGTAAGCACTACAGAGCCGCACTGTGCTCCGAGCTGCGTTCAGGGGAGCGGCTTCTTACATATCAGCCTAATGCAGGAAAAGCCAGCGTTGCGTATTTTCATAGTGCCATAAATAACAGTCTAAAAATAAATCGGACTTTGTATGCCCAAATGGGCTGTGAATTAACCTCTTGAGTGTTTGCTCGCAGCCACGGCTGTGCACTTTTACACGTCTGGGCCTGCATTAACCATGTAGGGTGTTCATGGTTCGAGCAAATGTCACTGTTCAAATAATCATGTATTCCTCGTTGCCAGCAGAATTCCCTGCATATGTTGTCTGAATGCAGAAGTCTATGCATTGGCAGCTTGCACCCATAGTTTAATACTTCATGCCTTGTTGCCTGAAGTATTGTCCTTGTTCTACTATGTAAGCCATAGTAAGACATAAGGAGCCTCTAATCCCACCTCTTTTAGCCAGGGCTTCTTTTTGATCTGCTACTTGCAATGCTTTTCGAATAGTCTCTTAAAGTACTGTTTTAGCTTAAGGTACTACACAATCTCTAGATGTGAAGTTTTACTACCATAACGCCAATGACCAAATGATTGCTGTTTAAAGCAAATGATAAGTAGACGAGCCAATGATTATTTTTATTCCTGCATATAGTGAACGACGAGCGAGAGGCAAACCACTTGACTCACGTTTAGACTGAACAATTAGTTTTCACTTTGGCTCGTTTTAACAATTTTTTTTGATTGATAATCGTTCCATCTAAATCTGTAGATTTAACTGGAGCAATCAATGCCAGTCAGCTGCTTCCAAAGCTAATAAAGTCTTGGGGTGCATTAAAAGAGGTATAGGGGCGAAGGATGAGAACATTATTCTACCGCTATAAGGCACTTGTCAGGCCTCACATGGAATACTGCGTACAATTCTGGACACCAGTGCTCAGGAAAGATGTTACAGTGCTGGAGGGGGTTCAAAGAAGGGCAACTAAACTAATACATGGAATGAAGGGACTGGAATACCCAGAGAGGCTATCAAAATTGGGATTATTTACTCTGGAAAAAAGATAGCTAAGGGGCGATCAAATAACTATGTATAAATACATGAGGAGACAATAAAAGCATCTCTCTCATGATCTGTTTATACCCAGGACTGCAATCATGGCTTTCAGATGTCAGGGAACAGATTCCGCAAGGTGGTGAACATCCTCCGTACTTCACTCAACCTATGCCAGCTGCAGCAGCTCTGTTAGTTGGCACATGGTTTGCGGACAAGTGGGAGCCAATCTCACAGGCCTTTCCAGCATATTACAAACATGTTCAATGGGGTTACAGTCCAGTGTGTTTGGGAGCCAAGGCAATGTGTAGAAGTCATTGTCCTGTTCCTTCAAATACTCCCTAGGTATCCACGCTCGATAACATAGAGCGTTGTTCTGTTCAAAGGTGGTACTGTCGTTGGGGAAGATGTCCTGAAGATATGGGTGCAGATAGTCAGCTAACAGATCCTTATAATGTTCATCATTCATGGATTGTAGTATGATGGCATTATCTGAAAAGATGTCACATGCTAGCTGTTCTTAATACAGTGATCATTCAATGAATATTACTAAGATAAGTCATTATTGTCTGATAGCAGATAGTCAGCTAACAGGTCCTTATAATGTTCATCTTTCATGGATTGTAGTATGATGGCCAACGCTACTAGACCATGCCAAGAAAATGCTCCCCAGACCATGTCCCCACCAGCATCAGCCTGTTGAACCTCAATGGTACATCCATGGGATACAGCTTCATGCTGTTTATTAAGACAGATTCAGACCCGGCCATCTATATAGTTTAGCAGGAAACGGGACTCGTCACTCTAGATGACCTTCTACAATGTGTCCAAGGTCCATTAACGTGTTTCTTGGAACCATGTGAGGCAATGACGCAAGGTCATCAGGGACACCTTTGTTAGTCTTCGGCTATTGAACCCCAGTTGATGTAAGGTACATTGCATGATCATTGTGAAAATTCGTTGGTCAACTGTGGCTCTTTCAATTAGGTTACAGTCCAGTGTGTTTGGGAGCCAAGGCATTGTGCAGAATGCATTGTCATGTTCCTTCAAATACTCCCTAGTGATCCAAAGATCGATAACATGGAGCATTGTCCTGTTAAAAGATGGCACTGTGGTTGGGGAAGACGTCCTGAAGATAATAGGTGCAGATAGTCAGCTAACAGGTCCTTATAATGTTCATCACTCATGGATTGCATTATGATGGCATTATCTGACAAGATGTCACACGCTAGCTGTTCTTGATACAGTGATCATTCAATGAATATTGTTAAGATAAGTCATTATTGTCTGGCGGTAGGGATCAGCTACTGGCACATTGTTGATCAGGGATCCAAGAGGATCTTCTTGGGTTTCTTACGTTACAGCTCAGGTCTGGTATTGTGACACAGCCTGACTCAAGTAATGAAATAATGTGAAGGCGCTGCTGGCTTTACTAATGTACTGCTGCTGCTTAATCTCAGGAATCGGTAGGGGTTCAAAGTTGAGTCCTCTATCTGTGCACAGATTATATCTTTATTGTGGGACTAGAGCCTATCACCTAGTAATTTAGCCAGTATGCAGTGTATTTCCATCACTTAGAACACCATCACCCACCTGCTAGGGTATGTAGGATATTACTGCCAACTTATAACTACATGATACATTGGCCAGAGATGCTCAGAATGAGGGTATCGGACAGGTTTTAGTACATTAGTTCTCACGTGTGTACTCTTTTTGACAAGGAAGATCTGATATAGATACCAGTAAAATAACTGTGATCTTTTTAATGTGTGTGTGGTGTGTGTGTGGGGGGGGGGGGGGGGCTGGGGGGTTGTTGAATTTTGAACCAAGAGGCCATATACAGATCAGCACACAGTATGGAAGTACTTGTTGAACTCTGGAGGTAAATAAAGTTGTGAAAGCCCGTTGCGTGTCGGCCTCTGGTATTTTGCTTCTGATCCTTTGTTGTGATAATGAGCTGTCTGTGAGCCAATGAGGATGGCTGACCGCGAGCAGTTCAAGGTTTTACGCTGATCACAGATGTAATGTGGAATGGGTCACCAGATGGACAACTGGATAGTTATTGAAAACTCTGACTTTCTGTGTCTACAGACGGCTTAAGAGTGGTGACCATCATGTATCTAGTCTAGACATCGTCAGGCTGTGATGTAATATTATAAATATAGAGCATATATAGTTAACACTGATGTCATATAATCTAATGCAGATCACAAAAAGTTTTCTTCATATAATATGATCAGGACAAGATTCTAAAGAGAGAAGCAAAAGGGGCAAATGCCTACAGTCTGCATTGTCTCGTGACGTCTACCAACTGCCTCTGTTGGCTTCTAATTGCAAGTCTTGGCTCAAAATGCCAGGAAGTAAGCAGTTTTAGATGGGTATTGTATAGCACTATTATTTTAGCACTTTATGGCGGTATTAGGGCATGGTATAACATTATTTATGCTCTGTTATTTGGGCACAGTGATGGCGCTATATGGTGGTACCATTTGGAAACTCTATGGTGCTGTTATTCATGTACTTTAGAGTGGGAGTTGCATTCCGCTCATGTGTAGGTATTGTAAGCTGCTCATGGTCTTCGTCTTTGTGGAGCTACACAAGATTCAAAGTCGACGCTACCTATCCTGAGTTCATATGGGTGCCACCTGATTTTATTGTTCTTGTTTCTAGATGGTCCAGGAAGGATCCTTAGAGATAAAAGAGGGATGAAGGAAAAAGTTATGCTTCCTCCTTTCTTCTCTCCAGGATCCATTTCCACTTTAAAAAAGCAAATATGGAGAAATGGTGTTTAATCGTGATGTGTGTACTCGCTATGACTAGAATTTTAGCTGTTTTGCAACATAGAAAAACTCCTCGTTTCAGCTCACCATACACTTTAAAAAAAACTTCAGTCATGCTCCACATTCCATATTTTTCGCTTTATAAGACGCACTGCACGATAAGACGCAGCCCCGTTTTAGAGGGGGAAAATAGGGAAAGAATATTTTGAACCCACCCAGGGACAGTGCAAGGGATAGTGCCGGGCAACGGAGCAGCAGAGGTCTGCAACACTGAAGCTCTGTCACAGTGGCGCTTTGGAAGGTAGAAGGAAGGGAAGAAGCCGATTGGTGGAGGCGGGGAGCAGCAGCAGATCCCGCCGATGCTCAATAGCAATCAGCGGTACGTATGGACGGCAGTGGGGAGGAGAGAGAACTGCCAACTAATCTCACATTTGTTCGCACGATCGCAAGCTTGTTAGCACGACCGCGATTTAGTTAGCGTGTTAAATTCACCAACGCACAAACAAATGTCGATCACAACGAATCGCGTTATAAGACGCAGTGACACCCTCCCCCCCCACCCCCCCCCCCGCTTTGGGGGAGAAGAAAGGTGCGTCTTATAAAGGGACAAATACGACATATGGCAGTGCTTGGTATGAACCTCCATGTCGTATATACAAAAGCAAGTAGAAAAACAATATCTTGCACTCGTTCAAAAAATATAAAGAACACTTGAGTAAAAACCAATGCAAAAGGACTACAACCGTGGGAAACCGTTTATAGATTTCAAACCCTCTCAGTGTTCGTCTTAGTTTAGTAGACCAAGAGCCTCAGTGATGGAGTCCAAAATGTGGCAGCGTTTCTCCGAGGATGCCATCTTTTTGTACCAATTTTTAATCAGTGGAATAAATGTTGATTATATTTTTTGCACGATGGCTGGATATCCTCATTCTACTTATTTGCAGCTCTTGCTTCCTGATAGTTAGACATTATCAACATAAACCCTTTCTAATGTGTGATACCAAGAATAACAAAGGGTGCTTTCACATCTGTGGCAGGGATTCCACTTTCCTGCTCTGTTCTAGAAGCAGGAAAGGGGAATCCTCACGGCTAAATGGATCAGTCTCAGGAAAGAACTAAACAGTGGCGGCTGGACCCCATTGACTATAATGGGGTCCGCGCGCTAGCTGCCCGGGCTTTAGACGGAAAAGAAAGTGCTGCATGCGGTGCTTTGTCTTTCAGTATCGTCAGCCAGATCTGCGACTGAATCTCTGACCAGAGGTTCCAACGCAGATGTGAAACTGGCCAAAGCTGTTGCAGATTTGGTCAGTGATAGTTTTAGGGTCCTTTTACATGGGACCATTGTTGGGCCGTCACAACTTTCATACAGGAGTGATGATCGCTCAGTGAATATGGGCAGAGTGTGCTGGAGATTCGCCGCTTGCTTCCATTCGCAGTCAACAGGCAGTCGTTCATAGATGAATGACTGCCTGTTTACACGGCCAATTGTCATTCGGTTTTTATGCCTGCAAAAACTGAATGCCGAACAATAAGCAAACAAATCATTGTCCGTCGTTCATTCACTGGCAGCCCTCACACTGAATGATTATTGTTCAGGTTCGCACGAGAATCTGAACAATAACCAAAGGGCCATTACTTTTTGATTTCTTCACATGTGCAGACTGTGTGAAATCTTTCTGCGGCCATTAAGGGGTTCAAAAATGATATTGTGATATTTATTGACACTGGTGTACTGCCAAGTGGTAAAGAACACACGGCAAGGAGACGTATATGAGCTGCTACTTAGAAAAGGGTTTGGGGCATTGGAAATATGTTCAGCCTGAATGGCGTTCTTTTTAATGCAGTTGCAAAGGAAATTGTGCCCCATTATATTTGGCAGCTAGATCTTTATAGGGCATTTTTCCTGTTACATCATTAGGGATTAATAGCTGCACATAAAGCAATGTGATTGGGGCTTTCCATATGAAAAATGGTGTGAGCAAATACCAGGAAACGCCTATAAATTGCTCTTGCGTTGCTACTATGTACCTTCTGAACTACATAAAATATATCCTCCTTCGTCCTCAGTGTGTTGGCGTTGTGGTGAGGGGTAAGGGGGGGTCTCTCTTTTACATATATTGTGGAAATGCCCACGTGTGAGGAGCTTTTAGAATGCTGTTCATACAACCATTCACAAAATTCTGCACCTACATATCCCCAATTCTCCAGCCATGTTCTTCTTGCATCTTTCTGACCCCCTGCTTTATCAGTGCGGTTTGGTCTTGTATTCTGGCTCTCTGGAAATCCACCTCACCGCCCTCCTTGGCCTTTTGTATACATAAGGTTGAAGATATGAAGTGGTTGAAAGAGCTTATTGTTGCATGGCAGATCTGATTGTGCATCTACGGCTCGGGCCCTTGCAGTACTCGCAGGAGTATAGAGCCATTGTTGGTTCTGGCTAGGTGCTACCTTATCTGACAGGAGCGATCCCTAATGAAGCCTTGAGCTACCTCTTACCCCCAAGTATTCCCCTTTTCTTCCTTTCCTCTTTGTTTCCTTGTTTACATGATTGGTTAAGTTATATTATTGCTGATGACTTCTGAAGTTCCAGACCTCTGAAGTATTTGCTTAAGTGGAGAAGATGAGACCCTTTTTTTTCATTTTTTGGGTGGGGGGTATTTTTGGGCCCTCTACAGGTCGTGTTGCTTGTTTATGTTTTTTTTTTTTTTACTAAATAGTAAGATCTCTCTACAAGACCATTTTAATTTAACTTCACTTGTTATCTTCTGTAGGTTTTATCATTCTAGCTGTGTTTAGTTTTTTTGACATAAGTGTAAGGCCACTCTCACACTGGCGTCTGTCAAAACAACGTTTTCAAACGTGTTCGCCAGCATTTTTTAACGCACCCCATCATTGCAATGGGTAATGATGCAATGGGCATTAAAAAGCGCTGAAACACACTAAAATAGAACAGATGGCGTTAGAAACTCCAGGTTTGAATGCTTATCTGAAAAGCCCCATTAAAAATAATGGAGACGTATTATAGCATCACAGAAGGGGAAATAAAAAATGAAAACCAATCACAGAAAATGGCCGTTACTTACTGAGTGAGGAGTGCATATAGATGCATCCTCTCACCATGCAGGTAGCTGACTACCAAATGGAGGAGCGAATAACACCTGTGCAGGACACCGATAAGACACCCACTCACACTGCCTCTTGATAATGAGGGGGGTGGCTGCTTGGCGTATACTCCCACACATAGTGGATACAGGGTGCCAGACCATTCTGATATATGTAGTTCACCATGCAGACCAGCATCCTATTAATGACGCCATAATAATTCGGCAGGTTGCCCTGCATTTCCATCAGTGAACCACATTGGTACTGCCACCCTGGGCTCCCCCTGGAGTCTTAATGCCACGCTGCATGTGAATGATAATAAATGCAAGGCATTGGTTGGATGTTGGCCAAGATACATGAGCCCACTAACCACTTCACGGTTCAGCTACCTGCATGGTGAAATTCGGAGTCCGGATCTCAGCACGTACGGACACTGCTACGAAAATTGCGTAGCTTTATACGTAGCTGCGTAAATGGCGTAATTCCACCGTATCGTCATACTCAATCACCCGACGCCTGATCAACACGTCAGCGAGGGAGAGATTGGCGTCCCACGATGCAGACTCCGGACTCCGTCATCATGAAATGTAAGTAACCCTATAGTGATGTTTATTTTAATGTGTCATGCTTGAAAAAGGCACTGATATTAGTGCCGAAACGCGTTGCAGGACTTTTTCATGTTATATGTTTTTTATGTACAATTGTACAATTAAATATATTTTCCCTATTGTGGAGACTTTATAGTTTCCCTTATTGAATTGCAAAAAACCCCCGTAAAAGAGCGCAGGAGGATTTTTCTATCGCAGCTGCATGGTGAGAGGAGGATGCATCTATATGCACTCCTCACTCAGTAAGTAACGGCCATTTTTCTGTGATTGTTTTTAATTTTTTATTTCCCCTTCTGTGATGCATTTATATTAGTGTAGGGACCCACTACAACGCAAGGAACCGTGAGGTGGTTAGTGGGCTCATGTATCTTGGCCAACATCCAACCAATGCCTTGCATTTATTATCTATCATTCACATGCAGTGTGGCATTAAGACTTTAGGGGGAGCCCAGGGTGGCAGTACCAATGTGGTTCACTGATGGAAATGCAGGGCAACCTGCCGAATTATCATGCCGTCATAATAGGTTTCTGGTCTGCATGGTGAACTACATATATCAGAATGGTCTGGCACCATGTATCCACTTTGTGTGGGAGTGTACACCAAGCATCACCCCCCTCATTATCAGGAGGCAATGTGAGTGGTTGTCTTATCGGTGTCCTGCACAGGTGTTATTGGCTCCTCCATTTGGTAGTCAGCTACCTGCATGGTGAGAGGAGGATGCATCTATATGCACTCCTCACTCAGTAAGTAACAGCCATTTTCTGTGATTGTTTTTAACTTTTTATTTCCCTTTCTGTGATGCATTTATATTAGTGTAGGGACCCACTACAACGCAAGGAACCGTGAAGTGGTTAGTGGGCTCATGTATCTTGGCCAACATCCAACCAATGCCTTGGGAGTATACGCGAAGCATCCACCCCCCTCATTATCAAGAGGCAGTGTGAGTGGTTGTGTTATCGGGGTCCTGCACAGGTGATATTCGCTCCTCCATTTGGTAGTCCGCTACCTGCATGGTGAGAGGAGGATGCATCTATATGCACTCCTTAGTAAGTAACGGCCATTTTCTGTGAGGTGTATTATAGCGTTTAGCACTGCGTTTAAAACAACACGCTAAGTGCTGAATAAAATGACCTCTGTGAGAGTGCGCTAAAGCCGGCCTCACGCTAGCATATTTGCATTGTGTATTATACGCGCAATGTACACACACATAATACGCGGCAAATGGAGTCAATGCAAGTCCATTGATTTTCATTGTTCCAATTAGACTTGCGTATTTTAATTGCATATGTTACACGCATTAGAGCCAAAAGAATGTAGCATGTTCTATTTTACCATGTATTACTCCCGTAAGAGCCCTATTGTTCTCAATGGGTGCGTTTGAAATGCAGAGCATACGTAATTACATTGTGGCAATTTTTACGCATCTTGCTAGGAAACATGAGATTGAATTTTTTTTTTTAAAAGGCAGGAACCCAAAAGCTAGTGGGCATAAAATACGCCGTACATTTGCAGGCATACGCAGACAATACGCAGACAATACGCAGGGATATGCAGGTCCATACATTGCAATTCTTATGCAGTGTATTACAATACGGTCGTGTGGGCCCGGCTTAAAACTGTCTAAAATAAAAAAAACTTGGAAAAAAAAGAAAAGCGGTGAGAGAAATTGCGGCGTAACTGCTTCGGTCGACGTGACGTCAGTTCTTGCTTCTTCCCGTGACGCAGATCTATGCTGAATGAGAGCTCGCAGCTCTGTGTACAATCCTGTGTCAGCAGCACTTCCATCCCCTGCGATAGGCTGCGAGCGGCTACTGCTCCGCCGAGATCTGTCACAGCAAAAGACTATACAAATATGCAAACGAAAGCATGTCAGTATATCAACAAATACAGAGGTATAAACTCAAATATTTGATGCTCCTTCTAAGCACATATTTTCAGATGAATAAAAAAACAAATTACTACAGGACGGATAAATATTGACACTCGTCCTTCGAAAGGGAAAGAATTCAATCCAGGTTTCCTTTTGCCAAAGTGCGTGTATGTTTGTATTCACTGCCATGATATAGCGGAATCCCGTGAAGATCTCACATCCTAGACCGGCCTTGGCACACCGGCTGAAGGATTTCCATCTTATAGTGCAATTATGCAGTCATTTCCTGCAGGGCTGGTGAGGTGTAAAGGCCGATGTCAAATGGGCATGTTTTGCTTCAGGGAAAAAAAAAATTTGGAAGGACGTGACGTATACTGCACTCTGCCGCTCACTAGTAGAGAAAG
Organism: Eleutherodactylus coqui; assembly: GCF_035609145.1. NCBI lineage: Eukaryota > Metazoa > Chordata > Amphibia > Anura > Eleutherodactylidae > Eleutherodactylus > Eleutherodactylus coqui. The sequence goes on from NC_089842.1 coordinate 185,965,522, forward strand.
AGGAGGATACTATAGGACTAGACAAGGAGTATCTGCTTAAATCCTGTATGACCGTGATGTCATCAGTTTGGGCATAACTACCAGGGTAGTAGGCACTGCAGATGCTATGGGGCCCACTACTACTACTGTAGGAGAGGAGGTATAGTTTGGATAATGGAAGGGGTATATTAAAAAATGAATGCAGATCACTGGGGTCCAAGCAAAAGACATTAAAGGGGTTCCCGGAACCTTTTGGATTCTCCTACTGATTACCTGACCTCAGGATATGTCATCAATAGATGATCGGCGAGGGTCTGCCACACGGGATCCCCGCCGACCAGCTGATTCCCGATGCTGCTGTCACTATGGAAAGTGCAGGAAGCTGATCGCGCTGACTGTATTGCAGCAGTCTGGTTCGGTAAAGCATTGGATTTAACTGGAGGTACTGTTTATATAGTGTGACCTCATTTTGAGCAGCGTTTTTGTTGTGGCATCACGCTTTGCGTTACTTCTATGTTGTGATGTCACTATGTGCATTGCGCCTTTCCTGTGGCATTGCTTGTTATTGCTGCACTATAACCCCATGCTATATCTCATTTCTTTACTGTGCCATCACTTTTTGAATTGCTTCTATGCTGTGATGTCACTGTGCATTATTATCCCTGCACTATGACATCATTATGTGCATTTTCCCTGCACGATGACTTTACTCTTTGTATTATGCCTGTACCGTGCATTATATTTGTACTATGACATCACTGTGTGCATGATTCCCTCATCTATAAGTTTGCTGAATGGATTATCCCTATACTGTGACATCACTGTGTGTTTTAGCTCTGATGTGTATTATTCTTGCACTACGGCTTTACTTTTTATACTATGCCTGTTATTAAAGGGGATGCCCTGGATTTGCTGAAGTGCCATGGCTCATTCACTGTTTATCCAGGAACAGTGTTATACTTACAGGTGTGCTTGTATTTAGTACTGTACTCATACCTATTCCTAGGAATGGGCTGTGATGCAGTACCAGGCACAGTCACACTCCTACAAGTGAGAACGGCCACAGAGCTTCAACTCTCTGCCATTTGTGGTGATCCCAGGGTTCAGACTCCACTGATTAGACATCGATGGCCTATCATTTAACTTCTTTAAACAGATTGTACCAGGATAACACGTTAAGCTCTATCCACAGGATAGGGGATAACTTGCTGATCAGTGGGGGTCTTGCCACTGAGATCTCCACTAATCTTAAGAATAGGAATCCTGTGTTCCCCTCTGTCACTGTGAGGTCGCTTCTTACCCCCAAAGTGACATCAGAATGAATGGAGCGCTGGCCAAACGTGTGGCGCTCCATTCACTTCAATTGGGATGATGAAAATACCTGAACACTTAGCCCATTAGGCTATCTCCACAGTCTCATTGAAAGTGAATGGAGAGTCAGCGCTCTTGTGCGACCAGCGCTCCATTCAGTTCCCTCCTCAGTGCTGAAAGGAGTGGGGGGCTAGTAACCCAGGACTCCTTTTCTTGAGACTAGTGGGGGTCTCGGTGGTGAGACTCCCATCTATTAGCAAGCTATCCTGTAGATTGTAGATTGGGCATAATTTATAATTCTGGTACAACCCCTTTATGACAGTAATTGTGGGTTTCCTACAATTCTGTGTACTATCAGAGTGATCTGGTAATTACAAGGGCTCACCTCACTAGTAATACTGTATAATAGAATAGCAATAGAGAATTGCTTTGTTAATGCAGATCCTTTATGTGTATTTCTGCTTATTGTCCTACATGACTTTACAATGCAACAATTAATTCTAATTCACATTCTGATAATTCCCTTCAGTATGCACAGTTGGACCCTGCCAGTGTGTATATACTTCATAAGCCGCGCTCGCCATTGATTAATGATAATGACCACTTCAGAGCGTGGCAGGTAATTCACTGCAGCGGCCTTGTTATTGCTATCAGCATTTGTGATTGATGGGGTTTGGGTTTTGCTCCTTATAGTCGCACACATGTCTGTGACAATATGTGTTGGAGGGCATGTGATGAAAATAAAAATCAGGCAAGGGGGGTTCACAAAGCAAAGAATTTGGAGTAATTAGCTTCCTATTTCTAGTAATTTCATGTTTCTTGATTGGTGTCTGTAAATGTATAAATTGTGCTATTTTCTTGTGTACTGTATGTTATATTTTGGTCTTTAGTACTTTGCCGGTTCAACGAATTTCAGTAAAAAGTTTGGTTTGGATTTTAACCAATACCCCAAAAAATTGGAGTATAACATTGGTGATAGTGGAGGAGGAGGAAGCAGAAGATGACAGAGGACGGAAAAGCATGGTTGTTCAGTGGTTAGCACTGTTGCCTCGCAGCGCTGGAGTCCTAGGTTCAAGTCTGACCCCATGGAGTTTGTATGTTCTCCAAAAACATACTAATACGTGAATATAGATTGTGAGCCCTAATGGGGACAGAAACTCCATGCAGATGTCCTTGGTGAGATTTGAACCTAGGACCCCAGTACTGCAAGGAAAAGGTGTTAACTGCTGAGCCAAAAGACCACCACCTTCTTTTTCTAGTGGGTTCATCCAGAACGAACCACTTGAAGTTTGGGTTCACTCTGAACTGAACTTTAACAAAGTACGACCCAAACAGGGTGTGACTGGTTCAGTTTGCTCGATACTAGTCTTTGCAATAATTAATTTTATTAAAGGGGTTGTACTAGAATCAACTTTTATCACCTATCCATAAGTCTCATCCGTAGGGGTCTGTACCTGTGAGATCCCCAATAATTGTGAGAACAGAGGTCCCGTGTTCCGGCCCCCTCACCTCCTCATTGCAGGCCTACAGTGAGGAGGTGATTTAGAGGAGTGACTTGCATGTGTGGTGCAGCTCCATTCATTTGCAATAGGACTACCATACAGTAGGTAGGGAAATACAAGTGCTTGGCCATTTCTGTCAACCCTACTGGAATAAATGGAACAGCAACCATACATGCGCAGCCAGCACTGCATTCAATCTGACATCATTGGGAAAAGTGACCCCCTGTGACCACAAAAATTGGACAAAAGACCCCCATTTTTAGGATCAAGCAGTGAAACCCCCACAAATCTGACTTTTATCATCTATCTTATGGCTAGGTGATAGAAGTTGTTTCTGGCATAACGTTTTTAACTATGAGCATGTAAAACTTTATGTTCTACTTGTGGTTGGTAAGGAAGAGCAGCCGCGCCAGTCTGCCAGTCCCTGTGCTGTACACACTGACAGAATGTAAACCATGCCAGTGACATTGGGAGAGCAAATGGGGGGGTAATCAATTAGATTGACTTGTCACCTTATTCTACCACTCACCGTGAGTCTTGATATTATTTAGCAGCAGTGTGTAGATATTGTAGCGTCGTGCTATTACTATGCATTGTTTTATGGAGAAAATCGGTCCAATGTCCATGCAGAAGTTGACACATGGGGTGAATTTTAAACCTGCAGTGGATATGCAATGAGGATTCCACCTCTTCAAATGAAGGGGTGCATTCCACACCAAAATCCGCGTTAAAATCTGCACCAAATGGTTCAGATTTTCATGTGGCTTTATCGCTGCGGACAACAATTTCCTTCCGGTGTGCACATATCCTAAGGGGGATACTTAGAAAATAGAAGCATATTAATTTCTCATAAAACCAGTCCAGCCATCTAACTAATGTCAGTGACAAGATGAGTTTTCTGGCTTTATATCACTATTATATAATCACTGTGCATTAATAATATAAAATACTTTGTGTTTCAGTTCCTCCCCATTTTCTAGTCTAGACAACCCCCTGTATCCCGGACTACATGCTAATACATTTTACCTACACTGGTACATTGTTGCAAATCCTCAGTAAATTAGTGTTCTGGGCCTTTGATTACACCTCTATTTCCATCCACTGACTGTAAGCAGAGATCTTCAAAATGATAAAGTTGCATGCAGAATGTTTCTAAAGTTGTCTGCACATAAATCATTATAAATGTCACTTTGTTGCTCGTAGCTATGCTGTATCACAGGGTGTAGGTCAGGAAGGGTATGGTTTCTCCTAAGGCAGGGCTCACACGAACGTAAGCATAAAACGCTGCGTGTATCACTCAACGTTTTACTGCTGCGTGAGCTGCCTACTGCTGCGATTGTGCACTGCGCATGAGGGCTAATGCCCGCGCGCGGCAGAAATCCACGGCGTTTCACCGCAGCTATTAGGTTCTATTGAACCTGATAGCTCAATGTTCACACTGCGGAATTCCATCACGGAATTCCGCAGCATGAAATTACCCGCAGCATGTCCTATTTGCTGCGGAAATACGCACGGACAGCTTCCATTGTAGTCAATGGAAGCCGCCCGTCACACTATACGTCCACTGTAACACAGCGGAAGTATAGTGTGAATACGCTCCCCGCCCACCACTGGCGCTTCATGCGGTAGCTGCACAGTGGATCTTGAGGTGAGTATGGGTTTTTTTTTTGGGGGGGGGGCGCCGTGACGGACTCCGCTTGCGGAGCCCGTCACGGCCGTTGGCATGAGCCCTTACAGTGTGTCTCGCAGTGTAATTAGTTTCTTTTACATTCCTTGCTCTCATAGCGGCATTGCGTATTAAACGCCGTATGTACGCAATGTATTGCCCATGCACAGCGTTTAATAAGCAACCCATAGAGAACAACAGGGCTGTACGTGTGTAATACACAGTAAAATAGAACCTGCTGCATTCTTTTTTTACGCGTGTATTATATGCAATAACACAATACTAGTGTGAGTGGGTCAATAAAAACTAATGTACTTTCATTGACTCCATTCACCATGTATTATACACGCGTAATACAAGGTGAAATTACAATTATGTGAGCCTGCCCTTAGGGAGAGGACCTACTGAAGAGACTTATAAGGCCATGCATGCTCCTCTGACAAATTTATGCAAATGAGAAGATTAAACAATGCATCTACAGTGCCAGCTATTAGAAGGCAATTAAAACGAAGGCAGTGCTCCAAGGATCCAAAAGGAAATAATGTAAGGGTAAAAAAAGGGGCTCCTAATAGGAGACGACTCGGCTGGTGTGAACAGCCTATCCTCCACAGGGACGGCTGTCACACCTTAGTCCTGTCACACCTTAGTCCGGTGAGCATTGAGATTTATACTGTTTCACTGTTATCAGGAACCCCTGGTTCTTCCAGGACATCCACAGGTGGAGAGCATCTGTGGAACTTCACAGGTAAAATCAGACCAGGTCAGAAGGAAAGGCTTTCAGCTCTGGAACCTTTTTCTTCTGATCCTGTCTGTTTTAATACCTATTAGAAGGCAGGATTCCTACAAGTCAATGCCAGACCTTTTAACAAGTCTTGTAGCAATGACTGGGAATAGAAGCTAAAGCCATAGCTTCCTCCAGGAGGAAAAGATAACCATCTACAGACAGCTGTTTCAGGTTTTTGCACCTCATCACTGTACAGTAATTTGCTGGCTTGCTGGATGAGAGGCCTATGATTGGGGTCAGGAATGGTATGTTTTCTCCTTAAGAAGACCACCTAGTGGGGAGATGTTTAAGACCATGCATGCTTCTCTGAGAAATGTAAGCAAATAGAAAGCTACAACAATGCCTCTAAAGCGCCACCTATTAGAAAGCAGTATTTCCACAAGTCAGTGTCAGACCTTTTAACAAGTCTTGTAACAATGATTGGGAATATAAGCCAAAACCAAGTCTTCTCCAGTCACACCTGGATTGTTAGATTCTTATATATGGGGAGCATAAATGGGCCTCTGCTATGGAAGAGAACACTAAGTAACAGGAGAAATAAAGCGCCACATATATGAACTTGCAGAGATGAATTGACAGGGAATGAGCGCTGTCACACAGCTTGGTCAGGGTACAGGGAGTCTTCCCGGTGGCTGCTGACTCCGATCTAACAGACCAGCGGTATCAGAAGGATAAGGAGTTTCCATCCTGCATACATCCAGGGCAATGCGTTTCTCGCTCTACAACCGATAGCTCTGTCAACCTCAACAGGCACAATGACCACTATCGGTTATAGACAGCAAAATGCCTTGCCTGTACTCTCTACCAAATAAAGAATTTTATACTTACCTTGCCTGAAAGTACGCCAATCGGAAACTCCTTATCCTTCTGATACCGCTGGTCGATGTAAGACAACTGCTGTAGGCAATATATGAACACATTACTGTTTTAGTGTGTAGAGATGCTGCAGTGCAGTTGGGGCGGCAGGTATATAGTTCGCACTGGTGAATGGAGATCCCAACTGCACCTCTTCCCATTGATGCACCGTCAGCAGCGTACATTTAAAGGGAATGTACTTCATGTTCTCTCGTTACTCTTTAATAGCTCACAAACCACACCAGATTTAAAATTAAATAAAGCAAACACAGAATTAGATTTGGGGGCTGCGCAGAAACCCCAAGTGAAAGCCTCATGTTTTCACTTAAACACCACAGAAGAGACACTGGCAGTCGACTCCTGTTGTAACATCAGAGCATGTTACAGAGTCAACAATCCAGTTTGCTGCTGGAGCGCCCCTGTGTGTCCGGAGCTTGGCTACTGGCTTTACAATTGATGACAAGTTGGTGGCATCCGGATTGGTGTTTGATATATTATGTTGTTTGAAATGATTTTTTTTGCACTGCTGTTTTTTCAGCTGCTGTTCTGTGTATTTGGCATCTCATACTGCAGCAACAAAAAGTGTTCATAGATGGGAAAGTGTTCCCATAATGGCTCAATCACATGGAAATTAAACTCAAATTTGTTCTCCCTGTACATCAAGTGTAGCCATGTTTGCCATCACTAGTTGATCGGTTCCCCCAATGATTCCTTTGAACAGTTTTTCCTCTGCATTGCTCTAATACCTTCATTCTAAGGCCTCCTTCCCACGAACGGATTTCCGCCGCGTAATTCGCGGCGAAAATCCGCTGCGTTGCCCGCAGCTATTAGGTTCTATTGAACCTAATAGCTCCATGCTCACGATGCGTAATTCCACCGCGGAATTACGCACCGCGATTTCTCCCGTCCTCACCCGCAGCATGCTCTATTTTCTGCGGGCGAGGACGGGCTGTACGCACTGACGGCTTCCATTGAAGTCAATGGAAGCCGTCCATTCACGCTATCTCCCGCTGTAACCAGCGGGAGATAGCGTGAAAAAACGCTTTCCCGCCCACCGCCGCGCGTCATATGACGTCATATGACGCGCCCGGCCGCGTCACGTGACACGGCCGGCCGCGGCACGTGACACGGCTGGTGACGTGCGGCGGTGGGCGGTGACGGGCGGTGACGCGCGGTGACGCGGCGGCGGTGGGCGGGGAAGCGATTTCACGCTATCTCCCGCAGGTAAGTATAGGGGCTCTGGGGGGCGCCGTGACGGGCTTCACAGCGTAATATTACGCTGCGGAGCCCGTCACGCTCGTGGGAAGGAGGCCTTAATGTATCTTCAATTCTCCCTACTCCCCTATACATATAAGAATGCTTGCTTTTAATAGGCAGAGGGAGATAAGCCACCGCCACCAGACACCTCTTCCAGGGAGAACAAAAGGATCGGACAATGACATTCAGCCTGTCTGATTCTTCTTCCCCCCCAGTAAAGAGTCAGGAGGCCGCCAAACGCATATAGTGGTTGGCCAATCCCATCAAAATCAACAGGAGTGGTCAACTCTGCTCTAATATGTATGGCGGTCTTAAGGAACATTGGGTGTCCAATAAACTGGACTGCACCAATCAGTAAGTGATGGCATGACCTAGAATTGTTTACTGTGGTAGGAAAGCCTGTTTAAGTATGCCACTCTAATGAGAAATGTGCTGCATTCAATCAATGCTGTGTGTAGATGAGGCCATAAAAGAAGGTAGCCACCAGTGAACCTCATTCCTTGTCTTGCATTTTAGTTATAGAAATACAGTAGAGTTTCAGTAATATTCAGCTCCTTTAGCATTTTCGGTCTAAATCTCTATGGAATTAGCTGCCATTGTCTCAACACAGCCTTCCCACTATTGTCCCCAAAATGTTCCCAACAAGGAGGTCATTGACCCTGATGGGCATATCTGCGGTGCAAAGTTATGGCATGCTGCATCACTATTACTTTATATTACCATTGTTACCCTTTGTGCTATACGATTTACATTTTCTCCCAATAAAAATAAATGGCTGACTAGATAGGAACGTGGCTCGCCCAATGGTTGTTCGCCATGTCCAAGAAATGTTACACAGCAGTCCTTACTACATGTCAGATTTAACCCCATAGTCAGGTACATTATTTTACTAGTCATAGTTGTAAGACCCACATATGAGTATGTGCATTTATGCTACTGGATTGATTTTGGTGCGATAGGGATCAGTTCAGGCTTTCTGTAGCTCTGTTCTGTTCAAAAGATAGGACATGCAGCGACTTTTAACCTTGGCGCATGGCTGTAAGGGAAAAAAATCACTCATGTAAATAACTCCATTCAGAAGAATGAAGTTCATATTCACACAACGTTTGTGCGTCTCCCATTGCACAGAACTTGTGGGAGATTCTCGCTTGTGTGCATATAGCCTTAAGTGCCCTAATTAGTTTCATTCATACAATCCCTCTAAAGTAGTATTCACATCTCAGACATTTGTGGCATATCCACCTTTGAGACCTGCACTTGTCTTAACAAATGCGCCTCATGTCCATGGACAGATCAGACTCCGCATGCGGGAACCCGCAGCGGTATCCGACCCTGCCTGTGGCAAATTACACTCCGGGTGTTCTACTTACCCGTCCATGTCTTCATTTTCTTCCCTGCGTATGTGTGCGGAAGTGCAAACGGCGCACTGCTGCACATGCACAGCGGAGTTTCTTATTTAAAACTCCTGCTTTCCTGCAGAATTCGCGGCTTGTCTGCAATTCATTTGCGGATGGGCCGTGGATCAGACGGCTTCCATTGACTTCAATGAAAGCCGTCCGTGCAGGATCCACATTGAAATTGGGCACACAGCGATTTTTTTTTCCAGGCCGAATAGTTCGCAAATCAAATCTGCATGCTTTATTTCACTTGTGGACACTCATGTATCCCGATGGGTGGCTTGATTTGTGGATCTTCTGCGTGCGTGGCCCACGCAGATTCTGCAAATGACATCCGCCTGTGGACATTGCCCCTACCCTCCACCTCCAACCCTCTGACAGGTATTGTTTATCCCCCATACATGAATGTATTACCTGAACTACTGTGATACATAGGCAGAAGGGCAGGGAGGAAAGCATATGGTATAACAGTCCGTGTTTGTGTGCCAATCATAGTCTATAGAGAACAATACATTCAGACAGATTTGAATAACTGGTATTGTGGGTAATCAATTGATTCACAGGGTAACGGACTTGACATTATAGTCGTTCTTCTACATCCTGCTGTGCAGGAACTGCCTCCTTACACCTCCGGGCAATAACTGGCTTATTTCCAACTGCTATTCAGCAGCACATCATGACAGTATCCTGCTCCAGAGTAATGGATCTAGCGTCTCATCATGCAGTACATTGTCCTTAATGTAAGGCATTGTGACATTATCAACATGCTTCATACACTTATACACAGATGAAATGACAACAATTCAGCCCAACCGAGGCTCCAGACTGCTAAAGGACAAATCCCCAGAAGTGCATCGATCCCTACGGCTATATTATGTGGATCCATGGTGTGTCCTTTTCCAATAGACTAGGGGCAGACTGAGAGCCATCTGGCCCCCTGGGTATTAAAGATCATGGGTCCCTTACCAACTTGCCGTGATACACTTTAATAATAATTTTATCTATGCTCTCACATCTGCGTTAGGGTCACTTCTGGTTTTCCGTCCACAGAACAAATTAAAACCTAATGGAAAGGAAGCTAACAAGCCTTTCTGTTTGGTTTCCGTTTTTTTGGAAACCCCATTGAAATCAGTGGGGAAAAAATAGATCTGTTTTCTTTTTTTCCCAGTTTTTTTACTCTCCTCCAAAAAAGAAGTGTAGAGACGGAAACCCTGAACTGAGCCCTATGGCAGGTGTGAAAGCAGCCTTTAAGAGACCATACTGTTTTTTGCTTGTTTTACTTCTTGCAATTCAGGGTGTAGTCAAAAAGTCGAATTCAGCGCTATAACTCCGTACTGCTGTCCTATATAGGCATAACAATAGCGTACTTGAATAGGAAGGCATGGATGGACTACACGATGGTAAAGCAGTAAATGGAGTTGGACAGATGGAAGAGATGTCTGGTGCGCTCCACCTCCGTTCACGAAACAACTATTGCTTCTGTATGAAAGCACAGGAGCGATATTTTTTTGCGCGACTGTTGGGCGCTTATGCGTCCGACACTTGTCCTGTGTAGAGGTACCTTTATGTTCACAAGAGGCACACAGTTGATTTCAGCTCTGCTCTCTGACTCACCCGCTGAATGAGATATAGCAGGTCACCCAGTACAGCTCTTTTGTACCAGCATATCCGTCACCATGACAGGGCAGGTGGAGACACACCCGTCATACCTGGGCATGTATTCTGTACAGAAGCTTTTGGTCCACCTGGACGGCTTCTAACGAATCACTCACACCGTTTCATGGTAGACAATAGAAGTGACATCAAGGAAAAGGTTGGATAAATGGCCTTCACTTTTAGTATAGTTTACAAACAAGCTTATCACTAGACAGATAAGAACATTACAAATCATTTGGTTCCTCTGGAGACGCCAACACTTTGAAAATAAGGTACTTGGTTTTACCCGTGTCAGCGTTCTGCTTCTGGCACTGTCCCTTTAAATATAACATACTCAGCAAGGGAAAATGAATGTTGCTTCATAGCTTGAACACACAGAAAGTTTCCTGTAATACGTTTTTTCTTCCACTGGATAGCTGCCAATTATTAATATTTTTATGTCTTAATAAAGATTTAATTATTGAACTTTCTATCTGGGAATCGCCAGCTGCTACTATTAAAGTATAGAAATGAATTTCTCACTCTTTCATGATAATTGTTTTGCTCTATTTACAGTGTGGCACCTCATTAGACTTAGCAGCTCTTATAATTTCACCCATTTTTACCTCCCAGCAGGCAAATTCTTAGTCACGTTCTTAAAAAAATTATTTTTCAGAGTTTTAACTGATCTTAGGAAAGTTGGGTGACTATTAGTATAAATGCTCTTATATCGGGCACAGGCAGGCTGGCAGCAGCATCTGACACAGTCGGGTAAATGCCTGGCAGGAAGAACCCATTGCTACTTGCCCTGGATTTGGTGTAACTTTTGCTACATATGGCACTGCCATTTAACTCCTGCCATGAGACCGTTACCTAGCTTTACTAGGTTTCTAAATATCAACTCTGGTTATGAAGGTGTGAACACATTGTACTGCTAGTCTATGGTTAAGGCCCTTTTACATGCAAGCACAATCTTTCAAACGATTGAAAGATTGACAGTTTTAACGATCATTTTGCATAGTTTATTACCTGCTTTTGCGGGTAAATGAGCCTTCAGCAGATGTTTGCAAATCCCAGCATGTGGCCTGGACTTTGCACTCAGCTGCATTGTCTTCGCACGGGCTGTCAGCTGAATACATTGTAATCAGCTGCTCCCATGGAAAACACAGTGTGTGGTCCCTGCTATCTCTCTCGGGCAGAACAATGGATTTTATGCTCACCTTAAAATCATCATTCAGCCGAAGAGTGAAAGATGGAAGCGCTTGCACGCAACGATTGTCTCTCAAAAGTCATTGTTTGAACGAATTTTGAGCGATATTCGTTGTGCGTAAATGGGGCTTTAATCTGTATACAGAAATAGTTTCCTGTCGTTAGTCAAGTTCTAATAAGAGTTGTGCGAACAAGTGAGTGTTCAGTTGACAAGCTGTGACAGGCTCTGACACAGTTACCCAGGAGGGTTAGTTGATTTATGGAGCCATTGTAGGCATACACCCTTGCTGCAAACTTCATCCCCTTAGAACAGTTGGTGCAAGGAGAAGAGGGTTGGATAGAGACTGTGACTAAGTGAGAAACTGAGACTGTTAAGTAGACAGAGAAATGTCTGGATTGTGAGCAAGTGAGGGTCTGAGACAATAGGGACAAAAGTAGACCAGCAATCAGGCACCAGGAATTGGGCACAGCTTAAGAGTAAAGCCTGGTTTAGACACAACAATTATTGCTCAAAAGATGTCTTTTGAGTGACTTTTTAGTGATAATCGTGAAACAGACCTAAACGTGCCTCAAAGTTGACGAGCCCTCATTCACATTAGAGTTTGGAAAACACTAATGTGTATAGGGGCCTTTTGATATCTCCCAATGTTGTTACTTTATGTTGTTCTTGAGTTCATGATTAAGGCCGCCTGCAGATGGGCAGAAATTCCGCAGCGGGATTTCCCCGCGGAATTTCCGCCCCTGAAAGCTGCCATCAGATTGCGTTAACAAATGCAATCCTAGGCAGACGGCCGCGATTTGGCAGGGCGAAATCTCGCGTGGCAAACAAATCGTGGCACGCTCTGTTTCTGTGCGGGGCTCGCTAGCCGGCACATGAAAGAGTCAGGGCCGCGGGAGCAGGTGAGTGACACGCTGCTCTCTGCAGACTTTCGGGTTGGGTGCCGCTGCGAGATTTCTCGCAGCCGGATCCGACCCGGCCGTCTGCAGGCAGCCTTAAGGTTAACAAGTATGAGCTACCACTGTCTTGATTGTGTCTCTCTACATGACTATTGTACAAAGACCACTACCCCACTCTCGTGGACCTGATATATCTACATTGAGAGAGCTTTGGGAATGTATCATTACATTTCTTGGTTTGTCTAGTCAGAAGTCTGTGGAAGTTGAATGACAACTTCTAAGACCGGTGTGAGGGTGGCCATGTTTTCATTTGTAGGGGGTGGTACGTTTATGTAACATTTTGAACTGGAAATAAGTAGCTTCTGGCTTTTGGCCCATTTTCTATATACAAACTCCCTCTTACTCATCCAGTTGACTTGATTCCCTCTCACTCGCGCCAGAAACACCATACTCTATCTTGTAATGTGTCTTGTCATCTAATGTCATTGGATTTCAGTAAAAGGCAGGGCAGGACCGCGTCTCTTTTGTGCAGGTCCTTTGTTCGTTAACTGTCAACATTGAATATTTAGACTTAAGATTTGTGTGTAAATGGATTTAGAGAAAATCCATTTGGAAGTCTTTTTAAAGGCCGACTTAAAGGAGGGCCTGGCAGCATCTAGTGTACTTTATGAATAAAAGGTGTCCCTTATCAACTTACAGTGCAAGCACTCAGCTAGAATCTGTTTACATGAAAGCAAATGCCTTTCTCGGGTCTCTTTCATAAGAGTTTAGATCTATGACTGTCTCAGCTGAAGGCTTTACACAACTGTCTTGTAAAAAGATATATTCCCCAATCCACGCCTTGTAGCTCCATGGCCACCTAACAGTTCTCCACAACAGAAAGAGGGAAGATAACAACTTCATGAAACGCGTTTCTTGTATTGATCAATCATAGTTTGATATTAATTACGAAAGTGCTGCTCACAAAATGTTATACTGGAAAATCTTAACATATACTCTATAGTTCCATATGCTGCATACAAAATGTGTATCGTCACGGGCAAAAATGAGAAATTTTGTTACTCTGTGGAGATGAGCTGATCTCCTACCCTCAAAATACTCAGAGAGGGTCCAACAACGTTGGGAGCTCTGAGCCTCACTCTACCTTCACCTGTTGAGGGAAGTTTATAAGCCCATCTATGCGTGAACCTCTAGTAGTTACATCGTAACCAATTCTATCATCTATACACATTTGATGCCCAACATGAGGCAACCCCTAAAAAATGTTTTTGACTCCTGGAGACCTTTTAGTTCCATTCCAACCTTAAATATTTGTGTAGAGCACGTAAAACCTTTTATACTCAGGTTTTTTTAACTGCTTCGAATACCGTGCCAAAAAGGTATGGCCAAAATGAGTTGGTCATTCATTTACCCTTTCCAATCCAATTTGTAACCTGGTTTTCCTAGGGGGATTACTCTTTTTCTGCCGTTATACAACGACGCTGTATGCTGGCTAGAGCCAGTACTGCATGAGGTGTCATGACAGGCCGGCAATATACAGTAAGAGAACCCCCAACGGATGTCTTCCAACATTGGAGCTGTACAGCCTTAAATCATAATGCCTTAATATGTCAGACAGTGGACTGGAAAGGGTTAATGTTAGAATACAGCTAACAGGGCAGGTGTATATCTGCGAATTTGCCATATGTTTCACTCCTTGCATTGCCAGTTTGTAGTGCTCAAGTCAAGTTGTATTATAATTTGTTTACTTTAAGTAAAAATGTTACTTTTTCAGCATACATTTTCATGGGTATAGTAATTGTAGTGCAGAGCTTATAGTATGTTTCCATAGAGATTCGTTTAACCTTATAGGTAAAGTATATGTCATGCTAGGAGTTCACTTGATACATCGTCTAACCACACGTGCCAGTTGCTGCTTTCCATGGTGATGTTTCGTCTAAGGGAACATCTTGTGGCCATTTTTCACTGTAGACACCACGTCCTCAGAAAGAAATGACTAGAGATGGATTTGGAGTAGGAGGTGAGCAAACTGAAAAAGTTAAGTATTCGAACTTTTTCATTTTGAGCTTATTTTATAAAAGTTGATAAAAATTAGAAAACCCACACCTTGGCTTCATGCTTTAGAAAATTAAATAACCTGTAATTGGGCAATGGGTATTTTATTTCAATTTCTCTCACCACCATTTGGTACAGAGGATGACTAAATATAACGCACGCCAGGCAATTGTGGCCGATTCTGGCTCAAAGTGGGTAAAAAATATCCTTCCTAATCCCGTAAATGCAGTCTAATAAGTTCTCTGGCTAAAATGATCTCTATGCCTCCTTTGTTTTAATAAAGGCAACCTGTCGCCAAGAATATGGGGCCCTAACTTCAGGATAGGTCCAACAATCATAGTGTTTAACTCTAACGCTCTGCCACGTTTTAGTGCAAACTTAGCTTTAACATTGAGGTGAGGCTAGTGTTATGTGAGAAGTATCCGGAAGAAGCATCCACTGGGACACAAATAAGGAGAGATATGTCAACCATGTCACCGGGCAGTCACCTAGCGCACACACCTACCACAAGCTCCTACGACCCACTGTTACAGCTATGATTTCTCTAAAATGCAGCTGCACTTTAGAATTAGGCATTGTTAATTATGTTGACCAGACCTGTTACTATATCATGCTGCCTGCAGTTAGTGTAGCAGAAAGTGGTTATCCCAAATCTAAAATTTTCCCCCATGCTGAGAACAGGCTTCCTATGTCCGCATCTTTCTGTCACTGCAAGGTCACTTCTTCCACCCTCAGTGACGTCAGACTGAATGGAGCACTAGCTACAAATGCATGGCCGCCGCTCCATTCATTTCAATAGAGTTGTCGGAAACTGCAGAGTGCTTGTACTGAGCTAATCGCTGACAGTCCCCTTGAAAGTGAATGGAACAGCACCACACGTGCCCGACCACTGCTCTATTCAATCTCCTCTTCACTGCGGGGGGTGCAGGATGCCCGTAGTTAGGAGAGAGGGGCACAAGTGACCCATTCTCAGGATTAGGGGGAATCCCACCGATCATGAAGTTATCCTGTGAATAGGAGTAAGTTTAGATTTTGGGATAACTCCTTTAATGAAAATGGTGCTGTTTCTGGTGAAAAAAGCTTACCCCTTTAAATTCCGTAAATGCATGAAGTAAGAGTTTAATGCTTTTTTAAAGGGCCACTACAGTGACTTTTTTTTAATTCATGCATTAGATAGCTATTCCCCAGTATATATAAGGTAGTTTACCTTGGTTTGTTATTTCTTTCTATATGAAACTCCTGGCCTCTTTTTTTCCTCAGATGGTCTTGTGATCTCAGTTCGGACCAGCTCAGATTTGCTTGGGGTCATGTGTTCAGATTTGTAGTCCGTGTCTTAGTCTGTGTGATGGTATTACATGGATCCTACCACAGAAACTGCTTCGATGGAGACATATACACTACTGTTACTGATGATAGTCAGTATAATAGAGGAGATCACAGCTCATCCTCCTTACTATATACTTATGGTCTGTGGTGAATATAGAATACAGATAGTAATGGCAGTGTTGCAGAGATGGTACATTCTGTAGCTGATCCTGTAATGCTCTGGTGATGCATGATGGAATTGATATGAAAGTAAAAGCAACATCAAGGGGGTGCTTGATGAGCATCAGACAAGAGGTTGCACTGCACGGAAGTGACTGTAATACACAGAGGAGAGCTTCACAGAGTGTCAGGCACTAAGGACTCCACAGGCATTATCTTCAGGGTTATAGTGGTTGTAAAGGATTAGAAAATTATGGCTGCATTCTTCCAGAAACAGCGGCGTATCTCTTCATGGGTTGTGTCTGGTATTGCAGCTCAGTTCCATTCAACTGAATGGGGTTCAGCTGCAAGACCACACAAAAGCTGTGGACAAAGCGTGGCACGGTTGTTGGACCAAAGCAGACGTTTTTCTAAACCTGTATACCCACATTAACATGAATGTCCTAGCACGTACTGTGCCTTATCACTGAATGCCATTGGTAGGGGGCTTCATTATAGTACTGTACTACCAGGTGTGCCTTTGGAGATTAGAAGTGTGACGATTTTGTTTCTGATATTAAAATATGCCTTATGTCTCCTTGCTTATATTTGATTCCTTTGATCTATGATATCTTGATAACCTCTATTTGTTCATTTGCTTCCATCTTTTAGGCCTCATGCCCAAGGATGGGTCGGATGACCACTGCGAAATATCGCAGCGGAATCAGACCTGGCACCCCCAGAGACCCTATACTACCCTGTCCGGATCTGCCACGAGTGTCTCAGCCGGCACGCATGACTCACCGGCGCTGGGCTGTGATGCGGATTTTTGTGATACTGCTGCAGTGCTCACTGCAGAAGTATCGTCGGACGGACGGCTTCCATTGACTGCAATGTAAGCCGTCCATGCGATTTTTCCACACAAAATAGAGCATGCTGTGATTCTCCCCCGCGAGTGGAAAATCACAGTTGATTTCCGCTCATGGGCAGGGGAGAATCATTTAACACCGTTATGGACGGACATTGCTGCGGACTTCGCGGCGGGTGTCTGACTGCCAGTTCTGCAGCGATAATTCGTCCGTGGGCATTCGGCCTTCTGTGCTTCTGTACTTTTGATGGTTTTACCGTTCAAGCTGCCTTGTGTTAGTTACTATGGCCATGTTTACCGGGCATTTCTTTGGTTTGTTTGCTTTACCAAGTAGTTCAGTTGGTTCTTTCTCTGTACGGTGAGTGACTCATTGATGTGAGTCAAAGTAGTATCCACAAAAAGGAGTGTGAACTATTCCAGCTCTCCATTGTGCCAATTGTGGCCTTTGGCCATCCTGTGGTTTTAAAGGGAAACTGTCAGCTACTTTGAGCCCTGTAAGTTTAGCTTTTGGGCTCAAAGTAGCTGACAGGCTGAGATTGGGGATTTAAGGTTTATACTTATCTTTCCTCAGTTTTTTCGGTGTCAGCTGTCTAACCAGCCACTAAACACTTCCAACAGGGCAGATTATTCGGAGTGCTCATAGAATGACAGGGCTACATAGCATGTATTCTCCTCCTGCATAATCGACTGCTCCTTCAGTGTCTGCTTTGCTGGCTCCACCTCCCCTCTTCTTCCCCTTGCTGTTGGCGCCCTCCAGGGCTCGGTCCTCAGCCCTCTACATTTCTCAGTGTACACAGCCCCTATTGGACAGATCAGTACTATCTCTACACTGATGACACCCAGCTATACACCACCTCCCGGGACATCACAGCAACATTCCTCCAAAACACCACCGACTGTCTCTCCACTGTCTCTAATACTATGCCCCCTCTCTACCTAAACTGAACCTCTCAAAATCTGACCACCTGGTGTTTCCGCCCTCTACTAACCAACCTCATCCTGACATCTCCATCTCAGTGTGTGGCACCACCATAACTCCCAGACAGCACGCCCGCTGCCTTGGGATTCTATTAGACTCCGATCTCTCTTTAACCCCCTATTCAATCTCTTGCCTGAACATGTCCACTGCACCTCAAGAACATCCACCCTTTTCTCACTGTGGACACGCTAAAAACACTCACTGTTGCCCTCATCCACTCTCTGCTTGATTACTGCAACTCGCTGCTGATCGGCCTCCCCCGCACCAGACTCTACCCTCTCCAATCCATCCTGAATGCGGCAGCCAGGCTCATCTTCCTGTCCAGCCACTACTCGCCTCTGCCCTGTGCCGGTCACTGCACTGTCAAATACAGAATACAATTTAAACTCACCACCCTTATCCACAGAGCGCTCCACAGCACCGCGCTGCCCTGCATTGCAGGACCCTCACCCCTACTGTCACCATCAACTGATTACTATATGTAACCGTGGTCTTGTTTTTATTTTGTTTTTATTTCCCCTGCTTTGTAAGCACTGCGGAATATGTTGGCGCTATATAAATAAAGATTATTATTATTATTATTATTCATTCTGGAGCATCTTTGCATTTTGCTTTTCTGATATTTCTCCTGAAAATGTATGAATAAATTGATAAATAGGCATTTCAGTTCCTCTGATTGGACCATGCATAGGGACGCTGCCCTATTGCCTAGGGGACAGGTAACACCCAGGAACTGTACTGTAGTATCCTATCTGGCTGTTTGATGTACCGGCTTGCCAGGCAGCCGGCGCATGCGCAGCCCGGAGCCGGCGGTGGGTGAGTGACATTTTTTTGTGCGGGGCTTTGCGAGCCCCGCACAGAAATAGAGCATGCCGCGATTTGTTTGCGGCGCGAGATTACGCGCGGCCAAATTGCGGCTGTCTGCATAGGATTGTTAACGCAATCCTATGCAGGCTTCCAGCGTCGGAAATTCCGCGGAAAATCCCGCCGCAGAATTTCCGCTCGTGCACGGAAATAAGTAAGTAAGCTGCAAAAGACAGAAAAACAAAGGGCAACGGCGTTCTCACAAATTGAAATATGCATACTCCCCTGTGAATGTAGCCTTAGTCTTAGCTAGTCGTTGCATTACTGGACAGTTTTAGTAGAAGCCTCTTAGAGATTTTCACTTGACTTTCCTACAGCCTTGAATGACAAGTGGTCCAGTTAAGAAGTGATTTGGGAGCAGGGGGCTACCACATAACTCACATAACTAGTATATTGCCTTTTAGACTTTTTAGTCACTACCTTGTCAGTTATAACTAGTAATAAGTGGACACAATTTTCCTGTGTTTTTGCCACGTTTTGCCATAAATGTCCAAGTCTGGGGCACTAAGACTTCGAAATTCATGCTTATCCATATGAGAACGAGGGTTTCCATATGTCCTATAGACTTAGATAGTAAGCTGAAGACATGCTGTATGTGACCGCCTCTCTACATGGTATTCCATAATAAGGTATACACACTTTGGATAAAGTCAATTAGGCACATTTATCATGACTTTCTGCCAGAAATCTGAAGTAAAAAAGTTGCAGAATATGGAGTAAGGCCTGCTTGCACAAAAAATTTGCAACTCTTCTGCTCTCTGCGTTGCCTTGGCCACTTTCGTGAAAAGTGGATGAGGCTCTTTGGATTTATAGATTTATGTATAATTTATGCCACAAATGTACATCAGATCCTGTACATTGAATCCTGCACTGAGCAGGGGGTTGGATTAGATGACTCTGGAGGCCCCTTCCAACTCTACCATTCTATGATTCTGTCAGGTCAGACCTGGCGTGCATTTCTGTGTAGGCGCACAGAAGTGCCGCAATACGCCTAATACATCAAGAGGCGTGTGCCTCCTCTGGTATTAGGAGCATTGTGCGCCACAGGAGATTCTACTAAGACTAGCATTGGAAATTTCCCCTAATGTTTATTAAAATACAGCTCATTCATTCATACAGAAATTAATCATTCTTTTTATCTAATTTCACTGGTCAACACTGAAGTCGTTACTGACTTAAAAATGTCCTAATCTGTAGTATCTTGGTGTGCTGAATACGAATATGACCATGAAAAAATGTTATTGGCTCCCATTTTGAAGATATTTCATATAGTTCATTTTCTGTGTTTCACCGTGTAAATTTATCCAGTAGGACTGTAACAACAGCCTTACAGTTTGAGCCAGACAGCAGCCGTGTGCTTGCAGGACCTGTGATGTCACCATCATGTGATCAGTCACTGCCACTGAGCTCATTACCTCACAGCTAGCCCCAGCATAACAAGTGCACCATGTTAACTCCCACATTACCAGTGTACATATTAACACCTAATCACTAGAGTACTATATAAAGCCCATTCGGAAAAATTGAGCATTTAAAATATTTCAGACTTCGTGGGATACAGTTTAAGCTACTGTTACATAAAACTATTATTATTTTATCCATTTAGTTACAATACAGAGCACTAATGCCTCGGACGTGCGTTAATACCTTAGACAATTATTGCTATATTTGTGGGGAAGTGACATTTGCCAACCAGAAGAAAAGTATCACTTTTCAAGTGAAAAAGGTATATCATCTTTACTTCAGATGCAAGATGCCCCACATATATGCTGTGCTACATGTACAACACAGATTGTCAAAATCTGCCATTGCAGTCCCCATGGGGTGGAGAGAGCCAAATAACCACACAAATGATTGTTACTTCTGCTTGGTTCCTCCTATTTTCAGTGGGATAACGAAGCAAAAGAAGTCAAGAATGCTCTACCCCAACATTCCGTTCGCATTGAGACCAGTTCCACATGGTGAGGTACTTCCTATTTCAGAACCTACAGCAGAATATTCTCTTGATTCAGCTTAATAGGACGAGAGTGAGCCGACCTGTTCTCCTGGTCCGTCAGCATGCACTGATCCAGATTTTGACTGTGGTGCCTAATCAACCCCACTTAGAATAACACAGGAACAACTAAATGATCTGGTTCGTGATGTGGATTTATCAAAGAGCAAGGCAGAATTTCTAGGTTCAAGACTCCAACAATGAAATCTTCTAGAAGAAGATGTCATTTACTTAATATCGAAAGCGGCACCAGCAGTTTGAGCCTTTCTTCAAAAAGGAAGGTAATCTGGTATTCTATTCTGATATTGAGGGCCTCATGAATGCCTTAGAAATCACTCATGACCCACAAGAATGGAGACTATTCGAAACTGAGTCTTAAGGCTGTGGTTTAGCACAATGGAAACCATCTTCCATCTATTCCAGTAGCGCATGCTGTCCACATGAAAGAGACGTACGATAACTTAAAGCAGCTACTAAATTCCATTGAGTATACAAGTACAGCTGGCACATCTGTGGTGATTTAAAGGTAGTTGCCCTTTTAATGGGACTGCAGGAGAGATATACAAAATACATGCGTTTCTTATGTGAGAGGGATAGCCGAGCAAGGGCACTGCGGAAAGAATGGACTCGCAGACAAAATGTAGCAGTTTGGAGAGAAGAATATCCAGCACCCAGCTCTGGTCGAGGCTCAAAAAATCCTGCTACCACCCCTTTACATCAAACTAGATTTGATGAAGAACTTCGTGAAAGCCATTGATCGGACTTCGCCAGCTTTCCGATACCTTCATGAAAAATTCCCTCGACTCCGCAAGGCAAAGATTAAAGAGGGAGTTTTTGTGTGTCCTCAGATTCGAGAGCTCTTCAAAGATGACCGGCTCAACAGCTTGCTGCAGGGTGATGTGAAACAAGCACAGAATGCTTTTTGCCTGGTATCTACAAACTTTCTCGGAAATGTTAGGGCAGAAAACTACAAGGAACTAGTACAAGACATGCTGATGGTTTGTCAGAAACTTGGCTACAATGTCTCTAAAGATCCACTTCCTTCATTCCCATCTGGATTTCTCTCCAGACAACTGTGGTATGGTTGGTGATGAACATGGCGAACGGTTTCCTCAAAATATCGCAACAATGGAACAAAGATACCAGGGAAAATGGTCCACTACCATGCTGGCTGACTACTGCTGGACACTCCACAGAGATGCTCCCGAGCAGCTGTACAAGAGACAGGCAAAGAAATCTAAGACGTAGTCTATAACTTGATTTTTTTTTTACAGGTATTAACCATAGGCCTATTACTATTGGCATGCATTTTGTGATGTAAACAAGTATTGCAGATTACAAAAATAGTATCAATTTTTATGTGCTCAACACAAATATTATAAGTGTTCCCATTAAAAAAAGTCTAGTGGTATGAGGTCTGGTCAACATAGGGGGTCTACTGAATCTCTACATCCAATCCACCTGTTTGATAGATTGTCATCTAGGTAGCCCCTTACATCATGATGGTAGTATCGAGATGCGCCATCATTTTGGAAATAAAACTCTTCATCCTTGAAGTCCTCTGGAACGTGTGCCATGTCAGATTACTGCAACAACTTCAAGTTAATGGCACCAGTCACAGTAGCATCAAAAAAGGATAGTCCAATTAATCCCTTCTTTGATGAGCTGCATCACACTGTAACTCCTGGTAAATTACAAAGATGTTCCTCCATAATTATTGGATTGTCAGTCAGCAATAGATGCAATTCTGATGGTTAATTGAGCCATTCGGTTTAACCCCTCAAGGCTATAGGACATAGTTACATCTGTCCAGCGTCGGGTTATGTATGAAGGTAGATCTCACGGCAATCTACTTCCATACAACTTGGACGCTGGCTGTTTCTTACAGCCGGTATCTGCCTGCAACAGCTCTGATAAGCCGCGCGGCTCATCAGAGCTGTTAACACTTTAAATGCCCCGGACGATGTTTGTGGGTCCTGTATGGCCGCCTGCGATGAGAACGAAGGAAGCCGTTAAGATGTCATGGCAGTCGGGGCCTTCTGAAAGGCCCCATGGGGTAGCTTGATAGAATGCCTGCCTGATCGTAGTATGATGTAATGCTATGGCATTATATCATACTGCAGGAGCAATCAAAGCATCGCAAGTTGTTGCCCACTCTAGGGACTAAGGAAAAAAGGAAGAAGTAAGAGTAATAAAGTTTTACTAATTATTAAAAAAAAAAAACGTTGCCATATTTATAATAAAAAAATCTAAATAATAAAACAAAAATACATATTTGGTATTGCTGCGTCTGTAAAAGTCAGATCTATCAAATTAACACATTACTTACCCCGCACGGTTAACGTTGTCAGAAAAGAAAAATAAAGAACAACAGAAATGAGCTTTTTTGGTCCATCTGTCTCCAAGAAAAAGTGCAATAAAAAGCTATCAAAAAGCCATATGTATTTTAACATGATACCATTGCAAACTACAGGACGTCCTCCCAAAAAATGAGCCCTCATACAACTATGTTGATGGAAAAATAAAATAGTTATGGCTGTCAGACGATGGCGGTAGAAAGTAAATTTAAAAAATTAAATATCTTTGAAAATAAATAAAAGTATATAAGTTTGGTATCTTAGTAATCATACTGATCCATAGAATGTAGTGATCTTGTTATTTTTGTTGCAGTTTATGTGCCATAGAAATAAAACGCACCTATAGATGGCAGAATTTCATTTTATTTTGTTCATTTTTACTGCCCTTACATTTTTTTTCAAGTTTTTCAGTACATTATATGGTACATTTAATAGCACCATTGAAAAATACAACCTGTCCTGCAAAAAACAAGCCCTCATACAGCGACGTCGATGGATAAATAAGACTTATAATTTTTTTAAAGGGAGGAGGAAAAAACGAAAATGGGGGGGATACAAGATATCATACTGGTGGGCATGGAGGCTCTAGTACCCTGTTATACCACCTCTGGCTTGTATACAAGATGTGAAGCTGGCAGGCATGGAGGCTCTAGTACCCTGCTGTACTGCCCCTAGCTTAGATACAAGATGTGATATGGATAGGCATGGAGGCTCTATTACCCTGTTGTACCACCTCTAGCTTGGATGCAGGATGTGATATGGAGGCTCTAGTAGCCTGTTGCACTGCTTCTAGCTTGGATGCAGGATGTAATATGGGCAGGAATGGAGGCTCTAGTACTCTGTTGTACTGCCTCTTGCTTGGATACAAGATGTGATACAGGTAGGCATGGAGGCTTTAGTACCCTGTTGTACCGCCTTTAGCTTGGACACAAAATGTAGTATGGACAGGCATGGGGGCTCTAGTACCTTGTTGTACCGCCTCTAGCTTGGATACAAGATGTGATACAGGTGGGCATGGAGGCTCTAGTACCCTGTTGTACCGCCTCTAGCTCTGGATGCAGGATGTAATATGGGTGGACATAGAGGCTTTAGTACCCTGTTGTACTGCCTCCAGCTTGGATACAAGATGTGATACGGACAGCATAAAGGCTCTAGTACCCTGTTGTACTGCCTGTAGTTTGGATACAAGATGTGATACGGATCGGCATGGAGGCTGTAGTACCCTGTTGTTACCACCTCTAGCTTGGATACAAGATGGGATACGGGTGGGCATAGAGGCTCTAGAGCTCTTGATGCAGAATGTGATACGGGTGGGCATGGAGGCTCTAGTACCCTGTTGTACTGTCTTTAGTTTTGATATAAGATGTGATACAGTTGGGCATTGATGCTCTAGTACCTCGTTGTGCCACCTCTAGCTTGGATGCAGAATGTGATATGGAGGGCATGGAGGCTTTAGTAGCCTGTTGTACCACCTCTAGCTTGGATACAAGATGTGATATGGATCGGCATGAAGGCTCTAGTGCCCTGTTGTACTGCCTCTAGCTCTGGATGCAGGATGAGATACGGACAGGCATGGAGGCTCTAGTGCCCTGTTGTACCACCTCTAGCTTAGATACAAAATGTTATACTGGTGGGCATGGAAGCTATAGTGCGCTGTTGTACCATCTCTAGCACTGGATGCAGGATTTGATACGGACGGGCATGGAGACTCTACTACCCTATTGTACTGCCTCTAGCTTAGATGCAAGATGTGATACGGACGGGCATAGAGGCATAAAGGTTTCGTATGGTATGGTACGGCGTCACAGATGGTCCTATACATGTTCTATTGGCAATAAATGTGAGAAAGTTGCGGAGGCATTTCTGTGACTCCCTTGTGTGTGCGGCTGAGCATTATCCTGCTGCCTCTTAGAAGCCACCATGAGAGGAACACATGGCTGCAGGATGTCCTGAACATATCGCTGAGCTGTCATTGTCCCTTTTACCATTACTAGGGGTGACTGACTGTCATATACGATGCCCCCCCAGACCATCACACCAGCAGGGGGCAGTGTGCCGCTCCACAGCAAAGGCAAGATTGAGACGCTCACTCCTAGGTCTCCAGACACGAACACGGCCATCGCTGGTTCCAAAACTAAACCTTGATTCGCTGTTGAAGACAATCCGGTTCTACTCTGTAGCATCCAGTTTCGTTACTCACAACACCGCTACAAATGGAGGTGACGGTGGATGCCTGTAAAGAGCAGTACACATAATGGGTGCCGTGAAACCAAATGTCCTTCAAACAAGCTCCTAAAAATGGTTTTGATGGACCCAGAGGTCTGTACCGATGGCGCCACCTGTCTCTGGATGGCGAACAATGAAACAATTAAAGCTGCTTGTGCTTGTCAGACGATCCTCTCTATTGGTGGTTTTGTGGAGTTCGTCCTGAGCCCGGTCGGCCTATGTGCATGCCCTCGCACATTCACTGATCCCAACACCTCCCAACAGTTTGGTCAGAATAGTGCAGGTGGGGGGCAATTCATCAATCCGAACAGCCAGCTTCTCACATTCTACTTATTCACACCTCTCAAACTCTGTTAATGGGCGAAATCTCTTCTAGGCGTCTAGTGGTCAACAAGCCCTACACAAGCGGAAGAAGAGGTCACTACACACAAGGAGCCTCTGAGAGCCTTTTATAGGCCAAGAGTGGAACCACTTTTAGGGCCTCCGGTGACAAGACCGTTCATCTAATCACCACAACTCTCATCAAATACAGATCAGCCCGAGATGGAATTGCAGGACGGGTCTTGCGAAAAACGACGACTTTTTCTATTTGTTTTCTTTTTTACGAAGACATCATATATATATATATATATATATATAATATATATATATATAATATATATGTGTGTGTGTTATATGTAAAATTTATATTTTTCTGTAGTGTAATATTCCCGTGTAGTAATATACTTTTATAGGGAATCGTCTGCGCAATCAAGAATGCTAATTCTGTCATGTTTATACCTTGAAACGAGGAGACGGTTTCCTCTCATCATCCACGAGTGTCTAAACATCACCCCTGAACAACACATACCTCTGTCTGACACCAAAGGCACGGTGTTTGGTCTGGAGGGAGCAGTGTTATTCTTTGTCTGCAGCATCCGAGGGGAGACATTTTTCTCTCAGCAGCACTGCCGGTCTCCGCACAACGAGACGTCTGTTCCTAAAGGAAAAGCAAGAAACACATTTTTCCAAGGGCCAAGCAAGCGACCACGGCATTGGAGAATGAGTCGCCAAGCCAGATTTGCTCACAGTGTTGCTCCATTCATCCCTTCACTGCTACAGCTCCAAGGAGCACCTCTCTCGTTAACCCTTTACAGGACCGTTTTGCTTTTTTAGGCCAACAAAAATAATTATGCCCATGGTTGCTTATTTTGGGCTGCACAGGAGGAAGGTGCTGATACCAAGAAATGTCGTAATTGCACTTTATGGCTTCTCTTTCTCAAATAGCCGCTTGTGTTATTTTTATGTATGGGCTGCAGGAGTATCACAGTATTAAGGTTGCTGCACCATAGAAAGGGGATCCTGCTTCTAATCCTAGTGCCAGTTTTTTTTTTTTTTCGTCTTTTTCTTTCATGACCAAGGTGGGACATTTTCTCGTCCGCTGTCTGAAGGAGGCTCAGTTTCTTCAGCATCGTTTAATTACTACTGCACAGTATCTGGTAAAGTAGTTTACTGTCTTATAGGAGTATAGGTATACATGGTTATAGTTTATACTAGTGGACCTGTCTGCATCCAACTCCAAAGAGTTTTACATAAGCTGATTATTTCTCCGACATGCGACCTGTATATTGGAATTGTGTTAAGGCCCTTTTACAGACAACGATTATCGCTCAAAATTCACTCTCTTAAGCGATAATCGTTGCGTGTAAATGTGCCCTTCTTTCTCTTTTCTGCGGAACGATTCTTTTATGTTCCGCATAAAATCCATTGTTCGGCAGAAGAGCTGATAGCGGAGACTTCATGCCGTGTTCTCTGCAGGGAGCGCTGATAACATTGTCTTAGCTCTCAGCCCTGCGCCAGAACAAAGAAAATATATTCAGAGAACAGACCACCCGCTGTTCTCTGAATATAGCTCCCAGCAGTTCACGCGCATTAATAAGCTACTAATTGGCATCAATACCAATTAGTAGTTTATGCAGAATTATCACTCAAAAGCCATCTTTTGAGCGATCATCTTTGTGTGTAAAAGGGCTTTTAGTCACAGAAACTATTAGTGTTGAGTGAACTTTTCAAATTTGTTCGAAGTGAACCGGAAGTTCACCAAAACCCCTAAAATTAGTGTATAAAGCCTGTGGCACACGAGCGGATGCGTATTTCCATGCGCATTTTTGCTAAATGACCTTGCATCTTTGCACGTACTTTGGAGTATTGTACTGTACTTTTTTGTGCATGCAAATCATGCACAAAAAAGCGTGCACCGATAGTCTCAGCCATTGAAATGGCCAATTAGTTTATTGCATTCAAGTTCTGTTTTTTTCCTGTGCAAAAGCGCAGAAAAGTAGAGCATGCTGCATTTCTAATTACGCACGCAAAATACACGCTTGTGAACGAACTTATTGAAATTCATGGGTTCTCTTTTCTGCGTATTGCACATGCAAATACACCCGTGTGACATAGGCTAACACAGTCTGAGAGCCATAAAAGGCCTGTATAACACTTGCTTAAAGCTCAGTTCAGAATCATGCGGAAACAAACTTTTAGCAGATTTCTATCAGAAACATGGTTCTACTGGTTCGCTTCGCTCAATACTACCTATAATCAGAAATGTCAATTTCCCAATATATGGCACAATGTATGCACTATTGTTAATTATAAGCGTATTAAAAGTTTCCAACTACTTCTGCAACTTTATAGCCAAAGTGACTTCTAATATCATACAGTAACTCCCAGTTTTTTGGATGTTCTAAGAGACACTTATGGTGCCTAACATGAAATATCCATTTTTTTCCCTAAGCGTGTTAATACGAGTGAATAATTTTTTTTATTGACACATTAGTATGAAAAGTTATTTAATTATAGAGTGTAGCACAGCAAATCATTAAATATGCAACCTGGGATGTAATATGCAGCTAGGAACAAGACGGACACAATTAAAGGAGTTGTACCAGAATAGACACTTCTCACCAATCCATAGGATAAGTGATAAAAGTCTGATTGGTGAGGGAGTCTCACCACTGTGACCCCTACTGATCCTGAGAATGGGGGTCCCGTGTCCTCTCTTCTTCTCACTGCAGTGTGGAGAAGATTGAGTGGAGTCACATATTCGCAGTGTCGCTCCATTCCTTTGCAGTGGGATAGCTGAGCGCTTGTACTGGGCTATTTCTGTCAGCCCCATTAAAATGAAAGAAGTGGTGCCATACATGCATGACTTCTGCTGCATTCAGTCTTATGTTACAGTGGGTGTTTGCAGCAGTGACAAGAAGAGGTGGACACAGGACTCCTAATCTTGTTATTGGTGGGGTCCCAGCATTGAGACCCCACCGATCAGACTTTTATAACCTATCTTATAGATAAGTGATAAAAGTCTAATCTGGTACAACACCTTTAAGGAGCGAGCGGAGAGGATCAAGGGGATTTGGGACAAGTATAGGGACTAAGTGTTGGCAACCTTGAGAGACTTGCTGATATTCTTCATCGTTTATAGCAGGGGGTATGTTGTTCCTTCCACCTTATCTGCTATGGAAGCCCCTTTTAAATAGGCAGCAGGAGCTTTGTAGTGGTCACTAACTGAACATGATGAACTGGTTCTTCTTCACAATGTTGGATTTCGTCACATAGGTTTCTTTTATATTATCCGTAACTATGTAGGACCCTTTTCAGCTCCTATGATTTCCCCTCTTGTTTAAGGTTTACCTCTGTCTTATTTTGCTACCAAAAATTTTAAGAAAACTTAAAATTTGGAAATAAGATGAGATGTGACCCAGCGCCAGTAAGAGTACATGTCAATGCCATACCAGCTGCAGTATACCACCACAACCCATGGAAAAATCATCAGTCGCTGCCAGCCCCATTGTTAACCACAATGCTACCACTACTTGAAATCATTCCTCCAGGTGTCCCGCCAGAGTGCCAAATGCAGTATATCTGCAAAAGCCAAAATTACGCCCATTTCCATCCACACGGTCCCCATTGCCAGACATAATTTCTCCCAGAGGAAGCCGCAAAGCCTCCACATTACTGCCAACCCCCAGCTGCAATACCTTACCACTCACACATTCCCTCAACACTCTCATCTTCTTCTTTCCTTTGCTCCATACAGTACTGTGTAAAAGTTTTAGGCAGGTGTGGAAAAAAGGCTAAAAAGCAAGGATGCTTTAAAAAATGGGAGTATAAATAGTTTTTTGTCAATTAATAAAATGCAAAATGACTGAACAAAAGAGAAATCTAAATCAGATCGATATTTGTTGTGACCACCCTTTGCCTTCACAACAGCATCAATTCTTTTGGGTACGCTTGCACACAGGTTTTGAGGGAACTCAGCAGGGAGGTTGTTCCAAACATCTTTAGGAAGTAACCAGAGATCATCTGTGGATGTCGGCTTGCTCAGATCCTTCTGTCTCTTCATGTAATCCCAGACAGACTGGATAATGCTGAGATCAGGGCTCTGTGAGGCCATATCATCACTTCCAGGACTCCCTGTTCTTCTTTACACTGAAGATAGTTCTTAATGAGATTGACTGGATGATGATGAGATCAGGGCTCTGTGGGGCCATATCATCACTTCCAGGACTCCCTGTTCTTCTTTACACTGAAGATAGTTCTTAATGACTTTGGCTGTATGTTTGGGGTCTATGCCTTCTATCTTTGAAAAAATATATATTACTAGCTTACCCGTCGCGCGTTGCTGTGAAGACAGACATACATACATTGATTTTTATATATCTAGATAACAACCAATCACAGCGCAGCTTTCAAGTTACCTCAGCAGTATAATATATAGCAACCAATCACAGCACAGCTTTCATTTTACCTCAGGATTCTCAATATCCAGCAATTGTCTTGCGAAACGTTCGGCGGATGCATCATTTTGTAGTTGAACACGCATTCCGTTGCTCGTAATGCCTTTTGCTTTCGTGCTTGAGATGGAATTCAAACGATCTTTGTCTGGGGGGCCTAACTGTCGACGATGCTCGCACGCGCGCCACCTATCGTAGGATAGATGTACTATGCCAGTAATCTTTGGAGGAGTGTACTCAGCAACTTCCCAAAGTTTCCTGGCGATTATATGAATGGTGTAGTAATGCATAAAGAACAGACAGACAGTCATTCATTTATATATATATATATATCAGGAAGTGAGAGAATTAGATTCCGTACGTAAAATTTCGACACCAATTCTTTTGCGCTTAGAATTGAATAATCGAGTTGGGACCCATTAACTTTTCCTACTTATGTCATAATCAATGCTCGTGCCAAATTTCAAGTTTCTATGATATTGGGAAGCGAGAAAATTAGATTCCATACGTAAAATTTGGACGCTAATTCTTTGGCGCATAGAATTGAATAATCGAGTTAGGACCCATTAACTTTTCCTAGTTATGACATAATCAATGCTTGTGCCAAATTTCAAGTTTCTATGATATTGGGAAGCGAGAAAATTAGATTCCGTACGTAAAATTTGGACGCTAATTCTTTGGTGCTTAGAATTGAATAATCGAGTTAGGACCCATTAACTTTTCCTATTTATGACATAATCAATGCTCGTGCCAAATTTCAAGTTTCTATGACATTGGGAAGCGAGAAAATTAGATTCCGTACGTAAAATTTGGACGCTAATTCTTTTGCGCTTAGAATTGAATAATTGAGTTGGGACCCATTAAATTTTCCTATTTATGTCATAATCAATGCTCATGCCAAATTTCAAGTTTCTATGACATTGGGAAGCGAGAAAATTAGATTCCGTACGTAAAATTTGGACGCTAATTCTTTTGCGCTTAGAATTGAATAATCGAGTTGGGACCCATTAGCTTTTCCTATTTATGACATAATCATGGCTCGTGCCAAATTTCAAGTTTCTATGACATTGGGAAGCGAGAAAATTAGATTCCGTACGTAAAATTTGGACGCTAGTTCTTTTGCGCTAGAATTGAATGATCGAGTTGGGACCCATTAGCTTTTCCTATTTATGACATAATCAATGCTCGTGCCAAATTTCATGTTTCTACGCTATCGGGAAGTGAGAGAATTAGTGGCAATGATGGAAATCGAACGATCTACATGGGGGTGCATAACTGTCGGCGACGCTCGCACGCGCGCCATTTATCATAGGATAGTTGTACTATGCCTATAATCTTCCCAGGAGTGTACTCAACAACTTCCCAGTGTTTCATGGCGATCGGATGAATGGTGTAGTAGCGCATAAAGGACAAACAGGCAGACACGCATTCATTCAATTTTATACATATAGATATACCGTAGATAGATTTTGCAGCCTTTTTCTCACACCTGTCTAAAGCTTTTATACAGTACTATATGAGCGGCCCATCCCTAACCGCTCTCATGTAACTTCCTCTTATTGCTCCATCAGCACAGGATGAAGACCCCCAGGTGATCTGTGCTCAGATATTCTGACATCAGAGTTGATTATACATCTGTTATATTATTTATAGACATGTATATAGGGAAAATCTATTAACATATTAGATTGTTGACAAAATATTTCTTTTGGTGGTGAGGACACTTATGTATACTATAATATGCCCCATGTGACATATACAGGATGTGTTTAAAGTGGGGATATTAGATTTTAATCCATCCCATTAACAGTGACTATCGGAGTAATTCTAGTTTATGTCCAGCGCTGCAGAATGTGTTAGCACAATATGAATAACACGGAAATACCAAAATGACGAGGAATACTGCATTGATCCTTGATATTATTCTCTATTTACGCTCTTACTATCCGAAGTGTGAAGTGCAATGTACCCTGTCCCTTCTTATTGTCACCTATAAGCTCTGCAGGCAACAGAATAGTTATGTACTCACTTACCCTTACTGCCGGCTATTTTGCCATGCTCTTTTATTGTTGACTTCCTTATACATGTATATTTATCTTGTAAATCCACAATGAATGGTTGGATAAAACAAGTATAAATATATGGAGAGCAAATGAACTTTTAGTCAATGACTAACAAACAGTGATCAATAGAAGAAGCCAATTATTAGTCTCATTGGGATTGTAAAGTAAGTATGCTACCGACTGTAAGCCTTTATTCTGGATTAATATACAAATAATAGACCTTGTGCACGCAGTCAATTTGATGCTGCTTTATATGTATTTTTCATATAGTTTAGAATTTTCTTACCTGTTTGTGGTCCAGCTATGGTTTTGACTAGAAAAAGTCTGCATGAACGAGGCCTTATGCATTGGACTTGGATTTTTTTACTTCTGCATTTCAGACATTTTACTCTAAATGTATCCGTCTCTCTGTTTCTGACCTTTATACTTTAAATTTTATCTAAAGTCCTCCTTACACATTCATTTTCAAAGTAACAGTACATTTTCCATATGAACCAAGCCTTACCAAAGTGAAACTGTTGCATGCACATATATATATATATATATATATATATATATATATATATATTCTGTAACGTAATATTCCTGTATAGTAATATACTTTTATAGGGAAAGGACTACGCAATCAAAGATACTAATTCTGTCATGTTTATACATAAAAAAGCATAGATAATGCCTCTGAGTGTGTTATCCAAATCTGTGCCACTGTACCATTCATTTCTCTGGCCGTTATTGTTTCAAAGGCAGTGATGCTCTACAGAGCACTCCATCCCCTTTGAATAGTCTGGAAATCACAATATTTGCACTACCATTGATTTCAGGGAATGTGCTGGGACTGAGCCCTGAATCGTAATATAATATCATCCAACATGTCACTGTGACCTATCAGATGACTCTGTTACAGGTTTTCTCTCCATAATTATTCATTTGGATGGTGTTTCCCATCCAGGGGTCCAGTAATGCTATATAGTAGTATTGAATGGAGTCCATACAGTAGCGTTCTAGGTGCTTTTGCGCAATGTGATAGGAATGGCTGTTAGGATGACAAATCATTACGGTAAAATTAAGAATCACAATATTAGGGGGGTGCTATGCTTATACTATATATGTACTAAACGGTAGTCCAACTGTGTTCAGTCCATTGATTAATAAGAGATGTGGCTTGTGGCTAACAGTACTACAATGTTCTCTCCAAATTTGCTGTCAAGTTTTGGCCCTGAATCGGTGAATGTATGGGTAGCATTGTTTTAACAAGCATCAAGGAAGTGTATTGCCAAAATACCTCTCGTCCGTATTACTGCTCACCACTTTATATTCGGGGAGTACCTACATAGTTTTTTACGACGTAGTTGATCAGGTACATCTTCCATTTACTGACCAAATAGCATTTAACACCTTATTGGAAGCTGTTTACATTATAAATATTGCCTATTGAAAGCCCACAACACCGCGGTATAACCTTCTCCAGGACATTGATACACAGGCTCGTTATTGGTTTGTTATTTATTTGTTGAGCTCCACATTGAAGGGCAAACTCATCTTCTCACAAATATTATTTTGTCATTAAAATTCCTTCACTATAACTAGTACAACCTGAGATGCCATTTTCTTTAAATATTTACTGTCTTGGCAGCATCACTAGGAGTTCTCAACGGTAGCAGCATTGTGGAGAGGCAGAAAAACGTCTGGAGAAAGTTATTGTTTTGGGTGCAACTGTCAGGTTTTTTTATTGTGTTTTACCAAGATAACTATGATGATATCTATCATCATCTCTTTATATTGTCTACAATGGAGAGAATGCGAAGAGGACCCAGTGGAAAACCTTATTGTATTTCAGATCGTATTTCGCAGATGAGCCGTGTTTGTTTTTCCTTAGCTATATAGAACAAGGAAATGAACCTGCCTTTATGGGCCCACAGAGGGAAAACTTTCCCTTTCTACACTAACACTTAGCTTCTCTACCGGTTTCAATAACTATTTTTATCAACCTGTTTTAAGAAGGAAGCCCTGCGCCTGACATGTGGTTGTGGGCAGAGGGACAGGAGGAAGGCGACCAATGAAAACACATGTCCTTAAGAAAAAGGAGTGTTTGCATTGGAGCTGACTGGGAACCAGTGACAGCGGGATCTTTGGCATGGCTGAACATAAGCAGCTCAGTGTCTAGTGTACGGCTAACTTAAGGATGAAAGAAGCCGAATGTCTGTGGCCGAGGAAGTTTGGTTATTTTAGTTAAGAAAAGCAAAGTCTGGCAATGCTTATAGGAAGGAGCCCAGATGCTCAGCTCGCTGATGCCTAACTAGGATGTTAATGGGAGAACTTATCCAGTGCTCCTTGTGTGCACTGTGTGACTCCTCAATCCTCAGTCTGTGTATCCTGCACTGAGCGCCTCTCTGTTACATGCACGCAGTATATCCTTACTGCACTACGTGTGCTGGGAATCCTCTGTCCTTCTGCCTTATTAACCACTGACTGTGCTCAGACTATGACCAGATGGCCAGCCTGTGGTAGACCTCACTGATCTACAGATGGAGCAGACATCAGACAACACGCACACTTTTCAGAAGTTTTCTACTTTCTAAAAAGATTTAATCGAAAGGGAAAAAGGATCCAATTTTTGTTTCGGAGACTGATTGCTACCTGTTATTACACATTTTCCATCTGTTCATTTAAGGAGGTTGTCCAGTTTATTTTTACATACCCTATTAGTTAATAGAGGGTGGGTCCCTGTTCAGGATCCTCGTGTTTTGAACAGAGTGAAGAGCAGTTCCAAAGAGCATTTTATTTTCTTTTGCAGGACCTTTCCTGTATTATATAGACAATCAATTGATGTGAATAGACACCCTGTAATACTTAATTTAGCCTGTGGTGCTGCTGTAGGGGAATTGATCACTTACTGACAGGTTTTGCTACTTTTTACAGCTGATTGTTGAGGGTCTCAACACTTTGTAACCTGCTTATTGTCAAGGGGCATTTCTAACAAATGGAGATTGTCCAAAGGGAAGAAAATGTATGTATATGTCTAAATTGGATGAATTGTGACATTATTTAGTTTTATTGGGTTTCTCTACCCATTTGTTGCAATAAAAATGTCTTAATGACACCCTTTAACCTAGAAGATCTACCCACTAGTTGGTCTAAATATTATTTTTCATATATACAGCACTGTGCAAAAGCTTTAGGCAAGCGTGGAAAAATTCTGCAAAGTAGGAATGTTTTACAAAATAGAAGTCTTAATAGTTTGCACTTTGATAATTGAAAAAAATAAAGTTAATGGATAAAAAAGAAAACAATATTTGGTGTGACCAGCCTTTGCCTTCAAAACAGCATAAATTCTTCTAGGTGCACTGGCACAAAGTCAGGGATTTTGTTGGATTATAGTCAGGTGTATGATTATCCAATTATACCGAAGAGTTGATAATGATCATCATTTCATATGTAGGTTGAAATACAGTCATTAACTGAAACAGAAATAGTTGTGTAGGAGGCTTATTAAAACTGGGTGAGGAACAGCCAAACTCAGCTACAGAGGTGAGGTTGTGGAAGACAGTTTTATGTCACAGGTCATACACCATGGAAAGACGGAGCACAGCAACTAGGTAGTTATACTGCATCAGATAGGTCTCTCCCAGGCAAAGATTTCAAAGCAGACTGGAGTTTTGAGATGGACTCTCCAAATTCATTTGAAAAAGCACAAAGAAACGAGCAATATGGATGATCGTAGACACAGCGATCGGCCAAGAAAACTTAGTGTAGCAGATGAAAGAGACATAATGCTTACTTCTCTTATCTGTTATGCAGTATCATAAGGGAGGCATCGGATTGGCTTCAAATATATTCTACAGTAGGACAACAACCCCAAGCACGCAGCCAATGTCATTAAGAACTATCTTCAGAGTAGATGCACACGGGTGTTAAAATGTTCTGCCCTAGATTCTTGTATGCATGTCAGATCAGATAGCACTTGGACATCCCGTCCATTGACATCTACTATTCTCGTCAGAAAATCGGACAAACGTAGGACATGCTGCAATTCATCCAAGTAAAAAAAAAGCCTGTGTGCATACACCCATTCAAATAAATTGGTGCAATGGTTGTCCAATTTTTGGACTAATTTTTCAGTCTGAAAATTGGATGGAAAAAAAACTTTGTCTGCACGTGCTCTAAAGAAGAACAATGAGTCTTGGAAGTGATGATATGGCCCCCACAGAGCCCTGATTTCAACATCATCCAGTCTGTCTGGGATTACATGAAGGATTTGAGCAAGCCTACAACCGTAGAAGAGTTGTGGCTAGTTTTCCAAGATGTTTGGAACAACCTCTCTGCTGACTTTCTTCAAAAACTGGGTGCAACTGTCCCTAAGAAAATTGATTTCTCTCTTGAAGGCAAAGTGTGGTCAAGCCAAATATTTTGAATATTGATTTGATTTAGATTTCTCTATTGTTTATTCACTTTGCATTTTATTAATTGACAAAAAATAAACTATTAACCCTTCTATTTCTGAAAGCATTCTTACTTTGCAGCATTTTTTCACAGCTGCCTAAAATGCTTGCACAACACTGTATTTCCTGAGATTTTACTAATTGGCGATTGTGAGTATCCAGTGATGCAGAAGGGAGACCCAGAACAAAGTTTTGACCATTCAGTAGCCCCTCTTTCCATGGGCACAGTTGCGCTATAGAAATGGCTTAGGCTAGCACTAAGTTTACAGGTCTTCCAAACATGCATCTTTACTATCTTAGAGTGAAGGGTAGGCCTGATAGACCCTTTTGGGGCTCCTTTTCTCCCCTTACAATTCTGGGTCCAGCATAATGAGATCAGTCAGTAGCCGCAATATATACAGTTATCTAATTACTCTTTAGTCAGTGAGTCCCACTGAAGACTGGTAATGGTGTGAGTTTTAATATGTGGTACACGGAGTTGTAGAATATGGTAATGATCTATATAATTAAGAAGTATCACAAGGTTTTCATTACTTGATACATGTCTGTTCTGGTAACCATTATTTGGCATACAGGAGCATGGGTTCTGTAATGGATTGTATATTGATACACTTGAAGCACTTTAGCCCAAAAATCAGTCTACAGTTATGATCATCTAAAGACCATACAGTAATTGAGAAATAAACAGATCCTTGTATCTGCGGGCAGTAAAAATATCTAATTATTTCATCTGAAATGAATGGCAGCCATAGCTTCATGGGGGGAAATCAGCCAGTGTAGGTATAAAGAGTTTCCATATAACATTCTGTCCATCCCAGGCTCCTGTCTCTTTTTCCTATCTCCCTTCATAACACATAATATTGTAAATTCCTTTTGCCAGTATGCCTAAAAGCACCTTTTCACTCATTGCCAATAAGTCAGAAGTAACTATTTTTTCTTGAAAGATGAATTTAGAAGTGTCTAAAATGTTTGATTTCATAATATTCTATTATCCCCCCTCCTCAGTGCAAACATCTGGAAAAGGAGCTTCATCTGCTGCGAGAGAGCAAACAGATCTGTACGGATATTGTAACTGCTCAGAAGACCTTTGATCCAGCTTCCAAGGTGAAAATCTCTTCTATGACTGCCCAGTTTAGTTGTAATAGCTTCTTTTTTTTCCTTACGTATATAATTATTTTTTTGCTTTTTGTCACCTGAGAAAGTTTTCAGGATCTGCTGTGTCAGTGACAACCATCACACTAGGTTACCTACTGTTCTATTGCCTTAATGTTAGAAGAACACTATATCATCATAGTCAGGCGTGGACTGACCATTAGGCAAGTTTCCAGGGTCGCATGTACAGAGTGGGCCCATAATCCCTTGGTCAAGTCAGCAACATTTGTTTAAAGGGGCTTTATGTAAATAACAATCACTGTATATGCTTGAAATGTTCTACAACTTTGTGTTTTAATATCTCGGGATATTAGTTTGCTCTCAGTGAATGAAAGCACTTTCTTCTATTAAGAGGCAGTAATCATTTAGATATCTACGTATCTGGAACTGCAGCTTTTTACAAGCCCACTAATTCACATTACACTTGCATCTCCTACCCCTCCCTTCCCCATAGTTAGGTGCCTAGGCTGCTGTAATCACAGGACCTTACGTAAAAAGGACCCAACAGCTCTTCAGACATCTCTATATTTCAGTAAATACTTGTAAAAGAACAATTCTGGATCACCTTTTTTAAACTTCGCGTTGTGTTGTTCCTCTGCTAATCCTTCTAGAAATTTAGGAATAAATTGACAGTTGACTTTTTGTCAAAGAGGTGTGTCCCTACAAATTGTTACAGTGGCAGCACTAACTGAACAGTGTTAGAGTGTGCAGAGACACACACCCTAACTGGTAACACCCAGTTGTCAATTAAAAGTGCATTTAGATGGAAAGATTGTCATTTAAAAAATCACTGGTTCATTCGAATGTGAACGAAAATAGTTCAGTGTAAACATGGCTACCAGTCAAACAATGACTGATAATTCGGTTGTTTATCATTCACTTCACGTAGGCATGAAAATCATCATTGGCTAGTATGCCGATAGTGCAGTTGTTCTCATTCACTAGTACAGTGAATGTGAATGACTGAGCAATTTACCAGGCTACAGGAGCAAACTCTGACATTGTTCGTCATGCAAACAATAAATCATTACGTGTAAAAGCACCCTTAGTCAAAATAATTCTAGGAGTAATAGCAGAAGAACTGCGCAATGTAAGGATCAAAGGGAAAAAAACTCCAGAAATGTTTTATGAAGAGTACAAATACTTACTAAAATAGACACATGTCCAAAGAGGTTGCAGGTTATCTTTAATTAACAAGTTTCATGATATCCGGTGTTTTTAACTATATTGTTAGAGCGTTTTGCTGGGATCTGTTGTTCTAAATATCTTCTTGGCAGCTCAGCTCCACAGGTAGGGTTGATTGAGCTGTTTGGGTGCAGATTTCACCAGCCAGCTATTTCCCCAGGTCTGCTGCTCATATATACCAGCTCCTCTGCTGTGGCTACTGGTCTTTCCCCATTTGTTCAGTATGTTCAGTGTGAATAGTGTTATGTTCCTGTGTGTCTGTGCAGCTTTCAGTATGTTCAGTGTGAACAGTGTCATGTTCCTGTGTGTCTGTGCATGTGGCTGAACATGGGGTGTGAGCGGGCATGATCAGTGTATGTGTTGATGTAATCAGTGGAAATAAGAAAGATGAAAAAATACCTCTACAGTGCCATCTATTGGATGGCAGCATTCCTTCAATTCAAAGTGACCTTATAACAAGTCCTCAATGATTGGGATTATTAAACCAAGCCAGAAACCTTGATGTGATCAGTGTCATGTTCCTGCATATCTGTGCAGGTTTGCCTTTCATGTAGTGTGAACTGTGTCTTGCTGTGGATCCTTTATCATCTAAGACGAGGTAGGTTCCAGCGCGGTGGCGTCCCTGTCGGGACGATCACTCCGCATGTAGGCAGGTTTCCTGAGGTTAGTTGTCTCGTTAGAATAGGGACCCGTGAGACAACGAGGACCCTTGAAGTGGGCTTAAGTATCTTGGCCAAAATACGAACGAATACCTCATACATGCTATAGTTATTACATCTGGCTAGCTGTGCAGGTATACAGGTGAGTGTTTTGTGTACTTGGCAGTTTTTGGTTTATGCCTGTTTGCGAGTATGTAGTCCGTCTCTCTGTCCTGCGGTTCTGTCTGAGCTTTCTGAGTTTGCCTGTTGGTGAGTGGGAAGTCTGTTTTTCAGTGTCTGTATTTTGTCTTAGTTCCTGAGTTCTGCAATGCCATCTGAGTTCTGTCTGACATCGGCAGGGATAAAGTAAAGGGCTGCAGTATTTCTCCTCCTTATTGGCGACTGCATATAGCACTCCTATTTAAATTCTAAATTCGAAACTTGAATTTCCACACTGTGGTCCATATCCTAAGACATTTTCAAGACGTTCCCAGAATAATATTTTAAGAAGTTTACAGCTTTATAATGCGCTATGACAATATCCTGATGGCTTGTTTTTTCATTTCATATTTTGTCACTCATCATCACTATCTATTATAGTTCTGCATCTCTATCACACCTAAAAAACGAAGCCATGCTGTAAGTACTGCTCTGTGGCATATTTACAGTTATGAAAGAGCAAACATGAAAATGTAACTTTTAAAGCGACCCTTCGGTCCTGAAAAAACAAAGATGGCCACCCATCTTCTCTGACTACCCAATGCACACTGTGCATTAGTATACATCATTAGGCCAAGATACTACATGCTGCTCTGATTGGCCAGTGCTGCTCACATGAGCAACATTGGACAGTCAGAGCAGAGTGTAGTGTCTTGGGGTAATGATGCATGCTAATGCACAGTATGCATTGAGTAGTCAGAGAAGTGGTGCGTCAATCTTTGTTTGTCCGGGACTGAAGGGTTGCTTTATTAGCACCTTCAATAGTACTGCTTTTGTGTCTTTGTTTTTTTTTATGCCTCTGTTTTTCTTCATATTTGAGGGTTCGCACCTCAAACGATTGGCCAGGCTACAGGGGTTGTTGGTGAAGTTCCTCTGTGTTTGCCTTGCAGATTTTCACAATCGGAGAAATCTCAGGCTGGGGTACTGAATCAAATTTAGGGAAAACTGAGCGAGAGAAACAAATAGGTCATCTATTTTTGAGCTCGAGACCTCACAGTTTCCCAGCTGCTTCCAGCTCCAACACCTTGTATCTGCGTGTGGTTTTGGACATTTAACAATAGTTGCCATGTGCCACGTTAATAAACTTGCTGGTAGTTCAGTTGTAAAATAATGTTTTTATGCATTTGAATTACTTCTTCTGATTTCTACTAACTTGCAGCATAAACCAGTGATATATTTTACAGCATACATTTTTATGGTACTAGTTTATGAGAGCATATTTACCATTACTTATTCAGAATACCTTGCGGAGATGAGCTTCACTGTACTTGGGCCCAATGTCCACAGGCAAATTTAAATTGCGGAATCCACGTGGGGCACCCGCGCGGACGATCCGCGATTCAAGCTTTTTGATTTGATTTGAATTGAATTGCGGATGGGCCGCAGATTCCGCGGGAAAGTAGGTGGTTTAAAAAAACAATCTCTACTGCGCATGTGTGCCTGACGGCACTTCTGCTCACATCCGATTGGAGATCCAGACAAGTAAGCACTGTCTTCGGCCACAGGCAGGGTTGGATTCCGCTGCAGCCGTCCACGTTTGGAATCCGACCCGCCCGTGGATATGAGGCTTAAGTTAACTAGTTTCTGCCTCCAATGAAATGAACAGAAACAAATAGAAATCGTAAAAGTAAGGTCTTTTACCCAGTAGCGTTTTTTCTTCTTGCACTGCAAGAGCGAGTAAAAACAGTCGGCGGGCAAAAAACCCCACAATATCGCAAAATGCCTTTAATGGGGCAGCAGCAGCGCTAGCCCCTTTTTAAATAGCACGGACTTTTAGGGAGCGCGGGGATGAATGAATCCTCTGCCGCAGCTGTCACAGCTATGGCAGAAGTTCAGGATGCTATCCCATTGCTTTCAATGGGTTCGGCGCTGCTGCTGCAGCCCCATTGAGAGCAGTTGGATGCGGGCAACCTCCCCAGCGATGATTTTCGGGGAAGGGCTTGAAATATAAGCCCTTCCCTGAAAATCATCCCTAGCTGGTGAAAAAAAAATGATATACTCACATCTCTGCCGCTCAGACGCGTCTTCTGGCTGGCTCCCCTGCACTTCTGTCAAGCTCTTTCAGCAGGCGGGAATTTAAAAATCCCTGCCACCTGAAAGGGCTGTGCTGATTGGCTGAGTGCTCAGCCAATTACAGGCAGTGCTTAGCCATTCATCAATGAGGGGGAGAAGCCCAGACAGGGCTCCACATCTGTAAATCCAGAAGAGCTTTGGAAATTATGACGAAGAGATGACAGCCCCCTATCCAACTAGGGGCATCCACAAGAGATGGCACACATACACATTTCAAGAAACCAGCCAGTCTCAGCAAGCTGACTTCCAGTATATGCATAAGTGTCGCACAGGGAACATCCGATGAAATTATATTAATTTAGGAATAGATGAAGAACCATACTCACTTCACTAGCAGGCTAGTGGAGAGGATCCCAAAGAGCCCCCTATGCACATTAGCAGCAAACAAAAGCAATCCAAAGTGTCTACTCACAATGAAGCAAAGGCATAACATGTCTATTGTTTTTTTTTGGTTGCTTCTACTCTGTTTCCCCAAAAATAAGACAGTGTCTTATAAATTTTTGCTCCCAAAAATGCGCTAGGTCCTATTTTCAGTGGATGTCTTATTTTTCCATGAAGAATTCACATTTATTGTTGAACAAAAATGCACATTTCTTATATACTGTACAGTAGTTGTCATCACAAAGCAGCATAACCAGACAAACTGTGAATCCTATCAAGCATTTTTTGTTACTACCATTATTTCCATGTACAACAATCTATGGTACATTTACCGATCCCGATATTTATGAACACAAAGCAAGATTTATTCAATGATAGTCATGTCATCATCTTCTGGATCATCATCATAACAATCCAAACCCTGAATAATTTCCTGGTGAATTTCTTGTGACTGCATTTCTTTCAGAATCATCCGCCCAAATCTCTCATGTCTAGCAATAGCATTGTCCTTAACTGAGTACTTCTTGTCTTGCCTGACACAGGGACTATAAAGTACCTGGCTCCCACACACTGTCTGGAGACTGTAACGATCACCCACAGCAGTTCACAACAGTATTGCAGTTTCCGGCTACCAGGAGGAGCTCATGACAGCAGACTCGCACAGCAGGAACAGAGCTAGGTCCTACTTTCAGGAGAGGCCTTATATTTAGCACTTCAGCAAAACCTCTACTAGGTCTTATTTTCAGGGGGTGTCTTATTTTCGAGGAAACACAGTAATAAATCCTGGCATTATTCTCTATTGTAATTGACCAGACTTTTTGCATTGCTTTTGTTTGCTGCTAATACGTATAGGGAGATTTTTTGGATCCTCTCCATTAGCCCCCTGGTGTAGTGAGTATGGTTCTTCACCTATTCCTAAGTCATATATTATCATTTTATAGGTGGTTCCCTAAGTACCATTTATACACTATTTTTGCATATGCTTGGCTATAAGAGAAGTGACAGCCATGCTAAAAAGGAGAAGGAAATGGTTAGAGCAGGAAAATGTCTGTGTATACTTGTATGGACCCTGTTTGTGTCACTTATAAAAGGACATAGCTCCATTACTTCAAAATGGCCACTTTTGATTGCTTTTGTTCAAAAGCTTTCGGTTGCCACAGGAACAGCAGCTCTGGAGCACAAACTACCTTAAAGAGGATTTTTCAAGCAAAGAGTATACACAGCCATATATTAATATGTTTGAGGTTAGAACAGAAACCAAAGTTTTGCAATAATTGACATTAGGAAATGCTGCAGTTACTTTTTGCAGTTTCTCAGCAACTGATGGGAAAAAAGAATTTGTCGCTGATAGAACAGGCAAATAGAACGGTACTAAATATTTCCCATCAATTAATTCAAATGTAGCAACTAATGTAGCTTCGCTTTTTGAAGTCAGATAGCTAATAAGTCGATTTTTTTTTTGTGTATCTTTGCTTGGCAATTTTTAAGTTTAGAAGGGAATCCTCTCAGCCAAACATGTATGCAACAGAAGAAACACAATGTATTGTTTTTCACAATGGCAGGATGGCTAGAAACGGTTAGCGCGGCTCAGCTATGTTGTTTCAGTAACTCCCATAGACTTG
This sequence comes from Eleutherodactylus coqui, assembly GCF_035609145.1. Lineage (NCBI taxonomy): Eukaryota > Metazoa > Chordata > Amphibia > Anura > Eleutherodactylidae > Eleutherodactylus > Eleutherodactylus coqui. Next base: position 186,009,367 of record NC_089842.1, read on the forward strand.
CATGACAATTACAGAAACAATGTAGCATGGTGAACAGCACTGTTTCCGTAATTAGGGAACTACAGAGATTGTGTAGCTAGCCTCTGTTACACTGCTTCTACAACTTCCATTCACTTTTATTGGAGTTATGGAAACATCATAGCAGCACCCTGCCCTCTCGGCTGTTTTCATAATTCCCAAACACCCCTGGATACTGCATACAATTGGGCAAAAACTCCAGATAGGTGCAGATCTCAGAGTTGAAACCCACACCTATCACACTTTATCAAGGTCCACTTAGACACAACGATTATCGCTCAAAATACTATTAGCGGGTGGCGCTGATAGTATTCTTTCAGCTGGTATCCTGCTGGCAGTTCTCAGCGGGACACCAGCTGAAAGCTCAGAGAACAATGCAGCTGTTTCATATACAAAATAGCTGCTTTGTTTTCGGAGCTGCATTAACTCTTAAATAGCTATTTAGCTACTTAGAGTTATGCAACTGTTGTTTGAGCAATTTTTGAGCTATTATCTTTCAGCGTAAATGGGCCCCAAGACTTATCCATCCTATGGATATGTCATAAATGTGCTGATGGGATTATCCCTCTTAGAGATAGACTGTCTCTATGAATAAAGACAGTATATCTCTTGAATAGAGGTGTTAGTTAACTTTACATTTAGTGCATTCATTAATGAAACTATCAGTATATCAGGATACTAAGCACTGAGAACCTAGTGACATGATTATAGACTGCCAAGATGATGACCATGAACTATTTCATAGAGTGTTTGCATTTCAGTTTTAGTACTAGCCTGACTCAGTGATCAGGTTGAGATTCTCGCCTCGCAGTGAGAAGACAATAAGCTTCTTCAATAATTAGAAGGATATAATGCAACACAAGTGAGTATTCCTACAAGTCTCCACTTTGGATGACCTATCCAGTAGCTAAACCAATGGTAAAATGCAGCTTTGAGTTGAAAGGTACTTATCAAAATTAACAGATGTGATAGACACTAAAGGACTTCAGTTTGTGTGCTGTCATTGTGAACTTCCAGCAGTGAACAGCAGATCTTCAGAAAGCCTGACATGAAGAATGACATGAAGTTGCTCCAACCAAACAACACATTTAAAGGTGCATTTAGACACAAAGATGATCGCTCAAAAGATGGCTTTTGAGGGATCATTTTGCATAATTTACTAATTGGTACTAATGCCTATAGTACCAATTAGTAGCATGTGAGCCACCAGGAGCTGAATTTATTCAGAGGACCACCCGCTGTTCTTAGAATAAATTCTCTTTGTTCTGCCAGTGGGGCTGACAGCTGAGAACAATACAATGAGCTTTTATCAGTAGTCCCCTGGCAGAGCTCAGCATGCGGTCCATTTTATATGCTGTTCTGCTAAATGGTGGATTTCAAGCTGAACTGAGATTCATAGTTCAGCAAAAACTGAAAGATGGGCACATTTACACACAACGATTATCGCTCAAAAGATAGCTTTTGAGCGAATTTTGAGCGATAATCGTTGTCTAAATGAGCCTTAAAGGGGTTGTCCCGCGCCGAAACGGGTTTTTTTTTTTTCAATAGCCCCCCCGTTCGGCGTGAGACAAACCCGATGCAGGGGTTAAGAAAGAAAACCGCATAGTGCTTACCTGAATCCCCGCGCTCCGGTGACTTCTTACTTACCTGGTGAAGATGGCCACCGGGATCTTCTCCCTCGGTGGACCGCAGGTCTTCTGTGCGGTCCATTGCCGATTCCAGCCTCCTGATTGGCTGGAATCGGCACGTGACGGGGCGGAGCTACAAGGAGCCACTCTCCGGCACGAGCGGCCCCATTCAGAAAAGAAGAAGACCGGACTGCGCAAGTGCGTCTAATCCGGCGATTAGACGCTGAAAATTAGACGGCACCATGGAGACAAGGACGCTAGCAACGGAACAGGTAAGTGAATAACTTCTGTTTGGCTCATAATTAATGCACAATGTACATTACAAAGTGCATTAATATGGCCATACAGAAGTGCTTACCCCAACTTTGTTTCGCGGGACAACCCCTTTAAGGCTATCTTCATTTGGGATGTCCACTTACGGCCCTTTTACAAGGCCTAATTATAGGGCATGAATATTCCTCTGAATGTTCTTTCACCCAACAATTGACCCATACAATAGGGCCATTCATCAGCTGACAAATGAGCAAAAACTTGTTTGTCAGCTGTGCGTACAGTTAAACCTCTCGACATACTCGCTAAAGGTCCCTATACACAATAGGGCAAAGTTGATAAAAATTATCATTTTTGGGGGGAAATATAACAATGTAAGATTATTTTAACCAACCAATCTGTGACAGACTGTCATCATCTGGAAAGATGTCTGCTGTGTTTGAAATGTTCCTCCTACACCCATTCTCTCTCTTTATTTGAAAGAATGTTCCTAGAAAGATTATTCATCCATCACCCAGCATTATTCAACGTATGTGACCAGTTTGAAGAACAGTGATAGCCAATATGGACTAATGTGTATAGTGGGATCTGTGAAATGAACCTTCACCAGGCCATTGTTTATTCAATATTTGTTTAACCATCAACCTACCTCTATCTAATGTGTGCAGCCACTTTAACGGCATTTTCTGGGGAATAACTATTTATGATCTATCCTTAGGATAAGTCCTCAATAGCAGATCGCCAGGGAACCCTTCACCAATCAACTGATGAGTAGCTATTGGCTTCTGTCACAGGCCTCTATCGGACATGTACATTAGGAGCTTTTCCTGTCGTATATGTTAAATGGAGACCAATAACATAATGGGAACACAGCCTTACTGTCCACTAGATAGAAGTAGGCTGATGGTTGAATGACCATTGATTCAGTGATTGTCTGCTGAACAATCTTTGCACCAAAACAACCATACATATTTTATGGCCATTAGAGTTGTTCAAACTGGATATTCACGTTCAGTAACACTGGGCGATAGACTAACGACTTTTCTGTGGGATGGTCTTCCACAAAACGACCCTCCATGTATTGGCTGACTGCCCCACATACACTCAAATACTACCAATTATCGTCCAAATGGCTAACTTTCCAAACAATGACCGTCTGTCTTTGGTCAGCCAAAACAATCAGTCATTATTAAATTTCATTGGACAAACGATCATTTTGGTTGAAATCATCCATTTTGTGTATGACCTAACTTCATAGAACCCCAACAATATCATCATGCCTATGTTTCGGAATCTTGATTTGCAGATTGTATCTGTTGGATTGAATTACTTTTTAGATTGATGACTCAGTGGTTGGTCTGTAGACAGATTTTTAATTCAAGATACTTTATGTCCCGTTGAACAGTCAAATTTTAGAATTTGTGTTTGCACATTGGCAAATTTACATCCTTTACAAAGAATAATATAGCCAAATATTACTGTGGGAACTGTGGCTTTATAACCCCCTATTGGTACCATCTCATTAGCAGAAATTTTACCAATCAATTAAAATAAAACCACCAGACACCACTTTAAAATGTTTCATAATTCAGTATATTTGCACATGCGGCCTTAGTGTCCAAAGCAAGTATTAAAAAATGTGCACCACACATACAAATACAAAGTTTTATTATACATTAATATTTCTCCTAAAATATGGGGTGACAGGAGGGAAAGCTACAGAGTGAGCCAAACACCGAGAAGAGCTGGCAGAGACAGTGCGGGTTAGGGAATTTATTAGTGAGAGGTACTAGTGTTTGGCATGAGAAAGAGCAGTGTTGAGACAGGAGGAATTTACAGGAAACTTAGTGTTAGTGTGCCACTTCCTGCATGGAAATTGAGACGAGGAAGCGTAAAGCAAAAGAAAGCATGTTTGTGAGTTTAAGCGTGGTAGGAGGTTAGAAGTGTTAGTACTGTACACTCACTGGGGTTGAAGGGTCTACATATGGGATGAGACAACCAATTTGTAGGAAGACTCAAGGTGGGTAAAATGTGATACAAAGCACAGACAAAAAAAGTCAACCGATATTGAAAAGTGACCTCCAATTTGGGGGCACGTTAAATGAAATATTAGGGAATCACATCAGCAGAAATGACATCATCACAAGTATCCATCAAAACAGGTTTTGAGAATTCTGTGGAAGCCCTGGGATCCCCAAACCACGTTACAGACCACTCTCCTATGGGATGCCAACTGGCAAGCCACATCAAAAAATTACTTTCTTCAATGCCCTTGTATATTTTGGATAAAATATTTATGACAGATTTATTTTTTATGTCCAAACCTTCAAATCAGCCAAATTTGACTTCGCCTCATGGTGACCATTGATATCCATTCTGCTTATACCACAAGCATTAATAATGAAGTTAGATTTTCTTACTCACTTTTTGGTTATTTAATAATTTTTTGAGGATATCAACTGAATTTTGGTTTGCTAATATTATTTAATGTATTTTTGGCCAGGTTCTTTGTGGTCAAGATGAATTATTCTTGTGTTGTGAATAAATAGCACTTTAAGACTTTCTGCATACTATATTTGTACAAGGCAATGTCTATATGAGATGAAATGGAGGCTTAAAGGGATTGTCCATTGTAAATTATTGATGGGCTGTCTTCAGGATAGCTGATCAATATTAGATTGACAGAGGTCTGTCTCCTGGGATCCTCTCTAATCAGCTGTTCAATGGGCCAGAGCATGCAGGAAGCAGCTCTGTTCTTACTGCAGTGGCGAGGCTTGGTATTGCAGGCCAAGTTCCCACTGAAATAAATGGAAATTTTGCCTGCAATTGCAAGCCTGAGCACTTCATTAAGAATGGAGCTGTTTGCTTCCTACAGAATTCAGCTTAGTGCACAAGCACACCGGCCAGGCGAACAGCTGATCAGTGAGGGTCCTGGGCAACATACCCCTGTCGATCTACTATTTGTGACCTGTGCTGAAGATAGGCCATCAATGCAACAGGACAACCCCTTTAACTGATTGAGGCAGATGTGTTTACAATTATTATATATCTACATGTATTATAAATTGTATATATGTAAAGAAAACTAAAATAGGAGAACCTTTTTATACAGGGTAATCAATAAAGCTGATTTCTTTATACATGAATTGACATAATAGCTAGAACGATGTCAAAAGATAGAAGAACTCTTCAAGTTTTTAATGCACTTTACATAATTTCGATGTGCGTGCCTTTGGCGACACATCAGATATCAAGTCAGTAGTCTAATTCTGCCCAGATGCATCCCAACCTGCCCTCTGTTATCGATTCCACCACAGTGAGGACTGTTTAGCTAAAGTGTTATAAAAGGGTCCTGACGATTCTTGGCAGAGAAAGTACAATCCAGCTGATGGCTGCTCATTCCCTTCTTTGACAGGTGGATCCTGTTAAATGAATAGAGCTATGGAACACAGCGCTGATACAGGGCAAGGATCAGGCAACGCGTTTCTCCCCCATGGACCGATGGCTTCATCATGCTAATGCACTACAAAGTAATAGAAGGACATTTAAACTCTGGCGGGCGGATGCAGCGGGACAGAGGGTCATAGATCAGCCACGCTGCCCTCTGTCTCCCATGCCTTACCACCAGAATTTTAAACAGAAATATCAACTTATTATAATTTTTTAGCCTTGTCTACCATTATATTTAACTAGCTCACCCGTCGCGCGTTGCTGCGAAGACAGACATACATACATACATTCGTTTTTATATATCTAGATAACAAACAATGACAGCGCAGCTTTCCAGTTACCTCAGTGGTATAATAAATAACAACCAATCACAGCACAGCTTTCATGTTACCTCAGTGGTATAATAAATAACAACCAATCACAGCGCAGCTTTCATGTTACCTCAGTGGTATAATAAATAACAACCAATCGCAGCGCAGCTCACATGTTACCTCAGCTTTATAATATATAACAACCAATCACAGCGCAGCTTTCATGTTACCTCAGCAGAAAGAGAAATAACAACCAATCACAGCGCAACTTTTATTCTGCCTCAGCAATATAAAAAATAGCAACCAATCACAGCGCAGCATTCATTTTACCTCAGCGGTATAATATATAGCAACCAATCACAGCACAGCTTTCATGTTGCCTCAGCAGTATAAGAAATAGCAACCAATCACAGCACAGCTTTTATTTGACCTCAGCATTCTCAATATCCAGCAATTGTCTTGCGAAACGTTCAGCAGATGCATCATTCTGTAGTTGAACACGCTTGCTCGTAATGCCTTTTGTTTTTGTGCTTGAGATTGATATCAAATGATCTTTGTCTGGGGGGGCATAACTGTCGACGATGGATAGTTGTACTATGCCAGTAATCTTCCCAGGAGTGTACTCAACAACTTCCCAAAGTTTCATGGTGATTAGATGAATGGTGTAGTAATGCATAAAGGACAGACAGATAGACATACATACATTCATTTTATATATATAGATGACATCAGGAAGTGAGAGAATTAGATTCCATACGTAAAATTTGGACGCTCATTCTTTTGCGCTTAGGATTGAATAATCGAGTTGGGACCCATTAGCTTTTCCTATTTATGACATAATCAATGCTCGTGCCAAATTTTAATTTTCTATGATATTGGGAAGTGAGAAAATTAGATTCCGTACGTAAAATTTGGATGCTAATTCTTTTGCGCTTAGAATTAAATAATCGAGTTGGGACCTATTAACTTTTCCTATTTATGACATAATCAATGCTCGTGCCAAATTTTAAGTTTCTATGACATTGGGAAGCGAGAAAATTAGATTCTGTACGTAAAATTTGGACGTCAATTCTTTTGCGCTTAGAATTGAATAATTGAGTTGGGACCCATTAACTTTTTCTATTTATGACATAATCAATGCTCGTGCCAAATTTCAAGTTTCTATGACATCGGGAAGTGAGAAAATTAGATTCCGTATGTAAAATTTGGACGCTAATCCTTTTGCGCTTAGAATTGAATAATCGAGTTGGGACCGATTACCTTTTCCTATTTATGACATAATTAGTGCTCGTGCCAAATTTCATGTTTCTGCGCTATTGGGAAGTGAGAGAATTAGTGGCAATGATGGAAATCGAACGATCTACATGGGGGGCGTAACTGTCGGCGACGCTCGCACGCCGCCATTTATCATAGCATAAATGTACTATGCCTATAATCTTCCCAGGAGTGTTCTCAACAACTTCCCAAAGTTTCATGGCGATCGAATGAATGGTGTAGTAGCGCATAAAGGACAAACAGACAGGCACGCAGACAGACATACATTCAATTTTATATATATAGATGAATACAGAAATTAACAAAAAAAAGGAACAAATATTGATAAAAGAGGAATTCTGTTGCTTTTGTGCATTAATAACAAATAAAATTAATTATCATCGTGTAAATGTGTTATTTTTTTTATTTCTTTTATTTCTTTTAATTAATTTATGTAAAAAAACAATACAAGCATGATGCTATTTTTTTCGTTATGAATGTACAACAGCAACAGAATTCCTCTTTTATTGATAGTTGTTCCTTTTACTATTTATTTCTGTATTAATTCATCTTAACTATGGACAAGGCAAAAAAATGATAAGTTGATATTTGTGTATGAGACAGAGGGCAGCGTGGCTGACCTATAAGCCTCTGCCCTCCTAATCCGCCTATCAAAGTTTAAATGTCCTTCTATTTCTTTGTATTGCAATGGCCTGAGAAAAAGCCTCTGGTCCATGGCGGAGAAATGCGTTGCCTGGTCCTTGCCCTGTCTTTTTAACCTGTGAAATGAAATAAAAGGGCTTATACTTACCCTGCTGTCTCCTGGTCCCTGCGCAGTGTTCCATCGCTGGTCACCAACCGCACCCAGGTCGAAGAACGTGAAGCGTTCCTCTATTCTTTCATGTCGTTCTGGCTGTTTCTTGCATGTCAATTTATGTATGAATAAATCAGCTTCACTTTTGCACTGTTCTTGTTGAATTGCCACGTATATTGAAACATGTTCTCCTTTACTTGTTAGCAGCATCATAGGTTCTACCACATGAAAGATTGCTTCCAAACATGTCCAATACACTGATTTAAGTACATTGAGCCTCCTGACAATAAACTTTAATTTTATTTGAATTGAAAGGATTGATTAACAGTTCACTTAATTGGGATGAGCTGCAGTATCAGGAACAGTGGCTGCTGTGTCTGTGTAAAAAGTAGTGTATGAATGTGGCTGCTCTTTTATTGTAATGATCATGGGGGTCTTTGAGTTTAGATTTCCGCCGGTTACACATGGCCTGGAGAAGTCTCCTCATTTAACCCTTTCCAATCCACTGTCTGACATCTAAAGACATTATGATTTAAGGCTGTAGAGCTCTGATGTTGGAAGACGGCCATCGGGGTTCTCTTACTTTATATTGCCAGCCTCTCTGCTGTCGGAGCCTATCCAACGTGTCACCTCATGCAGTACTGGCTTTAGCCAGCAGATAGCGCCGCTGTGTAATGGCAGAAAAAGAGTAAGCCCCTTAGAAAAACCAGGATACAAATTAGATTGGAAAAGGTTAACTGATATTTGTTTGAATCATTTTATTTTTATGTGGAAATACATTTGAGTAACTTCAGGTTACTGAACGTTTCTCAAGCACTCAAAGTTGTGTAAACTATTAAATGGCCACTTCGATGAAAACACATTTTTTTCCATGACTGCCCCCCGCACCTGATTGCGTGTCATATTCTGGAGGTCTCCTATTTATATTGCAATCACTTCCTTGCCGTGCAGCTTCCTGTCTGATACTTATCAGCCACTATCTTGATGTTGCTTTTACTTTCATATCAGTCCTATGATTCATCAGCACAGCATGACGGGATCATCTCTGCAACACTGCTATTACTATCTGTATCCCATATTCGCCTAAATAAGCTGCAGACCATAAGTACACAGTCAGGAGGATGAGCTGTGATCTCCTCTATTGTATCTGCGTGACAGAAGCTGTGTGATCATCATCAGTAACTGTGACCTTAGTGTCTACATCCCCCTTTAAGCAGTTTCTGTGGTAGGGTCCACGTAATAACATCCCATAGCCTGAGAAACTGACTAGAAACTGAACACATATCCCCAAGTAAATCTGAGCTGGTCAGAATTGAGATCACATGACCATCTGAGGAGAAAGAAGCTAGGAGTTTCAGATAGAGAAGAATAACTAACCGAGGTAATACTAGCTCACTTATATGTACTAGGGGAATAGCTATATTATGAATATATATATATTTATATATTTTTTACGGGAGTAGCCCTTTAGTTAATGCTAGAATACTTATATTTCTATATGAATACTGTGATGAGTATGGTACCTCCATTTGAACTACTGAACTACTACAAATGTTTCATAAAACACAAATTTATTAATCGTGTATAGCCCAAAAATTAAACTTACTCTTGCAGTGGGTGGTCAGGACTACACTGCCAAATTACTATTTGCATAGGTGATCTTTTTGTTTTTGCATACTTGGCAATGTAATCTGTTTGAATATCCTCAAGGGTGTTTTCCATCATTTACTGAAACTCCCAGCACATCATACTAATATAACATAGTATGGGAATATTTGTCTAAGAAATACAGTGATTATCTGTGCTTAATTAATATCTCTGGAGTTATACGGATTCTGCTATACTAAACCGCATTAAAAACGACATGTCATGTCCTCATGACAGCAGGGATGGCTGCATAGTGTTGTACCTGCGGCTCCGCTGACTCCAACGATGTCTTTCTTTTATGCATGCTCACCCCTGATCCCCTGTATGAGCTCTTCTTAGGTTTGGTGCTGTGACTGTGTCTACTGGGCAGTTCCCACTGTTCACTGGCAATGGATGATGTCATACTTGATTGTCAGTGAGAGGTGGGACCACCCACTTGACACATTCACAATAGCAGGAGTTGAATATAAGAAGGGCCAGTACATGGTGTGGAGGTGCGTGTAAACAAAAGGAAAATATTTAGTTAGAGCTAGAAGCATCACTGCTGCAAAGCTATCTATATTGCCGATGTTGCTGAGATGAGGACATGGCGGGTCCTCTTTAACTGTTCATAAGTGTGCCATATGGGGCAGAAGTAGAGTGAGTAGAATAAATCTGCTTAAAAGTATCCTCATCCTCCCTATAATTGATGTCATCAATATCTAAGCCTGCTTTCATACCTGAATTAGGGCTCATTTCAGGGGTTCTGTCTCTCTGCTCTGTTTTTGGAGGAGAGAAAATGAAATAAAACAAATAAATTGAACCATTTTATCTCTATTTATTTCAATGGGGTTTCCAAAAACAGAAAGGTTTCCCCTTGATTCTATTCTATCAGCTTTTTGTTTTTTGGATGGAAAAATAACTCATTACTGCATGTCTAATTTGTCCTTTTAACAAGCCTTGTAACAATAACTGGGAATATAAGCTGAAGCCAAGTCTTCTCCAGAAGGAAAAGATAACCATATACAGACAGTTTGGGGATTTTTGCCCCTCATCAGTGTGCTTGCAGTTTGGGTGAATGGCCTGTGATGTGGGTAAGGAGGGTGCAAGTTTCCCCTCAGGGAAAAGACCAAGAAGGTGTGAGGAGACTCATAAGGACATGCATTCTCCTCTGGGAAACGTATGCAAGTGGCAAGATGGAACAATGTCTTTTTAATGCCACCTACTAGAAAGCAGCGTTGCTGATGAGGGGCATGAACCCTGAAACAGTCTGTCTGTATATGGTTATCTTTTCTTTCTGGAGAAGACTCTGGCTTTGGCTTCTATTCTCAGTCATTGTTACAAGACCTGTTAAAAGGTCAGAGAACGACTTTCAGGAATGTTACCTTCTAATAGGTGGCGCTGTAGAGACATTGCTCCATCTTCCTATTTACATAAGCTTCCCAGAGGAGCATGCATGACCTTATATGTCTCCTCACACCTAATAGGTGATTTCCCTTAGGCCTCATGTCCACGGGGAAAATCAGGCCCGCTACGGATTCTCCATGGAGAATCTGTAGCGGGTCCCTCCTGCCCCACAGACATGAGGGCTGAAAATAAGAATAAACTTACCTCTCGCCTGCTCCGGATCTTCCCTTTGCCGCGGCTTCGTCTTCTCTCCATCACGGCCGGATCTTCTTTCTTCGGCTCGGCGGATGTGCAGGGCACGTTGGTTACGTGTCCCGCGCATGCGCCGGCCCGAAGAAAAAAGATCCGGCCGCGACGGAGAGAAGATGAAGCCGCGGCGAAAGGAAGATCCGGAGCTGGCGAGTAAATACCGATTTTGGTCTCCCGCGGATCCGGACGGCTTCCATAGGCTTCAATAGAAGCCCGCGGGAGCCGTCCCCGTGGGAGACCCGCACGAAAATGGAGCATGGTCCTGATTTTTTCATGCTCCATTTTAAAAAAAATCACTTTTATTGACCATCCGCGGGTATTTATCTACCTGCGGGTGGTCAATGCATCCCTATGGGATGCGGATCCGCGGGCAGGAGAAGAGTTAAAATCCGCTGCGGATTTTAATTCTTCTTTTGCCCGTGGACATGAGGCCTAAGGAGAAACTTTACCCCTCCTAACTGCCTTTGAAGCGTGTAAATTCAATACATGTATCGTGTGTGTGTGTGTGTGTGTGTGTATGTATATATATATATATATATATATATATATATATGTGTGTGTATGTATATATATATATATATATGTATGTATGCAAAATATATTTAATAATGGAATTTATATACTTTATTAAACTCTAAAATAAAAGTGTACGGCCATCTGTTACTCATCCATCTAGCCTGCAATAACTGTGTGGCCAGCTCCTGTTACCCAGCATCCCCTGTGTTTACTCATCAATATTTGCTTTCTGCGTTGCCTGTTTTACGGACCTGGGTTTTGTTGTAGATGCGAATTGCTAGTTTAAGTGTTTGGAACCACATCAGTTCCATGAAGCAACGGCTGTCAGCTCTGTTTACAGCCTTCAGGCAGCAGTGAATGTGTGAGTGTTTCACAGAAGGACCTTCTCAGTGAGAATCAGAAACATTTCACGGCATTTTCATACCGTTTCAGGCTCATCTAACCTCTCATTTGGCCCGTTTGGCCCAAAGGAGGTCATAAATTATTAGGCTTGCTTTAATTCTTGTCATAAGATATACAAATATTTGTTATTTTTACTCTCCGGTCCTTCTCTCTCTAATTTCTGATTCAGTGGTTTACAAGAAAAGGAACATATCAAGTGGCGCTTAATCCAGAAACTGAAAACCCTTTAAAAACAATGGATATGAGAAATAACTATATACAAGTCCTAATTGAGTGCATAAACCAACTTCCATCTGTTTCACAAGTGTTTTTATGTGTGATTGGTGACTAACATGAAAGTTCTCCAAATTGAACAGTCCACCATTCTTCTCACCCCAATTCTTTCTTATCAACTTCCTATTTTTGAGATTGGGGCGAGGGAAGGTTCAGTCGTAGTCAATGCAGTGAATCCAGCACTTCATAACACTTCATAAGTAAGGAAAGCATAAAGCTGACCATAGAAATTAGATCTTTGTCCATGAATAGTTATCCCAAGTCTTTGGCCAGGTTAAACTGCGGTAGCTTCTGCTCTGCTGCATGCCCCACAAACTTCTGCATTACTTTCAAAGTACTGTCCAAAACTTGATGAAGCTTGTAGTAATGCATGTGCGTTAGCTAGGATCTAGTACAGGATTAGGATGATCCAGGTAGAATCAAGATCATTACATGGTGGGATGGAATATGTATTTTACAAAACGTTTGGCATGTCCGCACCCATCCACTCTCTAGACTCAAGACGTAAAGATATTCAACAGAGTACTCTACCAGTTTGTTTCCCATAAGAATTTCTCAGATCACCTCAGAGACCTATATTAGAGATATCTATATTTACCAGATCCATTCTCTACAATGAGAGAGAGAGTTGATAATGACGGCAAGAGAAGACAGTAGCAAGCAAAGTGCTTGTAGCCTTTTCTTCTAAAGATTGATGGGGGACTTACGACCCAACCACCCTCCAATCAAGTCTTCCAATGAGTCATTATGACAGAAGTTTTCAAGTCAGGGACTTCTGGGAAGTGCAATCCAATCATGACATCAGCAACAAGAGGAAGTAGCTCACTTCTCCTGCTTCAGCCTAGGACATAACTGCATAAAAAGAAAGGAAAGGCATGATATTTTTAAGAAATATACTATGCATCCTGAGATCCAGAGCAGATTTGAGGTGGAAATGGGCTTTAAAACCTTTTGGTTTGTGTCCCATAGTAGAATCAGACTAATCGGTATCTTGTCGCTCAGGACTATTTTATGAATGATCTCCAGTTCTCTTATCTCTTTGCTCTACTAGTACAGCATATTCAATACATAGATATCTTTAACAGTAGTTCGCTTGTTATAAACATGAATCAGTTAAAGATTAGGTTTACCATCTGTTCACAGAGGTGCGCTTAACTTCTGTAGCTTGTCTGGTGGTGTAGTCCTCTTCTTCTGATTCTATCAGTGCAGCTTTTGTGTTGCATTTTCCATATACTTATAATAATAATAATAATAATATAATAATAATCTTTATTTGTATAGCGCCAACTTATTCCTATATACTTCATATTTTATCCACCATAGATTATTTTATGAGGATCCGTGAGACAGGAAATTATTAGAATATCTCCTCTTATTTTTTACATTGTCGAACATACAATCATTGACAAAAAGCACCGAGCAGAAGTTGTTGGAATAGAATGAAACTTTATATGTGTGAATGTGGTGATAATGTAAGGAAATACAAAGGAGGCTCTAGTACCCTGTTGGGCTGCCACTAGAGTGCAGCCATACAAGCTCTGTATATTTACCCCCAGATGTTGCAACTAAGCTTCTAGATTCTGCAAACTCATAGGCTGCCAAAGCTGGAGTCCCAACTGGTCTCATATATGCTTGATCGGCGATAAATCTGACGGCTGGGCAGGTCAAGGAAGTGGGGGCAACCTGGCAGAGACATTCCTAGAAAACCCTTGCTGTGTGTAGGAGAGCAGTATCCTGCTAAAGAATGCCTGTTGGAAGTTCTGCTATGAGACAACATATGTGGCTGCAGGATTTCCAGTATATAACACTGAGCTGTTAGTGTCCCTCGTATCACTATTAAGGGTAACCAACTGTTGTATGCGATGGCCCCCTAGATCATTACACCAGAAGTGACGTTACTGCTGGGGTTGAAGCAAGCCCCCACAGTGATAAGAGAATGGGATATGCAAGTCACATTTTCAAAATCTTCGGTGGTCTCAGTGGTGAGATCCCCATCAATCAGCAAGTTATCCCCTGTCCAACAGAAGCAGTCTACAAGAATACAGTCAGAGAAAATTTAGTGCAAAAAAGTGGGGCAGTTGCTCATAGTAATATAAAAATTAAAGTCAAGTACTCCATTTTTTTCAGAGGCCTTCAGGAAAATTAAAGCATACCGAAGTTTTCAAAAACTTTTCAAAAGCAGCTGCTGTTTGCACCCAGCTTGAGCTTTATCGCCTAATTTTTCCATGTAGATTTCATATGTTTCTGCTAGCCTGCTGTTTGCAATCCACTTACAGTTGGAGGGATCTCCTAAGCCAGGCATTCTGCCAGTACTGTATTTGCCGTGACTTCCTCTCCCACACATCCCATGTTACCTTGCATAGCCTGCTCCAAGCATCTGCACTCCACTCTGCTGCATGTAGTAAATAGCAGTGTCCCCATTAGTAGAGAAGCCAAATGCATAACGACTGGCAGTGGATTGCATAGCTGCTGGAAGGGAGACCCCTAGTGATGGCACTTCAAACTTGATATTTCACTGATAAAGCAAAAAAAAAATGTAGTGCACATGTTTCACAATGTTTATAATACACACATAAGCTGTTAGATGACCATAATTCACTGTGTCTGGAACAACGCAATCCCAATTCTTTTGAATTTAGTTGTGTTGCAATTGAGAAATAGCTTTGAGTTGTAAGTGATGCCATTTTGGCTGTCTCATTCCCGAATACATCTATGTTTTAGCCGTTACCCATTATCAATGGAAGTCTATAGAAATACATTGAACCCACCTGCACTCTTTATGTAAAAAAAAACAAACTGAAGCACCTAGAAGGAAGTGTTATTTTGCTGTAAGGGTGCCTACCCACTAGCGATATTTATTCCTGCATTGCGAGAATGAGTGAAAGCACATGATTATGAAACCAATGATTTTCAATGGTTCCATACTAGAGATGAGCAAGTATACTCGCTAAGGCACATTACTCGATCGAGTAGTGCCTTAGCCGAGTATCTCCTCGCTCGTCTCTAAAGATTCGGGGGCCGGCGCGGGTGACAGGTGAGTTGCGGCGGGGAGCTCGAGGGAGCGGGCGGGAGGGAGGGAGATCTCCCCTCCTTTCCTCCCCGCTCTCCCCTGCCACTCCCTGCCCCCCACCGGCCCCCGAATCTTTAGAGACGAGCGGGGAGATACTCGGCTAAGGCACTACTCGATCGAGTAATGTGCCTTAGCGAGTATACTCGCTCATCTCTATTCCATACTCATTTGTGATTTTTAATTTTAAGTCTCACAGCGCAGAGAAAAAATCTGCAATATCGCTCAGTGTTTTCAATGGGGCCAGTGGCAGCTGCGACAGCCCCATTGAAAACATAAGGAATACATCGCGGACTTCTGTCACATCTGTGACAGCTATGGCACGGAATTCCTTCATCCACACTGGGATATATATATTTCAAGCCTTTCCCGAAAATCATCACTGCGGGGGTTGCCTGCAACCCACTGCTTTCAACGGGGCTGCAGCAGTGCCGACCCCATTGAAAGCAATGGAGTAGCATCACGGACTTCTGCCACAGCTGTGACAGCTGTGGCAGAGAATCCCTTCATTCTTGCGGTCCCCGCGTGGATGAAGGAATCCCCTGCCATAGCTGTCACAGCTGTTGCAGAAGTCGCGATGTATTCCCTATGTTTCCAATGGGGCTTGTGCTGCTGCCACCGGCCCTTATGGAAAACAGTGCGCGATATAGCAGAGTATTCCCTGCGTTGCGAGGCACTCGCTCTCGCAGTGCAGGAAAGATTTTTTGCTAGTGGGTAGGCACCCTAAAACTCGGCAATCAGTTACATCTCAGGCAGATATGTAAATGATTGGAGTTGTGGTGTGATTAGATGAACGGTCTTGCAACCTGAGGTCCTAAAAGTGGTTCCACCCTTGGTTCTCAGAAACTACTTGTGTGTTTTGGACCTCTTTTTCCATTTGTGTAGAACTTGTTGACCACTAGACATGTTTCTACAATGCAGAGAAGAGATTTTACCTAGAGTTTTAAGAGGGTGCAAGAAATTGGATGGTCGTATTGACAAATTGCCCACCACGGGGGCTCTTCTGACCAGACTGTTAGGAGGTGTTGGGACCTATGGATGTGTGAGGGCACAAGGTGACCGGGCTAAGGATGTCCACGACAGACACCAGTAGACAGGATTGTCTGATCGCACAAGAAGCATGAGCAGCTCCAACTGTTTTATTGTCTGCCTTCCAGAGACAGGTGGCGCCATCGTTACACCCCTGTGTCTGTCAGAACCATTTTTAGGTGCTTGGCTTGAAGGACATTTGATCTCACGGCACCTATTACATGTACTGCTTTTTACACGCACCTACCGTCACCTTTGTAGCAGTGTTGTGAGTAACAAAACTGGACTGCTACCAGGTGGAACTGGGTTGTCTACAGCAACAAATCCAGGTTTGGTTTCGGCGCTGATGATGGCCGTGTTCTTAAGACTTATGGGTGAGCACCTCAACCCTGCCTTTGCTTTCGAGCGGCACCCTGCCCCCACTGTGTGACGGTCTGGGGGGGCCATCACATAAGGGGCAATGACAGCACAGCGATAGGTTCAGGACAGCCTGCAGCCACATGTGTTCCTCTCATGGCGGCTTCCAGCAGGATATTGCTCGGCCGCACGCACAAGGGGGTCACAGGAATGTCCCCACAACATTGTCACACTTCTGTGGCTGCCCGGGCACCAGATTTATCACCAATAGATATGGGACCATCTGGGACGCCAGTTTAGACAGCCTACGGGTTTGCGCAATCTAGAGGCTCAATTACAGCAAATGTGGAGCAATATGCCACAGGATACCATACAGAAGCTGAATGCCTCCATGACCGCCGTATATCATCTTGTATCTAAGCTAGAGGCGGTACAACAGAGTACTAGAGGATTTTTTTTCTATAATGAGTGTATTTTGTACTCTCTTCTCTTTCAAGAGTGTGAGGCTACATACTAGTAGACAGATACATTCCAATACAGGACTGAGTGTAGCTGAGATACAGCTGTATCCCCAGTCTTCTCCATTATTGCACCCCCTCCCATTGTGTATCCTCTCTTCTCCATCATTGGTCACCTCACCAGTTTGCTCTCTTTCAGAAGTTTGCAGGGTATGTGAAAGAATGCTTTTAATGAGTTAAATGTAATCCTATTTGTATTTGCAGCATTGTGGTTGCGCCCGGCTGCGCCGTACACCCACATCACCTGTGATCCCTGTACAGCAGGTAATTACAGCACAGCAGCTGGACAGAGGCTTTAAGATGCATCAATTGTTCTCCTTTGCCAGATGCTGTGTAGGAAGGACAGTCAATACATCTGTTCCTTTAGCTGCTAATTAAACAAAGCCCAGTCGCTGCTCGTGTTAACCCCTTCTAGACCAACCCTCATGTGCTGGAATCTTGGCTCTAGTCACAAGGTCCACCGTATATGATGGTATATTGTAGATGACTATCCTATAAAAAAGTGTGATGCTTGTTATATTTTAAGAGCGAAAACAATGCGGATCTTATTTGTATTCGCAAGACAGTTCAAATGATATTTGCTAGAAGAAGTTGAGTGTAACTCCTCCTTTCTTCATCCTGTTTCTTACAGTCTCCTTTACCTATTATCTAGTCTTCACCCAACATTAAAGCAGAGTTTGGTGATGCACTCAGTAAATACTGGGTATATCATATACGTGACCCCTATATGTGCGCTCGTCTAACTCGCATGCTGGCTGAAGACTGCATTATTACTAATTATTATGTTTGTCTCGGCGATACATGTGAGTATATATCATACACTGGGCTGCTGGCAAATCCTTCCTCCTCCAGCTTTCTACACACTTGTTAGTCTGCTACTTGCTCTTTCTCACTTTTTGTGGCTCTCACCAGACTCTGTCTGCTGAGCCTCCTGCCAAGTCCGGGGAGGGAAGGAAAGTTAGGAAGGTGCAACTTTAAATAGGGACTTTGTGAGAGACAAGATAGAGCGGATCAGTGTTGGAAATTCATTTATTCCAGTCGTATAAGTAAGAGAAATTCACTGTATTCAGTTTATTTACTAAATCATGTAGTCAGTAAGCTAGGAGAGACCATGTAGAGGAATGACCGTTTAAATGCTGTATTTTATCCTAATGTTGTACATATATAGACATGTAGAATCTCCTTTTTCCATGGTTCTGTTTTTTATAATGAAATTTTCATTTTCAAGGCATTGTGAATATTACTTTAGGAAACTGCACTATGCTCAGGGTCGCATTATAGGGAAGGCACAATGGGTACTTACCCAGAGGCCTCCACCATCCAAACCCTTTGTTCAACCACACTGCTAACTGCGAGTCATTCGGATGTCAGTGGATCATGTTGATTTCGTTTGGACCTGCCCACAAGTATCTAATGCTTATGTGCAGCGTACGTTAGCTGCACATTATGAGATGCTGGGCCCAGGGCCAAGATAAAGGAGTTTTCTTAGAGGGAAAAAATGATAGAAGCAGGAAAAAGTTTAAAAAAAAATAGACAAACAAGGCATACTCCCCTGTCTTATGGTGATCCGGTTTAGTGCAGAAGCCCTGGTTCCCCCCGGCTTCGTTCCTAGGAAAAACTAAGGGGTGCCATTCATCGTGCTTGTATCCGCTCAGCCAGTCATGTACCATTCATGACAGGATCACCACTGAAGCCAGTGATTGGCTGAGCATTCACATATCCCACAAAGTGACCATTCCAGGATCAGAATGATGGGGACCGGAGCTTCTACACTGAACCTGGACGCCACAGGAGAGAGCAACATGGCTTATCTTTCTATTTTTAACCTTTCCCTGAAACTCCTCAAAAAATAATAATTTTTTAGCATAGTGATGCATTTCTTCAATGTTAATGATCCAAAGCACAGTAGAAAACCAAATAAAAATTATTGAAAAGAAAAACAAAATGGTGCTTTCGAATGGCCATGTCTGAGTCCTGACCTGAACCCCTATGAGATGCCGTGGCATGGCCTGAACAGGGTTGTCACTACAAGGCACCCCAGAAATATTGATGAAATGAAACATGTTTGCAAGGAGTAATGGTGCAAAATTACTCCTCAACTCCTCAGCTATAGGAAACAGTTATCTACAGGTTATTAAATTCAAGGGTTCACGTACATTTTCTTTGTGTACTTTGGATGTTAACTCAGTGTGTTTAATAAAGACCTGAACAGTGCAACTGTGTGTAATCAGTTTACTTAGATTGTTCTGGTCTATAATTGTCACTTAGATTACAATCGGACCACATTTTATTAGTAATCAATATAGAAATTCAGGTAATTTCAAAGGGTTCACTTTCTTGTTCTTGCAACTGTATGCAGACCTTCTTTTATGAACAGCTGGTAGAGCTTACACAGATATTATATTGTCGATAAACCCTACTAAAAATGAAGAGATCTGCCAACACTTAAACTTATGCCTATTAGGATAGCTCTGAAATATTAACTTTTCCATTTTTGCTATTTCCATGCTGGAATGTTGGCATGAAGGTTGTGTCTCTATTTCTGTCTTCATCATTGGGAATAAGAGTTAAGATTTGCTCACTTTAATCTATGGAGTTCAGTGTGGTGAACTTACCTCCACATAGACAGAACTTATGTAATGATGACTTACGATAACTTATTTAGGATCTTTATAAGCAGGAAATATGGCTAGCTTTCAGTTCATTGCTCAAGGCTTCCCCATAAGACATCCGTGACTCAAGTAGTTCCTGCAGTTAGGCAAATAACATGTTTGCCAAAGATATAGTAAGAAAGGTTATGAGAGCAACAGACCAGCAGCGTTCTGTGCAAAGACAACATGATCGGTTTATTTCGGTGTATCCCGCCAGTACACAAACTGTACCGTCCTGTCTCATTCCAAGCAGGTTGGCAGTACCCATGCTGGTCTGCTTAGACAGACACGGCTCACACTGTTGACTTTACACAGCTCACTTTTAATATGTATATAGATCTGCTGATAAGTCCTCTTTTTTCATATATGTGTCAACAGAGCCTCCAGTAGCTGTATCTAGTGCTTTTGGCACTGTCATCTCACTTAGATAGCACTGGCAATATTTATATATTGACATTAAAAGGGCATTATTATGCTCCTGTAAAAACACAGTTATTGCACTTCATGTTGACATTGTGTCTAGTATTGTGCATTCTTTTCCTTCATCTCAATAATTTATCTTACACACGTGCCAGTCAAATGTGTAATTATTTCAGCCACCCACTCTTTGTTTTATTCATTATGCAACCACTTTTTTTTGCAATTTAATGACTTCATGCATTCATTCATATATACATTGTTTTCTTCCACTTAAAGAAGTTCCCCCACAACTTTAAAATGCTTCACAACCACTTTGTACTTACTGATTTCTACTGAACAGGACATGTGACTGCTGCAGCCAATCACTGGCTATAGAAGGTCACTGCTGTGGCTAATGATTGTCTGCAGCAGTCACATGTCCTTGTCAGCAGCAATCAAACTACTAATGACCACTTGTCAGTTAGTATGTGAGTGCTTCTGATGCTCCGCCCGTGGTAACGTCATCGCTCCACCCCCTGGTGACGTCATTGAAGGTCCTACAACATATATAAAACACAGCCTGACCGACAGAAGAACAACACAGTTAGGGCTTTGGAAAAGAGAAGGACAAAAATAACAAAATGAGAATACAACTAAGCCGTTATTATCTCAGACACAACTCAGCGGTCCTGACAGAAGATACCAACTTACCTGCACCACAGAGAACCAGCAGACTGACATCTCTGTTGTAAGAGGAGCCATTGTGCAGTTTGGTAAAAAAGATCCAGCACATGCGTTTGCAATAATTAATTTCATGCAGAATTTGGAGCATATTTCTTTTCATAGGAATTTAGGAACGTCTTGAGATGTTCTATAAATATATTTTTAGTCATCTAAGCCCCTATTGATCAAAAACATTGATAACTAGGATGTGGGAACAGCAATGGAAAATCAGTTATTGCCTTTCCCCTCCATTAGATTTAGTATTCTTATGCTGCTTCTTCAAGGCTTTTAGTTGAGATGAATCTGTGCTGCACCATCTGCACATGCTCAGTCGTGAAGCTCCTCCTCTACAGACAGAGGAAGAAGACGCTGGGCAGCAGGCATGTCTACACTCATCTCATAACTGCTAAAGAGAACAAGAAGACAGTATTAAGGCAAGTAAGCCTGATGTTACCATTTTAATACAGTAAATTTATCACTTGAAAAACATGAGTCACATATAAAAGAGTCAGAGTGGGAGTCTGGGAAAATTGAGGAGTCGGGGTTTGGCTTACCGACTCCACGGCCCAGTTTACAAATGAACAACCCCTTTAAAATATCAATAATTGTTCAATATTTTCATAAGATATCCATTAAAAATAGCAGTAGTAGTAGCAGCAGTTAAAGTTGAGCGAACATACTTTGCCGAGCTTGATGCTCGTTCGAGTATTAGCGTACTCGATGGTGCTCATTACTCGAACGAGCATCAAGCCGTGTTCGACCCCGCCCCAGTTTTTGGCTCCTCCCTGCTGTCACGTGCCTGTTTTGAAAAAAAAAAAGCTTGGCACCCGGCGTCCCACATACAAAAATGCTCGAGTCTACCATTGTAGTCAACGGGGTTCGTTACTCGAGTAGAGCTCTCGAATTTTACAAAAAGCTCGACTCGAATGACGCGGACACGAGCATGTGGGTGCTCGCTCATCTCTAGCAGCAGTATATTCTGTGGTGTAGATTTATGTGCAATGTATATAACATAATAAACTAAGAACATCACATATAGCATAATAAACTAAGAACATCACATATAGCATAATAAATGATACTTTCCAAATTCCTTGTGCACTGAAATGCTATAATGTAATCAGGCTGATGTCACTTATTCCCGGTGCTGAAAGCAGCCATGTCTCACTCCACACCAGAAGAAAACAGCTTCTATTTCATTCTGCTGAACACATTTACGTCAATTTCCAACGAGGAAGTCAAAGACATTTTACATTCCCAAACGTATCACAGTTATAGGACTCAGAGAAAAAGCAAAGCCATAGTTGTCACTGGGTGACTCATACCCAGGAGTTACTCACCGTCACAACACTGGCTTCTTGTTCAGGAGAACGAGGGGAAAATTCTGAGCTGCCGCACGATGGATCGTGATCCTCACACAAATAGGAACTTCATATAACATATTCCACGCTACATACGGTACATACCGCCCACATATATTGCAGACGGTTGGAGAATTAGCATTTTTTATTTTCTTATGAAAAATATTTTTTTAACTTGCAGTAAACTTTATCATAGAAATGAACACTTGTACATGAGATAGCAAACCTTGACAGGTCCAAAATAAAATTACACAACAGTGCGCAGATCATCAGTGTTACGTCCGAGCTGGACACAATATACCTTGTCTAGATTGGACATAATTTATTGTCTTAAAAGGATGGAAAACACTAAATATTTATAACCGAAACAAGAAATGGGAGAATGAGAAATCTGACCCTAACCTACTACTGCGATGAGACCCTACCTAAAAGCGAAACTTTCAGGCTGATGAGGGCGGCGCAACATCAGGAACCTGGAGTGACCTTGACTCCCCCTAGTTGGGCAACCGGGATACTGTTACTACAATAAATAACAATATATACTGCATAGATCTTAAACAAGAACCAGATGAAAACCAGTGCAGAAATAACAACTAGTCAGGAGATAGATGTTTCAATACCTCAAATATCCCTAACACAAAACATACTTATCTGACAGTGGAACAGGACAGGAACCACTGATGACCAGAAACAATTAAATACGAGAAGTGTAAATGGTGTCCTCGATGAGGAGGACCCACAATAAATGTGTACAGACAGGTACTGATTGAATGGCTGGAACACACCAGTAGAGAGGGTCTAGTTTCAAGGTCCAACGCATAAATGACCCTGAGTATTCGCCAACGTTTGGATCACATGTGTCAGGGCTGACGCTGTGCTGTCACCCCAGTCCTGATTTGACAGACCTGGCAAGCCAAGACTCCAAAGCACCTTCAGGTGGTTTTTCAAAAGGCCAGTTCAACATCTGAAGATGGCTATCTTATAAGAATACCTAAAGATGAAAATGGGGAACAGGAGCGAGCCTATACAAGCCCTAATTAACACTATGTACAAATGTCGTCAAGTAAGTATTAGGAAAAATTAGTCTGCAAGAAATGGCACACCAACAAAAAAGAAGCAACACTATAGTCCTGCAGATACATCGAAAGTTCTAAAGAGCTCACAAGTGTTGGACCTGACTGATCAGATAGCGGTATTTACCGTAGAACAAACCTACATTATCCATCTGCTATATTTGCATAATACGTAAGGAGTCATAAGACCTGGAACGGGGAGTACCCACAAAAGTGAATGTTTGAAGCAACTTATCCCAAATCTTGTAGGATTTTTTGGGATGGTTTCTAGTGTGATATGGGTTGGCATGGAGTTCACCAGCATCTTCCAGTCCAAGAGCATGGGGGCCTGGAAAACATGCCAGTACTTGCCAATGACTTTTCTGTAACACTCAAAGGCGTCCATGCCTTGAACTCTTTTATCCAGTTCATTATCTCCACGTTCTTGGACAGAGTTCCGTAGTCTCACTGCTCTTACAGTAAAGAACCCCCCTTCAATGTTGATGTAGAAACCTTCTTTCCTGTATAGTTACTTAACTCAATGAACAGATTAGTATGGTGTTTTTCAATAGCCCTCAAGAAGCCATAATAGGTTACCCTCAGCAATTGGCTGCTCTTCACAACCACTTTAAGGAAGTCCTCAAGAAATGACCTGTTTAAAAATTCATAATTTTTTTATTTTTCAGGTGACATGTTTACATGAAGTGCTTGTTCTTTGCTATACGAGTTGTATTTCTGAATGGCACCATTTAATGTACCATATAATGTATTGAAAGACTTTTAGTAATTTCTAAGTGCGGTGAAGTGCACCATTTGCGGGTTTACTTTGACGGTATTCATGGTGCAGTAAAAATGATAATTGTCTTTATTCTGTGTTTCAGTACGAGTACAGCGATATTAAATCAATGTATTGTGTTTTTTTTTTTAAATACCTTTAAAAAAAAAAAAAGAATTACCTTCTGTTGCCATCATTTAACCTCCATACCTTTCTGATTTTTCTATTGGTAGGGCTGTGTGAGGTCTCGTTTCTTATGGCGTAACTTGTAGTTTGTAATGGTACCACTGTGGGGAAAATAAGATTTTGTAAGATAGCTTTTGATTCTTTTTTTACCTTGGAGATGGAGCGACAGAAAAAGCACATTCTGTTATTGTGTTTTTTTTTCTGATGGAGTTAATCATGCTGGATTAATAATGTGATATTTTAATAAACTGAACCATTATGGATAGAAAAATACATTTTTAAAATTTTTTTTTCATGCAATGTTTTGGAAAAGGTTTTTTTTTTTTTTTTTTTAACCTTTTTAATATTTTTTATTTTCACAATAATTTAAAAATCTTTATTTTACGTATTTTAACTTTTTTATATATGTGATTGATCGCTTAGACAGTATAATGCAATGCTATGGTATTGCATTATACTGTATTTTAACAGCCTGCTTAAGTCTTAAATAAGCAAATCGTGATGGCACTTGTGTAAGGGGAAGACTGCAATTATAATTGAATATGGTGGCAATGGGTGTTCTGTAGGACATTTCCTGGTGCCAGCATTGCCGCTGGTAAATACTATGATATCCTAGGATGTCATAACTTGGAGACATTGCTAGGCAATAACTCAAATCTGAGAGCTATATATATGTCATAGACTTTGTCTCTCTTAGTATTGAATGTGGTTCAACAGCATTTGTCACATTTAAAAGTGCTGTCACTTATGAGCTAGATGAAGTTGTGGACCTTTACTCTATACTAATAAAATATGAGTATACAGCGGTCCCTCAAGCACAGTGGCCTCAGGATACAATATTTTAAGCATATAATGGTCTTTCTGGGGCCATTATAACTTGAAACCAGTCCCAATATAGAATGTCTGAGACAATCCAGAACTGCAACATGTGCTGAAACTTCCAGCCCATCAGCATAGGCGTTTACTGGTGAAACCTCTGTATTAAGGAGGTGCTTTTAGACTGAATGATTACCTTCAAAAAATCGTTTCAACTAGAAAAGTGGACTATAATCGTTCAGTCTAAATGAACGCCAACGACTGAATTGTTTACCTTTGTGCTCTTCATTCATTTTCTGCAGGCATAAAAATCATCGTCTCATTCGCTTATCGTTCAATTTAAACTGCAATCGTTCAGTCCCCCTCATTCACTTATACAGCGAATGTGAAAGGCTTTAGGCCTCATGTCCACTGGGAAATTCGGGCCCGCGCGGATTCTCCATGCAGAATCCCACAGCGTGTCTCTCCTTTCCCGCAGACATGAGGCCTGAAAATAGATTTTACTCACCTCTCTGGGCGCTGTGGGTTCCCGTCCGTAGCAGCCGGATCTTCTTTTTTTCTGCCCGGTGGATATGCTTGTCACGCCGGCAGCGTGCCGCGCGCATGTGCCGTGCACTCTTTTCTTTCTTTTTTTTTAACTCCCGAGGCAGAGCAGAAATTCAGCTGCCAGTGTGCCGCGGATCGGGGCTGCTTCCATAGGCCTCAATAGAAGCCTACGGGAGCCGTCCGTGCGAGAAACCCCCAGAAAATGGAGTATGCTGTGGGTGATTTCTCGCACGTGCGATCCACGCGGCAGGGAAAAATTACATCCGCAGATATTTACTTACCAGCGGGTGTCTAATGCATCTCTATGGGCACAGATCACGTATGCGGGACACCCGTGCGGATTTTGCAAATACAATTATCCAGTGGACATGAGGCCTAACAGTTTCTCGTTTGAATAAGCTAACAATGTATCTGCCTCTGTAAACAGACTGCCGGAGCGAGTAAGCTAGCGGTGACGTCATTTGCTCGTCTAAAAGGACCCTTACTGAAGTGCATGCACAGACTGGCGGTCTAGTAGCGCCTCTGTACAGTATAATTAGGTACTACATGTTCCGTTCTGCTCTTCACAGAGGTATAACCAGTCTTTCTTTCACCTGCGACAAATAGTCAACTTGTTATCCTAGCCCTTTTTCTAAACACTCTAGTAAAAGTTAGGGTGATCTAGACCCCTCACTATATACCTATGCCATGGTAAGTTGCCCTTTTGGACACCTGGTGAGGGCAGCTTTTGGGTGGTCTGAAGAGGCTCCGCTCCTCGACATAGAAAGTGATTTACAGCTTGCAGCAGCTCTTTCTGACTTTTAGATGTAAGGACTTGCTTTATTATCCATATATCTATACATATATACACTGTATGCAATAATGACCACATTATAATGACCACAGATCGAATTTGAAATGTTGATTTAATCAAATGATGCCATTTGCATTGCGGAACTGCAGTGATTGTTTTCTCTGTGGGGTTTTTCTAAAACAATGGCAGCTACAAAAAACTGAATTCAAGCTGGACTCAACTTCTCCACATGTGAAGCCCCCCATATCCCCTATTTTATTACTATTTAGTCAGCAAATGTGAAATATAACTTTTTTTAAACTTGTGTTTGTTTGCTTTTAGTGTTTATAGTGCAGAAAAAAATATTACTTTTACTTATTCCTGGTGGACATATCTATACAGTTCAATTCATAGATGGATAGTCGAGCTTCCCATTAGTGAGCAGATCTACAGACGTCATTGATCTGCTAAGAAGCCGATCCACTCATGACGGGAGGATATCGTTGCGCACATAAAGTAGCACACTTCAGAGACATGTATGGGAAATATCAGTCGGCAGGTGGATGTTGATTTCCAGGTAGCAAATATTTATCTACATTGAAAAAATAAACTGAAGGAAGGTGTACGAGGAGCTTTTAAAGAAGCGTACAAAGCATCTGCATGGGAAAACATATCCCTAACTCCTTATTACCATAAGACAAGCATAAAGAAATATTACTACAGATAATAAGTAAATATATAAGAATTGATGCTCCCGCTCATGTTTGCATGTGTACAAAGTCTGGGTAAAAGCTAACAGAGTAAAAAGGAAAATTAAGGGTAACATGACATTAATTAAAAAAAAAAAAACACAGGTGTCTTAGAAGCACTTATGATGAAAAGTATGTGAACCCTTTACAGTGATCTGGATTACTGTATCATTTTAGCCTAAAATCTTTATACAACTCGAAGCATACAAGTTACACATATCACATTGCTATATGTCTAGTCAGTAAGTAATGGAGTTTCCCATTATATAGACTTTCCCTCCAACACCAGGGAGAGAAAAATATAGCCACTGCTCTATAGAAACATTTCATGGCTATTAAAGGGCCTCTGACATAACCTTTGAGCCCCATAAACTACATTATGAGGTTCAAAAGTGAGGAAACAGGAAGTTGGTTTTCATACTCACTGGGTGCTCTCCATATGAATGGGAGAGCGCATGCACAGAGCCATCTGAAAAGAGTCAAGCTGTGTGCATGCACCAAGTTTGCAGGGACACAGTATAGGAATAGGGCACCAGTTGAATATGAAACACTGCTCGCTGTCTCCCTGTTCCCTCTCCTATAATTCAGTTTATAGGGCTCAAAGGTGATGACAGGTTCCCTTTTAGCTCTGTTCAAACCGTGTTTCACTCTACGTCAAGGGGATCTATCTGGGTACAGACAAAACCCTAGCATGGAACCTTGGGCTTTTATTAATCAAACAAAGAACAATAAGGTCTCCATTTGAGCAGGTTTCTGTTCCTTTCCAGCATTTGTGCTAAACATAATAGAGAACGTCTTGGTGCGTACTGTAGATGCCGTCTTCTACATCGGCAAGCTGTTTATCTCATCTAAGCCATGGATCATAGAATGGTAGAGTTGGAAGGGACCTCCAGGGTCATCGGGTCCAACCCCCCTGCCCAGTGCAGGATCACTAAATATCTATAAGTAATCCCTGGGACACGTGAATATTTTCCTGTGTAGCAAAATCTATTCATTGCACTTTTGTATACTACTGTATATTGTTTCGATGTTGTAGCATGTTCTTTAATGCTGATATTCTATTTATTGGATGCTATTGTTCTACCTCCCTGATAAATCAAGTTATCCTACCTTAGTGTAACGCTCCACAGGCTTGTCAGCCCTTTCATAATCTATTCTTGCACTTACATTAGTGAGGAAATAAATATCTTATGTGCGTTTTTTATGCAAATGTTTTTGTGAATGTTGTAAATCCTCAGTCTATCCCGATTATAAGTACAGTTTTTGGTTTTGATTTATGCTATATGTGCTATCTTGTAGGGCACAGTTAGGGTTTATATATATAACTAGGTGATAGACCAGTGTGTTGCACAGCGATTTTATGAATAGCAGTCTTGGAATATACAAAGTGGGCCACAAAAATGTGCCAAGAACCGCAATCTTATGAAAGCCGTCCAAAAAAAATTCTGTGTTGTCCATAGCAACCAATGACAGCGCAGCTTTCATTTTACGTCAGCAGTATAAGAAATAGCAACCAATCACAGCACAGCTTTCATTTTACCTCAGCTGTATAAGAAATTAAAGCTGAGCTGTGATTGGTTGCTATTAGAAACAAAAATTACTGGGGAAATCAATGAGTTTTCGATTTTTAATTACTCCAGTATTCGTCGCCTGGTGCTGAAGACCGCTCATGCAAAATTTCGCTCAAATCAGACCAGAACTGTGGATTTGTATGCAACACAAACAAACAGATTTTGCCTTTTATATATAACATTTCCAGCCCAGGATCACTCTTATCAGGGTGAGGGTTCTGTTTTAGGTAGGGATTAGATACTAATTTTTTAATATATTTTTTAAAGTTTATGTTTTAATATACAACGTCCAGAAATATTCTGGTTATCCAAAAGTAATCTTGTGTAGCTTTTACTTGGTGAAAACATCTTTTTAGGAGTTTTCTCTAGTTCTTCACTTATCTTTAGTTACCAGTCAGGCCCTAAAAATTAGAGCACCTATATACAGTAACGGTTACGATTGTACCGGGATGGCTCTGGTAATTCCCTGTCTTTTCTGGAACAATTTCTGCATCAGTTTAGAAACAGCATTATGTGAGCCCTTGTGGTTTTTGACTAGCAGAAAGCTCCTTAGTAGAAGCATATTGTGTACAACTAGCTTGCTAAATTGGAATTGACTAATCACACTGTTGGAGTGAGACATTAACTGGTTGCAACTGCCTACTTTAATCTGGTGGAGCATCTTATAGGTGCCCTAATTGAAAAGCGGTATTTTGGTCTTAGATTCTCTTGAAGACTATTCTGGAACTAGGAAATTGTAAGAATATTTCCAAGACCTTTAGGGCACAGAGCTGCACACTAAGCCAAATGCTGATAATTACCCTTTGCTTCAGTACCGTTTCAGTTGGCAGAGACTCATGAACACTCAGTACCTTCCCCACTTTGTAAGTTTCGCAGGTAACCCAACCCTTCCTTCTTAACAGCAGTTGCATCATTCCAGAGTTCTGTTAGGTGTATGCATTTTATTATTTTATTGGCAGGGAGCTGTGAGCCAGCAGGTGTCTGGGACTGAGGCATGGAGGACGTAAGGCATCCTACTAGTAGACTGTACTATAACCATAAAGGTTGAGAAGGAGGGGGGGGGGGGGGGGGGGACGGACTCTCTTGGCTTTTGTCCCAGTTGGAGATCTTCATTTTGACATATGGAGAATGTTTGCTGTTTGGGCTTAACAGGATGTGATTTTCTTTCTTTCAAACAGTCTGCTAACTTGGCAAAGAAATGCGATGCAAGCAGCAAGTGCGTGAGTCCTATACAGAATGTTGGGGCTTAATTGTCAGAGTATGAAAATATCAAAAGACACATTTTCTTGTAGCTTTCTGCTCATTTTATACATGCAGCAGGTTACAGAATATGTTCAGACTCTAAAACTCCTACAACTTACAGAACCCCAGATGTTTCTCAGACTCCTCTTGATAGCCATGATTTATGTACGACTGAAGTAAAAA
Source organism: Eleutherodactylus coqui (assembly GCF_035609145.1). NCBI lineage: Eukaryota > Metazoa > Chordata > Amphibia > Anura > Eleutherodactylidae > Eleutherodactylus > Eleutherodactylus coqui. Next base: position 186,039,582 of record NC_089842.1, read on the forward strand.
AGAAGATGGAGCAACCCTGTGGCGGGGTATGTAGACTAGATATTATCAATGGAGTCCCATGCAGGTTCTTAAGGGCCATTCAGACCCAACGATTCTTGCTCAAAAGCCATCTTTTAAACGATAATCATTGTGTGCATTTACACTGCAAGATGATCGCTCAAAATTCGCTCCAACTGCAGTTTCAGTGACCGTTTTGAGCGTTCACTTTGCATAAGTGTGTAAATAATGGCTCACGCTGTATGCAGAAGACAAGCGGGCCAGTTGTCTTCTGTATACAGCTGTTTGCTTCTCGGAGCGCTCAGTTGGTATACAGCTAAGCACTCTGAGCGGAGTATACAGAACACAGCTGGACCGCTGCCTTCTGCACACTCCTACTGTGTTCATGGAGCACACAGCTAGTATACAGCTGAGCGCTCCAAGCGGGATATACAGAAGACAGCTGGGGTGCTGTCTTCTTCATACTCCGGCTGTGTTCTCCGAGCGGGATACCAGCTGAAACAGTAGTATCAGCGGTATCCCGCTGAGAACTCTGCGTGCAGCACTCATAAGGCTCATCGTCCTCTTTCAGCTAGCTGAAAGAGAACAATGAACGACTCGTTAACGAAAACTGCACGATTTCAGTGCAGTTAGACCCAACAATTCTCGCTCAAAAGATGGCTTTTAGCGATTTTCGAGCGAGAATCGTTAAGTTTAAATGGGCCTTTAATGAGTGCCTATATCCAGAAATTCGAGTGGAGGTGCTGCCAACCACAGTTGTGCCTGTATGGCTAGGGCATGAAACAGGTAGAGAGACATAGAAGAAACTGCTGGATTGGGGCGCAACCCTCCAAAAACTTATTGAAGAATGGGTTAAGTAAGAAGAGTTTTTTATTGGATGAAATTAAAAGGCAGCAAAAAACTGAAACATTCTTATTTCTCCGTTATTCCCCATGGGAATGTATGAATGAATGGACAGCGAGGCATAAGCAGTCCCTTTCTCAGTAGAGAATGTCCCTACACACTATGACACAGTCCAACCAGTGATGACAATGTTAAACTGAGAAGTGACACACTCTGTTGAGGAGGGAAATGGTAACACCCAGTTGGCAAAATATATACATTCGTTTTCAGGATCACTAACAGAGAAATGTCACAAAGAAGAGTTCTAAGAAAAGATGCTCTAAAATTGATATTTCATAGGAATTATGAACAAGAATAAACTAAAATAGATGTCAGCAGAGTTGACAGGTACTCTGTAGAGTTTGTGGCTTTAACAGCGCTTTCAGGGACTACGGTTGGTTTCACACGGGCAAGAAAATCGAGCAAGATTTGTGTGTTGCCAGATGCACAACTAAAAAGCCCATTCTTTTGAATGGGGTCATACACATGAGCGATTTTTGTTCCCTGCATCACTTCACACCCCAAAGCAGGAAACAAGTAACAGCACGTCCTATCTTTTGGCGTGCCCTCGCATCAACCATTATTTACAATGGGGCTGGCTGCAGCATTGCACCACGTGCTTAAAACGCCTCACATTCCCAGAGAAATCGTATATTATCAAACGCGATATAGGCCCAGTACAGCGCAGCCGTGTGAAGTTAGCATAAGATATTCAGGATACTTTGGGTCATCAATATCAAATTGGTGATGGGATCCATCGCTCGGGATCCACAACGATCATTTGCCTGCAGTAGCCACTACACTGCATTTCAGGTACTGCGCTGTATATTTCGTAGCAACTGTGCCTGAGAAGAGGCTACGGCACTCGCCTCTTTAACCAGCTGATCAGCAGGGCGTCAGAGTGGTGGACTCCCACCTATCAACATTTTAGTCCCCGAAAACCCTTTTAAAGTGAAGCTTCAGCTTGGAGTCATTGGCCTTTATATGATTTACAAGGGGATTTTATGAATGGTAAATTCCTAATACAAACTTATTAAAAGGATCTCCTCCCTGTGTAATCAGGAGTAATAAAAAACATTTAACCTTTTGACGTAGTGTGCACAATATACAGTTTAATGTAATTGGCTCCTGCATGTTGCTAATAGGTCTGCAAGACAGTGCAGAGAAAGTGATACTTCCTTTGAGTTACTATTAGAATCTTCATTCTTATTGTAAAGGGGTGTAGACCGGTTCCTACACCCCACTGACAGTGGTTCCAGGTGCCTAAATCCCGTCCCCTCCCGGTCTGAGATGCAGCAGAGAGTTTAGAGCAGATAGGTTCTGCAGACATCTGAAGGAAAGCGCCTAATGTGCTGTGTGGAAGGGCCCTCTGCCAGTGCCAAAGCTGGGGAGGAGACAAACTTGAGAGGCTTAGGAAGTGCTTTAAAGGAGGTTCCGCCCCCTATGATGTAAGGGGTGACATCACTGCTCTGAACACCTCCCCACACAACAAGGAATACTGGAACGCTAGGTTTCAACAACCTTCTAGAATCTTGAAAAAGACCCGGTCAGGGTTGAAACGTTGCTGACACTTAGGACCATGGACTTAATAAAGGTCAGATATTGATTATTTATCGCTGTGCGGAGTGCTGCCTTCACCGTCTATCCAACCTTCTAGAATCATCAGGAAGATTTTCAGGCACCCGCTGTATAAGGGAAGGGGCTGCATCACAGCTCCTGAGCAGAGCAGCAGCCCAGACAGGAGAGAGCAGCAGCACACAAAGCGAGTCAGCACCAACCTCATTGGTTGTTTGGCTTGTCTGACTCAACCTCATTGGTTGTTTGGGTTCCCTGATTCAACCTGATTGTTTGTTAGTGCTGAACTTGAGTGTAATATAGATATATGCGCACTGGTAGGCCTTGGAGTGGCAGAGGCCTACTCCAGGACAGTGCAGCAGGCAGCTTCCCCATGCTCGGGAGCTGCCAGGAGAGACCAGATCTGTGAGCCCTGATGATGGGGAACTGAAGGAGATGATTGCACCAGACCATAGGGTCTTGATCCCCGATGACCTGAGGGCCGAAGAAGATGACTGTGCCACACATCCGGGGTAAGACTTGTTTGAGTACACTAACTTCCCTGGGACTGTGTTTTGTTAAATCCCTGACCAGGGGGTAGCTGACTTGCTTGCAGGATGCAAGTGTGCATAATTAAAGTTTTGTCACCAAAGGTTTAGAGTAGTGCAAGGTCTGGTAGTTTAGTCGTTATGTTTTGTGTTTAGGATGTAGTGTGTTTGACGCTATCAAATGTTTATGTAATGGCATAGCAGAGCACCTGTTAAGGTAAATCAACAGGGTATTATTGTATCTTGTCACCACCAGGAAGTAGTGCTGGAAACAAGAGTGACGGGCCGGTAACGCCCCCTGTACCTCATTGGCTGCAGAGATGCCTCCCCTGCAGGTCCTGGCAGGCCAGTTCTATTCTCCTGTTCCAGCTCTGATTTAACCTCACCACTGCTAGTGTCATTGTCTCTGGCTCTCCGCTGTGTGTTCCCCGACTCTTCCCCGGCCGTTATGTTAGCTCCCCGCTGCTGGTGTCTCTTCCCCAGGGCTGATGTTACCTCCCGCTGTTGCTGCTCCCTGCTGTCTGTTTCCCTTCTCTCTGGGGCGGCAGCAGCGGGAGATCCGCACTATAGTGAGGCAGCAGCGGCAGGAGACTGCAGTCCCTTAAGGACCACAGCGGCAAGGCTAGGAGCGCTGCCACCTGCAGTGGCGGCGGCAGCAGATACACAACCAGAGCAGTGAGGGAGCGGAGGGACTGCCTCACTGCAGGGGGATTCCTGCAGCGCTGCCAGCATCACACAGTCAGCTGAGATGATGGCTACCGGTTGGGCAGGGAAGATGGAAGGGGGACGGCTGCTTCGGGGAAACTGATTGCTGCATCATGTGTATTGGTTTTCGGCTGCCCTAAAGGGTTAGGGATTGTTTTGCTGTTAGCCTTAGATTATTAACTGTAAATGCTTCCATGTTACAGCTGTAACATGCAAGTAATTACAACTTATAATGTAAACCTAACCAGAAAATAATCCCTAACCCTATAGCACGGGAACAAAATCAATACTGATGCTGCTGCCTTACAAAAGTCAGCCTATCGGGAGCTAGGGGTGTGACAGGGGCGTTCCTCCATGCAAGCCGTATCAAACTCCTAGCTTCCGGTGGTGACCAGATATAATAATACCAATCAACAGACTGTAATTATAGATGGATATGACATTGGAAAAAGGTTGCAGTTAGAGATGAGTGAGCATACTCACTAAGGACAATTACTCGATTAAGCATTGTCCTTAGCGAGTATCTTCCTGCTCAGAAGAAAAGGTTCGGCTGCCGGCGCGCGTGAGAGGTGAGTTGCGGCAGTGAGCAGGGGGGAGCTGAGGGGAGAGAGGGAGAGAGAGATCTCCCCTCTGTTCCTACCCACTCTCCCCAGCTGCTCCCCGCCCGCCGCCGGCAGACGAATCTTTGCTCCCGAGCACACAGGTACTTGCTTAGGGCAATGCTCGATCGAGTAATTGCCCTTAGCGATTATGCTCGCTCATCTCTAGTTGCAGTTATTATATGAGAAACTTCAGAAAAATTACATCTACGACGTAGGGCATCCTCTATGGAAAGGATGCAGTTGCTATGGGGCTGCAGTTGTTGAGAAAGGGATCGAGCATGATTAAGGAAACTACAAGACATGCGCCATGCTGCTGCAAGAAAAAAGTAAGATACAGCAGAAAAGATGAACGCATCGGCAGGTTTACACCAGATCATTGAGTTACTATCACTTTAAGAAAATACGTAGACATGTTGTTATGATAAGTTATGTCGTAACTTTTAAGTATCTGAATCCTTCTATGGAGCGACACTGTAAATAATGCTATCATTCAGTAACCTTATTTTTAATAAAAATGTGCCACCTCTGATTCCGTTTGTCATCGCTGCACCATCCATAATCTGCCACCGTGCAGGTTCTATGCGCCTATTACATTGTAAAGGAAATCATTCTTACTGTATATACAATTATATTAAGAAACTGTTAGATGTGCAATTCCCCAATAGATTTATTAATAGAGGTCTCAAACACACGGGGAAATCTTGATACTGTGTTATGTCTAGTGCTGGGTCTGAGCAGGCAGTGCGAGGCACAGGAGTACTTACTGATCTGTTCTTTGTATCCCCATGTCATGCACCACTGCCTCAGGCCCAGCGCTTGGGATAATACAATATGTCAGTTTTGCCCAGAGTGTTCCTTTAAGTCTTCAGTTTTCCTATGTTTACAGTTCATTCATTAACATTTTTTTCAGCTCTTTCTTCTTTTCTCCTTACTAGTTTTTGAACAATTAGTTATATGAACAATAAAATTGGTTTTGGACACCCATATAAACATTAACAAATATACTTTAACAATGCAAAAATTGCCTATCCCCTTCAGGCAGTCTGTAGTCACCTGTTGTCACTCCTGACATGTCTGTTTTTGTAAAATGAAAAAAAATTGGTACCATGTAAGCCAGTAGAGCAAAATGTGATTGTTCTCCATAAGAGAAACCAAGTAATCTTGTAGATATGATACCTGTTAATGGCTAACAAAAATACATGATGTTATAATGAGCTTTCAAACCTTCTTCAGGCCTATGGAATAGACATGAAGAAACAAGCATTTATATATACATATGAAAAGACACAGACATGGTGTGATTAATTTGCACTTAAAAAATACCAGAACAGGATGAGTAGAGAAGTAAAGACTTAATTAGTCCACTGATAGGGTATGTGAAAGTTTTATGGTCTCTGAATTGGTGTTAGGGTGTCACCAGGCCAGCGTGTTATCTGTGTCACTCACTAGGTTTGAAAGCATGCTCTAACCTCATGTATTTTTGTTAGCCATTAAAAGGTAACATAGATACAAGATTACTTAGTTCCTCTTGCTGAGAAAAATCACATTTTCTTTTAGTATATTCTTGCATTCCCATGAAATAGTGCAATTCCTCAATTACAACTTTAGAACATTTATAAATAAATTAACAGCTGGGCATTACCATTCCCTCTTGTCAAAGGGGTGTGTCCTTACACAATCAGCACTGATTGGACAGTGGAGATTGCGCAGTGACATACCCCCAACTGGAATCACACAGTTCTCTACTTATTCCTAATTTTCCAGGAGTTGTTAGAAAAGATTCTCTCAAATAGTTTTTTTCATAGGGAATACTAATATTAACTACAATAGGCATGTTAGGAGAGGTGACTGGTGCTCTTTAAAGGGTTATGACTGCTGACTGCCAGAGTCCAAGCACAAAACTTTGTCTTTAGCTACCTAATGTATGTTAATGAAAAGTAGTGACACATGGAAGGTGTGGCTGCAGGATCAGACTACCCAGGATTTGTTTGTAGGCTGTAACCATGGAGACACATGTGCTTGCATAGGAGCTGTAGACTTATTAAAGACTATTTGCTTTAGATGTATTGGAACAAATAAAAACTTTAAATATTGTAACAGTATAAAAGTGTAATATTCATTATTCAGATAAGAGTATAAAACCATAGAATCCGTTCCGCACATTAGACAGTACAATATTGATTATACATTTTAAAATTGGCCATACAAATCCAAAAACAAAAGCCTTTTTTTGGAGTGAAGGCATTTTGTCGTTAGTGCCTCGTAGTGTTTACTTAGGGAAAGAGTTATTAGGTACAAACTGTGAAGAGAAATAATTGCAGCCGGATGGAACATTGCTGTCTGTGGAAATGTCACCGGCACCAAACTAAAGCGGGTGATACTTTCAACCCTATTCCATACCTGCTCAACTAGTTCTGAAGTGCATTAGAAAATGAGGCGCTGCTATTATTAATCCTGCAAAAAAACATTTTAAATCCATATTTCCTTGTCTGTCGCTGAAGGACGCTCATCACGGATGGCGGTAGTATTTCATATAGGATTTCCATTGTAAGGTTTTGTTCTACTTTTGTTCCTAGAATTACTTTACCAGTAACCCTCCATATTGAAACATGGCTACTTTCTTCTGTCTTATATGTATGGTCAATAACTTATTAAAGGCACCATAGTGTAAGTTTAGAGGGGAACATGACTCAATCATTGAAAGTTCAGCAAAGTACTTTATGGCATATATGTACAAAGACACTAGACAGACAATGACAAAATATATGAAAAGTTATTACCCTAGGATGATGAGAATACTGCCCAGATTTCAGAAAGGGGATTCAAGGTGTCGTTTAAAAGAGTCGTCTGGTTAAAAAATGAATTTTTAAAATTTAATCCAAATCAGTTAAAACAATAAGAGCAACAGTACTTACACCAACTCTGCCACGGTCATCCAACGCTGCAGCCCAGCGGTCCTCCTGGTGCTGGTTGTGGAATGGACACCACGTGACTGCTATAGCCAATCGGCATCCACAGTGGTCAGGCGTCGTTTTCCTGAATTTCTGTTCACAGCATCTGAGCAATTATGCCAGGCGAATGCCATCTGACCACTGTGGCATCTGATTGGCTGCAGTGGTCTCATGGGGTTCGTTCCACAAAAAAGACTGGGAGGACTGCAGGGCTGCAGCGCTGGATCAACAGGGCTCAGGACGATTAAAGGGGATGTGCAAGATTAGAAAAACATAGCTGCTTTACTTCCAAACACAGCTCGGGAACTGAGCTGCAATACCATATATAACCCATGGACAAGGGTGGCACTGTGTTTGGAAGAAGGCAGACATTTTGTTTCTAACCATGGATAACAACGGTTTTGTTTTAGCTGATTTGGATCGAATTTTAAAAGCTCATTTTCCAACCAGAAAACCCCTTTAATCACTCTGACAATGCCTGGGGTTCTGTAGCTCTCTTGACATGTCCATTTTAGTAAATACCTGTAGTCCTCATCTAAATAATTCTGAAACATCTTTTTTGTTAGAATACTATATTGTGCTGTTCCTCTGTTATTCTTCTTGATAATTCTCCTTAAAGGGAATTGTTGCTACAGATTGTAACACACTTTACGGTAATTAGTTCTGAGAGTGTCAAACTTTGTAGGGATGCCATACTGACAAAGAAAATTGTAATGGTAATTTCCAAGAGGAATAACAGAGGGACAGCAAAATGCTTCAATTGTGAAGTTGCCTGTACAAATTAAAGGCGGTCATTGTTTGTATTGTCATGTGGCTTTTGATTGACGGACACTTTGATGTGAAAAACTCTACAAGCGCAGATGGTACATGCCCTCTAAATGATGCATCTTAGGCAGTTTCTGAAGTTGGGCCCTGCAGTCCTTGGGTAGTTTACTTATTACTATCTTTGTTGTTTCCAGGCTCCAGACAGTTTTCTTCAACATAATCAGGACACGTTAATCGAGGACTATAAAAAGCTCGAAGAAGAGATCCAGACCCTACATATATATTACAGGTATGCATCAACCAATGTAGAACTCCACTCAGTTATAGGCAAACATACAAGTCCTGACCTTCCCTTGAAATAAAATATACACTGTAATGAGATTATTTTGGCCATAACTTACAGCTTCCCATACACATTAGATGAAAGTCATGCAAAAATGTCAATTTTTTCATAGATTGATTGTTTATTAGAGATGAGCGAGCGTACTCAGAAAAGCACTACTCGCTCGAGTAATTTGCTTTATCCGAGTATCGCTGTGCTCGTCCCTAAAGATTCGGGTGCCGGCACGGAGCGGGGAGCTGCAGGGGAGAGCGGGGAGGAACGGAGGGGAGGTCTTTCTCTCCCTCTCTCCCGCCTGCTCTCCCCTGCTCCCCGCTGCGACTCACCTGTCAGCCGCAGCGGCACCCGAATCTTCAGGGACGAGCACAGCGATACTCGGATAAAGCAAATTACTCGAGCGAGTAGTGCTTTTCCGAGTACGCTCGCTCATCTCTATTGTTTATCCATTGTGTATGGGGGTCACTAGACTCTTCCCCGACCACAGATGTTGGGGGAAAGAAGGTTTGGCCATGGTAAATTAAAAAAAAACAGATCATTTGTTCCTGCAGGAGTAAAGCCACTGCCGGAGGCATCTGGTACCAACTAGAGATGAGCGAGTATACTCACTAAGGCACATTACTCGAGCGAGTAGTGCCTTAGCTGAGTATCTCTCCGCTCGTCTCTAAAGTTTCGGGGGCCGGCGGGGAGGAACAGAGGGGAGATCTCTCTCTCCCCCCTGCTCCCCTCCGCAACTCACCTGTCACTGGGGCCGTCCCCCGAATCTTTAGAAACTAGCGGGGAGACACTCGGCTAAGGCACTACTCGCTCGAGTAATGTGCCTTAGCGAGTATACTCGCTCATCTCTAGTAGCAACGTATTCCATTCTCCATCATGGAGTCAGGATGATTAGTTGTTGTCCAAATGATTGCATGCCCAGCTTAAGATGGATACAAAAATTTGTGCTCTTTGAGTCTCTAAAGTAATAAGAGTGTAATGCAGAGCTTGCGGTTACATGGGTTCTGGACGATAGAGTCACAGTAATTCATGGCCCCCCTTCGTGCCCCCTTGGTAATTAATAAGGCCCCCGCAATGCTCCCTGAGTCATTATTAAGGTCCCACTGTGCCCTGGCACTAAAATAAACTCACTCACCTACGTCACGTTCCCACGGTACCCTTCATCCACCCTTGGCGTTTTTGAGCTCAGATCATGCAGAATGGCACAGGCGGTATGATGACATCATCACATCGCCGGCATGACAGAGAAGGCAGCAGAGCAGAAAGTGCTTGGCTTCCTGCAATATCACTATCATAGTAAATTGTATCCACATCTTTAAGATGTGGATAGAATTAATTTCAAAGAACGAGGACTGGATTGATCCCTCCTGAGTGCCCTCCTCACCTGCCCTGGTTTGCTGGGTACTTGCGCCCCTCCAGGTGTAATGTATACAGGGGGATCCACTGATCTTCGGTCAGTTTCAAAACCAGCAGCAATAGCAAGAAGTGTTCCTGTCTTCCTCATGGTTGTGCCATGCTGTCATATTGTTACAAAGGGCAGGCTCATATTTGTGCACTCCTATGATAATACTAGATGGCTGCATTCTTGTCATTTATGCTGGAGTGTTCAGATGTGGACTTGTCACAGCTGTCCTATTCTTACCATTTGTACATCTCAGTTACTGCTGTTCCTGTGAATATAGTATTTGCATAATTTGATGGCTGAATATTTGGGATCACCGATGGCAAAAATGTATACCAGGTATTGTCACTATGAAATATACATGGCTGTGCCTGGCATGCTGTGAAGTAACAGCGGTGCTCTCTCGAGCTCCCTGACCAGTTCAGACAATTGATTGGCGTGGGCCTGAGCAGCAGATCCCCACTGATTAGATATTGATGGCCTATACTAAGAATAAGTCATCAATAGAGATGAGCGAGTATACTCGCTAAGGCTAACTACTTGAGCGAGTAGTGCCTTAGCCGAGTATCCTCCCGCTCGTCTCTAAAGATTCGGGGAGCGGCGGGGGAGAGCGGGGAGGAACGGAGGGGAGATCTCTCTCTCCTCCGCTCCCCCTGCTCACCGCCGCAACTCACCTGTCACCCGCGACGGCAGCCGAATCTTTATAGTCGAGCGGGAGGATACTCGGCTAAGGCACTACTCGCTTGAGTAGTTAGCTTGTTAGCTTTAGCGAGTATACTCGCTCATCTCTAGTCATCAATATTAAACCCCTTTAATCTAGTAGCATATACTACCGCCAGAGTGAGGTATTTGTTCATTCTCAACAGTCACACGTGACCGCGGTCCTGACAATTCAGTTTGTCAGTATAATCTTAGCCAAAAAAGAAAAACATGAAAAAGAAGAGAGGTCCCTGCCTGATACTTTTATAATGGGGAAATTAAAAAAAACATAAGTACATTCGACAAGATCCAAAATGGAAAATGCTATTCAGAATGGGGGTCACCAAAGTTTCTCATTGCTTATTTTGTGATCTGTGAACTGCTTTTCCATAACGAGAGAATACAAATAAAGATTATTAGGTAATTAGATGATGAGGACCTGAGTGTCTCCCTCCACAGTGATGAGCCTTTTTGCATTTAGGATCCTGTAAGTACACTTGTTGTATTCTGTTTCCCAATTGCAGTAGTACCCCTCTATCAGGGAAGGGTCTTACTGGACTCCAGCAATGTTACCTTGTATAAGTAATAGCCTCCAGTTTTGGAAAAACTTTTTAGAATGTGGAGGATGTTGTGCAAACACAAAACTTTGTATTTAATACGGGAATTTCAGTTTTAAAGGAAATTTTCAAAAATTACATACAGTATATGAAAGGTGTTTGCACCATATTTATGCACAGCTGGTTATGGGTATAAATCAAGCAGCCATTAGTTTCTTATTCTGTCCTCCAATTTAGACGATTCCCCAAATTGCTATTTTCCAAGATGGCCACCGCCTCCCTACGCATATGCAGTTTGAAAGTGCATTTTGCACAATTTCCCACTCTTTCCTTTCTTCCTGTGTACATCCCCATTAAGTGCTGCCCTGCTGTAGATCAACATTCCGGTCCCGAGAGCCGAAGAGAAAGAAAGCTGTCCCTGGTCTTTCCTATTGATCAAGCTGTAGCGCTGGAATGCCTACAGGATGATCCACGGCAGCCTGTGAACAAACACTACTGAAGTGCCAGGAGAAGGTGATATTTTATAGAGATGCAGACACAAAATCCAGAGCAGAACCACATTGCAAACATTTATCATTTTTGATCATCATTCATTTGATAGCAACTTTGTGTAACCATAAAACCCCTTTATGGCCATCTTTACACAGGCGTATTTGCGTGTGCAATAGACAGAGAATAGAACCCATCACATTTCTGTACTTTGCTTGCGCATTTCAGTAGCGCCAAAAAAAAAGAACATACTCTATTTTTCTACGTATTTGCGCAACAAAGCTCCCCATAGAAGTCAATAGGGAGGGGTGCACAAATGCGCACATTCAATACGTAAGGATATGCCTGAAACACTGCATAATTTTAATGAAAAAAAGAACACACTTGGAACTCATTTAGACTAATGCACAGGAAAAAGCAGTAAGTCCAGCGTAGGGTAAAAAATTCTTTCTTTTTATGGAAAAATCCAGACAGACATAGAGGAACAAGAAGCATGTGCCGTCCTACATGTTTTTGAAAAGCATGTCTATGATAAAGGGCAACATGCTCGCTCGAAACATGTAAGACAGCACATTCTTCTTGTTCCTCTATGTCAGCCTGGATTTTTCAATAAAGAGAGTCTTTACCCTACGCTGGACTTACTCCGTTTTCCTGTGCAGCTGTTGTGGTTTCCATCCATTCCTTGCGTGGGAGCGACTGCAGAGGAGCTGGTCTTTGGTTTGCATTTCATTAAGACTAATTAGCCATTTAAATTGATGAGTCTTTGTTTACCACATGCAAATGACCATGCCTTGCAGGTGCAAAAAGTATAGTAAAATACGCCAAAGTGCGCACAAAAAAACATAGCTCATTCCGCAAAAACGCAGTGCTCAGGCATGTGCAAATAGTGAAGCCGGCCTTAGCGTAAAAGTTGCACTGTATTATGTATTGGGGTTACCTGTTTCAGTGATTATGTTATAGGGGGTAAAGGAGCGTGACGTCTCTTCAATGCTGCCTGGGATGTCTGCCCACGCTAAATGAAAATTAAAAGAATGGTGTTCAAAAAATGAGGACGGGCGCACATCCAGATTGAGAAACCACTGCATGTGGCAGACAGGTCATATAGAGTTCAGCTCACTGCACCTATGGTAAGAACCAGGCAGGACTTCTCAATAGTCTTTTTTTATTACTCATAACCCTGTGAATGAATATATATCTCCTCTTCTGTATAACTACAACCTGACATTCTGGTTTATCCTGTTAGTGGATTTATATCTGTCACCAGGTGCAGTTCCTCTTCCTCCGCATACAGTTAGTGTTGCTGTGCCTTCTTTAGTTTAATATATAGCGTTAATACTACATTGTAATTATTCTGATACAAATGTTTTGTGCAGCTGTACAGACGCTTTTGTACATTCTTACAAAACACTAAGGTAGGACGGAGCTACGGGCAGGGGCAGCATCTTCTACGGGAGACAGGCCAAGTTGTGTCCATCTGCTTTCTATATGAGTGGTGGGAACCATAATTTTCCATTAACAATTAAAGGAATAAATTGGCTTGTGGGTCATCCTGCCCTTTCTTTTTACAAGAGATTGGAAGGGAAAATGAAATGAGCACTTGGGCCCTCTTGTCTGGTGGCAATAAAAGTAATTCAAGCTCATTGGCTCCATAGCTATATCAGGTCCATGTATACTTTGGGTGATCTCAGACATCAGGGTGCCATGGCCCTCTTAGCACCAGAACCCAGGTGCAACTGCTACCTCTGCACCTCTTAAAGCTAAACCCTTGACCTGGGAGAGGACTTTAGGCAATTTATTTTTTTTACTATTGGGTCTCTCTTTCCATGTACGGCTCTTATCTAAGGCAGGTCAAGAGCTTACAACCTCCCTCCCCTCCTGCAGCATAAACCACTGGGGATCTGGAGTCTTACCTCCGGTATTGGTGGGGATCTAGAGCGTCTTCAGGTCTTAAGTCCGGTGAATCACCAGCAGACTGTTCAAGAAACGTCTACTGTACCCTGTATGTCTAGCTCAGATGGATGTGGCAAAAAATGTCTATTTTACATGATTCACAAACTGGAATCATCTTTATTCAAAGTAGAACAATTATGGTTATATATCACTACATACGAGCGCCCAGCTTGATACATGATGCCTTTCCTGTGGAAGGTGAACAAGGCAGGCTAGTCTCAGGAGTGAGGAGTTGAGGTAGAGGAAGCTTCAGCAGCTCTAACTAAATCAGGATCAGCATCTCTGGTGCAGTGTAATCCGATTCTGCATGGCCATATGCAACCCACAAATCAATGGTCCTCAACCTCTTCTGCACAACCAGTCGGGAGAAACTTCCTCACACAACTGCTCTGCATCACTTCCTCACTCTAACTGCCCCGCACATTATGGCGCCGATGCCCTTCCGCTTTCGCTACCTCAGCGGCCACATCCCCGTTTAAATAAAAGGTACACAAATTTTACACACTAAACTGCTATACAACATTATATGTTATACACTTAAATGACGCATTGTTCCGTTTTCTGCATGTGGAAACTGAACGGCTGAACAATTCTCATTCAGTGGCTGCATGCATCTACACGGGAAGACTATTGTTCAAATTCCTGCTCTCCCGGCGGAATTTGGTCGATTATATGATATTTCTCCATGTAAAAGGACCTTTACTTCATATTTACACCTCATCCCATAAAACTACATTCCTTCAATTGTGCGATTTGCATAGATGGCAAATGAAGAGTTAATTGTGCTCACTTCCAGCCCTAGAGATTAGAGGAGGCTGTAATCAGTAGGTAAGATGAGCGGGTTTCAGCCAGACTGTCACTATGTGGAGAAAGCGTCACAGGAATCGTCACTGTTCCACCTGCTTCCTGCTATAATATAACCGGAACACAGTTATAAGGCGTCTTCCAGCAGGCGCAGCTCCTGTAGTCACATAATATAAAGGATATTGCTTGCTTCATTTTAATGGTGGATATAAAAATAATAATTTAGAAGAATCGTGTTACCCCCTATAACATGATGTCTGCCATGTAATGGACTAGTGATATCTATGCATTTGTTGTCCATTGCCTGAAGGTATATTTAGCTTATGGTCCCTGGTGGTCAGTGATACCTTTAGTAATTTTATACCTGCAAGTCAGGAAAGCATGTATGAGGGGCGTTCAGTAAAGATTTTCCCTGACCCACTTCTATTTATTGTACACTCTACTTCATAGTCAGCGTTTAGTACCTGGTGGACAGGGGTACGTACATTTAGGCTGGGTTCCCATGGGGTGGAAGTCTTGTGGAATGTCCACAGCTGGACCGCACGCAAATTCCGTGCATTTTCCACAGCAGAAAGGCAGTACCAAAACGTGCGTTTGAAGCGGCTACAGGAACCTCTCCCCATAGAGAGGAGAGAGACGGCAGCGAAAACGGTGATACAATGGATTTGAATTGCACGCAGCATGTCAGTTTCAGCGCGATTTAGCCGCAGTGGACTGTCCGCAGTGTGTGGATGAGATATTTGCATAAATCTGGTACACAAATAAGCATGGCATGTTCGCACCTGAATATGAAAGCTCCCATATCCGTTTACCAATTAATATGCCGACAAAACCTATTAGTATACTGCTATATACAATATGTACTTCGTGTATGTATAGGTATAACCTCTGGCTCTATGTTGGTTATGTATAGGTTTAACCTCTGGTTCTATGTTGGTTATGTATAGGTATAACCTCTGGTTCTATGTTGGTTATGTATAGGTATTACCTCTGGTTCTATGTTGGTTATGTATAGGTATAACCTTTGGTTCTATGTTGGTTATGTATAGGTATAACCTCTGGTTCTATGTTAGGTATGTATAGGTATAACCTCTGGTTCTATGTTGGTTATGTATAGGTATAACCTCTGGTGCTATGTTGGTTATGTATAGGTATAACCTCTGCTTCTATGTTGGTTAAGTATCGGTATAACCTCTGGTTCTATGTTGGTTATGTATAGGTATAACCCCTGGTTCTATGTTGGTTATGTATAGGTATAACCTCTGCTTCTATGTTGGTTATGTATAGGTATAACCTCTGGTTGTATGTTGGTTATGTATAGGTATAACCTCTGGTTCTATGTTGGTTATGTAAAGGTATAACCTCTGGCTCTATGTTGGTTATGTATCGGTATAACCTCTGGTTCTATGTTGGTTATGTATAGGTATAACCTCTGGTGCTATGTTGGTTATGTATAGGTATAACCTCTGCTTCTATGTTGGTTAAGTATCGGTATAACCTCTGGTTCTATGTTGGTTATGTATAGGTATAACCCCTGGTTCTATGTTGGTTATGTATAGGTATAACCTCTGCTTCTATGTTGGTTATGTATAGGTATAACCTCTGGTTGTATGTTGGTTATGTATAGGTATAACCTCTGGTTCTATGTTGGTTATGTAAAGGTATAACCTCTGGCTCTATGTTGGTTATGTATCGGTATAACCTCTGGTTCTATG
The DNA here is from genome assembly GCF_035609145.1 of Eleutherodactylus coqui. Lineage (NCBI taxonomy): Eukaryota > Metazoa > Chordata > Amphibia > Anura > Eleutherodactylidae > Eleutherodactylus > Eleutherodactylus coqui. The sequence goes on from NC_089842.1 coordinate 186,055,536, forward strand.
TTGGTTATGTATCGGTATAACCTCTGGCTCTATGTTGGTTATGTATAGGTATAACCTCTAGTTCTATGTTGGTCATGTATAGGTATAACCTCTGGCTCTATATTGATTATGTATAGGTGTAACCTCTGGCTCTATGTTGATTATGTATAGGTATAACCTCTGGTTCTATGTTGATTTATGTATAATGTAAGAAAGTCCTCCAGGGGGTGGGAGCAGGAAAGACACACTGGACCAGAAAGTGAACAAAACTTGCTTTAGTTTTATTTTAAGGTAAATTCCAAGCAAAACAAAACAGAAAAGTCCCTTTAAAACAACAGGTGCACCACGCAGAGCGCTCAGGTCCATGCACTGAGGTGTTGCTCCCACCTCAGCTTGACAGACACTGACTCCTTGGGAGCTGCAGCCTTTTATGCCCCAGTAACTGGGTCATTGCCTATATCTGAGCTTCCTAAGGGCTAGGGTGAAGTTGTGGACCGGACTGCCACACTGTCCAGACTAAGAGCCTGGGAGGGAGATATACTCCATCCACAACTTCACCCTTTAACTGCCTACAATAGGTATAACCTCTGTCTCTAGGTTGGTTATGTATAGGTATAACCTCTGGCTCTATGTTGGTTATGTATAGGTATAACCTCTGGTTCTATGTTGGTTATGTATAGGTATAACCTCTGGTGCTATGTTGGTTATGTATAGGTATAACCTCTGGTTCTATGTTGGTCATGTATAGGTATAACCTCTGGCGCTATATTGATTATGTATAGGTGTAACCTCTGGCTCTATGTTGATTATGTATAGGTATAACCTCTGGTTCTATGTTGATTTATGTATAATGTAAGAAAGTCCTCCAGGGGGTGGGGACGGGAAAGACACACTGGACCAGAAAGTGAACAAAACTTGCTTTAGTTTTATTTTAAGGTAAATTCCAAGCAAAGCAAAACAGAAAAGTCCCTTTAAAACAACAGGTGCACCACGCAGGGCGCTCAGGTCCATGCACTGAGGTGTTTCTCCCTCCTCAGCTTGACAGACACTGACTCCTTGGGAGCTGCAGCCTTTTATGCCCCAGTAACTGGGTCATTGCCTATATCTGAGCTTCCTAAGGGCTAGGGTGAAGTTGTGGACCGGACCGCCACACTGTCCAGACTAAGAGCCTGGGAGGGAGATATACGTCATCCACAACTTCACCCTTTAACTGCCTACAATAGGTATAACCTCTGTCTCTAGGTTGGTTATGTATAGCAATAACCTCTGGCTCTATGTTGGTTATGTATAGGTATAACCTCTGGCTCTATGTTGGTTATGTATAGGTATAACCTCTGGTTCTATGTTGGTTATGTAAAGGTATAACCTCTGACTCTATGTTGGTTATGTATAGGTATAACCTCTGGCTCTATGTTGGTTATGTATCGGTATAACCTCTGGCTCTATGTTGGTTATGTATAGGTATAACCTCTGGTTCTATGTTAATCATGTATAGGTATAACCTCTGGCTCTATATTGATTATGTATAGGTATAACCTCTGGTTTTATGTTGGTTATGTATAGGTATAACCTCTGGTTCTATGTTGGTTATGTATAGGTATAACCTCTGGTTCTATGTTGGTTATGTAAAGGTATAACCTCTGGCTCTATTTTGGTTATGTATAGGTATAACCTCTGGTTCTATGTTGGTTATGTAAAGGTATAACCTCTGGCTCTATGTTGGTTATGTATAGGTATAACCTCTGGTTCTATGTTGGTTATGTATCGGTATAACCTCTGGTTCTATGTTGGTTATGTATCGGTATAACCTCTGGTTCTATGTTGCTTATGTATCGGTACAAACTCTGGTTCTATGTTGGTTATAAGTATAACCTCTGGTTCTATGTTGTTTATAAGTATAACCTCTGGTTCTATATTGGTTATGTATCGGTATAACCTCTGGTTCTATGTTGGTTATGTATCGGTATAACCTCTGGCACTATGTTGGTAATGTATAGGTATAACCTCTGGTTTGATGGTGGTTATGTATAGGAATAACCCCTGGTTTGATGTTGGTTATGTGTAGGAATAACCTCTGGTTGTATGTTGGTTAAGTATAGAAATAACCTCTGGTTCTATGTTGGTTATGTATTGGTATAACCTCTGGTTCTATGTTGGTTATGTATCGGTATAACCTCTGGTTCTATGTTGGTTATGTATCGGTATAACCTCTGGTTCTATGTTGGTTATGTATAGATATAACCCCTGGTTTGATGTTGGTTATGTATAGGAATAACCTCTGGTTCTATGTTGGTTAAGTATAGATATAACCTCTGGTTCTATGTTGGTTAAGTATAGATATAACCTCTGGTTCTATGTTGGTTATGTATCAGTATAACCTCTGGTTCTATGTTGGTCATGTATCGGTATAACCTCTGGTTCTATGTTGGTTATGTATCGGTATAACCTCTGGTTCTATGTTGGTTATGTATAGGTATACCCTCTGGTTCTATGTTGGTTATGTATCGGTATAATCTCTGGTTCTATGTTGGTTATGTATAGGTATAACCCCTGGTTTGATGTTGGTTATGTATAGGAATAACCCCTGGTTTGATGTTGGTTATGTATAGGAATAACCTCTGGTTCTATGTTGGTTAAGTTTAGGTATAACCTCTGGTTCTATGTTGGTTATGTATCGGTATAACCTCTGGTTCTATGTTGGTTATGTATCGGTATAGCCTCTGATTCTATGTTGGTTATGTATCGGTATAACCTCTGGTTCTATGTTGGTTATGTATAGGTATAACCTCTGGTTCTATGTTGGTTATGTATAGGTATAACCCCTGGTTTGATGTTGGTTATGTATAGGAATAACCCCTGGTTTGATGTTGGTTATGTATAGGAATAACCTCTGGTTCTATGTTGGTTAAGTATAGGTATAACCTCTGGTTCTATGTTGGTTATGTATCGGTATAACCTCTGGTTCGATGTTGGTTATGTATAGGTATACCCTCTGGTTCTATGTTGGTTATGTATCGGTATAATCTCTGGTTCTATGTTGGTTATGTATAGGTATAACCCCTGGTTTGATGTTGGTTATGTATAGGAATAACCCCTGGTTTGATGTTGGTTATGTATGGGTATAACCTCTGGTTCTATGTTGGTTATGTATAGGAATAACCCCTGGTTTGATGTTGGTTATGTATAGGAATAACCTCTGGTTCTATGTTGGTTAAGTTTAGGTATAACCTCTGGTTCTATGTTGGTTATGTATAGGTATAACCTCTGGTTCTATGTTGGTTATGTATAGGTATAACCCCTGGTTTGATGTTGGTTATGTATAGGAATAACCCCTGGTTTGATTTTGGTTATGTATAGGAATAACCTCTGGTTCTATGTTGGTTAAGTATAGGTATAACCTCTGGTTCTATGTTGGTTATGTATAGGTATAACCTCTGGTTCTATGTTGGTTATGTATAGGTATAACCCCTGGTTTGATGTTGGTTATGTATAGGAATAACCCCTGGTTTGATGTTGGTTATGTATGGGTATAACCTCTGGTTCTATGTTGGTTATGTATAGGAATAACCCCTGGTTTGATGTTGGTTATGTATAGGAATAACCTCTGGTTCTATGTTGGTTAAGTTTAGGTATAACCTCTGGTTCTATGTTGGTTATGTATAGGTATAACCTCTGGTTCTATGTTGGTTATGTATAGGTATAACCCCTGGTTTGATGTTGGTTATGTATAGGAATAACCCCTGGTTTGATTTTGGTTATGTATAGGAATAACCTCTGGTTCTATGTTGGTTAAGTATAGGTATAACCTGTGATTCTATGTTGGTTATGTATAGGTATAACCTCTGGTTCTATGTTGGTTATGTATAGGTATAACCTCTGGTTCTATGTTGGTTATGTATAGGTATAACCTCTGGTTCTATGTTGGTTATGTATAGGTATAACCTCTGGTTCTATGTTGGTTATGTATCGGTATAACCTCTGGTTCTATGTTGATTATGTATAGGTATAACCCCTGGTTTGATGTTGGTTATGTATAGGAATAACCCCTAGTTTGATGTTGGTTATGTATAGGAATAACCTCTGGTTCTATGTTGGTTAAGTTTAGGTATAAACTCTGGTTCTATGTTGGTTATGTATCGGTATAACCTCTGGTTCTATGTTCGTTATGTATCGGTATAACCTTTGTTTCTATGTTTGTTATGTATAGGTATAACCTCTGTTTCTATGTTGGTTATGTATAGGTATAACCTCTGGACCTATGTTGGTTATGTATAGGTATAACCCCTGGTTTGATGTTGGTTATGTATTGGAATAACCCCTGGTTTGATGTTGATTATGTATAGGAATAACCCCTGGTTTGATGTTGGTTATGTATAGGAATAACCTCTGGTTCTATGTTGGTTAAGTTTAGGTATAACCTCTGGTTCTATGTTGGTTATGTATCGGTATAACCTCTGGTTCTATGTTGGTTATGTATCGGTATAGCCTCTGATTCTATGTTGGTTATGTATAGGAATAACCCCTGGTTTGATGTTGGTTATGTATAGGAATAACCTCTGGTTCTATGTTGGTTAAGTTTAGGTATAACCTCTGGTTCTATGTTGGTTATGTATAGGTATAACCTCTGGTTCTATGTTGGTTATGTATAGGTATAACCCCTGGTTTGATGTTGGTTATGTATAGGAATAACCCCTGGTTTGATTTTGGTTATGTATAGGAATAACCTCTGGTTCTATGTTGGTTAAGTATAGGTATAACCTCTGGTTCTATGTTGGTTATGTATCGGTATAACCTCTGGTTCGATGTTGGTTATGTATCGGTATAACCTCTGTTTCTATGTTGGTTATGTATAGGTATAACCTCTGGTACTATGTTGGTTATGTATGGGTATAACCTCTGGTTCTATGTTGGTTATGTATAGGTATAACCCCTGGTTTGATGTTGGTTATGTATAGGAATAACCCCTGGTTTGATGTTAGTTATGTATAGGTATAATCTCTGGTTCTATGTTGGTTATGTATTGGTATAACCTGTGGTTCTATGTTGGTTATGTATAGGTATAACCTCTGGTTCTATGTTGGTTATGTATAGGTATAACCTCTGGTTCTATGTTGGTTATGTATCGGTATAACCTCTGCTTTGATGTTGGTTATGTATAGGAATAACCCCTGGTTTGATGTTGGTTATGTATAGGAATAACCTCTGGTTCTATGTTGGTTAAGTTTAGGTATAACCTCTGGTGCTATGTTGGTTATTATCGGTATAACCTCTGGTTCTATGTTGGTTATGTATAGGTATAACCTCTGGTTCTATGTTGGTTAAGTATCGGTATAACCTCTGGTTCTATGTTCATTATATATCGGTATAACCTCTGTTTCTATGTTTGTTATGTATAGGTATAACCTCTGTTTCTATGTTGGTTATGTATAGGTATAACCTGTGGTTCTATGTTGGTTATGTATAGGTATAACCCCTGGTTTGATGTTGGTTATGTATAGGAATAACCCCTAGTTTGATGTTGATTATGTATAGGAATAACCCCTGGTTTGATGTTGGTTATGTATAGGATTAACCTCTGGTTCTATGTTGGTTAAGTTTAGGTATAACCTCTGGTTCTATGTTGGTTATGTATCGGTATAACCTCTGGTTCTATGTTGGTTATGTATAGGTATAGCCTCTGGTTCTATGTTGGTTATGTATCGGTATAACCTCTGATTCTATGTTGGTTATGTATAGGTATAACCCCTGGTTTGATGTTCGTTATGTATAGGAATAACCTCTGGTTCTATGTTGGTTAAGTATAGGTATAACCTCTGGTTCTATGTTGGTTATGTATCGGTATAACCTCTGGTTCGATGTTGGTTATGTATCGGTATAACCTCTGTTTCTATGTTGGCTATGTATAGGTATAACCTCTGGTTCTATGTTGGTTATGTATCGGTATAACCTCTGGTTTGATGTTGGTTATGTATAGGAATAACCCCTGGTTTGATGTTGGTTATGTATAGGAATAACCTCTGGTTCTATGTTGGTTAAGTTTAGGTATAACCTCTGGTGCTATGTTGGTTATTATCGGTATAACCTCTGGTTCTATGTTGGTTATGTATAGGTATAACCTCTGGTTCTATGTTGGTTAAGTATCGGTATAACCTCTGGTTCTATGTTCGTTATGTATCGGTATAACCTCTGTTTCTATGTTTGTTATGTATAGGTATAACCTCTGTTTCTATGTTGGTTATGTATAGGTATAACCTCTGGTTCTATGTTGGTTATGTATAGGAATAACCTCTGGTTCTATGTTGGTTAAGTTTAGGTATAACCTCTGGTTCTATGTTGGTTATGTATAGGTATAACCTCTGGTTCTATGTTGGTTATGTATAGGTATAACCCCTGGTTTGATGTTGGTTATGTATAGGAATAACCCCTGGTTTGATGTTGGTTATGTATAGGAATAACCTCTGGTTCTATGTTGGTTAAGTATAGGTATAACCTCTGGTTCTATGTTGGTTATGTATCGGTATAACCTCTGGTTCGATGTTGGTTATGTATCGGTATAACCTCTGTTTCTATGTTGGTTATGTATAGGTATAACCTCTGGTACTATGTTGGTTATGTATGGGTATAACCTCTGGTTCTATGTTGGTTATGTATAGGTATAACCCCTGGTTTGATGTTGGTTATGTATAGCAATAACCCCTGGTTTGATGTTAGTTATGTATAGGTATAACCTCTGGTTCTATGTTGGTTATATATTGGTATAACCTGTGGTTCTATGTTGGTTATGTATAGGTATAACCTCTGGTTCTATGTTGGTTATGTATAGGTATAACCTCTGGTTCTATGTTGGTTATGTATCGGTATAACCTCTGCTTTGATGTTGGTTATGTATAGGAATAACCCCTGGTTTGATGTTGGTTATGTATAGGAATAACCTCTGGTTCTATGTTGGTTAAGTTTAGGTATAACCTCTGGTGCTATGTTGGTTATTATCGGTATAACCTCTGGTTCTATGTTGGTTATGTATAGGTATAACCTCTGGTTCTATGTTGGTTAAGTATCGGTATAACCTCTGGTTCTATGTTCATTATATATCGGTATAACCTCTGTTTCTATGTTTGTTATGTATAGGTATAACCTCTGTTTCTATGTTGGTTATGTATAGGTATAACCTCTGGTTCTATGTTGGTTATGTATAGGTATAACCCCTGGTTTGATGTTGGTTATGTATAGGAATAACCCCTGGTTTGATGTTGGTTATGTATAGGATTAACCTCTGGTTCTATGTTGGTTAAGTTTAGGTATAACCTCTGGTTCTATGTTGGTTATGTATCGGTATAACCTCTGGTTCTATGTTGGTTATGTATAGGTATAGCCTCTGGTTCTATGTTGGTTATGTATCGGTATAACCTCTGATTCTATGTTGGTTATGTATAGGTATAACCCCTGGTTTGATGTTCGTTATGTATAGGAATAACCTCTGGTTCTATGTTGGTTAAGTATAGGTATAACCTCTGGTTCTATGTTGGTTATGTATCGGTATAACCTCTGGTTCGATGTTGGTTATGTATCGGTATAACCTCTGTTTCTATTTTGGTTATGTATAGGTATAACCTCTGGTTCTATGTTGGTTATGTATCGGTATAACCTCTGGTTTGATGTTGGTTATGTATAGGAATAACCCCTGGTTTGATGTTGGTTATGTATAGGAATAACCTCTGGTTCTATGTTGGTTAAGTTTAGGTATAACCTCTGGTGCTATGTTGGTTATTATCGGTATAACCTCTGGTTCTATGTTGGTTATGTATAGGTATAACCTCTGGTTCTATGTTGGTTAAGTATCGGTATAACCTCTGGTTCTATGTTCGTTATGTATCGGTATAACCTCTGTTTCTATGTTTGTTATGTATAGGTATAACCTCTGTTTCTATGTTGGTTATGTATAGGTATAACCTCTGGTTCTATGTTGGTTATGTATAGGTATAACCCCTGGTTTGATGTTGGTTATGTATAGGAATAACCCCTGGTTTGATGTTAATTATGTATAGGAATAACCCCTGGTTTGATGTTGGTTATGTATAGGATTAACCTCTGGTTCTATGTTGGTTAAGTTTAGGTATAACCTCTGGTTCTATGTTGGTTATGTATCGGTATAACCTCTGGTTCTATGTTGGTTATGTATAGGTATAGCCTCTGGTTCTATGTTGGTTATGTATCGGTATAACCTCTGCTTCTATGTTGGTTATGTATAGGTATAACCCCTGGTTTGATGTTGGTTATGTATAGGAATAACCCCTGGTTTGATGTTGGTTATGTATAGGAATAACCTCTGGTTCTATGTTGGTTAAGTTTAGGTATAACCTCTGGTTCTATGTTGGTTATGTATCGGTATAACCTCTGGTTCTATGTTGGTTATGTGTCGGTATAGCCTCTGATTCTATGTTGGTTATGTATCGGTATAACCTCTTGTTCTATGTTGGTTATGTATAGGTATAACCTCTGGTTCTATGTTGGTTATGTATAGGTATAACCTCTGGTTCTATGTTGGTTATGTATCGGTATAAACTCTGGTTCTATGTTGGTTATATTTAGGTATAACCCCTTGTTCTATGTTGGTTATGTATAAGTATAACCTCTGGTTCTATGTTGGTTATGTATCGGTATAACCTCTGGTTCTATGTTGGTTATGTATCGGTATAACCTCTGGTTCTATGTTGGTTATGTATCGGTATAACCTCTGGTACTATGTTGGTAATGTACAGGTATAACCTCTGGTTTGATGGTGGTTATGTATAGGAATAACCCCTGGTTTGATGTTGGTTATGTGTAGGAATAACCTCTGGTTGTATGTTGGTTAAGTATAGATATAACCTCTGGTTCTATGTTGGTTATGTATTGGTATAACCTCTGGTTCTATGTTGGTTATGTATCGGTATAACATCTGGTTCTATGTTGGTTATGTATCGGTATAACCTCTGGTTCTATGTTGGTTATGTATCGGTATAACCTCTGGTTCTATGTTGGTTATGTATAGGTATAACCCCTGGTTTGATGTTGGTTATGTATAGGAATAACCCCTGGTTTGATGTTGGTTATGTATAGGAATAACCTCTGGTTCTATGTTGGTTAAGTATAGATATAACCTCTGGTTCTATGTTGGTTATGTATCAGTATAACCTCTGGTTCTATGTTGGTCATGTATCGGTACAACCTCTGGTTCTATGTTGGTTATGTATCGGTATAACCTCTTGTTCAATGTTGGTTATGTATCGGTATAACCTCTTTTTCTATGTTGGTTATGTATGGGTATAACCTCTGGTTCTATGTTGGTTATGTATAGGTATAACCCCTGGTTTGATGTTGGTTATGTATAGGAATAACCCCTGGTTTGATGTTAGTTATGTATAGGTATAACCTCTGGTTCTATGTTGGTTATGTATCGGTATAACCTCTGGTTCTATGTTGGTTATGTATTGGTATAACCTGTGGTTCTATGTTGGTTATGTATAGGTATAACCTCTGGTTCTATGTTGGTTATGTATAGGTATAACCTCTGGTTCAATGTTGGTTATGTATCGGTATAACCTCTGGTTCTATGTAGGTTATGTATAGGTATAACCCCTGGTTTGATGTTGGTTATGTATAGGAATAACCCCTGGTTTGATGTTGGTTATGTATAGGAATAACCTCTGGTTCTATGTTGGTTAAGTTTAGGTATAACCTCTGGTTCTATGTTGGTTATGTATCGGTATAACCTCTGGTTCTATGTTGGTTATGTATCGGTATAACCTCTGGTTCTATGTTGGTTATGTATCGGTATAACCTCTGGTTCTATGTTCGTTATGTATCGGTATAACCTCTGTTTCTATGTTTGTTATGTATAGGTATAACCTCTGGTTCTATGTTGGTATATAGGTATAACCTCTGTTTCTATGTTGATTATGTATCGGTATAACCTCTGGTTCTATGTTGGTTATGTATAGGCATAACCCCTGGTTTGATGTTGGTTATGTATAGGAATAACCCCTGGTTTAAGTTTAGGTATAACCTCTGGTTCTATTTTGGTTATGTATCGGTATAACCTCTGGTTCTATTTTGGTTATGTATCGGTATAACCTCTGGTTCTATGTTTGTTATGTATCGGTATAGCCTCTGATTCTGTGTTGGTTATGTATCGGTATAACCTCTGGTTCTATGTTGGTTATGTATAGGTATAACCTCTGGTTCTATGTTGGTTATGTATAGGTATAACCCCTGGTTTGATGTTGGTTATGTATAGGAATAACCCCTGGTTTGATGTTGGTCATGTATAGGAATAACCTCTGGTTCTATGTTGGTTAAGTATAGGTATAACCTCTGTTTCTATGTTGGTTATGTATCGGTATAACCTCTGGTTCGATGTTGGTTATGTATCGGTATAACCTCTGTTTCTATGTTGGTTATGTATAGGTATAACCCCTGGTTTGATGTTGGTTATGTATAGGAATAACCCCTGGTTTGATGTTAGTTATGTATAGGTAAAACCCCTGGTTTGATGTTAGTTAAGTATAGGTATAACCTCTGGTTCTATGTTGGTTATGTATCGGTATAACCTCTGGTTCTATGTTGGTTATGTATTGGTATAACCTCTGGTTCTATGTTGGTTATGTATAGGTATAACCTCTGGTTCTATGTTGGTTATGTATAGGTATAACCTCTGGTTCTATGTTGGTTAAGTTTAGGTATAACCTCTGGTTCTATGTTGGTTTTGTATCGGTATAACCTGTGGTTCTATGTTGGTTATGTATAGGTATAACCTCTGGTTCTATGTTGGTTATGTATCGGTATAACCTCTGGTTCTATGTTGGTTATGTATCGGTATAACCTCTGTTTCTATGTTTGTTATGTATAGGTATAACCTCTGTTTCTATGTTGGCTATGTATAGGTATAACCTCTGGTTCTATGTTGGTTAGATATAGGAATAACCCCTGGTTTGATGTTGGTTATGTATAGGAATAACCTCTGGTTCTATGTTGGTTAAGTATAGGGATAACCCACTGTTCTATGTTGGTTATGTATCTGTATAACCTCTGGTTCTATGTTGGTTATGTATCGGTATAACCTCTGGTTCTATGTTGGTTATGTATTGGTATAACCTCTGGTTCTATGTTGGTTATGTATGGGTATAACCTCTGGTTCTATTTTGGTTATGAATAGGTATAACCCCTGGTTTGATGTTGGTTATGTATAGGAATAACCTCTGGTTCTACGTTGGTTAAGTATAGGTATAACCTCTGGTTCTATGTTTGTTATGTATAGGTATAACCTCTGGTTCTATGTTGGTTATGTATAGGTATAACCGCTGGTTTGATGTTGGTTATGTATAGGAATAACCACTGGTTTGATGTTGGTTATGTATAGGAATAACCTCTGGTTCTATGTTCGTTAAGTATAGGTATAACCTCTGGTTCTATGTTGGTTATGTATCGGTTTAACCTCTGGTTCTATGTTGGTTATGTATAGGTATAACCTCTGGTTCTATGTTGGGTATGTATAGGTATAACCTCTGGTTCTATGTTGGGTATGTATAGGTATAACCTCTGGTTCTATGTTGAGTATGTATGGGTATAACCTCTGGCATATATTAATTCTTAAGTGTAAAGATAAATAAAATCCTTATTTATCACTCTGTTCATGTCACAGGCAGCACAGGTACAGGTATAGCTGCTTTAACAGTGTGAGGACCCATTAAAGAAGACCTCTCAGCAGTAAATATTTGAATTCCCTATTAGAGGGATTCTGTTACCAGGTTCATGAAGTTTGACTCGGAGCTGAGTTCCAGAGGCGGACCATGCCGGCTTCTCCCCGCCCATATCATGCAGACTGACCGCTATCTCCACTTTTGTGTATAGAGAGAGCTGTCCGTCTGTATGCTGTAGCCGGGGATAGGCCGGTGCAGCCTGCCTCCATGACTCGGAGCTCAGATCCAAATCAAACAGCATGAACCTGGTGACAGAATCCCTTTAAATAACACTTCTGGATCTTTTCTTAGAACTTTGCATTTTGCTGTTCCTCTGTTATTCCTCATAGAAAGATATTAATAAATAACAGCTGGGTGTTACCTTTCCCATTCTGAAAGGGGCGTGTCTCATACTGGCAGCACTGATTGGACAGTGTAGGGACACGCCCCAACTGGAAACACCCAGATGTTATTTTATTCATAAATCTCTATCAGAGTAATGGCATAACCGAAAAGATGCTACTGAATTGTTATATTATGGGTAATACAATTATTTACTAGAATAAACATGTTAGGGGAGATGGCCGGTCCTCTTTAACGTTAAGGCTGGTTTCTCACAGTGCGGATTCTCGGCGGAAATCTCGCGGTTTGGCTGCAACGAAACACCGCGAGATTTCCCCTGGGAGAACCGCCGCTGCAAAACCCGCTGCGGCCGGTGCTCCCATAGAGGAGAGTGCGTCCGGAGCGGGAAAAAAAAATGAACATGCTGTGGCCGGCAAAGCTGCGCTGCTGCAGCGGCTTCTGCCGGCTTAGCCGCAGCGGATTTGCCGTCCCGTGTGGACGAGATTTCTGAGAAATCTCGTCCACATGGCTGGTTTATCCCGGGATTTGCGGCCATATGCGGATTTACCGCAACGAAATTCCGCACGGAATTTCCGCGGCAATCCGCCCCGTGTGAACCCCGCCTAAACAGCACTACAGATGTTCAGAAACCTGTGCATAAGATGAGAGTCCTGAGTTTGAATTTGACCAAGCCAAGGATCATTTTGAAGTTTGTATGTTCTTCTCATATTTGTTTTGGTTTTCTTTGGTCTTTCCAGTTAATTCCCGCATTCCAAAGACTTACTGGTAAGTTAATTGGCTTCCTATGAAATTGTTCCTAGTGTGTGTTTATGTAAGGGACCGCAAGCAGTGTGTGGCTTTCCTGGTTTTCCAGGTCGATGTCAGACTGATGGACATAGGGAGCAGGAGTCGCCATTACTGAACAAACAATGCTTTATTAACTGTAAAACAGGAAAATAGTAATTTGTGACCTAGTATTCTAGGGTATCTCAAGCACGTTCAGAAGAGTGTGTATGAATGGTTGTTAATCAGAGTCCTAGCCCAAGTGACTGGGATCAACAGTAAATGATAATTGTTGTGTTAAACAGTCTTTAGGTCCGCTAGCACAGGGTGCCTGTGAGAACTCTACACCTAGATGACAAGGGATGACTCTCTTCCAGGCCTGTTGGTGCGACTTCAGAATCATCGGAGAGGAGGCAACAGAGGAGCTGCACCTTCTGCCTTTCAGGCATCTTGACTTTCTCTGACCAGCTTGTTACTCTTTTTCCAGAGGACACTGTCTGTAGGACTGTGACTACTACACCACAGCACAAACTAGGAGAGACTTCTTTTCCTCCAGTCTACACCTTAGCTTCTCTCGGCACACACTGCTAGCTTCTCAGTGGCTATATCTTTTTCTCCTGAAAGGAACCATCCTTAGAATTGTATCTGCATCACTGTGGTACACTAGGAGAGATTCCTGCTTCAACCTCTGTCCAGCACCAAGCACCTCTTCCAACTACTTCCTGCCTCTTCTTTCTGCTCAGCTCTGTTCCTCTGTTTCTTCCCCTCTTAAAGAGACAGCATAATGTTGTTTTTTTAATGGTGCTCTCATTAAACAGTGATAAGCTGTGCTCCCTTACATTTGAAATAGACATACACTGATATAACTGATGACACTGATATCTGTACAGCTCTGCGGAATATGTTGATGCTGTCATATAAGCAACACAATATAAACCGCAGTTACAACCAATTTTTATATTTTTGGTTTTGAGTGGAGTTATGTATTAAAATTTTGGCATCTTGAAATGTTTTTGCGATACCCGTTCCCAGCATCGTGTGGAAGGTAGATCTGGACAGATTGCAGGTTAACATAGCTACTCTACTGTATCATAAGTCACTGGCTTTGATATGGGAACCAGGCATAAAAACCTGCAACAGTTGGTGCATTGGCAATTGAGATCTTTTAGTAACAGGCACACAAGGAGAGAGGAAAGATAAAGCTGCTTTTAAAAAAAATAGTTCTCTGGCTATCTGTGTGATAACAGGTAAAACACCTTTACTGCCATTAAATATTTACTAAGACTTGGCTATAGGGCGGGTGCTGCCAGCTATGAGTGTGGAGCCATTGATAAGCTATCAGAGAGGGGCTGAGTTAATGAGTAACCTCCCAGGGCGCACATTCCTTTTAAGTCTCTCCTCTCCCCTGAAAATGACCTGAAATAAGTCTGCCGGGAATACATATCTCTCCTCGTTTCACAAGAATGGCCAGAGAAGAGTGCTAGCTGCAAGGGGACTCTGGTCATACACATGTGATGTAATCACCAAAAGTGACCTAGAGAATTCAATAAGTGACTTGAAAGATAACTTTTTAATGAAGCCAGGACGACACGTCTAAAAGTACCTGTGCACAAAAAAGAAATACTATAGAAATGTCACTGTATAATATATCACTATGTTAAAGGCGTATTCCACGCATTTATTCCCTTGCAACATTGATGACGTATGCTAGGATAGGGCATCATTAGTTGATTGGCAGAGGTCTGCCGCTCGGGACCTCTGGTAATCGGTTGATCTTAAGGCCCATTTAGACACAACGCTTATCGCTCAAATTTCGCTCAAAAGCCGTCTTTTGAGTGATAATTGTTGTGTGTTTCTGCACTGACATTGTGCAGTTTTCGTTATCCCGTTGCTCATTGTTGCCTTTCAGCATGCTGAAAGACAACGATGAGCCTTATCAGGGATTCACAGAGGGATACAGCTGATACTGTTGTTTCAGTTGTATCCCGCTCCCTGATGACCGGCTAGGTATGAAGAACAGACTGGTCCGGCTCTGTTCTCCCTACCCCGCTCGGAGCACCCGGCTGTATAACAGCCGGGCGGGGCGCTCTGTGCAGAAAACAGCTGGATACAGAAGACAAAGTGCGGTCTTCTGCATCCCCCCACTTGTCTTCTGCATCCTCCCCTCAGAGCGCTCGGCTGTATAACAGCCAGGCGCTCGGAGCAGGGAACAGCTGAATGCAGAAGACAAGCAGGGACATCCCGCTTGTCTTCTGCATCCTCTGCTCAAGGCGCCCGGCTGTCTAACAGCCGGGCACTCGGAGCGGGGAACAGCTGGAGCGCAAGGTGATCGCTCAATGTTTAAGCGATCATCTTGCGCTGTAAATGACACAATGACTATCGATCAAAAGTCGCTCAAAAGACATCTTTTGAGCGATTATCTTTGTGTCTAAATGGACCTTTAGCCCTACTCGCACTGCCGCAGTGCCAGATATTCACTTCCAACTCAGACCCCAATGTGGACAGAGCTATCAACATTCAGCCTGCTGCAGTGATTGTAGGGGCTGAGGATGTCATCAGTACTGCAGTGGGTTAAATGCCTCAAATACATCTTTAGTTATACATAAAAAGCTCCTTTCATGAGCCCCATTAATTGCCGTTACTCAATGTATTTAAAACAAGTGTGGGCCAGGCCGGTATTTGTCGCCATTATTTTTTCTTTTTTACAGTGTGGAATATTATAGTAGAGTGTTATTCCATATGAAAATGTAAGAAAATATTTATTACTTTGGCCATATTTATTCAGAATTAGTAGCAAATCAGGGTATTTTTATGGGGTCTTGAGAAATTAGAATATCAGCTCTACTTGCAATACCAGGTGTAGCCTGTGGACAAGAGTGGTGCTGTTTCTTTGGGAAAAATAAAGTAGACCCTATTTTTCTAATTTCCTATAACCCTTTACCTGTGTTTTTATAATCTTGTGGCGTCAGTAATGGTTCATCAGCTGAAGTAACTACCTTTCAATGAGGATAAGAAAACATATGGAGAATGAGCAACGTTCGAGTGGAGCAATGTGTGCCAAATAGGAGGGATAGCATCATAAAAGTCAAAAAGAGCAGGAGATGGTTGAGCAAGAGAGAGGAGATATAAAAGAGGTGGGGTGCACGTATGCTCCCGTCAGATACTTGGACTTTGATACCTTGTACAGTGTTTACATTTCATTAGACAGGACTCATTGAGACAGACCATCAATACTGACTCCGGGATTGATTTCCAATCCATCTGCATTAGATTAAAGCCATGTAATATTGTGCAGCGCTGGACAAAACATAGTCAGTGGTATTATTTATCTCTGTGTATTTCGTATACAACAACTCTACAAATGCAATGAAATGCTCCTAAATTACAGCCTGGATTATAGTCTAAAGCTGAATTCAAAATTGTGCAGACTGCAGAGCTGAAATTCCCCAGCATTCCTTGCTGATTCAGTGTCTGCACAGAGCTCCTGCTGTAAATTAGCATTTGGGATGCTTAGCATTCACGTTCGACCCTGCACAGTAATCTGATGTAGCAAAGCATCCGATTGGTGCTCGTTTCATTTTCTTTTTACATGGCCTGAGTATTGGCTTATGGGGACTAATGATTGCTAATCATTCGATCCATAGGCCGGCCCTGTTCACATGGAGAGATGTACAGCTGATGAGTTAGCTTTTTTATGCTCATATAAATGAGTTTATCAGCCAATAAACAAACATTTGCTTTTGTTCACCGTCTGATCGTTGGTCCCATTCTAAGGAACGCTTAGTCCTGATAGTCAGCCTGTTTAATAGGATGATTATGGGGTATGTCTGACTAAAAGCAGATAGTAGGACTAAGAGACTCCATACACATTAGACTTTAGTCATCCAAACCCGTTGATAACAGAGGGTCTGGGCAACTGTCTAACGTGTATGGGGATGGCGCAACTCTTCTCCGACAAATTAGGATGTGGGAAATAATAGTCAAGGACGTTGAATTTCAACAACCAATCCTATTGTTCCTCAGGAGATAAGAACTGTCTGGATGTGGCTTACCTCCCTAAACACACACACACACACACACACACACACACACACACGAACATTCATGTGGATGGGTGTGGGGAAGAATGGTAGAGATAACCATTTACCCCGAAATGTCTAGTCTCTTTAATAAAGTGCCACTGAAGCTCTACATATGACTAAGTCCTTCTACCTGCCCTTTAAGCACTTCTTGCACCCATCTTTACCTTTCCTACTGGAATTTCTGTTCTGTGGAAGAATTGGGGGACCCAGCAGCCGGCATGAAACCATAATCACCCACAGCTTTTCTAGAGTGGTGCCTACATTTGCACAACTCCTACAGGTGTGCCATTTGGTCTGTGTGCTCACCCCTGTACACAATACTACTCTGTAGTGGGCTGTGTGTGGTTCCTCTGCTGACAAGAAGCTTACCAGTTATTTCCAATAGCATAGGGCAGAAGTGTAAATGCAGCTGTGAACAATAATATAGGCTATAAATCCAGATTAGTATAAAATAAGTAATAACTAAATTATATCCATATATGAACTGTAAAATTCTGTTCGAATTGGAACATTTATGTTAAGTACAGTATAATGTAAACATAATACAAGCCGGCAATTCAATATTATACTTATATATTTGGCATTGCTCTTTAAAGGGGTTTTTCAAGACCTTAAAGGGGTTGTCCAGTTGTAAGCTATTGATGACCTGTCCACATGATAGCCCATCAGTAGTAGACCAGAAAGGGTCCACCACACAGGACCCACTTTGATGAGTTTACACTCAATCACTGAGCTGATTTCTGCAGACAGCTTAATTTACACTGCAATAGTCAGGTTTGGCATTACAAGCATAGTTCCCACTGCAGTGAATAGGAACTTTGCCTGCAATACCAAGCCTGGCCACTGCAATGAGGACAGAGCTGTCTGCTTACTGCAGAAATCATCTCTGTGCACAAAGCGCGCTGGAGGTTGTTCTGGCTCGTCCACCTCGATTCACATCAAACAGGCAGTCGTTCATAGATGGATGAATGCCTGTTTAGATGGGCTGATCATCACTTAGGTTTTATGCATGCAGAAACTGAACAACGCATTATCATTCGTCGTTCAGTCGGTGCATGCATTTACACTGAACCCAGCAAGAATCTGAATGAAAATTGGCCCCAATATAAGGGCCCTTAGACATACTGGTAGTATGGCATTGTGATAGCCACAAGTTTTTATTTGCCCCATGTTACTGCTTACTGGACTTGTGATTGTAGCTATTTTGATAAGAGGGGTATAACAGGCCAGGCACTATCCCCCTATAATATAATTGCAGTATTACCCATGGAGAATACACTAGGTTACAGCAGATGTTATTTACAGAGAGAATGCATGTATAAAAGATATTTATTAGAGATGAGCGAACGTACTCGTCCGAGCTTGATACTCGTTCGAGTATTAGCGTGTTCGAGATGCTCGTTACTAGAGGCGAGCACCACACGATGTTCGAGTTACTTTCACTTTCATCTCTGAGACGTTAGCGCGCTTTTCTGGCCAATAGAAAGACAGGGAAGGCATTACAACTTCCCCCTGCGACGTTCAAGCCCTATACCACCCCCCTGCAGTGAGTGGCTGGCGAGATCAGGTGTCACCCGAGTATATAAATCGGCCCCGCCCGCGGCTCGCCACAGATGCATTCTGACATAGTTCAGGGAAAGTGCTGTCTTGCTGGAGTTGCTATAGGGAGAGTGTTAGGAGTTATTTTAGGCTTCAAGAACCCCAACGGTCCTTCTTAGGGCCACATCTGACCGTGTGCAGTACTGTTGAGGCTGCTTTTTGCAGTGTTGCACTTTTTTTTTTTTTGTATATCGGCCGTGCAGAGCATTGCGTCCTCAGTCTGCAGTAATTTTACATAGTATAGGGCCAGTAGTGCAGAGGCAGGGACAGTGAAAAAGGTGAAAGACATATACTGTCTATATAGGCAGTGGGCTTTTCCCAAAAAATTTTTGAAAAAACATTCTATTTGGGCTGCCTGTGACCGTCCTGAGTGTACTGCGTCTCTGCTGGGGGTAGTAGTCCTAATTAATACGCAGCCAGCTAAGTGTTACAGCAGGCTTGCGCAAAATTCTTTCCTGGCTCTGCGTTGGCCGTTACATCAACGCTGTCATCCTGTCCAGAGGGAAACAGTCTGCAGTAATTTTACATAGTCCAGGGCCAGTAGTGCAGAGGCAGGGACAGTGAAAGAGATATACTGTCTATATAGGCAGTGGGCTTTTCCAAAAAATTTGGGAAAAAACTTTATATTTGGGCTGCCTGTGACCGTCCTCAGTGTACTGCGTCTGTGCTGGGGGTAGTAGTCCTAATTAATACGCAGCCAGCTAAGTGTTACAGCAGGCTTGCGCAAAATTCTTTCCTGGCTCTGCTGTGCGTTCCGTAAGCGAAGTCAGCCTCCAACCACAGGCCAATAAGCGGCACATTTAATTACAGCGTTCTGTTTCTGCACTACTGGTAATACACCATGCTGAGGGGTAGGGGTAGGCCTAGAGGACGCGGACGCGGGCGAGGACGTGGAGGCCCAAGTCAGGCTGTGGGCACAGGCCGAGCTCCTGATCCAGGTGTATCGCAGCCGACTGCTGCGGGATTAGGAGAGAGGCACGTTTCTGGCGTCCCCACATTCATCTCACAATTAATGGGTCCACGCGGTAGACCTTTATTAGAAAATGAGCAGTGTGAGCAGGTCCTGTCGTGGATGGCAGAAAGTGCATCCAGCAATCTATCGACCACCCAGAGTTCTGCGCCGTCCACTGCTGCAACTCTGAATCCTCTGGCTGCTGCTCCTCCTTCCGCCCAGCCTCCTCACTCCATTACAATGACACATTCTGAGGAGCAGGCAGACTCCCAGGAACTGTTCTCGGGCCCCTGCCCAGAATGGGCAGCAATGGTTCCGAATACTCTCCCACTGGAGGAGTTTGTTGTGACCGATGCCCAACCTTTGGAAAGTTCCCGGGGTCCGGGGGATGAGGCTGGGGACTTCTGGCAACTGTCTCAAGAGCTTTCAGTGGGTGAGGAGGACGATGACGATGAGACACAGTTGTCTATCACTCAGGTAGTAGTAATTGGAGTAAGTCCGAGGCAGGAGCGCACAGAGGATTCGGAGGAAGAGCAGCAGGACGATGAGGTGACTGACCCCACCTGGTTTGCTACGCCTACTGAGGACAGGTCTTCAGAGGGGGAGGCAAGTGCAGCAGCAGGGCAGGTTGGAAGAGGCAGTGCGGTGACAGGGGTAGAGGCAGGGCCAGACCGAATAATCCATCAACTGTTTCCCAAAGCGCCCCCTCGCGCCATGCCACCCTGCAGAGGCCGAGGTGCTCAAAAGTCTGGCAGTTTTTACTGAGAGTGCAGACGACCAACGAACAGTGGTGTGCAACCTTTGTCATGCCAAGATCAGCCGGGGAGCCACCACCACCAGCCTCACCACCACCAGCATGCGCAGACATATGATGGCCAAGCACCCCACAAGGTGGGACGAAGGCCGTTCACCGCCTCCGGTTTGCACCGCTGCCTCTCCCCCTGTGCCCCAACCTGCCACTGAGATCCAACCCCCCTCTCAGGACACAGGCACTACCGTCTCCTGGCCTGCACCCACACCCTCACCTCCGCTGTCCTCGGCCCCATCCACCAATGTCTCTCAGCGCACCGTCCAGCCGTCGCTAGCACAAGTGTTGGAGCGCAAGCGTAAGTACGCTGCCACGCACCCGCACGCTCAAGCGTTAAACGTGCACATAGCCAAATTCATCAGCCTGGAGATGCTGCCGTATAGGGTTGTGGAAACAGAGGCTTTTAAAGGTATGATGGCAGCAGCCCCGCGCTACTCAGTTCCCAGTCGCCACTACTTTTCCCGATGTGCCGTTCCAGCCCTGCACGACCCCGTCTCCCGCAACATTGTACGCGCCCTCACCAACGCGGTTACTGCCAAGGTCCACTTAACAACGGACACGTGGACAAACACAGGCGGGCAGGGCCACTATATCTCCCTGACTGCACATTGGGTGAATTTAGTGGAGGCTGGGACAGAGTCAGAGCCTGGGACCGCTCACGTCCTACCCACCCCCAGAATTGCGGGCCCCAGCTCGGTGCTGGTATCTGCGGCGGTGTATGCTTCTTCGACTAAACCACCCTCCTCCTGCTCCTACGCAACCTCTGTCTCGCAATCAAGATGTGTCAGCAGCAGCATGTCGCCAGCAGTCGGTGTCGCGCGGCACGGCAGCACAGCGATGGGCAAGCGTCAGCAGGCCGTGCTGAAACTACTCAGCTTAGGAGAGAAGACGCACATGGCCCATGAACTGCTGCAGGGTCTGACAGAGCAGACCGACCGCTGGCTTGCACCGCTGAGCCTCCAACCAGGCATGATCGTGTGTGACAACGGCCGTAACCTGGTGGCGGCTCTGCAGCTCGGCAGCCTCACGCACGTGCCATGCCTGGCCCACGTCTTTAATTTGGTGGTTCAGCGCTTTCTGAAAAGCTACCCACGCTTGTCAGACCTGCTCGGAAAGGTGCGCCGGCTCTGCGCACATTTCCGCAAGTCCCACACGGACGCTGCCACCCTGCGCACCCTGCAACATCGGTTTAATCTGCCAGTGCACCGACTGCTGTGCGACGTGCCCACAGGGTGGAACTCTACGCTCCACATGTTGGCCAGGCTCTATGAGCAGCGTAGAGCTATAGTGGAATACCAACTCCAACATGGGCGACGCAGTGGGAGTCAGCCTCCTCAATTCTTTACAGAAGAGTGGGCCTGGTTGGCAGACATCTGCCAGGTCCTTGGAAACTTTGAGGAGTCTACCCAGATGGTGAGCGGCGATGCTGCAATCATTAGCGTCACCATTCCTCTGCTATGCCTCTTGAGAAGTTCCCTGCAAAGCATAAAGGCAGACGCTTTGCACTCGGAAACAGAGCCGGGGGAAGACAGTATGTCGCTGGATAGTCAGAGCACCCTCCTGTCTATATCTCAGCGCGTTGAGGAGGAGGAGCATGAGGAGGAGGGGGAAGAGACAGCTTGGCCCACTGCTGAGGGTACCCATGCTGCTTGCCTGTCATCCTTTCAGCGTGTATGGCAGGATGAGGAGGAGGAGGAGGAGGATCCTGAAAGTGATCTTCCTAGTGAGGACAGCCATGTGTTGCGTACAGGTACCCTGGCACACATGGCTGACTTCATGTTAGGATTAGAGATGAGCGAACGTACCCGGTAAGGGCGATTTCGCAATCGAGCACCGCGATTTTCGAGTACTTCACTACTCGGGTGAAAAGTACTCGGGTGCGCCGGGGGGGCGGGGAGAGGCGTAGCAGCGCGGGGGGTAGCAGGGGGGAACAGGGGGGAGCCCTCTCTCTCTCCCTCTCCCCCCCACTCCCCGCTGCAACCCCCCGCGCCGCCACGGCGACCCCCGTATTTTTTCACCCGAGTACGGAAGTACTCGAAAATCGCGGTATTCGGGCGAAAAAGGGGCGTGGCTGAGCACGTTCGCTCATCTCTAGTTAGGATGCCTTTCTCGTGACCCTCGCGTTACACGCATTCTGGCCACTACGGATTACTGGGTGTACACACTGCTCGACCCACGGTATAAGGAGAACCTTTCCACTCTCATACCCGAAGAGGAAAGGGGTTCGAGAGTGATGCTATACCACAGGACCCTGGCGGACAAACTGATGGTAAAATTCCCATCCGACAGCGCTAGTGGCCGAAGGCGCAGTTCCGAGGGCCAGGTAGCAGGGGAGGCGCAGAGATCAGGCAGCATGTCCAGCACAGGCAGGGGAACACTCTCTAAGGCCTTTGACAGCTTTCTGGCTCCCCAGCAAGACTGTGTCACTGCTCCCCAGTCAAGGCTGAGTCGGCGGGAGCACTGTAAAAGGATGGTGAGGGAGTACGTAGCCGATCGCACGACCGTCCTCCGTGACGCCTCTGCCCCCTACAACTACTGGGTGTCGAAGCTGGACACGTGGCCTGAACTCGCGCTCTATGCCCTGGAGGTGCTTGCTTGTCCTGCGGCTAGCGTCTTGTCAGAGAGGGTGTTTAGTGCGGCTGGGGGAATCATCACAGATAAGCGTACCCGCCTGTCAACCGACAGTGCCGACAGGCTTACACTCATAAAGATGAACAAAGCCTGGATTTCCCCAGACTTTTCTTCTCCACCAGCGGACAGCAGCGATACCTAAACAATACGTAGGCTACTAGGCTGCACCCGCGGATGGAAGCATCGTTCTCTATCACCATCAAAAACGGGGACCTTTTAGCTTCATCAATCTGTGTATTATATTCATCCTCCTCCTCCTGCTCCTCCTTTTGAAACCTCACGTAATCACGCCGAACGGGCAATTTTTCTTAGGCCCACAAGGCTCAGTCATATAATTTTTGTAAACAATTTTTATACGTTTCAATGCTCCTTAAAGCGTTGAAACTTGCACCTGAACCAATTTTTATTTTAACTGGGCTGCCTCCAGGCCTAGTTACCAATTAAGCCACATTAACCAAAGCGATTAATGGGTTTCACCTGCCCTCTTGGTTGGGCATGGGCAATTTTTCTGAGGTACATTAGTACTGTTGGTACACCAATTTTTTGGGGCCCTCGCCTACAGTGTAATCCAATTAATTTTTTGCCCACCTGCATTAAAGCTGACGTTACATCAGCTGTGCTGGGCACTGCAATGGGATATATTTATGTACCGCTGGTGGCTTCCTGGGACCCACCCATGCTGTCGGTCCACATGGACTTCCCATTAGGGAGATGTACGTGCCTGTGTATACTTATAAAAAACTCGAGCCTGACTGGGGCATGCAGTTTGGTCTGAAGCCCACCTGTATTTAATCAGACGTTAGCTCTGCTGTCCAGGGCACTGCAATGGGATATATTTTTGTACCGCCAGTGGGTTCCAGGGAGCCACCCATGCTGTCGGTCCACATGGACCTCACATTAGGGAGTTGTACCTGTCTGTGTCTATGTATTAAAAACCCCGGTCTGACTGGGGCATGCAGTGTGGGCCGAAGCCCACCTGTATTTTATCTGACGTTACTTCAGCTGTGCAGAGCAATGCAATGGGATATATTTATGTACTGCCGGTGGCTTCCTGGCACCCACCCATGCTGTCGGTCCACACGGAGTTGTAACTGCATGTGTCCACTTCTAAAGAACCCCAGTCTGACTGGGGCATGCAGTGTGGGCCGAAGCCCACCAGCATTTAACATGACATTACCTCAGCTGTTATGGGCAATGCAATGGGATATATTTATGTACCGCCGGTGGGTTGCAGGGAGCCACCCATGCTGTGGGTCCACAGGGAGTTGTAACTGCATGTGTCCACTTCTAAAGAACCCCAGTCTGACTGGGGCATGCAGTGTGGGCCGAAGCCCACCTGCATTTAACATGACATTACATCAGCTGTGCTGGGCACTGCAATGGGATATATTTATGTACCGCCGGTGGGTTCCAGGGAGCCACCCATGCTGTGGGTCCACAGGGAGTTGTAACTGCATGTGTCTACTTCTAAAGAACCCCAGTCTGACTGGGGCATGCAGTGTGGGCCGAAGCCCACCTGCATTTAACATGACATTACCTCAGCTGTGATGGGCAATGCAATGGGATATATTTATGTACCGCCGGCGGCTTCCTGGGACCCACCCATGCTGTCGGTCCACACGGAGTTGTAACTGCATGTGTCCATTTCTAAAGAACCCCAGTCTGACTGGGGCATGCAGTGTGGGCCGAAGCCCACCTGCATTTAACATGACATTACCTCAGCTATGATGGGCAATGCAATGGGATATATTTATGTACCGCCGGTGGGTTCCAGGGAGCCACCCATGCTGTGGGTGCACACGGAATTCCCATTGCGGAGTTGTACCTGCCTGTGACTATTTATAAAAAAACGCAGTCTAACTGGGGCATGCAGACACCTTGACAGAATGAATAGTGTGTGGCACATAGGTTCCCCATTGCTATGCCCACGTGTGCAGCTCCAGATGAAGGTGGCACAGGATTGGATTTCTCATTGCTTCTGTACAGCATTGTGGGCTATCGCCCCGCCCCTTTTAAAGAGGGTCGCTGCCTAGCCGTGCCAACCCTCTGCAGTGTATTCCTGCGGTTCCTCCTCATGGCAGACGCACTTATAAATAGACATGAGGGTGGTGTGGCATGAGGGCAGCTGAAGGCTGCGCAGAGACATTTTGGTGTGTGCTGTGGACACTGGGTCGTGCGGCGGGGGGGGGGGGGGGGGGTTGGGTAGCATGTAACCCAGGAGAAGTGGCAGCGGAGTGTCATGCAGGCAGTGATTGTGCTTTGTTGGAGGTAGTGTGGTGCTTAGCTAAGGTATGCATTGCTAATGAGGACCTGGGAACTTGAGATGTAGCCCCTCGCCTGCCCTATCCATTGCTGTGTCGTTCCCATCACTTTCTTGAATTGCCCAGATTTTCACAAATGGAAACCTTAGCGAGCATCGGCTATATACAAAAATGCTCGGGTCGCCCATTGACTTCAATGGGGTTCGTTATTCGAAACTAACCCTCGAGCATCGCGAAATTTTCGTCCTGAGTAACGAGCACCCGAGCATTTTGGTGCTCGCTCATCTCTAATATTTATCAAATGAATGCAGTTCTGGAATTGTTGGATTATTGGTAGCTGTTTGTGTAACGTTGTACATGTTTGCACTTAGCTTTTGTTTAGGCTTATTATACAAATGTTCCCTCTATGACACCAAGGACAAAGTTACTATCATGAATGTCATTAATCACATGTACTGTTGCTGTGCTTTAGGACATGTATCCATATGCTTCATCCTACAGGCGGGTTATTATTTTATTATTGCAGGAGGCATTGTCTTTGATAGTGTTGAAACTAATTGTATGTAAGCTGTAGATAAGGGCTACAAACCTGCCACAGAAGCTGGCGACATGGACAATGGTTGTCCTAATGAGACCATCTCTTTAACTCAAGGACTATGGAAAGAACAGGTGTGGCAAACAAGCACCAAGTCTTCCAGGCCTAATGTCAAGGTGCCCATACACATTAGACTAATGTCCTATTTACACGACAGTCGACTAAACCACTGCACCAGTGCTGACGTCACCGCTAGGTTGTTGGCGCTTGTGCAGAGAACTTAGACAGGCAGATCACCACTGGATTCTCGCTGGCATTCTATGTCAAGCGCTGAGCAGGGAACATTTACACTCAGCGAGAAGCCAGCGATGATTTTTATACTGGTTGAAAGTGAACGACCAGCGAACTTCAAAAAAGTAGTTCACGATGGCTGCGCATTTAGACACAACAATTATCGGGCAAATGTGTTTGTTTAAATGAATTTTGCACGATAAGCATCCCGTGTAAATGGCCGTTTAGGCCAGAAACACACCAGCGTATTTTGCCCACATATTTGCGTCCTTAATACAGATGTGAATATACCTGACCGCAGGTCTCCTAACCCGATCTCTAAGGCCTCATGTCCATGGGCAGATTCCAATTGCGGAATTCGTGCGGAAGATCCACAATTCAAGCCGCCCATAGGGAGACATGAGTGTCTGCAGTTTAATTAAAGCATACGAATTTGTTTTGTGGACCTTCTGGTCCATAAAACAAATTGCAGCATGCTCCAGTTTGCTGTGATTTACGCATGGACTGCTTCCATTGACGTCAACGGAAGCTGTCCGGTTTGCGGATGGGATGCGCATTCCGCAGGAAAGCAAGAAGTTTTCTTATTAAAAAAACTCCACTGCGCATGTGCGGCAGCGCATCGGCACCCCCACACATTTGCAGAGGAGAAAATGATGACGCGGACAGGCAAGTAGAGAACCCATAGAGTCCTCTGCCACGAGCAAGGTCGGATTCCGCTGTGGGTTCCTGCATGCAGAATCCAATTTGCCCGTGGACAGGAGGCCTAAGCATCATAAATTCCGATGACGTTCGGAGTTCAGGTCAGGAGACCCACAGTTAGGTGTATTCACATCTGTATTAAGGACGCAAAAATGTGGGCAAAATACTCTGGTGTGTTACCAGCCCAAAGTTGATGAAAATGGATTATTTCAACCAAAACGATTATTCATTGGGTGAAGTAGAACAATGAACGATCATTTTAAAACCCTTTTACATGGGTTGACTATTAGGCAATAAACACTTACTTGCCCAACTGTTTGCCCATGTAAAGCTGCACCCATTAAGCCAATAAACAGGGAACTCTCATTCATTGGCTGATCGCATCTCTTGTGCAGCCAAAAAGAAATCATTGTTGTTGACCGCACCTCTCGCTGTGTGAACGGCAGATGTGCTGCCGACAGCAATGATTCTCTATGCTAGATGAATAGTTGTTCATCCCTCTGTAGGGTGTGACTACGGGTCGTGATCTGCATGCGCCAAAGGGCCCTTGCGTTTAAACTTTTCTTTGAACATATTTGGCCAGTTTGAACAATTGGTCAATATGGACCAAAATGTCTATAGCTTCATCTACAAAATGATTGTTTATCAGATGATTCTTCATTCAGCAGTTGTGCACCCACCAACCCACTTCTATCTAATGTATAGGGCACCTTTATGTGCATAAACCTCAGACTGAAGGTTAATGCCTAGTTTTTGACCAGAGGAAGCAGTTCTAAGAATCCAGGAATGTTTTTTTTATTCATTTATCCCCCCCCCCCCCCATTTAATTAATTGGTCGAAAACTTTCCAAGCATTTTTTTTGCTCTTTCAAAGTTGTCTTGTTGCAGGATTGACATGGTTATTGCAATGGTTTTTGGTAAACCACATTCTTGTACTTTTTTACGTAAAAATTTTAAAGTCACTCAACCCCTGGGCCTGGACAAACAAAGATGGTCGAGCACTACACTGTGCATAGTATGCATCGGTAGTCTAAAACGCTTCGTGCTGCTCTTACTAGCCAGCACTGCTCACATGGGCAGCACTGGCCAATCTAATCAGGTGTAGCGTCTTATACTACAGTGTACATCAGGTAGCCAGAGAAGCGGGTGCGGCCAGCCATCTTTAGTTTTCCAGGCCCATAGGGTCGCTTTAAGTGCAGTTGCACATGAATAGATTGTTAATGCTAAACTGCTTTCTATAGAGTACTGAATGCAGACATCGGACTGACTAGTGTCACCCACCCGTGTACCTATCCGCCGCTGCACCATTCTAGCTCCAGTCATTGACTTTTTGGATGGCACCTTTAAATATATTACTGAAAACCCCTTTTATATGTTTGTGTAGCAACAAGGAGCCGGGTTATTACTCTCCGTGCTCTCGGCAATTACAGGCAGTAATGTATTCAGTGACATTCTACAGGAATATTACTTTCTAATATTGTGTGCTGTACTGCTCGCGTGCATATTAATCTCCCCCGGCACCGGACGCAGCTGCCGCTGACATTTCATGATGATGGGTAAACGGCATGTTTCATTTCATAGCTCAGGTCAAACTTTTTTCTGTTAGTAGAGGTAAATACTCTGAATAGGCAACCAGAGGCAAACTGCAAGCGCACTATGCATTTGCATCGCACAACTGAGGTCTTTCTCTCATGGTGGCACAATCCTCGATACTTTTTTGAATACTAACGTTTAAGAACTTATCCATTGACAGATCATTTCCATTCTAGATATGTTCAAATAATAATTCAGCTCATTTTTTGGTGCAGGCAAAAGTATAAATAGGAGCTCTTGGGCCCCAATGGGAAATCTGTAACAGGGCCCCCTACGTACCATTTTTTAATACCAGTGTCTTCTTATGTGATGGAGGAACCTTTGGACCTCCAAAGCTCTAGGGCAGTGATGGCGAACCTTTTAGAGACCGAGTGCCCAAACTATAATCCAAAACCCACTTGCGTATCGAAAAGTGCCAACACGTCAGGGGGCGGGGCTTATCACGACGTATGATTTTACCCCCGTCGTTCTAAAAGGGACAGGGCCGCTTCAAAATAGACCAGGAGCAGATTCTGACTGCTTTTGGACACGGAAATGCTGCAGAATGTCCTCAGCGAAAATTTCGGTGGAAAATTATGCAGTATTTCTGCATCTAAAAAGCAGTCAAAATCTGCATGCTGTCTATTTTGAAATAACCCTGCCCATTTCTGCCGCATGTAAACATACCCCAGCGATAATAGTGACATCCCCCAGCGGTCCCCCAGCAGTAATAATAGTGACACCCCCCCATTAGTAATAAGAGTGACATACCCCAGCGGTCCCCCAGCAGTAATAATGCCCGCTCCCCCTTCCCCCCCAGCAGTTCCCCCAGCAGTCATAATGTCTCCCACCCCCCAGCGATACTCCCAGCAGTCAGAATGTCTCCCACTGCCGTTGATTCTCCCAGCAGTCAGAATACCCGCCCCCTGCCCCACATACTTACCCCTCCTCCTCGTGGGAGCGCCGCTCCTCTCCTACCTGATCTCAGGTGTACACTGAAGGCAGTGTGCTTCTGTTGGATGCCTTCTCCCCCTGCTCTTGCGGAACCAAAGTAGGAGACATCGGGGGACGGGGGAGGAGGATCCTGGTTGCACACTGACTCACAGTGTGCATCGGGATCAGCACAGATAGCAGCGCTGAGTGAATGTCAGCAGGGGAGCTGCGGCCTCTGCAGGCATTCACTAAGGTGGTGAGCGGCCGATGGCGAAGCGTGCCAGCAGGGAGGGCTCTGCGTGCCGCCTCTGGCACGCGTGCTATAGGTTCACCACCACTGCTCTAGGGCCTGGTAGTGAGTGCTACCTCTGCAACCACTATAGCTATGCCCTGTCCAAGGTTTTTTTTTGTCTGAGCTGCTGGTTCTCCCGTAGGAGTGCTGTTTATGGAATGGGATGACTGTGTTTGTTTTATGATTAAGGACAACACATCCTGGACAAGTCTGACCTAATGTTTGAAGACATACCACAAGGGCCTGCTTGTGATTGCACATGTGCAGCAAAAACACATGCAGTGAAATTGTTTCGTTTTTCACAGACCAAAATTGCATATGCCTATGTGAGTGAGCTCTTAGACTATAACGATATGTGGTTCACTTCCTCCATGAATGAGATCTATAGTTGAGCAAGTGATAAATCGCAAAATGGTATACATTATCAAAGTGTGTAAAAGCCACCTTAAGGGCTCATTGAGTCTTGGCTTGACACAAGTAACTTTTATTCTTGCAAAATCAAAAGGCAGTACAATGACATACGGGGTCATTGTGGCTCCCTACTAAATGGCCATCAGTACTGTATGCCTCTTGTCTCCATATGATGCTCAATATAGAGCCGTATTATGGGGCTATTATTACTTGAAAGCACTGCAGAATAAGTTGGCGCTATACAAATAAGATTTATTTATTTTTCCTTAGAATCCGACTTCAAGGGGAATTTACATCTGTAATACTGTAGCCAATATATATATATATATATAAGTTTTTTTTGTTTTTTTTTTAAATGTGACTCGAACAACCAACATTCAGAGGTTTTTTAATTTTTGACCTATCCCTCAGATAGGTCATTATTAGTTGATGTACAAGGCACCGCCGCTCAGGCTGAACGTCACAATCAGTGGTCAGAGGAGGAATTCGCTCCCATTGAAATGAATGGGAGCACCACACTGCTCCCTCACTTCCTATTCAGTAGCCAAGGTCAGGATGTCACTGCTCTCTCATTCTTGTCAGTGGGAGAGAAGCCAACACTCTGGCTTCCTCCTCTGACCACTGAAGACGACATCCGGCGCACTGTAGAATTTCATAACCTACATTGGTTAGTACATTAGGCTGGGTTCACACAGGGCGGATTTGCTGCGGTTTTGCCACCGTTTTTCGAAATGCTTCTGTGGCAAAACTGCTTCAAAGGGTCATTTTGGCTTGTGGATTTTCCTGCGGATTTTCTTGTGGAAAAATCCGCAAGCGTTTTTTTCCGCACCGTTTTTTACTTTTTGACGCGTATTTTGGTGCGGATCTTGCTGCTTCCATAGAGGTCTATGGACAAAAAAGCGCTGCGGAAAAGACAGAAGAATGGACGTGCTGCATCTTTGAAAACTGCGCCGCAGTTGCATTTCCGCACTGTGGCTGTGCGGCAAAAATCCGCCCTGTGAGAACAGCTTTTTGCCAAAACTCATTTGTACTGCATTGCACTGCAAACGCAGCGTTTTGCCGCAGTGCGGAAATGCAACGGGAATCCGCGGCAAAACCGCAGCAAATCCGCCCTGTGTGAACCCAGGCTTACACTTCCTTATCACTAGTGTTGAGCGAACCAAATCAAATGAACCAGTTTTGGGTTTAAGCAAGGGTTTTACCTGAACACAGGGTTTGGTTCACTGAACACTAGTCCTGAACCCTGATGTATAATACAGTCTAAGATTGTTATACAGGGCCTTTATGGCTCTAAGACAGTGTTATACACCAGTTCTTGGGGTTTTGGTGAACTTCCAAGTTCGCTTTGAAATAATTCAGATCAAACTTAACTTTTTGCAAAAGTTCGCCAAACTTACCTAATGGAACCTTTTAAAAATTCGCTAATCACTACTTATAACTATAGATGTTTCAGGGTTACTGTAAGGCAGTTGTGCAGTTCCAAGGAGAAATAGCAGTAATCTAAGGACAGAAAAAGGACAGGATGGTTTGGCAGGACATGTATTGCATATTCTCAGATGGGGTATCTTCATCTGCATCTCTAGAACCCGCAGAGATCTCCTGACTCCATTCTTGCAAGCAGATAAATCTGCACCCATGTAGAGAAGTCAGTCATGTAACCAGCTGAGCAATTACATTTTCAGCCATTTTTCCAGTCGCTCTCTGCTTGGATTTGGCCACTGCTCTCAATAGGTGAATATCTGATGAGTAGGAATCCCAGCTTTGGGATTCCTACTCATCAGATACTCATGGCACTTCCTGTGAATATTCCGTTCATTTCTAAAGTGGAAAAAAGCCCTTTAAGTGAGTTAAACCTACTAAGTTTAAGCCCACTTGAATTCTTCTCTATATGCTTGAGGAGTAGGTAAATGGGGCTGCAGCAGGCTTGATGATGGACCAACAGTCACTTGCAATTAACTTCTGCTTAAAACCAAGCAACTCCAACAAATGAGCGATTTCTCGTTCAGTTTCCTATTAGCGACTGTGTATACACGGAACAATTATCGCCCAATTTCACTGTTTTCAACGACAATTCAGGCGATAATCGGGTGGTGCAAAAGGCTCTTAAGCTCTAAGCCGAGTAGAAGAAAAGATCACATTGGAAATAAACGATTTCTCTCAGTAAACCACATGCCTAAAAATTAAGGTTGTTTTTAAGCTAGAAATGATACTTTGGACTTGGTTTTGTTTGCTCCAGTCAGTGATAAGGTAATCAGATTTATGGACGCCCACTCATGTCCTAGAATCAGGGACTGATAAGGAGAGATTACACAGGACCCTCTGCTCATACTGCACTATTTCGTGACATTTGCTATGTTATGTTGGGAAAATCATCTAAAAACCAAAAACTCTTACATAACATTTTGTAGGTGCCAGCATATCACAAAGCATAGACCTGGGCAAAAATATTAAGGCTTGCTGCAGGAAACATATTATCCATGTGTATGTGCGTAATATTTCCTGTGTACAATGAAGATAAAGCAAATGCCAAATATAATGCTGTCCGTGTGTAGTGTAGTACCACCAAGTGTTAACTTCATATCATCATGGCTGCTGGTAATGTTAGCAATTAAGAATGTTAGGGTGCTGGGTTGGTATAGCAGGACTTAATTTGCAGGCTGCACCAAGTTTTGTCTGTCCTGTATTGCCACCATTGCATGGCTCTCAAATAAGTTGTTAGTACTATTTCCAGCACAGGAATGAGAGAAAATTTGCCTCAGCCTTGGCAGATAATGTGCTTAAATAGAAAAAGTATAAAATTGGTTGTTGGCTATAAAAACCATCATGGTCTTGGGATCATTAAAGAAGCATGGAGAGGATATCTCCAATGTTCTCTCTGGCGGGAACTCCCGGGAGCAGTTATCAAGCAGGGAACATGCAATGAGCTGAAGCTTTGCACTACACCAAGCAGTGGGCTATCCATATAATGCATGTTCTTACAGCAAGAGTGCAAAGAAGTGTGCCAAAACCACTGTTGCACTCCTAAAACTCCATTCACCTAAAAGGGAGCTTGTATTGATACATTAAAAACTGAATGTTTAGTGCCAACTAGTTGTGATAAGAACAGATGGCGGTCACAAGGAAAAAATATCATGGACAGAAGAGAACCTTCTCACCCATTAATTAGTGGTAGTGGTCCTCTTGTGTAGAACAACTAGAACCTGGGTCCTGCAGTGGGAGACCTAGGGACATTACTTCACTGTCTACTAGTAATTAGCAATAAACAGATTTGCCTCCAATATGTCTTACTGAAGACTGCGGTCTAGCTGAAAGACGAGGTCCGAAGCAAGGGGCTTCCCACTAGGACATTCATATGCTGTACTGTTGCAAACGATAATGAAGCGGACATTCCCTTCACATTTTTAGTCTTGTGTTTTTTTAATGTGGTTTTCCAACAAATACATTTAACCCCTTAGTGACGGAGCTTTTTTGCTTTTTTCCATTTTTGTTTTTTCCTACTCCCTTTTAAAAAATCGTAGATCCTTAATTTATCCATCGACGTCGCTGTATGTGAGCTTGTTTTTTGCGGGATGAGTTGTATTTTTCAATGGCACTATTTATTGTACCATATAATTTACTGAATAACCTTCTAAAAATTCTTAGCGGAGAGAAATGGAAAAAAAACGACATTCCACCATCTTTCGGTGCGTCCTGTTTCTACAGCACACAAATTGCAACAAAAACGGCCTGATATTTTTATTCTATGGGTCAGTACGATTGCTACGATACCAAACTTGTATAGTATTTTTTTTGCTGTAGTACTTTTATTTTTTTTTTTTAAGATATTTAATTTTTTTCAATTATTTTCTGCGGTCATTTTGTGCGCGCAATACCTTTTTTATTTTTTCGTCGACGTAGTTGAGCAAGGGCTCATTTTTTGCGGGATGTCCTGAAGTTTCCGATAGTATCAATTTGGAATACATACAACTTTTTGATCGCTTTTTATTGCGTTTTTTCTGGGAGACAGGGTAACTAAAAAAGTGTATTTCTGGTGTTCTTTATTTTTTTTTTCAGACGACGTTCACCGTGCGGGAAAAATAAAGCACTACTTTGATAGATCGGACTTTTACGGACGTGGCGATATCAAATACATATTTTATTTTATGATTTTGATTTTTTAATAATGGATATGGCAAAAGGGGGGTGATTTAAACTTTTATAACTTTTTTTTTTTAACAATTAAAAAAACTTTATTGATTTTTTTTTTACATTACTTAGAAGTCCCCCTTGGGGACTTTAACATGCGATGCTTTGATCGCTCTTGCAGTATGACGTAATGCTATAGCATTACGTCATACTGCTTTTTTACAGGCAGTCTTTCAAGCCACCCTGTGTGGATGGCTTGATAGGCAGTCTGCTAAGGCAGCCATAACACCTGCACGGCTCCCCCGATCTCCCCCCGAGGGGGCCGTGCGGGACCCCCGAACAGCGTTCGGGGGATTTAAATGCCGCTGTCAGAATTGACAGTGGCATTTAAAGGGTTAATAGCCCCGAACGGCCGAGCGCAGCTATTGCCCGCGGGTGTCAGCTGTAATAAACAGCTGATGCCCGCGCTGTATGGAGGGACATAGCGCTGCTACCTCCCTCCATACACGTCCTGCAACAGCAGGACGTAGTTT
Source organism: Eleutherodactylus coqui (assembly GCF_035609145.1). Classification (NCBI taxonomy): domain Eukaryota; kingdom Metazoa; phylum Chordata; class Amphibia; order Anura; family Eleutherodactylidae; genus Eleutherodactylus; species Eleutherodactylus coqui. The sequence goes on from NC_089842.1 coordinate 186,090,080, forward strand.
TACGATAGGGCCGTCACTAAGGGGTTAAACTGCATTGAACTTGAAAATAAACCAAATTGCAATAAACATACCATTCCCACAGTGGTGGTACTCATCATGGCGCCAAATGGGGTTATACTGGATCTCATTGATGGCAAATCACTACGGGTAATAAAAGGGACTGGGGACAAGCCGGTAACACTAGAATAAAACAGAACTAGGGCTTGTTCACACTGACGCTAAATATTTCTTATGTTCAGTTCCACCCTAGGAGTAAAAAAACAGTAAAATTAGAAGTGCCAATCTGCGATGGAGACTACGAACGGAACCTCTGACACAGATGTTTTTACATTATTTTTTTGTAATAACCATGTTAAACATTAGACAGGAAAATCTCTTCCGACCCCTTCTTTATATTGTTGTCAGGATATTCTTTACAGCAGTCTGCATTCTGCCTATGGGCTAACAGGCGTCTGCTAACAAACCAGCAGGGAAGTTGCAGGGGATTTGATTTCCCATGAAGTTTATAACAACAGTTTTAATACTAGGTGTATATTAGTGAAATGCTTATGTAACCGCCTAAGTAGGCTCACTGCTTTTTCAGAGCTACAGGAATATCCAAACATTAAGGGGGGTCTTACATGAACGGATTCTAATTTCGGAATCCGCGATTGCCGTCCGTGCTGAGGATCTGTGGCAAAATTCTGGCATTGAAAGGCATGTCGTTTCGTTTTTTTTCTTTACACTCACAGATATGAATTACACATTTCGCGAACGGAAGAAAAATCACAGCATGCTGTATTTTGCCGTGGACGGCCTCCATTGAAGTCAAATGGAGGCGCCCGACCCACAGCCCATATGCAATTAACATTGTGAATGGGCTGGGGGTAGCCGCGTCATCACTATGCAGCGGTGCGGGAAATACAAACAAAGAAGAGAAAAAAAAACGGTACTGCGCATGACTCCTGGCGATCCGCCACGGTCATCCGCAATACAGTTCAAGCAGGTACGCAGGGTCAACGGCAGGAATCCAACTTGTTCATTTGATCCTGGCCTAAGAAAGATAGCCTAAGAAAGAAACTAGTCAATTTCTTCGGTTTGCCTTAGAACCCCCTATAAACCATAGACCACCGTTTTCATTCACCATGCCGTAATACATCTTCATTAGAGATGAGCGAGCACCAAAATGCTCGGGTGCTCGTTACTCGGGACGAAATTATCGCGATGCTCGAGGGTTCGTTTCGAGTAACGAACCCCATTGAAGTCAATGGGCGACCCGAGCATTTTTGTATTTCGCCGATGCTCGCTAAGGTTTTCATGTGTGAAAATCTGGGCAATTCAAGAAAGTGATGGGAACGACACAGCAACGGATAGGGCAGGCGAGGGGCTACATGTTGGGCTGCATCTCAAGTTCACAGGTCCCACTATTAAGCCACAATAGCGGCAAGAGTGGGGCCCCCCCCCCTCCCAAAAACTTTTACTTCTGAAAAGCCCTCATTAGCAATGCATACCTTAGCTAAGCACCACACTACCTCCAACAAAGCACAATCACTGCCTGCATGACACTCCACTGCCACTTCTCCTGGCTTACATGCTGCCCAACCGCCCCCCCTCCCCCCCACAGCGCACACCAAAGTGTCCCTGCGCAGCCTTCAGCTGCCCTCATGCCACGCCACACTCATGTCTATTTAGAAGTGCGTCTGCCATGAGGAGGAACCGCAGGCACACACTGCAGAGGGTTGGCACGGCTAGGCAGCGACCCTCTTTAAAAGGGGCGGGGCGATAGCCCACAATGCTGTACAGAAGCAATGAGAAATAGAATCCTGTGCCACCGCCATCAGGAGCTGCACACGTGGGCATAGCAATGGGGAACCTATGTGCCACACACTATTCATTCTGTCAAGGTGTCTGCATGCCCCAGTCAGACCGCGGTTTTTAATTCATAGACACAGGCAGGTACAACTCCCTATTGTGAAGTCCCTGTGGACCGACAGCATGGGTGGCTCCCTGGAACCCACCGGCGGTACATAAAAATATCCCATTGCAGTGCCCATCACAGCTGAGGTAGTAATGTCGTGCTTAATGCAGTTGCGCTTCGGCTCTCACTGCATGCCCCAGTCAGACTGGGGTTCTTTACAAGTGAACAGATGTAGGTTAAACTCCGTGTGCACCTACAGCATGGGTGGCTCCCTGGAACCCACCGGCGATACACAAAAATATCCCGTTGCATTGCCCAACACAGCGGATGTAACGTCAGCTGTAATGCAGGTGGGCTAAAAATTCATTTGATTACACTGTAGGCGAGGGCCCACAAAAATTGCTGTATCAACAGTACTAATGTACATCCAAAAAATTGGCCATGGCCAACCAAGAGGGCAGGTGAAACCCATTAATCGCTTTGGTTAATGTGGCTTAAGTGGTAACTAGGCCTGGAGGCAGCCCAGTTTAAGGAAAAATTGGTTCAAGTTAAAGTTTCAACGCTTTTAAGAGCATTGAAACATATAAAAATTGTTTAGAAAAATTAGATGAGTGAGCCTTGTGGCCCTAAGAAAAATTGCCCGTTCAGCGTGATTACGTGAGGTTTCAGGAGGAGGAGCAGGAGGAGGAATATTAGACACAGATTGATGAAGCAGAAATGTCCCCGTTTTGGATGGTGAGAGAGAACGTAGCTTCCATCCGCGGGTGCAGCCTACGTATTGCTTACGTATCGCTGCTGTCCGCTGGTGGAGAAGAGAAGTCTGGGGAAATCCAGGCTTTGTTCATCTTGATGAGTGTAAGCCTGTCGGCACTGTCGGTTGACAGGCGGGTACGCTTATCCGTGATGATTCCCCCAGCCACACTAAACACACTCTCTGACAAGACGCTAGCCGCAGGACAAGCAAGCACCTCCAGGGCATACAGCGCGAGTTCAGGCCACGTGTCCAGCTTCGACACCCAGTAGTTGTAGGGGGCAGAGGCGTCACGGAGGACGGTCGTGCGATCGGCTACGTACTCCCTCACCATCCTTTTACAGTGCTCCCGCCGACTCAGCCTTGACTGGGGAGCGGTGACACAGTCTTGCTGGGGAGCCATAAAGCTGGCAAAGGCCTTGGAGAATGTTCCCCTGCCTGCGCTGTACATGCTGCCTGATCTCTGCGCCTCCCCTGCTACCTGGCCCTCGGAACTGCGCCTTCTGCCACTAGCGCTGTCGGATGGGAAGTTTACCATCAGTTTGTCCACCAGCGGCTTGTGGTATAGCATCATTCTCGAACCCCTTTCCTCTTCGGGAATGAGAGCGCAAAGGCTCTCCTTATACCGTGGATCGAGCAGTGTGTACACCCAGTAATCCGTAGTGGCCAGAATGCGTGTAACGCGAGGGTCACGAGAAAGGCATCCTAACATGAAGTCAGCCATGTGTGCCAGGGTACCTGTACGCAACACATGGCTGTCTTCACTAGGAAGATCACTTTCAGGATCCTCCTCCTCCTCCTCTTCCTCCTCCTCAGGCCATACACACTGAAAGGATGACAGCCCAGCAGCATGTGTACCCTCACCAGTGGGCCAAGCTGTCTCTTCCCCCTCCTCCTCATCCTCCTCATGCTCCTCCTCCTCCTCAACGCGCTGAGATATAGACAGGCGGGTGCTCTGACTATCCAGCGACATACTGTCTTCCCCCGGCTCTGTTTCCGAGCGCAAAGCGTCTGCCTTTATGCTTTGCAGGGAACTTCTCAAGATGCATAGCAGAGGAATGGTGACGCTAATGATTGCAGCATCGCCGCTCACCACCTGGGTAGACTCCTCAAATTTTCCAAGGACCTGGCAGATGGCTGCCAACCAGGGCCACTCTTCTGTAAATAATTGAGGAGGCTGACTCCCACTGCGCCGCGCAGGTTGGAGTTGGTATTCCACTATAGCTCTACGCTGCTCATAGAGTCTGGCCAACATGTGGAGCGTAGAGTTCCACTGTGTGGGCACGTCGCACAGCAGTCGGTGCACTAGCAGATTAAACGTATGTTGCAGTGTCCGCAGGGTGGCAGCGTGCGTGTGGGATTTGCGGAAATGTGCGCAGAGCTGGCGCACCTTTCCGAGCAGGTATGACAAGTGGGGGTAGCTTTTCAGAAAGCGCTGAACCACCAAATTAAAGACATGGGCCAGGCATGGCAGGTGCGTGAGGCTGCCGAGCTGCAGAGCCGCCACCAGCTTACGGCCGTTGTCACACACGACCATGCCCGGTTGGAGGCTCAGCGGCGCAAGCCAGTGGTCGGTCTGCTCTGTCAGACCCTGCAGCAGTTCGTGGGCCGTGTGCCTCTTCTCTCCTAAGCTGAGTAGTTTCAGCACAGCCTGCTGACGCTTGCCCACCGCTGTGCTGCCACGCCGCGTGACACCGACTGCTGGCGACGTGCTGCTGACACATCTTGATTGCGAGACAGAGGTTGCGTTGGAGGAGGAGGAGGAGGAGGAAGGTGCTTTAGTGGAGGAAGCATACACCGCCGCAGATACCACCACCGAGCTGTGGCCCGCAATTCTGGGGGTGGGTAGGACGTGAGCGGTCCCAGGCTCTGACTCTGTCCCAGCCTCCACTAAATTCACCCAATGTGCCGTCAGGGAGATGTAGTGGCCCTGCCCGCCTGTGCTTGTCCACGTGTCCGTTGTTAAGTGGACCTTGGCAGTAACCGCGTTGGTGAGGGCGTGTACAATGTTGTGGGAGACGTGGTCGTGCAGGCCTGGGACGGCACATCGGGAAAAGTAGTGGCGACTGGGAACCGAGTAGCGCGGGGCCGCCGCCGCCATCATGCTTTTGAAAGCCTCCGTTTCCACAAGCCTATACGGCAGCATCTTTAGGCTGATCAATTTTGCAATGTGCACGTTTAACGCTTGAGCGTGCGGGTGCGTGGCGTCGTAGTTGCGCTTGCGCTCAAACTGTGGCACTAGCGACGTCTGGACGCTGCGCTGACAGACATTGGTGGATGGGGCCGAGGACAGCGGAGGTGAGGGTGTGGGTGCAGGCCAGGAGACGGTAGTGCCTGTGTCCTCAGAGGGGGGTTGGATCTCAGTGGCAGGTTGGGGCACAGGGGGAGAGGCAGTGGTGCAAACCGGAGGCGGTGAACGGGCATCGTCCCACCTTGTGGGGTGCTTGGCCATCATATGCCTGCGCATGCTGTTGGTGGTGCCTCCCCAGCTGATCTTGGTGCGACAAAGGTTGCACACCACTGTTCGTCGGTCGTCAGGCGTCTCTGTGAAAAACTGCCACACCGTAGAGCACCTTGACCTGTGCAGGGTGGCATGGCGCGAGGGGGCGCTTTGGGAAACAGTTGGTGGATTATTCGGTCTGGCCCTGCCTCTACCCCTGGCCACCGCACTGGCTCGGCCTGTGCCCACACCCTCACTTGGCCCTCCGCGTCCTCGGCCGCGTCCACATCCTCTAGGCCTACCCCTACCCCTTAGCATGCTGTATTACCAGTGATTTGATTTCCCAGGCAGGAAAGAAATTGGCGCAAGCCTGCAGTAAACCGTAGCTGGTTGCGTTTGATTTTTGTACATTCTCCACGCAGCACACACGTACACGGAGACCTTAGGACTGACACAGGCAGGCCAAATATAATTTTTTCGCTGCTTTTTTGCAAAAGGAGGTCCCTACTGCGTATATTCAATGAACAATAACTTTTATAACTGTGGTGTGGCCCTGAAAAAGTGTCACACAACTTTAGTGTAGCAGAGTTATTAACTCTGGCAGAGCAGGTATTTGCCAGTCAGGAAAGACAATGGCGCAAGCCTGCAGTAAACCGTAGCTGGTTGCGTTTGATTTTTGTACGTTCTTCACGCAGCACACACGTACACGGAGACCTTAGGACTGACACAGGCAGGCCAAATATAATTTTTTCGCTGCTTTTTTGCAAAGGGAGGTCCCTACTGCGTATATTCAATGAACAATAACTTTTATAACTGTGGTGTGGCCCTGAAAAAGTGTCACACAACTTTAGTGTAGCAGAGTTATTAACTCTGGCAGAGCAGGTATTTGCCAGTCAGGAAAGACAATGGCGCAAGCCTGCAGTAAACCGTAGCTGGTTGCGTTTGATTTTTGTACGTTCTCCACGCAGCACACACGTACACGGAGACCTTAGGACTGACACAGGCAGGCCAAATATAATTTTTTCGCTGCTTTTTTGCAAAGGGAGGTCCCTACTGCGTATATTCAATGAACAATAACTTTTATAACTGTGGTGTGGCCCTGAAAAAGTGTCACACAACTTTAGTGTAGCAGAGTTATTAACTCTGGCAGAGCAGGTATTTGCCAGTCAGGAAAGACAATGGCGCAAGCCTGCAGTAAACCGTAGCTGGTTGCGTTTGATTATTTTACGTTCTCCACGCAGCACACACGTATACGGAGACCTTAGGACTGACACAGGCAGGCCAAATATAATTTTTTCGCTGCTTTTTTGCAAAGGGAGGTCCCTACTGCGTGTATTCAATGAACAATAACTTTTATAACTGTGGTGTGGCCCTGAAAAAGTGTCACACAACTTTAGTGTAGCAGAGTTATTAACTCTGGCAGAGCAGGTATTTGCCAGTCAGGAAAGACAATGGCGCAAGCCTGCAGTAAACCGTAGCTGGTTGCGTTTGATTTTTGTACGTTCTCCACGCAGCACACACGTACACGGAGACCTTAGGACTGACACAGGCAGGCCAAATATAATTTTTTCGCTGCTTTTTTGCAAAGGGAGGTCCCTACTGCGTATATTCAATGAACAATAACTTTTATAACTGTGGTGTGGCCCTGAAAAAGTGTCACACAACTTTAGTGTAGCAGAGTTATTAACTCTGGCAGAGCAGGTATTTGCCAGTCAGGAAAGACAATGGCGCAAGCCTGCAGTAAACCGTAGCTGGTTGCGTTTGATTTTTGTACGTTCTCCACGCAGCACACACGTATACGGAGACCTTAGGACTGACACAGGCAGGCCAAATATAATTTTTTCGCTGCTTTTTTGCAAAGGGAGGTCCCTACTGCGTGTATTCAATGAACAATAACTTTTATAACTGTGGTGTGGCCCTGAAAAAGTGTCACACAACTTTAGTGTAGCAGAGTTATTAACTCTGGCAGAGCAGGTATTTGCCAATCAGGAAAGACAATGGCGCAAGCCTGCAGTAAACCGTAGCTGGTTGCATCTGATTTTTGTACGTTCTCCACGCAGCACACACGTACACGGAGACCTTAGGACTGACACAGGCAGGCCAAATATAATTTCTTTTCCTTTTTTGCAAAGGGAAGGACCCACTGCGTATATTCAATGAACAATAACTTTTAGAACTGTAGTGTGGCCCTGAAAAAGTGACACACAACTTTAGTGTAGCAGAGTTATTAACTCTAGCAGAGCAGGTATTTGCCAGTCAGGAAAGACAATGGCGCAAGCCTGCAGTAAACCGTAGCTGGTTGCGTCTGATTTTTGTACGTTGTCCACGCAGCACACACGTACACGGAGACCTTAGGACTGACACAGGCAGGCCAAATATAATTTCTTTTCCTTTTTAGCAAAGGGAAGGACCCACTGCGTATATTCAATGAACAATAACTGTGTTGTGGCCCTGCCTACACAATTCTGTCCCTGTAGTATCAATGGAGGGTGCAATGCTCTGCACAGATGATTTTTAGAAAAAAAAAAATGCAACACTGCTAACAGCAGCCAGCACAGTACTGCACACGCTTAAATTTGGCCCTAGAAAGGACCGTTGAGGTTCTTGAAGGCTACACTCACTCCTAACACTCTCCCTGCCTATGCACCACTTCTGTCCCTAATGCCGGGTGCAATGCTCTGCACTGCCGATTTTGAGAAAAAAAAAAAAAAAACACTGCTAGCAGCAGCCTGCACACAGGTAGATGTGGCCCTAAGAAGGACCTTTGGGGTTCTTGAAGCCTACAGTGACTCCTAACGCTCTCCCTACAGCAGCACCAGCACGATAGTACTTTCCCTCAGCTAAGTCACAAGGCATGTGTGGCGAGCCGCGGGAGGGGCCGACTTTTATACTCGGGTGACATCAGATCGCCCCAGCCACTCACAGCAGGGGGGTGGTATAGGGCTTGAACGTCACAGGGGGAAGTTGTAATGCCTTCCCTGTCTTTCAATTGGCCAGAAAAGCGCGCTAACGTCTCAGAGAGGAAACTGAAAGTAACCAGAACACTGCGTGGTAGTCGTTACGAGTAACGAGCATCCCGAACACCCTAATATTCGCACGAATATCAAGCTCGGACGAGTACGTTCGCTCATCTCTAATCTTCATCACTGGGTAGAGAACATCGGACCTTTACTGGTTAGTTTTCTGCACCCTTTTGCAGTTTAGTGCACGTCAATACATTCCTACCAATGACTCCTAGGAATAAAACAATGCATTTATATGGCAGACTTTCCTCGTCATGTTGATCCCATGAGTCACCCGGAAAGCTTGGTAACACATCCTGTTGTACGGAATATACAGGATTTATAATCTGCATAGTGCTATAATCTTTATTTGGGAGGGGAGTGAAACACTTAAGCAACGAGGAGTCTGCGGATGAAAACATGATGCCAGTTTATGATTAAACCTGCAGATTTGGACAATGGACTATGTTGTAATGATAGTTGAGAAAGATGGGGAAACATATATTTTCTGCTGCCCTGGTATTCTCTTATGTCCTTACTAGTTCAGGGAAGTCACTTTTTGAAACCAGTTCTCTTAGAATCTTTGTACATAGAAGTGTTACACCTGTGCTGTCCACCTTTATTCTGGTCCATGGATAGGTGCTACCAAGTATGCCGAAAAGAAGTATTTCCCGTGCAAACAAAAATATACTGCAGTGAGTGCTTTTTATATTCTGGAATTGTAAACTGAGCTGCAATACCAGATACATCCTGTGGATAAAAGTGGCACTCTTTCTTGAAAGAAGCAGACTTTTTCATGTCATACAGCCACTTTAAGGAGGACCTGTCACCTGTCCTGACATGTTTGCTTTAGTAACTACTTGCATTCATCATAGAATGACAATTCCTGGAATATCTTTTCTTATAACTCTGTATTGTGCAATTCCTATTTTACTCCTTCTAGAAAATGTTAAAAAATGCAAGTATTTACTAAAAACAGATGTGTCATGAGCGGTGTCGGGTCCCCTTTAATTTAGAATTAAGAATATGATTGACTTATGAAGCAGACCAGCATTTTTCCTGCTCACGTCTATTCTGCAAATCTTACATTCCTGCAACCTGAAAATAAAATGTACACAAAGTGGAATAATATGTATCAAAATTTACACAAGATACAATACATTCAGGAAGGGGAGAAGGCAAATATTACTGAATAAGGTCAGAGACCCCTGTGTACCTTTTGACTTGATCATCATCTTTTTTTTTTGCTGTGGGCCAGACATGAAGTTATAGCGGTACTCCCATTATTGCAAGTTGCTCCCTATGCACAGGATAAGGAATAATCTGCTGATCAGCAGGATCCCCTCGATATCCACCACCGATTGAAGGGAATAGGGTGGAGAAGCATGTGCAATGGAATCGCCGGAGATGGCAGAGTTCTAGCACTTGCCTGCCTCCAGCAGTCCTATTGAAGTGAATGGAGCGCAGATGTGCATGTGCGTCCTCCGCTACCCAAAATCAGGACGCCCCGGGGCTGTGGTGTTGGAATCATGGAGTCCCAGTAGTTATCCCCTATCCCTTTAAGTATTTAAAAATGACTACAGTATCATTTTAGTTGGGTATAAATGCTTTTGGTATTCATTCACTGGTAAAAGCTTGTAAGACTTGTTTACACCATTTCAAGTGTAGATGTAGGGCAGCCCGATGATTTGAAGATGCTGTGGACAGACTTGGCCATAGACAGTTATTTTTTCATAGTTAACACCCTCTGAAAAAAACCTAAAAGTTAAAGGGAAGATGGTGGTTACTGTTTTAGCAAATTATGTTGAAGAGGTTGTACCAGAAAACACTTATCACCTTTCCATAGGATAGGTGATAAAAAGAGTGATCGGTGAGGGTCCCAAAAACAATCCCAGAAGGGAATGTCCCATGTCCCCTTCTCCCTGTAGGCTTGCCGCACCCCTTGCCGTGAAGAGGAAATTTAAATGGATTGCCAGAGATAGACGAGGGCTTCTGTGAGCCTCATTGAAATAAACGCAGAGTCTGAAATTCATGCTTGGCTACCACTCCATTCAATCTGATATCACTGCAGATGGGGGACACAAGACCCCCTTCTTATAATTGGTGGGGATCTCAGTGGTGAGACCCGCACAGATCACCACTTTTTTCACCTATCCAATGGATAGGTGATAAACGTATTTTCTGGTACAACCCTTTTAATATCAAAGATAACTGTAAAGCCATGTCAAAAAGGGTGTAACTATAGGGAATGCAGAGACTGTGGTCATATTGGTACTCTGGAGCCTGTGGGTCCCCTCTGCCCCATATGAGGCAACCAGTACTATATGACTTGTGACATATTGGGTGTTCTCTTACAGGTTTTATATTGGCCCAGGAGCTTTAAAGTGGTTGTCCAGGCAAAATACATTTTTGGAAATGTATACCTTTTGGAAAAACATAAAAGAAGGTATCTTCACCTTCCCCAATCCACTACCACCACTCTCTACTTCCTGGTGCAGCGGCCATGACATCCCAACAACAGATAAAGATGAACGGCATTCCACTCACAGGAATGGCCGTCTGATAGGAATTATGTAATGCTAATGGCCATCGGTTTTGAGCCTTGGTCACTTCTTATTTAGATACTGTATACTGTTAGTAAAATGTAAAATAAAATAATGGTAATGTGGTTCAACAAACACTTGGTTCGCCTATAATATATGTGAACATGCAATCTTGAATAAGGCACAAGAGCCGACAACGAGCGAGAAAAGTCTTACCTCCGCCATCACTGATATACACAGTGCCAGTTCGGTAAGAACCAAGCAGAACACTTCATTTACATTTTTCAAGATTTATGTATTAAGATAAATAATAAAAAAAATAGGACGTTTCTCCTTCAGTGCTCACATTTTGCTTTGTGTTTGTTCAGTTTGCACCAGTCCTTATCTCAAGAAGTAAACCTGAAGGAGCAGTTCACCAGGGCGATCAGCCTGTATGATGATGCCTTAAAAAACCGAGGAGAGCTTCTTAGGGTGACCCAGCAGCAGAATGAAGAGTTGAGACGTCAACTGCGGGAAACCCAATATCAGAATGAAGAACTAAAGGAATCCTTGCGCAAGGCAACTGCCTGTCAAAAGGAAGTGGAAGACAAGGCACACAAGTAAGTCAGATTACCTTTAATTCATAACATTCCTTCAAAAAGATACTAGTCCTTCACAGGCGAATCTCACAAGGTCCTTGATTTTGAGAAACTTAGCAGGGCCTACTACAGAATAACTCATGCTATATAAGATCATATGTCCTTCCAGAAAAGTTTCTTGGTGTCTGTGGGCATGCCTGTCAAGAGATACCCAAAATAACCAATGATACCTCCCAATTGTACACGAAAATAGAACATGCAGGGGCAGTGCTTATGCAAGTATACATAAAATAGGTATTTCTGGAAAGTTTTGTGAATGGGGACTTATATGGAAGGGAGATCTCTTCCAGGAGACATTCCACTCTGTGCATGTAGGCCAAGGTTATACCATTTTCTAATAGTGTGGGAACCCTTTACAGAAGGATTGGTGTGTTTCAGTACATTTATTTGTTCATGATACTACGTGTTTAATTCACAAATTCCACTTCCTAGCAGAATTAGCTCATGTGCAGATGAAGCCTAAGCCAGTACACCTTGCTTCACTGCGCATATGCAGAATACCGCTGTAACTGGAACAGACCTGTGATCACATACCCAGCCTGTGGGATGTCAGTTAAGCCAGAAGGAGGACCAACAGGAGAGAGGCTCCACCCCCCAACTGGTCATGTTTAGTAGTCCATATTAATTTTGGTGCAACCATTCTGAGATGCCTTGTCACACTACTATTTTTGCAGTGTTTTTCTATAGCACATTATGCCACTGTCTGACACATTTGATAAGCTTACCCCATTTACCGGTAGAGTTAAGGTGCATTTGCACACAAAGAGGATCACTCAAAAGATGGCTTTTGAGCAATCATTTTTGCATAAACTACTATTTGGTACTAATACCAATTAATTGTGTGTGAGCTCAAACAATGTAATCAGCGCTCCCTAGGCAGAACACAGCGTGCGGTCCATCTTATCAGCTGTCCTGCTGAACGATGGATATCATGCCGAACTGAAATTCATCGTTCGGCAGAAAAATGAAAGATGGGCACATTTACACACAATGATTATCGCTCAAAGGATGGCTTTTGAGCAAATTTTGAGCAATAATCGTTGTGTCTAAATGGGCCTCTAGCTCTACTTGCTGCTGTGTATATATTACATCATGTGCTTTAATGCACAGTCCTCCAGGTATCAATCATTCTTACTGACTTAAACAAAGTAACATGTTTTATTAGTTATTTCTCAGCAGGATGATTCTCCTCAAATCATCAGTATTATTAGCAATCCCCGTAGGGTGGACCTTAGTTTTGCATGGCCTTGAAACAGGAGCAGAAATTGTTGATAGTTAAATAAACGTAACTCAATTTTTGAGAGTTGTATTCCTGCTCTTTATCAAGCAATAAAACAATTATGAACTGTTCTCACTCATTCATCTGGTAATCCCCTGCTTGTCATGTCAGTGCTTGAAGTGTTTCGCTGAAGTTAAAGAAGGTCCCTGGTTTAGAAAACCCAGGTAGATATTCTGAGTTTATAAACTGGAATTCCTTATTCCAACTCTACATTACTTAGCTGAAGCAGAGAACGCCTACAAAGAGAGTCTCAAGCTCTGGATGACCCAACACACCTATACTTCTATGCAACATGTAATACCTTATTTCCCCTGTGGTGGTGCTTCAGGCAAGTCGAATACTTGTTATAGCTAAACACAGAGAGTCCCAACAGTGGACAACCCTTCTAATAGAAAAGTAAGGACCAAAGGGAGCATCACTTTTGACCCTTCCACCATTTAGACTTAACATTACGTCCTAAGGGTACATTCAGATATAGCAGAAATGGTGCACATTTTCTGCAGTGGAAAATCTGTGTCAAAAACCGCACCATTGGTGCAAATTTTGACATCGTTTTTATGTAGAACCACAGCAGAATTTGAAAGGGAGAAATCTGCTGCGGATTCACATTAAGGCTGGGTTCACACGGGGCGGATTTTCGTCGGAAATCTCGCGGTTTGGCCGCAGCAAAAAACGCGAGATTTCCGCCGGGAGAACCGCCGCGGTTTAAGCCGCGGCGGCTTTGAAGCGGTCCGGCCGCATGCTTTTCCGTTGCGGACGGCTCTCCCATAGAGGAGAGCGCAGCCGTAACATAAATAAACAAAAAACCGACTGTAAACAGACATGCTGCTTCTTTTGAAACCGCGGCTGCTCTGGCGGCTGCAGCCGCGGTTTCAACCGGATTTACCGCAGCGGATTAGCCGTCCCGTGTGGACGAGGTTTCGGGGAAACCTCGTCCACATGGCTGGCTAATCCCGAGATTAGCGGCCGCAGGCGGTTTTGCCGCGAGCGGATCTGCTGCGGCAGAACCGCGGCAAATCCGCCCTGTGTGACCCCTGCCTAAAAACTGCATTAAAATCTGCACCATTTGCACGAGTTTTCCATTGTGGAAGATACCCTTATAGAACACAGGCCAGTGAATGTGTGGGTACTGAGCAAGTCTGGCTGTGTAGTGGCTGGGATTGAAGTAACCTTTGGTCCAGGTGTTTAACACCTTCAATTCCCCTAATCAATACTACTAACAGTACCTAAGGGGTATAAACAAATCGAGGGGGAAGACATTCCGGTTGACATAGTAACACGTACTCTATACAAATTGCTGTTCTTGTATGCTAAAAAAGTGGTATTCCTCAACTGGAAGCACCCAAAAAAGCCTACTAGGGCTGCTTGGCAATGTGAAGTAAATGGGGTCATCGCTCTATATAAACTGCCATGTATGGAATGAGCTTGTCCCGCCAAATTTACTAGAATATGGGGCCGATGGGTTGACTGCCCTAACACCGCATCAGGCATACCTGACTAAGGCCTCATGTCCACGGGGAAAATCAGGTCCGCCGCGGATTCTTCATGCAGAATCCCGCAGCGGGTCCCTCCTTTCCCACGGACATGAGGCCTAAAAATAAGAATTTACTTACCTGTCCGGACGCTGCGGATCTTTCCTCCGTCGCGACCAGATCTTTCTTTGGCCAGGCGGATGTGCTCGGCCCATGAGCCGTGCACTCTTTTATTTTTTTTTTAACTCCTGCTCTCCCGCGCAGGAGAGCAGAAATTCGGCTGCGGGTGTGCCGCGGATCCAGACGGCTTCCATAGGCTTTAATAGAAGCCGGCGGGAGCTGTCCCCGCGGGAGACCCACACTAAAATGGAGCATGCTGCGGGTGTTTTCCCGCACACGCAATCCGCGCCTCAGGGGAAAATGACATCCGCAGATATTTAATTACCTGCGGGTGTCCAATGCATCCCTATGGGGCGCGGATCACGCATGAGGGTGACTCGCAGCGGATCTGTCCCTGTGGACATGAGGCCTAACTTCTCAGCCAGGGGGAAGTTTGAAGGTCTCTCCTTTCTTACTCCGCACTGTACGCGAGGATACTGAATGCTTATTGTGATAACAGTCCTGTCGTGGGTAAAAAAATTTGTTTTTAAGTTTAGTTACTACAATTTCCCAGGTTGGGAATCTTGGGTTCTGTTCTTTGGGGGGTGGTAGAAATAAATAAAAGGGTATATGCAACTATAAAGGTCTTCAGTTGACCTGAAAGGGGATCAAAAACTGTATAGCTGCAGAGCACGACAAAACGGTTAGTCGGTCGCAGAAAACACAGATGTGAATGAGCCCTTTAAATTCATATAAATGACTGTAAATGCTAATTTAAATGAACATCACAATTTTGTTCTGCAAAAACAAGTCTTCTTGTATCTATGGCAGAGATTAATCTAAAAATGATTCTAGACTTTGAGGCTGGAATCACACGTGCAGTTTTCGAAGAAGAGGGGAAAAGTATTAAAACCCATCATATCCACTCCTTGTTTGGATCAAAAATCCGTAGTCCGCCCATTCAATTTATTACTTTAGTTGCCCTCCTTTGAACCCGCTTAAGCACTAATATGTCCTTCCTGAGTACCGGTGCCCAAAACTGTACACAATATTCCATGTGTGGCCTGACCAGTGACTTGTAAAGAGGAAGGACATCATCATGTGCCCCATGATTCTATTTACCTTGGCAGCAGCTGCAGGACAATGGTTGCTCCAGTTAAGTTCACAGTTAACTAAAATCCGCAAGTCCTTTTCCATGACAGTTTTGCCCAATGGTTTCCATTCAGTATAAATGGTACAAATGATCATAGAATAATAAGTTGTTTTTTTAAAAAAAATAAAAATAAGTGGAAAAAAGTATTTTTTATTATTGTTGAAAAGGAACGATATTAAACATTTAAAAAAACTTTTGCCCATATTTATAATAACAAAAACTGTTTGGTATCACCGCATCCATAAAAATGTGATCTGTCAAAGTAACACCTTAAGGCCCATTTAGACACAACGATTATCACTCAAAATTTGCTCAAAGGCGATAATGATTGTGTGTATTTACACGGCAAGATGATTGCTCAAAATTCGCTCAAACGGCAGTTTGTGTGACAGTTTTGAGCGTTTACTTTGCATGAGCACTTAAGTAGCTAATTAGCTACTTAAGAGCTTATTAGTGTGTAAATGAAGGCTCCCACTGTATACAGAACACAGCTGCAGCGCTGTCTTCTGAATACTCCTGCTGTTTTCACGGAACGCTCAGCAGGTATACAGCTGAGCGCTGTGAGCGGGGTATACAGAATACAGCTGGAGCGCTGTCTTCTGCGTACTCCTGCTGTGTTCACAGAGCACTCAGCTGGTATCCCGCTGAGCGCTCCAAGCGGGGTATGCAGGACACAGCTGGAGTGCTGTCTTCTGCACACTGCTGCTGTGTTCATGGAGCGCTCAGCTGGTATTTTGCTGAGCACTCCAAGGGGGGTATGCATGACACAGCTGGAGCGCTGTCTTCCGCATACTCCTGCTGTGCTCTCAAAGCAGGATACCAGCTGAAACACAAAATAAAGTTAGCATGTCATTTTTGCCATAGTGTGTACGCCAGAAAAACTAAACAACATGGTTGACAAAAGCGTGACATTTTGAGGATTTCACTAAAATCTGTTTCTAGTAGAAATGCTAAAAAATAACGGCTTCTAAATAGTTCTATTTCCCAAATTGAAGCTATTTAAGGAAGACAGTCCTTGTACTTCCAGTCTGTGGTCTGCCGGGTATTGAGCGCAGTGCCTTCTCTTGTAGGCTATATAAGCTCCACAGGACTTAAAACACAAACAGTAAAAAAAAAAAAAGCCCACCCACCGTCAAAGTTACACAATGACAGTAATACACACAAGAGTCGCGGTCCTTTATACACCAAGCTCCTGCCTGTAGACTGGGGATGCACAAACACACAGAAACATCTGTTTCAAGGGGGCTCCTTATACACAGGCCAGAAGAATAGCGAGTGCGAGACGCGTCAGCTGAGTGTGAAGTGCACATCCAGAAGGGGAGGCAGGTTAAAGCCTGGTTACCTTCCCCTAACACAGCTGTGACAAGTATGCTGCTGCTGAGAAGAATCCCTGTAGGAAACTCAGAGAAAACACAAAGAATTTAGCACTGGGGTGCAAGAGGAATGAGGGGTCTGTGAAGTAGCGGGATTATCGTAGAACCGAGCAGAGAGTACACAAAACTCTTTTCAGCTCACCCGGCAGTCAGCGAAGTCACATTTTGCCTCGTCCTTCATCAATCTCTCTTGAATATGGCATGAAGGGAACAATGTGCCCACTTAGAGCACAGAAAGTGCCTCTTGTCCATTTATGAGAAGACGGATAACTAAGATGAACTGTGGGACCTCCGTATACCTGAAGGGTCTATAGAGCACCAAGTTATGGTCCTTAAAAAACTAGTGTGTAGGTGAAATGGTTTGGCCACGTCTCTCTGGATGGAATCTGTGCTAACTGTAAGTAAAGAGATTGGTATAAATAATATAGTATATAAACACACACACATACATACACACACCTTGGCCTGATGTGGTGTAGTTTGTTATTAAAACAACTCTGCCCCCATGTGTATGTGTTATGTAACTACACAGTATGCCTCACATTCAATCATCATCACCATAGCATCTACCGAGTGGGCCATGGAAAAGTAGCCTGATATCACACTCTTATGAAAGCTGTCTAGAGGAAAATCTGTCTTTGTTGCACATAGCAACTCCTGAGGTAAAATGAAAGCTGTGCTGTGATTGGTTGCTACGGCGAACAAAGATTTCATAACAGTGTGGCACCGGCCACTATTCGTGGCCCACCCTGTACAACAAACTTCATGCCTCCAATTATCTCAGAAACTACAAAGAATGCTTTCCTGAAATTCGGGTGCAAGAAACTTCATTGTATAGGGCGTATATATACATTTTCTCAGCTTTCTCTCTGGAGTGACTTTTAAAAGAATTTACATTTTTATTCCAATTTTACTTTAAATTTTATTGGAAATCCAGTGTTAGGAAAAACAGTTTATAAATCTACCTATTATTATGAAGAGAATGACACCTCGCACATCTTCCTACGCCCCAAAGTTTCTGAAATAGTGCAATCTATGCCGCAATGATGAATTGCTGCGGATCTGAAAGCCAAAGGAGATCCCACCTGCTTCCAGATGGCTGGTCTCTTAATGAAGTGGCCATTCATTGTAGACTACAGAGCTGTAAAGTATTCTTGCAGTAGCTACATGTAATGAAATGGTGGTCACCCATGCAGGATGTTAGGAGGTTGCTGGCAGTACAGAGTACAGCACTTTGCTATCTCAATAAGTCCCATAGAGATGAATGGAGCGTCAAGAGCGCACGCACCACCACCAGGTGCTGAAACACAGGACTTCTGTTCTCGTGGTCAGTGAGAGTCCCACTTGTGGGACCCTCACTGATCACACTCTTATTCCCTTTCCTGTGGATAGGGGACAAGTGTAAAATTGGACGCGACCTCTTTGCCCAAATTACCATAAACTAAGTTATGGTGCTGTTAAAGGAGCCAGGGGCTGTATTTTTTATACTCGCCTGCTTCCTACACTCACCTGCTTTCTAGTTCCTTTACCAAAGTGTATGTCGTCCGAAAATCTGACTCTCTTCAGAATCCTATGCGGGAACTTTCCCATAGACTTCTATAGGAGAGTGCGCACATGGGACTCTGAAAGGAGTCAGATTGTGTGGACTTCACAGGTGGGAACCAGGAAGCGGTTGAGTATAAAATAAATACATCACCCGGCTTCCTATCACCTTGCCTAACACCACATAAGGTAGTTTAGGCCACTAAAACACGGGCTACTTCATCACACGATTTTGTCGCAATGCGATGGTGCTACAGATCGCATGTATGTGGAGCGCATGCTTTCCTATCGGTTCATCCACACAAGCGATATTTTGTAGCCTGCAACATTGTGAGACTACTAGAGATGAGCGAACGTACTCGGATAAGCACTACTCATCCGAGTAATGTGCTTTATCTGAGTACCTCTCTGCTCGTCCTGAAAGATTCGGGACGCGCTGCGGAGCGGGGAGCTGCAGGGGAGAGCGGGGAGGAACGGAGGGGAGATCTTTCTCTCCTTCTCTCCCGCCCGCTCTGCCCCGCTCCCCGCTGCGACTCACCTGTCAGCAGCGGAGCGCCCCGAATCTTTCAAGACGAGTACAGCGGTACTCGGATAAAGCACATTACTCGGACGAGTAGTGCTTATCCGAGTACGTTCGCTCATCTCTAGAGACTACCAAATTGCGGCATGCTCTATACATCCCCGACTTGCGATGTTTTGTAGCCCATGTTTTCCTATGGAGCATTCCTTTCTGTTATATCGTATGAAAATGCAGTTTTTGTGCGATGCAATGCAACTTGTACAGTAGGAAATCTTACTGTAAAAGCCCTAAATTGAGCGCTAGCTGCATAAAATAGTAATAATAATACATCACCTCTGGCACTTGTCTTTATTCTTCTGCCAGCCCTTCCTGGATTGGAGGATCAAAATGCCCGCCTAGAGGAAGGTCTGGCTGTGATTGGTTTTCAAGCACCGCGGCTCAGCCAATAAGAGGCAGCGCTCAATGAACCAATCACATGCATTCAATGAATGAATAAATGGTTGCGATTGGCTCATCGAGCGCTGGCTCTCCCTTCCTGGAGGCAGGAATTTCCAATCCCTGACCAGAAGAGATGGCGGAACACCAGTGCCTGGGACTGGAGAGAAGACGTGGTGGAGCGGACAGTGCTTCTTAGGTAATGTATGGTTTTTTTTTTGTTTTGTTTTTTTAATGCAGCTGGGGTTTATTTTCGGGATAGGGCTTATATTTCAACCCCCCCCCTCGAAAATCCTTGCACTTGATGCTAGGATTTAGGAAAGTCAAGCGACTTTGTAGCGACACAAAATTGTGATATTGCCACGAGAAAACGCAGCAATGCGATAGCACAACGGTGATATCGAGTCACTTGTGTGGAAGCACCCTTATGGTACTTTAGGCAGGTTCCTTTTCATAGGAGAACACAACTTGGGCACGAGGAAACCCCGTCTGACACGGATTTATCTATCCAGTGCATTTAACGCTTAAGGAGCATAAAACAACATTGCAGCAGTAGCGCTGCCTAATATACAGAGCGAGGAAATTACAGAATCTATTATGTGCCGTAACTTCTTTTTAACAAAATCTGTCACCGCGGCTCCATTTGCTGGGTAAACATGGCAGAGAATGAGCTGTTGTTTCTTTAAGCCAAGGAGCCCGGCAGAGTCTTTCTGCTTTTTATGAATACATATTCCTTTTTTTAATCTGTAAGTGAGCAGTTTGCAGTAGAGAGGCTGTTGTATACTTTGAAATACTATGTAAATATACTTTTTTAATTCTGGATGAAGCCTACGATCGCTAGACCTAATTTGTTTGTGCTTTCGGTCTTACTAAATATTAGTCTTGACTTTACAGCTATTTCCCGCTGCCAGACACTCGCTTTGTGTCTGAAATGCTCCACAACAATCGCCTTCCGCCCGTTCCCCTCTGCGGAGTTTACCCAAGTATGCTCCGTATATTTTGCTACTGATAAATCAATAGTACTGTGTTGTAATGTGTAAACTTCCAGCTGTAAACGACTTATAAGCAAACTCTAACCACGGTCTAACTTGTCACCCCTGATCCTGTTGGCTTATAAAACACACCGCTTGTTCTACATCCAGTCTGTAGGTGTCAGTTTAGTGGAGTGAAGTGTGCAGACTGTAGGGCAATCTAGCTGCCAGATATAGGACTGGCACATGCGCCAGGTCTATCCAACATTTATTTATGCTAATTGCATCTGAGAGATGGACATATATTGTACATTACACTGGCCCCTTTATTATAGAAACTCAACTAGTAGCATGTTGGGCCTCCCTTGGCAGCCATTCACGATTGGCATTGATTCCACGAGGTGTCGAAATGATTCTGCAAGTATATTGGCCCATGCAAATCACATGACATGCCCTAAACAGCCCGATCTACCTCGTCCTAAAGATACTCAAGATCTGGAAACCTATGAAAACTTGCTGGCATGTTCCATTCCTTTACTATACCACCGATGAAGGGAATAGCTGGGGTCGCCTGAGATAGGCACCACCAGTCAAACCTTCAATGAAGGCAGCCTCTAAAAACTTAAAAGGACATTTATTTTCTGGAGGTGCATCTATACAGACACCGGCCACTTTAGGTAATAGATACACAAATAAAAATCTGCCTGGCCGTCTCTAACTTTGAATAGAATGGTTCTAACTGCCGACTGGTGGGCTATCCCCCTACCTGATGCCCAGTCATTGTTACAAAGTTTGTATAAAGAGTCTAACATTGACTTGCAAAAATGCTGTCTTCCAATAGGTGACGCTGCAGTGGTATTTGCATATTACACAGAGGAGCACGAATGGCCTTATAAGTCTCCTCAATCATTCACCTTCTAGGTGCTCTCCCTAAGGAGAAAATATAGCATTCCTGATTCTAAACAACAGTGACACTTAAACCGGTCATTTTCTGCTACAGCTTATCTGTGCTACGTAGCAACAAATTGTTAGTTGGAGCACTAATGTATTCATGTGCAGTTTTGCTTGACTATGCACCTCCTGTTCATCAGGAAGGTGCATAGTCATTCTTAATATCCTCCTCTGACGCCTTTCATCAACAAGTTATTTATGTGCACAGGATCCCCTTTTGCTGGATGTTTTTCCTTGATCACACTATTCTCTATATACTTTCAAGATGGCTGCAAGAGAAAGCGACACTGGGTTGGCAGTTTCATAAATACTGTCCCTGGCTAGTCTCGCACCAATGACCAGGCCTTATTTGAAGTTGCTCAAAACGCTCAGATTTTTCATGCTGATGTGGATTCACACTGAAACTGATCCACAGGAAATTTGCTGACTAGATCTTATGTGAGACAGTCACTTGTCTTAATTTCCATACAAGGTAGCTCCGGTTAAGAAAGTGCAGGCATCTCTAATAAAGTGGCTATTCTTCTCCACTAAAACCCAACATCATAATTGGAGTCCCATTTTGATCTTTGCTATGGGATCTTCTCTCTTCTATGTATGCCACAGATACCAATCCATTAGATCCTATATAACACATTAAGGAAACACAGGCACTTGCTATTAGCTATGCACGCTATATTTTAGTCCTGTTCATCTCTATGTTAGAAGATGCCCCTGGCCCCATTTATGGAAAGATTGCACAACCAATTTTTTCTATAGAGTATTTCTTCAATTATAGGCTACGCTGCAATATAAAGCTTTCGTATTTATTTATTGCGTCCATGCAACCTAAGGCAAACCTGAAGGGACTGCCAGCAGAAGTTCCTCCGCATCATTCCTATGTGAGTCATTTACAGTACGCTATGGCAGAAATCAGTAGCAAATCTGGAGGTGCTTTTCGTTATGACAAAAAGTCAATAATATATTGACTCTTCGTATTAAGGACGCTGTTCAACTACTTGAATCGTGTGAAAGTCAGATCTTATAAGTTGTACTGGTTTCAGGGCTCATGCATGGTGCAGTTTACAATAGCGTAAAGGTAATCCAGCACACCACAGAGATAGATAAAAAGTCCAAAAGTTATTAAAGCGTTAAAAACAGAACCAAGTAAAATAATCTCAGTGACTGCTGTCCCTTGGATTATTTTGTTTGGTTCTGCTTTTAATGCTTTAGTGCATTTTGGAGGTTTTTTTTCTACCTCCATGGTGTGCTGGATTACCTTTACTATTGCATTGGTTTACCGCTGTTGGTGCAGTTTCCGTGTGGACCTCAGTGAGAGGATTCCAACTGTATAGCTGGCTTCCTTCCCTCTGTGGCTAGTTTGTTGGCTTATAATTTTGGATTATTATGGGGAATTTCTATCCCTTGCAGGCTTCTTGATAGACTTCTTCACTCTTCAGGTAATTCTTTTGCGTCAGATTTCATTGCTTTGATAGTAGTGTTCATTAAGAAAATGGAAACCTAGCGGATCCATTACAGGACTGATCAAATGAGATCCATCATGGATATGGAACCAATGACATCAGAGTGAACTAAGATTTCCTTCGATCTGTCTTCTAATGAACTGTTTGAGGTATATCTGATTTCCATAGTAGTTGTCACACTGCTGTCCCTGGGTGGTAAATCTTTCTTATGTGGCATTGGGAAATGTATTTCAGTGTTAATATGACATACAAGAGAGCTTTATGCTTTTTCTTGGCAAATTAACCAAATGCCTTGGGCACCTCTGTTTGTATAATATTGTATTACAATTGACTGCAAATAATAATGGACAGGTGGAACATACAACAAAATTCAGCAAATTCACTGTATACAAGTATTTCTTTTAAAACCATCATTTGACATATAGTATTAATAATGTATAGAGATGAGCGAGTATACTCACTAAGGCACTACTCGCTCAAGTAATCTGCCTTAGCCGAGTATCTTCCCTCTCGTCCCTAAAGATTCGGGGGCCGCCGCGGCTGACAGGTGAGTTACGGCGGGGAGCAGGGGGGAGAGAGAGGGAGAGATCTGCCCTTTGTTCCTCCCCGCTCTCCCCCGCCGCTCCCCGCCCCCTGCCGGCCCCCGAATCTTTAGGGACGAGCGGGGAGATACTCGGATACTCGAGCGAGTAGTGCCTTAGCGAGTATACTCACTCATCTCTAATAATGTATTCTCCTCATATCTTTATTCTCAGTGGTGTACCCAGGAGTTCTGATAGATAATAACTTCCCCTGCATTCTCCACTGCACGCTTCCTGCTTGACTGTGGGGCGATCGTCCTGATAAGGATGTCCCCGCCCTGATGGCTCTCACCTACACCCTACTCACATAGTCACCAGTGAACTTTCCAAGGAGTTTCCTCCAGTTAAGGTCCTTTCACATGGAATGTTTATCGTTCAAAAATATTGTTAATGGATACCTTTTTTTTCACACACTTTTTTCAGTCCGACTAGTGGACGTGATCATGTGATCAGTATATTACTATACGGTATTTGGTAGTACAGTATATTAGCATATATTATCAGCATGTGTAGGTGACTCACTCTTGTTGAGGTCCAGTCTGAGCTTCTTTCTAAGAGATTATTTTCTGCACTCGCTTCACCCACCTGCTGGCCATATACGGCACTCTTCGCTATCATTCTGCATATCTGGAGAAGCAATGGACCTGATAGGGCTTTGGCAGCCCAGGCAGGAGAATAGGAGGTCTGTGCCTGCTGTCATCCTCAGTCAGAAGTTTATCACCCAGGACCTTTCATAGACACACAGCTGCAGCAGCAGCAACCAAGCCGGCAGAACCCTGACAATGGAAGTCCTACCCTTCCACTGACAGAGGAATGGGTCTATGCATCACTGCGGAGATCCATGGCCATGACAGGCTAAGAGAAGATAAGGAAAACAGGTGACTCTAAATATGTACCGATTTACTGGCCTGAAGGGTGCATGCCCTTTTGCCTCCCAAGCCCAGCCTGCCCTTGGAGTATGACTGCAGAATGAGACTACATAGAATTTGTTTGTAGTATGTTACCATGGAAACTTATAGGTCTGCATAGGCACTGTATGCACAAAACTGCTAGAAGGACCTCTTGCAGAGTTTCTTCACTTTTTCTTTTAGATGCATATGACAATAAAAATGTGATTACCAAGGGCGTAAATATAAGAGTATAGAGGAGATGGGATATTTAAGAGAGACCATATTGGTTGTCACCAAGCTTCCCCAGAACCACATATAACTAAGAAATGGCTTTATAGATTTTGCCAGAAATGGAAGGCTTAAGGACCTGTATTAACCAGGGATTTAGGTGAAATTCTGTTTAATATATAACATAGGGATTATTTAATCTCTCATACGTCACTTTAAGGACTATTCCTTTAACTTTAATTGAATGCTAGCAAAAGCAAACATATGGTAGCAAAAATACACACTGAACAATATCTTAGAACTAAACTGAGATCACATAAAGCTTGAAGAAATAAATAATTTATAGGAAAACTCACTTGTTGAAAAAATGGATTAAACACACAGGGATAGAAAAAGCACTGATGGAATTTGCAGTGAAGCATAACAGAGATTAAGAAACAGCAAAAGCCAAAAGAAAAAAATGTGACATTTTTTGGGCTGAGCGCTGTAATGACGTTTAATGGTTTGTACTTTTTTTATTTTATTTCTTTACAAGAAACACAGGTACATGCAGAGGCATGCGGCCCCTGGTCGACTTTCAATAGGAGTTTGACTTTAAGAAAACTAATCTGCTCAAAGTAGAAGGGAAGTTTGTAAAACTTGGCAGACTTCTCCGGAGTCTCAGATGGCTGTGATCTTTGCTGCATTTGTATTTGTTAAATGTAATTTAACCTTATTGCTAAATGTCAAGATCCTTTAGCTGTCATATAGGTTTCTTTTTTTTTTTTTACAGAATGATAAAAAATGGAAATTTCTGATACCTTTTTTTTTGTATTATGAGAGTTGGATTTTGGCTGCTAACAACCTCAGATTACAGCTATTTATGGTCAGAGTCTGCAGAGACTTGTCAATCACTGTGAACAAACAAGCGGAGGATGTACCTGCAAAGTCAGAAATTCCCGAGTAAATATCAGTTTTTGTATTGGCCTTTTTTATACCTTCATGTAAAAGGTAGCAACATAGATTTGAGCCAATTGGCCATTCTGGAATCTGGGAAAGTAAGGTCAGAATGTCTTTGGTGGTTGGAACTGCAGCCGTACTTTGTATCAGACAGCTTTCCCTGAATCATACAATGAACAATTACTGAATTCGGAACACCTACTCAATAATGGGTTGGTCCATCCGTTTGGGCAGTGACAGCTTTCACAAAGTTCTTTCCAGCATGTTCCAAATGTTCAATGGGGTTATAGACTGCTGTGTTGGGGCACCAAGGCAGTATGGAGAATTCAATGTCATGTTCATCCAACTACTACCTAGTGATCTGAGCTTGATGACACAGAGAGTTGTCCTGTTGAAAGTTGGTACTGTGGTCCGGGAGGACTTTCTAAAGATGTAGGTGCAGATAGTCCGCTATTAGTTTCCTATAGCGTTCATTATTCCAGGATATTGGTAATATGACCAATGGTCCTAGGCCATGCCAAGAAAACACTTCCGAAACAATGTCACCACCAGCACCAGCCTGCTCAACCCCAACAGTGTACCCATGGAATACGGCTTCATGCCATTTACGCCAGATGTGGACCTCACAATCAGTTCAGCAGGAAATGGGATTCATCACTCCCATCAATCTTCTGCTAAGTATCCAAGGTCCATTGACGTCTTTCCTGGACCCATATTAGGTGTTGTTGGCAATGACACAGGGTCATCAGGGACACCCTTATCAGTCTTTAGCTATTGAACCCCAGTCAACACAGGGCACACGGCTTTTGTACTGCTGGATTAGTTGGTGCACTGTGGCATGTCGTTGCTGAGATACCAGACATGCCACCCAACACTTGCCTTTAGGATCAACCACACATAACCTGCCACTGTGTGATCTTCTGACAGATGTCTGTCCATCGTTCAACCAGTTTTGGTACACTTGATACCATGGTTCAGGAACAGCCAATACATGCGACTGCTTCAGACATACTGGCACCACACCTCCGGGCAACAATAATCTGCTTGCAGTCACAATCTCTCAAGCCACAACATTCACCCATGACTGCCAAATTGTTGGTTTCTGCTGCACAGAAGAGAAGTCAGCACGTTATCTGAGAGTGGATCATGACGCGGCCGTCACGGGGTACCACGTTACTGATCACAAGATGTCCCGTGCCGGCTGCTCTTCATGCAGCCATTGATCAGTGTGTAAACATTTAATCATAAGTCACAATCATATTCTAGTTTTTTCATGGCATGACTGTGATGTGAATAAACCCTAATACATGGCGATGCAACACAAGTGACCAGCTCAATACAGTGAAAAGCCCCAGTGTCAATGGGATATAATCAGGACAGGTTTTCAGCCTGTTCAGCAAAAAATGAATGTTTCCATTCATTTACAAGCAGAGACTTTGCAAATGGTGACTTCTTGAAACTCCAAGTATATTAGATGATTTTAAAAAGCATCATTGTATTAGGAATAAGATGTATTCACATAAAACCGGAACACTATTTTAAAGTACATTCACACATAGCCAATTTGGTGTGGATTTAGGTGCAGCAAATGTCAGCCTTTTAATTGAATTAATGTTGAAGGGAGGAAATCTGCTGCAGATCTGCTACATGTGAACACATCCTTAAGCAGATGCAATGAGGAGCCGCTTCTTTGCTCAGTATGTCTATATGCAGATGAGAAAAATTGAATGCTACCATACTTGCGCTTCTTCTTTTTCACACAATGACCTAGCGCCAATGATGCTTTCGAACTTTCTGCCCTATCCAAGCAAATTTTTTCAATTTTGCCATTACTTATCCATCAGAGTAGCATATGACCACTTATATTTGTTTGCACTTAGCCTTTTGGAGCCTTGGTCTCTATCTATAGGTTCACCAATATGTTGGCTGTGGTCTATAGCTTTTTTTTTCATTTGCCTCCCTACATTCATCATATGGGACAAAGGGTCAAAGAGCAATTTTTTGTAAAGTCCTATTCATGACAGAAGTGAAACAATGGTTCAGCTGTTGCACTGTGTGTGTGTGTGGGGGGGGGGGGGGGGGGGGGTCTGAGATGGTGTATTATTTCTTCCAGGCTGTCTTATTAGACCCAGGGCAGACTGCTTCTGTCACTGAGCCAGTGATGTCACATCATTTGCATGCGCTAAGTATTTGTATAAACTGTTACTGCTACAGGCTTCTCCAGTTTAATTTCTATGGAAATAAGTTAGATCTTAAGTTTAGTCATTCATTTGCCCTATGGCTGCTAATTAACATAACTACAGTCCATTTTGTCAGCAGAGGTATCATTCTCAGGATGATCACAAATCAGTATGTTCAGTCCTTTACCCCGACGACTGAAGCCCATGTTATAATGGAATCTAGGATTTGTGCTGTTGGCATTGGACATGTTCTTTGTGTTCTCATAGAGAGGTGACCTCTCTTTTCCCTCATGTCCCAATCTACACAGTGCAGTCCTATGACCTTGGAGATCCTTGTAGGAAAAGGAAGGTAAATGTGATGTGGCTGAAGATAGACACTAGAGAATACCAATATTGGGGACTGTACATACTACTGATCACTTGGGTATATTCTACATTCACCAATGGGCACTGTATCAAGGTGTCAGGGAATAGCTATTGTACAGTTGCAAGAAAAAGTAAGCAATACCTGGATTTTTGTATTGATTACTAATAAAATTTGTCTGATTGTGATCTAAGTCACAGTTCCAGACAAATAATCTAATTTAGATCATCTGAACCTGCCAGTAACGATGGGGCTGGATAACTCCAGAATATGTATTAGGGTGGCTCAACTTTCCCCCAACAGATGAGGTCATGGGAAAGAAGGATTTGGGATGTTGAATTCAACAACCGGTCCTTTTTGTTCCCCAGGAAACAAGTCGGCACCAGGGCTGTCCGTCTGCAGCTTACCTCCCTAAACACATGCGCATGTGGCTGAGACTGACATTCAGGCTTAGCAGTACAGATGGATGGCAGAACACCTTCCTTGGTGCGGGAGGTGGTACAATATCCTGGAATCCCACCGTCAAGGACTGTTTATACTCAAAGCCAAAGATGGTTCAGCACACACTTTAGTAGATTTTTAAAATGCTGTTATAGTTTTATTGTCAATTTCCAGACATACACAAATACAGAACTGCAACGTTTCAGGCATAATCCCTTTTTCAGGCAATTAAAATAATTTTGAACCTTGGATTTTGAAGATGTATAAATTGTACATAAGGATTGACCCGTATATCAAATGGCGATGTGCGTCCAGCAGTGGATAGCGACCTTTAGTCTGTTCTCACCATTCACTGCTGGGCGCACTCTACTTTTTTAATATTTGCGTCAATCCTTTTGTACAATTTATACGGCTACAAAATTCAAGATTCCAGTACTGTCCTGATTTTCTGAAGAAGGTCTTCTGCTCAAAATGTTGCAGTTCTTTATTTGTGTACGTCTGGAAATTGACAATAAAACTATAACACTGTTTCAAAAAATCCACCAAAGTGTGCGCTGACCCATCTTTGGCTCTGAGATGTTCAGGTTTATGACAGAGCGAGGGGAAACAATCACTCATCTAACATCCAATTATTGAAGCTATATGGGGGTTTGGCCATACTACTGTAAGAGCACACAAACTGTTGTACCATTTATGTCTTTTGATTAGGGCATGGAGTAAACATCCAAAGTGCAGGGAGAAAATTAAGTGAACCTCTGTGTTAATGACTATTCATAGAGCTAACTGGCAATAGGTAATTCAATTAAGAGATAAGATTGGATGTGTGGCTTTTACAGGTGCTTTGCCCTTTAAGTAAAGGTACACAAATTCTGCTTACCGACAATTCAGTTCTTCACAAGAAAGGTTGGTTAGTGTGAACCATGCCTCAATGCAAAGAGCATTCAGAAGCCCTCAGAAGACATATTATAGAAACACAAGAGCTAGGAATGGCAGCAAAAGCTTTTCTACAGACCTTAATGTATAGTTATCCACAGTTGGACAAATTATCTACAAATGGGGAAAATTCAGGACTGTTAATACTTTCCCTAAAAGTGGACATCTTGTTAAGATCACTTCAAGCACAACAGGCAATTATGAAGGAGGTAAGAGAACGCAAGCAAAGAGGAGGTAAGAGAGAACAGGAAAAAAACTATAGAAAGGTCTACAAACTTCAAAAACCTTTGTTCATGTGTCCATTCTCATAAACACACTGTACAAGAATGGAAGGACACCATAAAGGAAGCTGCAGCTGTCCAAAAAAGGAAAAAACATTGCAACCCATCTCAAGTTTGCCCAACACAGCCCTGATTTTCCAAAATGTTTATGGAAAAATTTTCTATTTACATGAGACATAAGTGGAACTTTATAGTACAAATGCAAAATGTTATGTTTGGAGGTAAATGAACACCAACACCAAAACTGTGAATCATGGTAGGGGGAACATAACGGTTTGGGGCAGTTTTGCTGCCTAAAGGCTCGTGCCTACAGGCGTATGCTTAAAATGCTGCGGGTCTCCCCGAAGTGTTTTACCCATTTTACAAACATACACTTTGCCGACAGAGACCGCGTATGGCTGCGTATATCACATTGACATGCACAGTTTCAAAGCGGGGATGAGTATGAAAACCCTTCCCATATGCAATCTATTGCATATGGACAGCATTTCATACGCAGCCTATACAAAAGTATAGGGCTCCCGTTTTGTGGGTACGCAGAGAGATAGAGTATGCTACAATCTATTTCTCATGCATATCAACACGCAGTGTCCACACGCACATGTGCATAGATCAATGAAAGTCCATTATATGCGGTGAAAACACAGTCGTGGACATGAGCCCTAAGGGCTTGGATTCCTTGTGATTATTCAAGGAACATCAAATTCTAAGGTGTAGCAGAACATCTAACAAGGAAGTAAGGGCAAAGATCCATGACCTCAAGCTAAAGCGACCAGACATTGACCCAAAACATACAAATTTTGTGGTTTGGAATGGCCAAGTCAAAGTCCTGACCTTAACTCTACTAAGATGCTGTGATTGACCTGAATAAGACTATATATACAAGGCATCCCAGAAATATTAATGAACTGAAACACATTTGCATGGAGAAATGAAACGCTGAGGAATTACTGTTAAAGCCGTGCCCATTCAAACATACCAAGCAAAGCACTGGTGAAATTAATTTGTGCCATAGGGGGCCCATAAGGCCTCTCTTCTCCATATAGGGAGCCCAGTACTATGAATAAAGCATTATAGTTGGGGGCCCTGTTACAAGTTTTGCATTGGGGCCCAGGAGCATCAAGTTACACCTCTGTCTCCAACACGTGTAGGATCAATATTCTGGCATGTGACCTCCATCTAAGTAGTTGCCGAGGAGGAAAAATACAAGGCGCATTAAGCCAGTGTTCCCCAACTCCAGTCCTCAGAGACTCCCAACAGGTCATGTTTTCAGGATTTCCTCAGTATTGCACAGGTGATGTAATTATTGACGGTGCCTCAGGCATTGCCACAGGTGTTCTTACCATAGGAAATCCTGAAAACATGACCTGTTGGTGGTCCCTGAGGACTGGAGTTGGGGACCCCTGCATTAAGCAACACATGGAAAGAGCCTATTGTAGTTGCATCACAAATTGATTAATGTAAACCATGTTGTCCATAACCAGTCACAAAGCCAAAAAGTATCATTTGGACATGACCAGAATGAGATATTAGCCTCTGAATGTTAATAAGAGTGTTGCATTCACTGTCTGAGAAAATGTGAAGCAATTGAAACTAAATGTATTAGAAAGTGGCAGAACTTTCCATTCCTGGACAAATTCATTTTATTTACATAAACCCCATTATATTATTCTCAAACAAATGTACATTTTAGGTAAACGTAAAGATAGGTGGCTCATCTCAGTTTCCAACGCTTGGCAAATACTAGACTCTGTTCATCATTTGGTTTCCCCCTGGCATTGTCTTAGCAAATGGCATTATGTGCAGAAGCATATCTGAATATTGCTGCCGGCTTTGCGTATATCCTCCCTGTAACCCGGACTCATCTGAATGGCTTCAGGCACTGCTATGTCTTTCCATTAACCGCAGCGAAAGTGACTCGACCGGTTTTAGAGAAATGCCATGCCCAAGTGCACATCTTCCATATGTCTCGTATAATTTCTAATGCATGCCACTTGTCATGGAAAAGTGATGTTTCGATTCGTATCGCTTTGGGCACACGTGTCTCAGATGAATGGACACCAACAGAAGAGAATTAAAGGGAATGTGTCATCAGAAAATTTCCTGGCATAGAATTGTTTTCTAATTTTTGGCTACAGTCTGCATTTTTTTTTTTATTTTAAAATCCTGCATTTTTCACACTCACCACTGAACCTAATACTAGACTGTCCCTTCCTGATCTGTAGAGAATGTTTTGCAGCAGTCATCCCACTAACATCACAGGCAGGATTACACTGAGAGGTAACATCTATAAGTTATCAAAAATCGTTGGATCGTGTGATTTTGAACAATATCGTTCAGTGTAAACACAGCGATCATTTAGTCATTCACTAGTACAGTGAATGTGAATGACTAAACAAGGGAGCAAAGGAAAGGTAGAAAATGTATCAGCTTGTATAAACTGCCTGAATAAGCAAACTCTTTGGATCCCATGTAAGGCTCCTTTAACATGGAGTGATAACAATTCACAATAGATGATCAGCTGTGACCTTCCGCAGAGCATGTCTAAAACAGTCTCCCATACAAGTCAATAGTTTAGCTCCTCTTCAATAGTTCAGCTGCTGTAAAGGGTCTCTCTAAACGCTGTTAAATGTAACTCAGGCAAGATGGCCGTCCCCATAGTCACGTATAGACAAAAGAATAAAAAAATTCTACAATCATAAAATTAAAAAAAATTAGATAAATGTAATATTAATTAAAACCAGATAGAGAAACATAAGGAAAAAATGTGGTGATGTAAACCCTTTGAAAGAAGCCCATTATAGTACTTTCCATATGTGACTAGTTTTTTTTATCAACATCTTCTATGATGGACTATGATCGCTTGATATTACAGGGCCGATAAGCTAAAAAGATTTTCTGATGACCTCATAAGTAGTATTATTGTAATGCATGCTAATTTTACATGGGTTCTCACTGATATTGCAGATTAGTTGCATTGAGTGAATGAGACCGAGGTGTAATACCTCTCACAAGCTGTAAGTGCCTTTCTATTTTTCAAAGTAATCACCCATGTTTTTCTAATCTTACACAACTCCTTTAAGATACTGGATTTAGCACAGCTTTGTGTACCTATTGGCTCTAATAATGTTTTCTTGAAAATAAGACATTGTCTTATATTCATTTTTGCCCCAAAAGGCTGTGCATACCCCGCCTACAGCAAGCGAGTGCTGTGATTGGATCACAAGCGCCGTTGCTCAGCCAATCAGAGCTGGCGGTCGATGATCCAATCATGGCTATTCAGTGATGTCATTCAAAGAAGGGCTGTAAATGATCGAGTGCCAGCTCTGATTGGCTGAGCCAGCGGCGCTTGTGATCCAATCGCAGCACTTGCTTGCTAGAGGCGAGGTGTTCAAAGCCCCATCACCAGAAAGCGAGTGCTGCGTCAACGCTGAGGACATGGCAGACAGCAAAGCACTGGAGACCTGTGCAAGGGACCCAGATGCCGCCGGCTAGGTGAGTATTGCTGGCTTTTTTTCATGTAGTTTAGCTAGGGCTTATTTTCGGGGTGGCTTCTATTTCATGTCTCCCTTGAAAATTGGGGTAAGGCTTATTTTGGGGGAAACACAGTAGTATAGATCCAAACCCTTTTTTATATACATGTTTTCCTTGAAAGCATTTTTTTTTTGCCTTAGACATGAGGAGTTATTTTTTTTATTTACCAGATTCATTTGGAAATCTTATGACTACAGTGACCAGAATCTTAACCCTTTCCAATCCACTGTCTGATGTCTTCAGACATTCTGATTGAAGGCTATACAGCTCTGATGTCAGAAGACGTCTGGCAGGGTATTCTTACTATATATTACTGGCCGCTGTGTTGTCGGGGGGCCTCTCTGGCATGTCCCATACTGCAGTACTGGCTCTAGCCAGCAGATGGCAACATTGTATAGTGGCAGAAAGAGGAAGCCCACTAGGAAACCCCAAATCCAAAATTGGATTGCAAAGGGTTAATCCAGAGTTAGACAGGGAAAACAAAGTATTCATTAGTATCTGACTGCCACATAATCCTGCTTACAGCATTGAAATTACCCATTTAACCAACCTAAATGGGCATGTTTAAAGTGGAAAATGAAGAGATATGCTAAAAGTTACACATAAACTTGAAATATTAGTTGGCACATCCAAACATTTTGGCATGATTTACAGACAATCTAATATCTACTGTAGGCCAGGGACAATAGATTGCTTGCAGATCCCATCAAAATTGGCTGCATCTATTAACAAATAACTTCTGTTGGACGGTTAGAGACAGTAGGACAGTTTACTGCTCAAATATGTTTTCAGAATTAGACATTAACCTTTTGCCTGAATGGCAATAAAAACATTATATGGAGATGAATAGTGAATTTCACTTTTTGCCTCGGAACTAATTCCAACTATAGGATATTACTATTTTTTGTGACAATTTCATTCCAATTCAATTTTAATGGCATTTTAAATTTTTTGTTATCTCTCTGGTTTTCTCATATGAACTTTGATTTTGAAAGACAATGAGTCTCTAGATACTTGTCAATTTTAACTACAAGAATCACTCAAAAAATAGGTCTTGATTTTTCTTGCTACCATGGCAGCAGTAATAGAAACGTCTTCTAATAACCCAGGAACAGGTAAAGGAAAGACGACAAGCTGAACTGATAAGGCTCATTCTAATGAGTTCTGTCCAGGGCACAAGATCCAAACACCGGGTTAGGCCACATATACATCATGTATGGGAGCTCTCTGCTCTTGGATAAGGCTGGACTATACGCATTAGATAGCTGTTGGCTTAAAGCTTGTTTGGCCAACAACTATTGCTTCTGACTTTCCTTCTATACACATGCACCCATCTCAGGCAAACATGTATGCATTCTCAATAGAGAGAGGAAAATAAGCTGGTGGTGGCTTTTGTCCCTGTAGGACCAAAAAAATGGACATTTTGAAATCCTTTATCTCCAACATCTGCCATTGCAAAGAGTCTGGTCACCCCTATATACATAAGGTTGTTGATTGATCCCAACAAAATTGAGGGGAGTAACCAATATTCACGTGTTGAGCCACCCTAAAGAGACATTCTGGTGAGTATAGGGGATAAGTAGCTGATTGGTGAGTGTCCGAATGCTGGGACCCCCATAGATCACGAGAACTAGGGTCCCATGTACCCTGAGAGACTCGCAAAATGAATGGAGCAGCAGCCACGTACTTGGCCACAGCTCCATTGATTTCAATGGGAGTGCCGAAAATAGCCAAGTTCAAGCCAAAAATAGCCGAGTCTGGCACTGTCATTAAAATGTTTGGAGCAGTGATCAAGCATGTACACTGCCACTATTCATTCTCCCAGTCTTTCCTTAAACATGTGACCCCTGTTCTGGTAAACAGTGGGGGTCCCAGCTATTGGACCCCGACTCGCTAGTTTTCCTATATCTGTTGACAGGAAACAACTTGATGTTACCGGAATACCCCTTTAAGTCCTGTGTTTTTTAAAATAAAAATAAGGGTCTGGTCGCTACAGAAGGGAGAACATTCCCCAAGGAATTGTGAGCAGACCTGGAGGACATCATGTGCACATGCTCTAAAGGACTGTGAATAGCAGGAACAAGATTAAGCAATTATTAAGGGGCCAAATATGACATAGATTGACCATCTTTTGGGGAAGGGCGTATCAGAACCCCAGAAAATAGTGTTTTATGATACTGCAATATCACCTTCTACTGATCACCACACCTGATAAACTATAGCTTGTAAATTGTGTAGAGTTCTATATTCTTTGGTTCTCTCATGGTCATTATGTTCTCTATCCGCAGCAGCCTCATATTTTTAATATAGCTAAGTTTCCCATATTATCATATTTGTTTTCTCTTTTCCTTAACAGACTGGAGCGTCTGGTTGATGTCCTAAGGAAAAAGGTTGGAGCTGGATCGGTTCGAACAATGATTTGATGCTGCCATCAGTGGACCGGTTTTTACACATCAAAGTATGGACCAAAGACCTGGCAAAACAACTTCATACCTATTGAGTTTATTGACCTAACTTAGATCCTACAATTCTATACCAAGGATGCATTTCTTGTCGGTGTGGTCCAGATAGCTTTGGAGAACTGTACATCTCAGGAAAATGAGCCTTCTCTAAGATGACCCTGGACACCACATCCAGGCCATGATCTACTCAGTTCTTTTCATCTTCTATTTTCATATAGATATTTAGAGCTTGGTGGGAATCTGGCATCTCGGCTAAAAATGATAACCCGTATTATTAGACTTAATGAAGTCTTGTATTAGCGCCTATTTAGACACAACGATAATTTTGAGCGATCATTTTGCTCTGCTAGCGGAGGATGCAGAAGACAAGTGGGGTGTCCCTGCGTGTCTTCTGCATACAGCTGTTCCACCGCTCCAGCGCCCGGCTGTTATACAGATGAGCGCTCTGAGCGGAGGATGCAAAAGACAAGCGGGGTGTCCCCGCTTGCCTTCTCTGCATCAGCTGTCTTCTGCACGGAGCGCCCGGCTGTTATACAGCCGAGCGCTCCAAGCGGGGGATGCAGAACAGAGCTGGACTGCTCTGTTCTTCATACCCAGCCTGTCACCAGGGAGCAGGATACAACTGAATCAATAGTATCAGCTGTATCCCGCTGTGAATCCCTGATAAGGCTCATCGTTGTCTTTCAGCACGCTGATGAGCGATGGCATAACGAAAATGCCACGATGTCAGAGCAGTTACACACAACAATTATTGCTCAAAAGACGGCTTTTGAGCGATAATCGTTGTGTCTAAATGGGCCTTTAGCCTGTATTTATTTAATCTATTCATGTATCTAAATACCCTGGAATAGACCTAATATGTTTTTGGTGCCTGCTTCCTCCAACATCTGGATCCCAGGTCAGGCCTCCCCTCCCTGCCTAATAAAAGGCCAAGAAAATATGCCGTAGATGTAACTGCTAATATATCCGCACACCAATGAATCAGTAGGATATGGTTACGCCTCTTACTATAGCTCTAAATGAGCGCATAGTAATAAGGTACCTTTACACTGAGCAACTGTTTGGATAATCGCTCTGAAAAGTCATTGAAGCGTACAAATGACTGTCATTCGTTTCCTTTTACACAGAGTGATGATTGTTCATTAGTAGCTTGGCAAGATATTGTTCATATAGGGGATCTCCATGCAAATTCGGTAACAAGTCATTCAAAAACGAACAACAGTGACTTTACACCAGACAACAATTGATCCGTGAGTCTTTTGCTTGTCAATGGCCATTTTTACATTAAGCGACTATCGTTTGAATTCTCTCTTTCAAGTGATTACACGACAGATGGTCACCCATTGTAGAGGTACCTTTAGGATGAGCCAGTTTTCCTGTTACATACAAAACCTTATATATTTTCAATTGTATTACAATCACATTTGACTATTCTATGTGTGAACCTCATACTGCACACTAGAAAGGATGGACAGAAGATTGTATGAGTCTATTGTCTAGAGATGGTCATTGTGAATCCAGTCTTATTGCATTGTCATTTTATATCACTTGTACGATATAGAAAATAGTGAATTACTGCCGAAGTTGATAAATCATTTCATGTATTTATTGCTACTCCGTTCAAATATTACTTTAAATGTTGAAGTTATGTATTTTCTGCCAGTTGTCTAACATTTCTCTTTTATTGTGTTTTGTCATTTGCCGTATGTGTTTTGTTATACCTCCAAGTATAGATGTGGCCTATACTGGTGTTACGACCTGTCAGAGGACAATGGTGAACTCTCAGTGCTGTATATCGTAGGTTTAGAAATACCTCCACCAATAAAAGCCTTAAAGACGTTTTTAAGTGTGCAAACAACTCTTTTAGGTTGCTCATTGTCCTTGTTATGGGCTTGGGTATATGAGGTGTTGACCTTTTATATTAGCTTTTCTTTTAAATCCTTCATATACTTAGGAGATTTATGGCTCCTTGAGTTCTGACCTTAACCCTCTAACCTTCTGATACCTGGATTACATGTATCCCAGAAACAAATCTAAAAAGGTAAGTCCTGACCATTAGCCAGCCTTAAAGAGGTTACTTTGTAGCCATGTCCTAAGAGCAGGGCTATTGGCTTGGTAGCCCATACTGTGTATTAACCCCTTAACGACGGCCCCATCGGGAAACTACGTCCTCAGAAAGTGGGCTTTAATCCTAGAGGACGTAGTTTTATGCATCCTCTTTGGATTGATGCCCACTTGCCTGAGGACGTGACAGCTCCATGCTGTTGGTGCCCGCAGGTAGCTGACAGCATGGAGCTGTCATCCCAGGATGCGGGCAGTCCCCACCGGCATTGCGATCAGCGCTATCCAATGCATAGCGCCGATCGCAAAAAAGTAAATAAAACAGTGAAAAAAAGTAAAGATTCAGCTGCCCTGATGGATCGGATCCATCAGAGCAGCTGAAAATATTCACGCGGCTTGTCCCCGGTGTCCCCCGGACCCACCGGCGGTCTTCTGCGCATGCGCGCCAGCCGATGACGTCAGGCGCATGCGCAGAAGCCCGGGAGCCCCCGGCAAATTTTAAATCTCCTGGCTCCCGGCTCCTGAAGGTAGCCGGGAACCAGGAGGTGTTACCGGGGACCCCGGGCACGTGGTCGCTGCTATGCATTGGATAGCGGCGATCGCGAAAAAGTTTTAAAAAAAGTCAGTTTCACCTCCCCTCATGGATCGGATCCACGACGGGAGGTGAAAATACTTACCTAAGTCCTCCCCGATGTCGGGCTCGTGCACAGACGGGCTCGAGCCTCGGGAAATTTAAAATCCCTCTGCTCTTGGCTGCCATGTGTAGCCCGGAGCAGAGAGATTATACCGGGGACATGATCACTGTTATCCAATGGATGACAGTGATCACGTAAAGTTAAAAAAAAACTGTAAAAAGTTAAAAAAAAGTGTAAAAGTAAAAAAAAAAAAGTTTAAAAAAAGTTTAAAAAAAGTTAAAAAAGCTTGCGTTTCATCTCCCCCCACGGATCATATCCGTGAGGGAGGATGAAATGACGTACCTAAGGCCCGCGGATTTATCCGCGGACCTTACCCCAGCTTCTGCGCACGCGCCCGTTGCCAAAATGGCGGACGCATGCGCAAAAGCCCTGGATTGCCAAGATAATTGAAAATCTCCCTGCTCCTGGCTACAAAACTTAGCCGAGAGCCTGAAGATTTCACGGGGGGCCGCGGTGAGCGGTTCCTCGTCACGTGTTCGCCGTTATCCAATAGATAATGGCAAACACGTAAAAGTGTGAGAGGAGATGAAACTTTTTACCGGAGGCCTCCGTATTTGCACCCCGATGCGATCTTCTCCCGTGAACTTTCCCGGATCCTGGGCATGCGACCGCCGGCAAAACACCGGACACATGCGCAGGAGTCGGGGAGCCCAGGAAATTTAAAATCTCCTTGCTCTCAGCGACCAATGGTCGCCTAGAGCCCGGAGCAGTGACGGGTGGCCTCGTTGAGTGGTCCCCGGTCACGTGATAAAAAGGTAGCTATCTACCTTTGGCCGGTCTCACATGACCGG
This sequence comes from Eleutherodactylus coqui, assembly GCF_035609145.1. Classification (NCBI taxonomy): domain Eukaryota; kingdom Metazoa; phylum Chordata; class Amphibia; order Anura; family Eleutherodactylidae; genus Eleutherodactylus; species Eleutherodactylus coqui. Next base: position 186,128,986 of record NC_089842.1, read on the forward strand.
ATACGAATTACGGATTCTGCATGCTTCTGATCCACGGTATTACGCAGATCAATCGTATTGGATTACACAATTCCGCTCACATTAGCGAGTCGGAATTGTGTAATCCACTCGCAGAAAAGAGAACGCAGCAGGTTCTATTTTACCGCGGATATCCGCAACATAGAGCCTATTGTGCTCCATGGTCGTGGATATACCCGCTGCCCATACGCAACTACGTTGTATACGGGCTGCGGGTACCCGCGTCATCGCTAAGCGACGGTGCAGGAAATACAAACAACAAAAAAGGTATTGCGCATGACCGTCTGTGTGAGTATGCAGTTATGCGCAGTGCATTACGCGGCCGTACACAGGGTCACAGACGGGCTCACAGCTGGGATCCGCTGCGGGCCTCCGCAAGCGGATTCCACCTACGGCTGCGTGAGCCCGGCGTTATTCAGACCGCTACCTCTAATCCGTAATTTACAAGAAGCCCGGGGAACGCTCGCCTTCATGCAGTTCCAGGAGCAGCTTGTTGAGCGCCTTCTGTGCGAGACCGCCGCACCTCATTAAGCTTACGGAGACTCACAGAGCGCCACTTTTTACACCCCATACCCACCACTGAGGTCACGAAATACCCCCAAAAAAGCATGAGAGGAGGGGGGGATACCCGGTTTTATTGCCCCTTGTACCCATCCCAACCAGCCTCCGTAATTACCCCTGACTTCGGAAATACCACACAGTTCACATTATTACTTTTATCTAAGATTTGGGGAACGCCGAAAAGGGCGCGGAGGGCTAGGGGTGTGTGTGTGTGGGGGGGGGGGGGGGGGGGGGGATATTTTTAGGGAGTCCATTTTTATTCCATACAAATGAACAATGGGGCCTGGGATTTATTCAGTTGTGCCCTGCAATCCAACGGGTGTTCCCTCCATTATGGGCCTAACCATGTGTCCTATAAGTAGATTAGGGCCACAATGGGTATGTTTTTGAACACGGGACAAACGGGGTGATCCATTTGGGGGTGAAAGTCTTCATTCCTATGTACACTGTACAAAAAAAACAGTTTTTAAATTGACAAAATTGCCAAAAAAATGAAAATCGTAATTTTTTCCTTCTGCTTTGCTTAGATTTATTCAAATACTGTGGGGTCAAAGTACACAATACACCCCTAGATTAATTCATTAAGGGGTCTAGTTTTTAAAATAGGGTCATTTGTGGGGGTTCTCTATCGTTTTGGACGCTCAATGGCTCTACAAGTGGGCAATGGGGACTGGAATTTATTCCGCTGTACCCTGAAATCAAACGGGTGCTCCTTCCATTATAGGCCTAGCCATGTGTCCTTTAAGTAGATTAGGGCCACAAGGGGTAGGTATCTGAACACAGGACAAACAGGGGTATCCATTTTGGGGTTAAAGTCTTCATTCCTATGTACATTGTACAAAAAAAACTGTTTTTAAATTGACACTACTGCCCAAAAAATAAAAATTGTAATTTTTGTCCTACTGCTTTGCTTAGATTTATTCAAAAATTGTAGGGTAAAAATACACAGTACACCCCTAGATGAATTCGTTAAGGGGTCTAGTTTTCAAAATGGGGTCATTTGTGGGGGTTCTCTGTCGTTTTGGCCGCTCAAGGGCTCTACAAGTGGGCAATGGGGCCTAAATCACTTTCATGCTAAATTTCTGTTCTGAAAGCCACCGACTACTTCTTTCATTTTGCGCCCCGTTGTGCATCCAGACAAAAGATTAGGGCCACAATGGGTATGTCTCTGAACACGGGACAAACAGGGGTATCCATTTTGGGGTGCAAGTCTTCATTCATGTGTGTGCTGTACAAAAAAAGCAGTTTTTAAAACGACAGAATTGCCAAAAAAACGAAAATCACATTTTTTCCCTTTTGTTTTGCTTGAATTCATTCAAAAACTGTGGGGTCAAAATGGGCAGTACACCCCTAGATAAAATTATTAAGGGGTCTAGTTTTCAAAATGGGGTCACTTGTGGGGGTTCTCTTTGGTTTTGGCTGCTCAAGAGCTCTACAAAAGTGCTATGGGCCTAAAACGCCTTCAAGCAAAATTTATGTTCTGAAAGCCACTGGCTGCTCCTTTCATTTTGGGTCCCGTTGTGCATCCAGACATAAGATTAGGGCCACAATGGGTATGTTTCTAAACACGAGAGAAAAGGGGGTATCCATTTTGGAGTGTAAATCCTCATTTTCATGGGCACTATAGGAAAAAAATATGTCTTTAAAATGACATATTTGCAAAAATATGAAATTTTATTTTTTCGCCTCTAAATTGAATTAATTCCTGAAAAAAACTGGTAGGGTCAAAATACTCATGACACCACTCAGTGAATACATTAAAGGGGTTGTCCCGAGGCAGCAAGTGGGTCTATACACTTCTGCATGGCCATAATAATGCACTTTGTAATGTACATTGTGCATTAATTATGAGCCATACAGAAGTTATAAAAAGTTTTATACTTACCTGCTCCGTTGCTGGCGTCCTCGTCTCCATGGTGCCGACTAATTTTCGCCCTCCGATGGCCAAATTAGCCGCGCTTGCGCAGTCCGGGTCTTCTTCTTTTCTGAATGGGGCTCCGTGTAGCTCCGTGTAGCTCCGCCCCGTCACGTGCCGATTCCAGCCAATCAGGAGGCTGGAATCGGCAATGGACCGCACAGAAGCCCTGCGGTCCATGAAGACAGAGGATCCCGGCGGCCATCTTCAGCAGGTGAGTATGAAGACGCCGGACCGCCGGGATTCAGGTAAGCGCTGTGCGGGTGGTTTTTTTAACCCCTGCATCGGGGTTGTCTCGCGCCGAACGGGGGGGGGGGGTTTAAAAAAAAAAAAACCCGGTTCGGCGCGGGACAACCCCTTTAAGGGGTGTAGTTTTTAAAATGGGGTCATTTGGGGGGGTATCTATTATTCTGACACTCATGAGCCTTTGCAAACTTGGCTTGGTGCAGGAAAGCAAAGTGTTCCTCAAAATGCTGAAAAGTAATGTTAAATTTGTACGCCCAATAAATGGTTAAAAAAAAAAAACACAAAAGTTTTTCAAGTGTGCATTCAGAATAAAGTAAACAGATGGAAATATATATCTTATCAAAAATTTGTACAGTATGTTTGGACATATTTGAGATTACAGTTGAAAATGTGAAAAAATTACAATTTTTTCAAAATTTTTCCAATATTGGTACTTTTAATAAATATACACAAATTATATCGGTCTCTTTTTACAACCAAAATGAAGTACAACATGTGGTGAAAAAACAATGTCAGAATCACTTGGATATGTTAAGCCTTTACGGAGTTATGCTACGTTGAACGACGCATGTCAGATTTCCAAAATTTGGCTCCGTCACTAAGGCGCAAACAGGCTTCGTCACTAAGGGGTTAAACGGGTGTTCTCATCTTGGCCAAACATTACCTGCAACATTTTTGGCCATCTGTGGTCATACACTGCAAGCCAGGTGATCAGTCGATCACTGAGGATCCTGAGCGGCAGATCCCTGCAAATCAACTTGATGACTTACAGTATTTCATCAATTGTTAACGCCTGAACAACCCCCTTTATTCAATGTAGCTGTATAAGACGTGGTATTTTGCATGACAAGTTTTACTTAATAAGATCCATTTTGGGGTACATATGAAGTATTGAATAACTTTTATTCATTTTCTCTAGGAGGGCATGCAAGAAATCCAGTTATTTCATCATAGTTTTTCGGATTTATTTTTACAGTGTTTACTTTGTGGAATAATTAATAACTTGACTTTATTCTATGGGTTGTTATGATTAAGCGGATACTGAATTTAAATATTTTTTCTTATGTTTTACTACTTTTGCACAATAAAAACACTTTTTTTTACCATATGACTTCTTTCTGTGATGCTACATTCCAAGACCTATAGCATTTTTACTTTTCCGCTTATGTAGCTGTTTAAGGTCTTTTCTTTCACTTGTTGACTTGTAGTTTTTACTGTTACCATTTGGACATTATGAATTTTTGATTACTTTAGAAAAATCTATATTACCCCCTTCCCTGGGTCAGCTGAAGGCTTAGGCCCTCTGTCCATGGCAGTGTATTCGCTGGTGGTAAACCGCCTACGCTTCCCATAGCATTGCTATGGAAAGTGTCGGTACCTGTCCACGAGCGGAGAATCATTGCGATTCTCCACTCGCTGCAGGCAATTCGCAGCATGCTGCGAATTGCCCCGATTCTCCGCGGTCAGCCTATCTATTAGATAGGGCTGACCGGCGGAGATTCGGCGCAGGATACCGCACCGCCCGTGGACAGCTGGCCTTAGACTGCTCTCACACAGGCATCTGTAAAACAATGAGTTTTAAACACCGCTTTCTACAGTCTTTTCAAACATGTTCGACTGACTTTTTTAACGCACCCCATCATTGCAATGGGTGAGGAGGTGCTTCAAAATTAGCTGAAATGCACTAAAATAAGCAGAAGATGCATTTTTCCTGCAGGAAGCAGAACTTGTGTGATTACAGTAGTAGTTGTATCTGTTATAGAAAACGTTGCCTGAACTTACACAAACATTGCCTGCTACATTAGTCAAAATTGGAACGTTTGCAAAAGCCGGGTTATTTAAGTAATATGACTTTGGCTCTAATTGGTTCCTACTTATTCATAGTTCCCCTCGTTCTCACATAACTTTATACTGATGGCCATTAGTTGAGGATTAGGTTGATAATTGTAAAAATACCTTCTCTGTTTAGATGCCATTTTTGTATTTTTAGTTGTCCCAGCAATGTGTAGGAAAAATGAAATTGTGTAGAGTCTGACTTGAAAAACATATATTCGTAGAGAGAACATCCCTGAGCTGCTAAAGTGAAGCCAATACTGTGGCATCCAACACATCGAGCACCAAGCCCTTACAATATGTGTATAAGGACGCAAATAGGCTCTACATGATGTTTTTTCAGAATATTTTTAAGTGATTATTTAAGCCACTCATCTTTATGTCCTACTGTAGGTACTTTGCCTTGTTGTGGTCTTCAGTTGACCTGTATAGTCACCAGTGTGGTACTTGGGATACACCATTAACTTTATATAAATGATACATGAGGATAGTGAGTCTGGCAATATTATATACCACTAAAGGTAGTACTAGATCATAAAAATTCCTTACAGGACACTTAACTATTTAGGTGCCTCTTATCCTCTTTTGTTGAAAAAGCATTATCACATGTGACCTTGTTCGTTGCCTATCAGTTCTAGAAATCATTTACTGACGGCACAATAGGAGGGGAGCAACAAATCTCACGTGCACTTCACTTTATCTCCAAGTACTTCATTGGAGTTTTGTGTTTAACCATTAATAACTATCATTGCACGACACTATATTGCTGTTCATTAAGTGACGCATTGGCTTTTTTGTGGTGTGTAAGAGTCAATTAAAACTAATTTTTACCAATTTGGTGGGTGGTGAGGGGATTTTTGGATATAGTTGATGAACTGACCAAAAAAAAGTTTGTAAGTGTGAATGCATACATAGAGTTTGTGTTGTGTTTGTGATTCAGTTGGCAAAAATTTGGTTGACTGGATGAGCCTGGTATAATGATGCAGACTATAGCAGAATTTCAAAGATTCACTCCCTGCGACTCATTTCTTAGCCCTTTGAGACTTCATGATTGTCGGTAAAGATACTTCTACGACGTAATGAGCAGAAATGTTCTACAAGCGTGATCCAAGGATCACCTGATTGGACCAGCACCAGTCTACAAAACTAGGTTGCCATTTGACAGTAGTCCGTGCCGCAGGAAATCAAATCTACGCCAGAGAGAAGCTTCTGGCATAAATTACACTAAATGGGTTGGGCTGCAGGAGACCATGTCCTGACATCTTGTGCTCCACTCACTTTTGGAAGTGGCGAGCATGGGATAAAAAATGAACTGAAATGTAACACATTTTTGAACAAAAATGGTGCACTAAAATTTGCAACTTTTTTTCTTACCGCAAAAATCTGGAACTGATGCCTTAATAAATCATTTCAAAAAGGGCCAGGCTTAGCTAGATTTACAGGTCTCTAACTATACACAGGTAGGTAAAGAACTATCAGTCAAGCAAAGGAGAAGGGCCGTTACTTCTCCTCAGATCGTGGTACTTGGTAAAAGTACATTTTATTTAAAACACCAAAGAGTCTAAAAGTAGCATATAGTTCACTATCATGAGTGAGACAGTCAGTATTTCCTGCTGCCCGTGATTTTAACACCATGATTCTGCTGCTAGGTTCCTTTTAACTGAACTCTCATTAAAGATTGGCTATCCATCCACCAAGAAGACTACAGGATCAATATATAATTACTTTATAGTTTCATTAACTTCCAGGGTGCTGTACATATAAAATACAGAGCAGTACCAATGCAGAATATGAATAAAACAAGCAAGTGCTGTAAATGTGTCTACAGAGTGATAGACTCATCTAGAAGGCCACGCCTACGAGGTCCACAAAGGAAAGAGGCAGTAGGTGAGGGTAGAACCCTTGTATTGTCAGGATCAGCAGATGTGGATCCACTTAACCACAGATTGGTTTGATTTGAGCCAAATCCCGAGGCAACACCTGAGGTATCCCGGTCTTCAGCTTTTAACACCACCAGTTGGTATATGGCCTTTGTTGTAGGATCCCCAGGCCATTACTCAGGAAATGGTCCCAGTATAGAGACAGCTAATCCCATTAAAATTCTAGGCACTGTACCTGAGGAATGTAGTCAGACAGTTTGGGTCGGGGCAGGTGGCACACTTCAACAAAAGGAACAAATCCAAAGATCGAGTCATAGAAAACAGGTTCAATATGGTGATTCAGGCCAGAGGTCAGGGCAGGCAGTGGACAGAAGCGTAGTCACAGTTATAAGCCAAGATCAGGAGCATAGACAACAAAGACATCAGGGATAGCCAATGTCAGGAAACACTATTTTATTGTCTGCCTTGCTCCTGGTTGGCCTTGTTTTCAGCTCAGCTCTGTGAGTCATGATCAGACCACCGCACAGTTACTGAAAATAAAGGATGTGGGTGGGCAGCTGACAAACTTTCCTCATGCAGAACATGGAGCGCAAGAAATAGGAAAGGGTTGAACGTGCAGGGCTAGAACTGTTCCACTGCTGCATCTACTACACCAAGATCCATAGTATTTTAGCACTGCACCTATCAAACTGTTAATAATGACTGCAGTTACAATATGTTGTTTGCAGCACAGTGGTCACTAGTGGGAGAGTACTGTGTGCGCCCCTCATGGTGAATGTGTCACCGTCATTTGAAGCCTGAGAAGGGCCTGGGAAGGAAGAGTATAGTGGACAGCCTACTGCAGACACAAGTCCACCTTACATTTGGCAGAATTGCCAGATGGCCGGTCCAGCTTTGTTTCTTTATTCAGTAAAGGCAATGGAAGAAAAGAAAGGCGAAAAGAGGTAAATTAAGCAGGCAATAAAGTTGAGGGTAAACTAGATGGGTGGAAGAATATTAGAAGGAAAGCCACAGTGGAAAATATTCAAGTAGCCAAGACTGGATGATAATGATATGAGCATTTTGGTTAAAGGGGCACTAACTTTGAAATCTTGCAATAAATTTTATTGTAAATGTTATTTTTTCACTGTAAATCAAGGCTAAAGTGGCTGCCACTAGAGGTCTTCCTTCCAGCTCCTATGCAATCCACTGCCTGTTATTAGGTCTTGAGCTTCTTTAGTTACTAGGATTATGGGATGTTTTCTTTAGCTGTGGGGGAGGGGCTATGCTCACAGGTTGTTCCCTACACTCACAGGCTGAAAGATCTGTTTACACAGTGAAAGCAGTTGAGTGGGCATTCAGATACTGTCTACCAGCAAACTGAACTAGAGACAGAGCAATGCAGCATCGGAAGTGAAGGAATGGAGTACAGGAGAGTGAACTACTGGCAGAATGCTAGATTTATGACATGCCCTCTTGCTTGAAAGTGGATTGTAAACAGCATGGCAGCACAAAAATGGGGGAAGACCTCCTGAACATTAGAACTTAGAAATATAAAAAACAGTGCAAACAGTGACAAATTACTACAAATCTAAGGGTGGCTTTATATGGGACAACTTAAAACACAGGAGTGATCATTGCTTACTGAATGGAGGTGGAATGCACCTGAGATCGCTTCCAGCCGCCTGCATTTATTCAGAGTAAACAAGTAGTCGTTCGTAGATAAATGACTGCCTGTTTACATGGACCAATTTTTGCTTGATTTTTAGGTGAGCTAAAAGCCAAGGGACTCCCGACAAGTGAGTGCCTCTCACTCACTTGCCCTGTTGGGTGCCACATTTACATTGGATAACAGTCACCTCTAATTGCTTTTTTGACTAATTACTCAGTCTCAGGTAAGACTGGGGAATGTTTGTAGCTGGTGGTCGAATGGGGTGGGGAAAAGATTATGAATTTGTATTTTCCATGTTGAGTTTTAGGAAGGAAGGGATAATATAGGTTATCTAAAAGTTGTGTGCTCAGGACAAGCTTTGCCCACATACCCAATTAGGGCATATCAATGTCATAGAGAGGGTGTGGACTTGTGGAACAGGTTTGAAAGCTTCTCCAAACCTTACAGATTGTATAGTAGTGAAGTCACTTCATACTAAACATTAGACAAAGGCTGTAGTAATCAGAAGATAAGGTGGTAACTGTAGACTGTAGTAATCAGAAGATAATTGCCGATTGGTTGTCCTGGATTTCTACCTCAATCTAATATTGGTAATCACAACATGGAACATCTCATGAATCCTCGCATTGATGCACAAAGGTCACAGACTCTATCAGTTTGCTGTTTTGACTATTAGTTTGCACATTGAAAATTAGTGTAGATAAATCAATGTGTACACAAGAGCCGTGTGCTGTCTGTGCATGTGTGTGTATCACTGAGTGTGCACGGGAACCCAAGAAGGGATTTACGAATAGTACAATTAGTTCAAATGTGCAAGCTTCAACTTAACAAATGTTTAAAATATTTCAGCTTTTTAGACTGAGCCAAAACAAACCAACTCTTTTCTAAAGACGATGTATTATGTTCCTCTCTGGCACTGAATACCCTTCAAACATCTCAGGTATTTATTCTGAACCTGCACAAGACACGTGCATTCAACATGGCTATAGAATCTGATGTTACCTACAAGACAGCTGCCCGTCCAGACCTACAAGAATTTACTACAACCTGAAGACATGAGCTCTTCTACTAGATTCCCTGCGGTGCCAGCAGTTTGTAGAATCTATATAGAGTGTTTGGTAATAGACAAAGAGAATGAAGATTTATAGGTCCACATACACGATGGCAGGGATGTCCATTTGCTTTCCTTGTTTTTGTGGATCCCCAATATCCCCAAGAAACTCCTGCTATACTATGTACAGATGCATCAAAGCTTAACATGGCTTTTAACACGTTATGATAACTTTCCAGTTTATTGACACTTTTAATTGCATTACAATGGGTTTTGTTGGATTAAGATAATAGTAAAATAGCTTTTTAATGGATTCAGATAAGATAACTTGCTGCAGAAAGTTCCCAGAATCAAATTTAACTTTGTTGCATCTGTAGAGGCCATATTTGGTATAGGCAGGTACAATGTAAACTGATTGATAATAAAGGTTCTATTGTAACAAACTTGGTTCCACTTACAACAAATCACAGCTGCCGGCCATATTTAAGGTACCTTTACATGGGGAAACGGCTGGAAACAGTGATTTTCGGCGATCGTTGTACTGTGTACACAGCCACCGATAGGGCACTGTTTGAGAAATTACTCAATAGTCTGAAACGAAGCAAATAGCGAGCAACTTCTTGAGTCATCTTTGAACAACTGCCTGTTTCAGTGAATGGAGGAGCAATAGTCTTTGTGACCACTGTCGGGCCCTTATGCACCCAACAGTTGTCCAGTGTAAAGGTCCTTTACTGATATACTGATGCAGAGATACCGGGCCGGTATAAATGCTGCTTCCCAGCAGCATGCCGAACAGGCATAATGCTGTACAGACCAGCTTGCACAAATGCAAAATAGTGATGAACCGCCACTCACACACACCTACAACATATTTGGGGGTTAGAGGGGTGACCACTTAGTATTATATGTACACATACATAAAAGCATACAAAGGGTGCCAGTCCAACAGATCCAAGCAGTGTACCACGCAGGGGACTCACAAGACAATGAGGACCCTCATATTTTTAGTATTCATTACTTTTGCAGGAAGCAGTCTGGCTTTGGGGGAGCCCGGGATATCTGTACTAGTGTGGTTCACTTATCAGTTGGATTTAATAGTGGTGTCACTAATTGGTGCCAATTTTGACCTGGATCCTTAGCAGCAACTGTGGCAGAAAAACATGGGTTTTGCAGCAATTTTAGAAGCGGAATTCATGGGTGCGTTCACATGTAGATTTGGGTGTAGATTTTGACACAGATCTGCATCATACTTCACCCTTCCAGTTAAGGTGAAATCTGTTGTAGATCCACATCAAATTCTGCCACATGTGAACGTACCCTAAGGCCTCATGTCCACGGGGAAAATCAGGCCCGCCGCGGATTCTTCATGCAGAATCCCGAAGAGCGGGTCTCTCCTTTCCCGCGAACTTAAGGCCTAAAAAGAAGAATAACTTACCTGTGCGGACGCTGCGGGTGTGCCACGAATCCGGACTGCTTTCATAGGCTTCAATAGAAGCCTGCGGAGACCCGCACTAAAATGGAGCATGCTACGGGTGATTTTTCGCACACGCAATCCGCGCCTCAGGGAAAAATGCCATCCGCAGGTATTAAATTACCTGCGGGTGTCCAATGCATCCCTATGGGGCGCGAATCACGCCGGATTTTAAATTTTATTTTAGCCATGGACATGAGGCCTTAGAGTATAAAATAGAGCAAAAACTATACTTGCCTTTTAAATGCCCTTCAGATCCAGTGCCACCACTCCTGGATCATGACAGGACTGTTATCATTCATGTGATAGCTGTAGGCAGTCATTGGTTTCAGCGGTCACATGCCATTCATGCGGACAGGATTGCTAAGGCCAGTGATTGGCTGGTAGAGTAATGTGAACAAGACAGGAGCTGAGACCAAGAATATTCAACCAGGCCTTTGATCCCCTTAATCTACTATTCACTACATGTACCTGTGTGACTGACACCCTTTGTATCCTTTATCTATCTGCAGGTACAGCAGGTGTGAGCGGTTGTTCATTAGCATTTTGCACCTTTACAATTTCCCCCATATAACATTTGTCTGTTCTGCATGCTGCTGGGAAGTGTTTTACCTGCCCTTCTATCAGTACGTATGGTCGCCTGCTGTGATATCTGTGAATAGAATTGGCCCCTTTTCCATTTACAACCACCTTCCTGGGACCAGACACTGCATTTTCTCGTTTAATTGCATTAACAAATGTGGTGTTTGGCTCAAAGTCCATGTTTTTGAAGCCCATGCACGACTTTTTATGATGTGTAGGAAAAGTGGATTGAACTTCACAGTTTGATTAACTAAGGCTCTGTTCACATCTGCATTGTACCCTTCCATTGCAGTTGCATCCAAGTTTCTATCACTTTGGATGGCAATACTAGTGCAGCATGTATCGCTATACTTGCCATCAAAATGACAGAAACCTCGAAGGAATCCTGACGGACCCCATCATATTAGTCAATGAGAGCTGTTGGATGCCAGTTGGATCCATCATAAGATAAATCAAGCAGACCATTATGACTTATGATCTTGTAATGCAGGACGACTATAAGGCCTGAGTTCCTCCGAACACTTGGGTCACCCAACAATCAGAGCATATAAAGGGACTAATGATCAGCTCGTTTATATGAGCATGATCTGCTCTCCATTCTGTTGTACATCTCCCCATGTGAATGGGAGGATGTACAGCCAACTTATGGGAATGAACGATTGCATTAACGCTTGTTTGTTAACATGAGCAACTCTCGGCCATGTAAAATTAAAAATGAGTGCCGATCAACATGCATGTCAATCGGCGCTGATTACATTGGAATGAGAATTTGGTGCATGTATAAAGACCATAACTTTACAAACCCGGCATTGATCCTTAGCATGTGGTATGTTGGAGAAAATGGTGCACTATTCTTCTAGATGGTAGCACTGCGCTGGAGGTACCGGAGTATTATTAAATGTTCTTGTCTCTTTAACCCCTTAGTGACGGAGCTTTTTTGCTTTTTTCCATTTTTGTTTTTTCCTACTCCCTTTTAAAAAATCATAGTTCCTTTATTTATCCATCGACGTAGCTGTATGTGGGCTTGTTTTTTGCGGGATGAGTTGTATTTTTCAATGGCACTATTTATTGTACCTCATAATGTACTGAAAAACTTTTAAAAAATTCTAAGCTAAGAGAAATGAAAAAAAAAACGACATTCTACCATCTTTCAGTGCTTCCTGTTTCTACGGCGCACAAACTGCAACAAAAACAACCTGATATTTTTATTCTATGGGTCAGTATGATTACTACGATACCAAACTTGTATAGTATTTTTTTTGCTGTAGTACTTGAATTTTTAAAAAAAAAAAATTTAATTTTTTTCAATTATTTTCTGCGGTCATTTTGTGCGCGCAATACCTTTTTTATTTTTTCGTTGACGTATTTGAGAAAGGACTCATTTTTGCGGGATGTCCTGTAGTTTACGATAGTATCAATTTGAAATAAATACGACTTTTTGATCGCTTTTTATTGCGTTTTTTCTGAGGGACAGGGTAACTAAAAAAGTGTATTTCTGGCATTCTTCCTTTCTTTTTCGGACGACATTCACTGTGCAGGAAAAATAATGCACTACTTTGATAGATCGGACTTTTACGGACGCGGTGATACCAAATACATATTTTTATTTTATGATTTAGATTTTTTTAATAATAGATATGGCAAAAGGGGGTGATTTAAACTTTTATAACTTCTTTTTTTTTTACAATTAAAAAAACTTTATTGATTTTTTTTTTTACTTTACTTTGAAGTCCTATAGCATCCTATAGCTATAGCATTACATCATACTGCTTTTTCATAGGCAGTCTATCAAGCCACCCCACTTTCTAAAGGCCCCCGGTTGCCATGACACCTGCACAGCTCCCCCGATCTCACCCAGCGTTCGGGGCATTTAAAGGGTTAATAGCCGCGATCAGCCGAACGGCCGAGCGCGGCAATTGGCCGCGGGTGTCAGTTGTAATAAACAGCTGACGCCCGTGCTGTATGGAGGGAGATAGCGGCGCTACCTCCCTCCATACACGTCCTGCAACAGCAGGACGTAGTTTTACGATAGCGCCGTCACTAAGGGGTTAAACAACTTCATCGAGTTTACTAGTGAGGCTTCCCGGTACTCAGCGCGGTACAGTGCAGTATTGACTGCAATGCTGATTTCTGTACTGAGTGACCCTCCCCAGGAAGAGACAAGGGCCTTTTACATGGAATGATTATTGTTTAAATTCTTGCCACATTGTGCAAATCTGAATATAATTGTTTAGTGTAAACGCTGCCAGCAACTGAATCCTGGGCGACAATTTGTTTGCTTATCATTCATCATAAAAATCAAATGACAATCATCCTGTGTAAAGAGGCAACTATACATCAACCCCCCAATCACCAGCCATTCCCTGCTCTATTAGGTATCTTTCCCTTATGGAGGATGCCTAAGCAGTTTCGCCTCATACTGCCGATTATGCTAAAGCGTCTGTCAAGGCCCATTTAGACGGGACAACTGTTGGGCAAACGATGCCTGACATTCGTCCCCACGAGTACCCACTCACGTGCTTTTGCACAGGAGCAGGTATCATTGCCTCACAGCGGGGCAGCTGCAGGAGATATCTCTCTTCTCGCTCCCCCGATGCTCTCCATCGTTTATGCTGCATGGACGATGAGCAGATCACTCATCACTCAGTGTAAATAGCAGCCTTCAGTATTAAACGGCCGCTATTTTAAGTCAATGGAGAGGGGCGGGGGAGCGCGAAGAAAGAAATCTCCTGCAGCCACCCCGCTGTGAAGCAAGCATACCCGCTCCTGTGCAAAAGCACGTGAGCGGTACTTTTAGGGACGAGTGTCGGGCATCGTTTGCCCGACATTCATCCCGTCCAAATGGGCCTTTAGTCTATATTCTGGTTCTGACCCTTACCTGACTGACATCTATGATCCCTGACCTCAGCTCCGTACTCTAGACTACGTTATTGCTTGCAGCCTGCGCTGACCTCGTTAATGCACCTGTGCCACCAGCCCTGGCCATAGCCTGTAAGACCCCTGCAAGACTCCTGTTCAGACCTTCGGGTGGCATGCTTCGGCCCTGTCTAGCATCACCAGCCACAAAGTACCGGGACTATCTGTGCAAGTAACAGCTTGGAGATCCCACAGCAAAGACTATATCCCACTTAAAGGGGCCAAGGGTGAAAACCGGGTTACCCAGGTGCTGCCTCCCCAGATACCACAAAGTCGAACCAGCGTGTGGCCACATCTGTCTGCAAATCACTATTTCAATTGGGCAATGCTGGCCTTAGGTTAGATGTCACCCTGTGTAGAATGTTTTTTGGCAATCCCTGTCGTGAGAAAAAAAAACTATATTTATTGCACCGATGATATTTATTGCATGTACAGAAAGGAGCAAGATGGCAACATACCCACACGTGAACAGTTCATTAAATACTGTACCAGCACCAAGCTCATAACATAAATACAATAGCAGAACTAACCTCAGTAATATATGTAATACCAGAACTAAGCTTATAACATAAATACTGTACCAGAACCAAGCTCATAAGACACAGTAGCAGAACTAACTGAACATCAAATGTGAGGAGACAGAGCCAGGAAGAAGATGACTCCTGTAGCTCCGCAAGATACTGTCGCACGGAGGAGGAAGATCATCTGGCTTGGCAGAGCTAACGGGGAAGGGGGGGGGGGCAATTGCTCCCAACCTACATCCATCTGGTGGTCCACCACACACACAAGCTGGTGGCCTGCTACTGGAATCCACCAAACCTACCTTAGGTGTGTGGGGTTTTTTTGTACTATATAGAAATTGGAGACACACAAAAGGTTAAGGCAAGGTGAAGGGAGCTAGAAATATCTGTAGACTGTTGAAATATTGAGCAGTGCCCTATACAGCAAGCTCCAATATATGTTGCTATAGGAGCCAAGTACATTGTAAAACACCCAAAATATTTCAGCAGCATTTAATGAAGCAGAACAGAAGAGCAGAATGAGTCCCTGAACTGACCTGCAGCCTCGCTGGACATGTTGTACAATGTTCCACAGGGCAAGGTTAGTGCAGACATGTCACTGGCCCCAGTAACACCAAGGCCGCTCAATGATTCACAAAGCAAACAGCTAATGGGGGACTGACGATTCTAGAAAGAAAGCATCAGAATCGAGCGGTCGGTCAATTATATCCATTTGGAGGGAAAATATTTATTTAGATTTATTTACAGGGTTTCCTTTCATTTTGTCATGCTGATAAATTAAGCACATGGACGTCTCTCCTAACATAAATCAGCAGAAATCTAATATATACGAGCAGGTTGAGTCTATACTGTGGTCTCTTTCACAGGAGGCCCCTAACAGAGATGTTACTGCAGCCACATGTGGAAGACAGAATGCTGAAATGTAAGTGTGAACATAGCTGAACAAAGCGTCAACAGATCACGTTAAGGCCTCCTGCTCACGGGCGGATATTTGCTGCGGAATCCGTTGTCAGCGTCCGCAGCAAATACCACCCATTACTTCCTATGCAGATCCGCTGCTTCGTACACATGAGCGGAAATCAATTGCAATTTCCACTCGTGGAAGAAAAATCGTGGCATGCTCCATTTTCATGCAGATTCCACACGGACTACTTTTACTGAAGTCAATGGAAGCCATCTAACTTGCGGCCTGTCGATAATGATCCTTGTGGACGGGCCGCAGATTCCGCGGTGTAGCCTAGCGACGGCGCGGGGGAAAAAATCCATAGTACAGAAAAGACATTGAGAGAGCAGGTAAGCGCAGATACTGCCAGAGCCGGATTCCGCAGCGAGATTCCGCACTCTGAATCAGGCCTCCTGCACATGGCAGAGCAGAACTCCTTAAAAAATGTGTTGTGTTGAAATGTTACCCCTGCAAGCCTACAACGTGCAGAGGAGCAGTTGGAGCCATTGCAGGCTTGTTCTCATGACCTGCTACATACATAGCCAACTCATCTGTGCAGCGGCTCAAAAGGACAAACGTTCAACCGCCTTAAGAGCTCAAGTTGTAGCAGTTTGCAGATGCAGATTTTTAACACAATTTATAGTAAGTAGGGTCCTTTTACACGTGGGGGACTGTTGGGTGCAGAAGCGCCTGACAATCATTCCAGCGATAATCATGCTTTCCCACCAAAGCGAGGATCGCTCAGTGAATGGAGATGGAGCAGGCTGGAGATAATTCGAGCCCACTGCTTGCATTCACAGTAACTAGTCCGCCCTTCATAGATTATCTGATTTTTATGCCTGCACGATGCCAACGATGAACAAATTACCGTTCGTCATTCAGATTGTGCCGGCAATTGCATTAAACGATTAACAGATTCCTGTGATCCAGTGAGAATCTGAATGAATCATTCAGTGTAAAAGGGCGCTTAGACTTGGGGTACACTTGTATTAAAAAAAAATCATCCGTGTTAAGTCTGCAAAAAATGGACATTTTTTCATACGTGTGCAGTCTGTGTGTCCGTTGGTTTACTTCTGCATGCCATCCATTTTTCATATCTGTGAAGAAAAATGGAAACAGACCAAATTCTTTTTTTCTGCATCTCTCAAGAAAAACAGACAGCACACGGATGGCTATCGACTTTAACCCCTTCCCGCAACAGGGCGTAAACTTACGTCCTGGGGATAGCGCGAGATCGTATATGATCCCGCGCTATCCCGCAGCGGGAGCCGGCTGTCAGTCACTGCCGGGCCTCCCCCTGCAATAGCGGTGGGTGCATCGGAGATGCGCCCCCCCCCCCCCCCGCTGTTAACCCCTTCCCTGCCGTGATCTAAGTAGATCACGGATTGCGGCAGGGAAAGAGTTCACAGAGGGAGCTCCGTACATCAAAAAATAAAAAAGTTACAGGACTCTGAATGTAGCGATTTAGAAAAAAAAAAAGATTTCCAAAAAAAGGGTTTGTATTGCAGAAAAGTGGAAAAACCTAAAAAATGTAAGAATTTTGGTATCGTTGTAACAGCACCGACCCGCAGAAAAAATGGATTGTGTCATTTATGCTGCATGATTAACACTGTAAAAAAAAAAAAAGCTATGGCAGAATTGATGCGTTTTCCCTCCCTGCTATCATAAAAAAAAATAAAAGTTTTACAATATAGTCAAATGTACCCAAAAGTGGCACCGATAAAAAACTACAGTTCGCCACGCAAAAAACAAGCCCTTATACGGCTGCGTCGATGGAAAAATTAAAAAAATTACGACTTTTGATAAATGGAGAAGAAAATCCGCCAAAAATCGTTGCGTCCTTAAGCTCAATATAGGCCATGTCCTTAAGGGGTTAATGGGCAAATCTCATCCGCAAAACAGATTAGAATAGTGCATGCAATTCATTTTTTTCACATAGTTTGTGTCTACATGAAAAAACTCTGCGCTGCGTGCTGCCACATAGAATAACATGTACGTTGTCCATGCAAAGTCTACTGTTTAATCGGACGAAAACACTACTAGGGTGCTGGAGACGTAGGTGTTGGCACTTTATGACATATAATAGTACAGCCACCTATTAGTCACATAATATGGCTTGCACCACAATGTTTGCCATAATTTTAGTCTTGTGTGTTTATTTAGTTAGTAATATTGGGGGAATTGTTTGGGGTGTAACAAGCGCACCTTAGGGTCATTCACATGGTGTATGCAATTTCACTCCTTAAAAAACGCACTTTTTTCACTGTATGTATATATGCATGTTAGATGCATTTTGCAGTTTATGTGCGTTTTTACGTATGCTGCATGCATGTGTAAACTGTTTTTCATATCCACAAAAAACACAAGAGGGTCCAAGTAATGTCCGTTTTGTCACAACCCACAGAAAACAGAATGTGCAAAAAAATTGCATGGAACACGAATGCTAATGCTTGTTCACTGCATTTTTGATGAGCTTCAATGGGCGATTTTGGTCTGTAAATATGGACCAAAATAGGACCTGCTGCAATTTTATTTACGCAGACCATGAGTCCACAAAATAAAACACATAAGTGAATACACCAATTTATTTGAATGGGTCCCTGTTGTATCCATATTCAGTCAGTAAAAATTACGGACAGAGAATACACCTACGTGAACGGGCCTTTTCACTTTCTAAATACATCCTGCTGCAATAGAGTCCGAGATCTGCCATTTATAGGGATGTGTATTTACACACACACATCCATACAGCGGTTGGTGGGCTGTAGACATACGCACTAGAAGCTTCCATCTATGCAGCTACCTACTTCTAAACACACTCAAAATGACAGTTGCAGCGTGTTAGCGCAATATTGGTGTCCTATATTGATATATCAACAGTGTACTTAAATAGGAAGTCATGGATGTGCTACACGATGGCACACGAGCCCCTGGGAGCCACGGAACATGAATTTCAATTTTGAGTTGTGGCTTCTGTAAGAGATGGAGAGTAAGGGTGACTACCCACTAGCTTTTTTTTCTGCTGCGACTTCGCTGCGTTTTTTTTTCCAATTGGTAATGGGACTTTCTAATGTTAAAAATGCAACGCAACTTACGTTTTTGGTACATTGCATTTTTAACATTAGAAAGTCCCATTGATAATTGGAAAAAAAAAAACACTAGTGGGTAGTCACCCTAAAACCCAATCACAGAGTTGAAGACCAACGTGAGAGAAGCAGAAATTGACTTTCCGGGTCTCTCTACATCCCTATGACTGAGCGCAAAACCCAATTGTAAAGTGAGAAGTGGAAAAACACTGTCCGTGTCATCTAAGTCCCGTGGGACCACTGCTATGACTGAAGTAAGGTAAGTGGACCCAAAAGTGGCCTCCTTCTACTACAATAGGGGTAGAACATCCAGGAAGTCATCCACCGTTGTCTGCAGGACATTCAGGTATGATCCATGTTAAGAGTCTCTGGAATGAACACAAGTCCAAAGAGGCAAATGTTCAAAATTCCAACCCACACGTTTACGCTGAAATTTGCATTGTTGACTGATTAGGTCATGCTCTTACTGGTAATTTGCACTGAATCAGCACTTCGCCATTCACTAACACGGTCCCGCAATGATAGTATCAGCACTGGACCGCACTGTTCATTGGCTCAATGCATGTATTGTAGCTGAATGCGGACACATAGAGCACGCTTTCCTTACTTTAGTTATAGCAGCGGTCCCACAGGACTCAGAGAGATCTGGAAAGTGGATTTCTGCTTCTCACTTTACAATTGGGGTTTATTCTCTAATCTCTTACAGGGGCAACAAAACACCCAAATTAAAACCCATTTTACCAGGCCCGAAAGTCCATCCATGCCTTCCTATTCAACGACACTACTGATATTTAAATGTAGGACACCAGTATTGAGATATAGCGCTGGATAAGGATTTTGGACTGCACCCTGTATAGTGTGGTTCATCAGGATCTCTATCTGGATTGTTATATATAATCCCACTGCTACAAATATCCACTAGAGTCACCAATACTACACTACAGGCCAAGTAGAAAGTTAAAAAAAGTTGAGCCCGAGATTCTGAAGTTCAACTCATATCAGACAGAACTCCGACATCCCCTCATGTGCTGTCTAATGTGCTGAATACGGCACATTGACAGGTGTCATTCTCATCTGAAAATCGGACAAAACTAGGACATGCTGCAATTTTTGTTCTCTATCAGTCCAAGTGAAAAAAAATCCTGTGGGCATCCACCCATTCAAATAAATTTGTCCTATTTTCATCCAAATTTCAGACCGATCTGTTGGTCCAAAAATTGGATGGACAAACCGTTAGTGTGCATCTACTCTTAAGAAAACTAAGAATGTGGATTATATTCTGCTCGCTCCTTGGTAACGGCTTGTGCCATATTATCAACTCAATCATTTGGAAAACTACAAGAGTTAATGAAATAAGGAAGTCGGACGTGTATGAGCTTGGAAGTATTTCATGTGTGTAATGCAGCCAGTGGATTTAGCCTATTCTGTAATCCATAATTCCCTTTTGTACAGATTACTGCTGGAAATTAGGGATCACAGCGGCATGTAATGAGTAGGCTCAGTTTCATCTTGTACCTCCTGCAGCTTTTTCTGTAATACAGACTCGTCCCATTCAATAGACCGCAGGGCAAGGCAGGAGCTCTGGTTAGGCTAGAGATTACCAAAGTCGCCTGCTTGTCAGATCCACCCCCCAAATCAATGCCCCAAATACAAAACAACCTGGGTGTCCTGCTCTAGAAAATCCACTGCTGAATCTCAGGACTAAATCGTAGCCGGCTAATCCCACTCCTACCTCCCCAACATATTGTTCCATCTGTTCCCCCAGGATAAAAAGGGCCGGCTGCTAATATATGTGAGAGTGGAATGGCCGAGCCCGAGAGAGGACACAAGGGAGAGAGGGTCCCAAGAGACTGACAAATAAACACGTTTTACAAATGGATTCCTGCGGTTAGGCCAATGCTTGGAGATACTGTTAAATAAATTAGCACTTCTAAAGGAGGAACGGCTGTGATCTGCAGGCCTCATGTATATCAACTACTATCAGTCATAAGCTCAAGCTTTCCCGCTCATTAATTTGCCCATAAAAGGCATCCTCAATGGGGATGAACGATGCAAGTCACCAAGGTAGTTTTAACAAGTCAATGAGTAAAACTGCTGTTTCTGGGAGATGCAAGGAGGACTCATTGTATAAAGAACGGAAGAAATCAATTACTAAATAATTACAACTCAAGAAAAGGTATAAATTACAGTGTCATCATTACTGGTAACTTTTAATCTTAATACAGAATATAGCGACCTTATGGTAATGAACTGATAGAGGGTTACTACATGGCGTTGTGTATTTATAGATTTTTTTTGTATTTTTGTTGTTTTGGGGAATTCTATGGGGACTATGTATCAAACTGGCCTTGCAAAATGAATGCAGATAAATGACCGCTTGCCATGGGCAGCTACTCTATTTTTGCTTTGCGCCAGGGTTGATACATTTTAATTCATGCTTATTACTTTTAGTGATCAGAGATAGTGTTTTATATACACTGAGCGATCAGTAGCTGCATTAGGAACAGCTGGCGCATGACATATTGCGTGATGGCTGTGTCATAATCTACTCTCAGATAATGTTCTGACCTCTACTTTGTGCAACATTTGGTAGTCAGGGGTAAACATAATGACCTGAATGACTTTGATTGTTGGGAGATTTTTGGTGCCTGGGGTGGTGATGCCAGTATTTCTGAAACAGTTGCAATTGTTGGCTGTTCCCGAACAACGGTATCAAGAATGTGCAAAGACTTGGTTGAACCATGGAGAGAGATATGACAGATGATAGATCTGCGCCAAAAACTGTGGCAGAAAGCTGCAAATTTTGTTGTGGATTTTAGAGGCGGAAATCACAGTGGAAAGTTCTATAGTGATTTCACGGTGTGAACGTACCCTCGGTCCTGCAGATTTTGGTGCAGAATTGCATGATAGGCTGCTTACGCTGCGTCTTGTGCTGCGTCCTGGTGGAATAATTCCACCCATGTGAAAGCATCCTTAGAATACACATTTGGAACAAGTCCTAGCTGTTGAAATCTGGCAGTTTAAGGGTGGGTTCACATGGGCAGATTTGAATTGTGGAATCTGGAGCTGGATTCCGCAGCAAATACCACCCATAGCATGCAATGCAAAAATGATTCTTCATGCACACAAGCGGAAACCAATTGTGGTTTCTGCTTGCGGATGAAAAATCGCAGCATGCTCCATTTTCCTGCGGATTCTGCACGGACGACTTCCATTGAAGTCAATGGAATCATTCCGACCCGCGGGGAAAGCAGGAGTTTAGAAAAAAATCTGTACTCCACATGTGCAACGGTGAGCGATGTGTACCATTCGCAATACAGAAAAGAAGAAAATACAGGTACGTACGAATGGCGGTTGGGCAGAGGGGTGAATTCCGCTGTGGGCTCCTGTGTGTATGCGGCTTAAACCTCCGCTAGCCTAATGGACTTTGTCCAAAAATTGTTCATTTTAACAGACAAGTGGTTACATATATGAGGTAATTCTGCGTTTTCAGGTTTCCTCGGAGTGAAAAGACAATTGGGAGCGGCTGCCTCACACTATTAGGTGACCAGAGAGTAACCAAAAATGTATACCTCTAGATACGTAGGTACTGACCACAGAATATGTGTGGTTTTACTTTTTTTTCTGGACAAACATCACATACAGCTAAAACTTCTATGGGTAAATTGGAGAAGCCAAATGAATGATAAATTTTATCATATATATTATAATATACACCTCGAGCAGTCATAGCATTAAAATCAGTGACAGGCGATGAAGAGAATAACATTGATTTATTACAATGGCAGCTGTGAAGGAGCGGGATATATTAGGCAGCAAGTGAAGAGTCAGTTCTTGAAGTCGATGTGTTGGAAGCAAGAAAAATGGGCAAATGTGAGTATCTGAGGGACTTTGATGAGGGCAAATTGTGATAGTTCCACAACGGGTCAGAGCACTTCTAGAATGGCAGGTCTTGTAGGGTGTTCCCGTTATGTAGCAGTTAGTACCTACCAAAAGGTACATATGGGAAGCAAAAGCTAGCCTGTTTGGTCCAACCCCACAGAAGACCTAGAAATAGCTGAAAACATTACTGCTGGTTACAACAGAAAGGTGTCAGACAAGACAGCACTTTAATTTGCTGTGTGTGGGGCTGTGTAACCACAGACTGGTCAGACTGCTGATCTCTGTCCATTGCCAAAAGCGCCTACAATGGGCAAGGGAGCATCAAAAGTGGAACATGAAGCAATGGAACAAGGTAACATAGTATGCTAGGCTGAAGGGAGACAAGGTCCATCTAGAACAGCCTGTTTACACCCCCCCCCCCCCTTGTTAATCCAGGGGAAGACAAAAAAACAATGAGGCAGAAGCCAATTAGCCCATTTGGGGGGGAAAATTCCTTCCCAATTCCATAGTGGCAGTAAGAATAATCCCAACGTTTTGAGGTTCTCACCTGACTCCAAGACCTGGATTAACAACCCAACTTGTTATTTAATGTCTATATCCTGTAATGTCATAGAGTTCTAGAAAGACATCTAGTCCCCTCCTAAACTCCTCTATCAATTTTGCCATAACCACGTCCTCAGGCAGAGAGTTCCACAGTCTCACTTCTCTTACAGTAAAGAACCCCCTTATATGTTGGTGATGAAACCTGCTTTCTTCTAGTCATAGCGGATGCCCTCTTGTTACCGTCGCAGTCCTGGGTATAAACAGATCATGGGAGAGATCCTTGTATCGTCCCCTCATGTATTTATACATAGTTATTTGATCACTCCTAAGCCGTTTTTTTCAGGATAAATAATCCCAATTTGGATAGCCTCCCTGGGTATTCCAGTCCCATTTCATGTATTAGTTTACTTGCCCTTCTTTGAAGCCCCTAAGCACTGCAACATCTTTCCTGAGCACCGGTGACCAGAATTGTACGCAGTATTCCATGTGAGGACTGACAAGTGCCTTATATAGTGGTAGAATAATGTTCTTTTCCTTCGCCCCTATACCTCTTTTAATGCACCCCAAGACTTTATTTGCTTTTGCAGCAGCTGACTGGCATTGATTGCTCCAGTTAAGTCTACAATCCACTAGTAACCCCCAGGTCTTTTTCCATATCACTTTTCCCTAGCTGTACCCCATTTAGTGTATATTGGTGACATCCGTTTCTCCTGCCCATGTGCATAACCTTACATTTATCAACATTGAACTCATTTAGGTCCGTTTGCAGCTGTACCTTGTCCTCCATTGTATTAATCACCTTGTATAATTTTGTATCGTCTGCAAACATTGATATTTTACTGTGCAGCCCCTCTATCAGGTGGCCTGGTCTAATAAATAATATTTTCTTTACATCATGTGAACGGACTGGTGCATGTGTATCATTTATCTAGGAAAGAGATGACACAAGGATACATCCCGATAACGAGATAAGCCATCATAGGCACTGTCATGCACTAAGCAATGTTCTGCTGGGAACATTCCTGTGGCTGTTGCTTTGACACATAACCATCTACCTAAACATTGCGGCCCCTTTATAGCATTGGTACTCCCTAATGGCAGTGACCTCTACCTTCAGGATAATCCCTTCTACCACATTGCAGAAGGGGTTCAGGAATGGTTTGAGGAACATGACAAACAGCTCAAGAAGATGACTTACCCTCCAAATTCCCCCAGATATCAGTCTAATCGAATATCTTTCGGATATGCAGGAAACATAAGACCTATAGACGCCCCACCTTGCAACTTTCAGGATTTAAAAGGACCTGCCGCTAATTAATGTCTTGGTGCTGGATACCACAGGACACCTTTAGAAGTCATGTAGATGTCATGTCTCTATGGGTCAAAGCTGTTCTGGCAGCATGAGAGGGAACTACAAAATATTAGGCAGATAGCTTTAATATTTGACACTGGCCAAAATGTTCATCATTTATTACACACCATCTGATTTTATGGATAGCAGGCAACACTGATCTGGAGTCATAGTAACATAGTATGTAAGGCCAATAAAATACATATGCCCATCCAGTTCAGCTCATTATAATGGTGATCCAGAGGACGGCAAAAAAACACCAATGAGGTAGAAGCCAATTTTCACCATTTAATGGAAAAAAATCCTCCCCGACTCCAATCTGGCAATCAGAATAATCCATTGCCAAACTATACAAATCACCTATTCTAAAGTTGGCCAATGGTCCCTGTTCCTACTCCTCTTATTGCTTCAGAAAGGGCCTTCAAAACATTGCAAATCTACAATCTTGCATCTGGGAGGCATCTAATAAACCACCTTATTCTTGCATCTGATTCACAAGTGTGTGCACCATTTTTTCATTGCTAAAAGTGATGTAAATGGCAGCCTGTAATTTATTGTTTGAATCTGAAAGGGAATTAATACAAAAATAACATGATATTAAGGTATCCCGATCTGAGCGATTGCTCAAGAGGTTCTCTATTGAGTCCCTAATGTAGGAGTTCACAAAGAATTTTAAGTGGATCAGAGGGGTGGCTGTGAAAAAAACCAAATGAATGCACACGATAACGTTACGGAGGTGGTTTAGTGGGGAAGTAAGAGCAATGTATAAAACTTTAGCACAACTTTCCATGGCAGATTGTTTGCATACAGTTTTTCGGACTTTCTCCTCTTTCAGTCATTAGACGGGGATTTTCTATTACCGAGTCCTTTGCTTCCAGTGATTGAAGTTCAATGGCTGCCGTTCCTCACAGCTAGCTTCAGCCATGCTGTCATTAATGAGTCATTAGTAATTATTAGCGGTAATAGGATGTGTGATCCTGCTGCCTTGACAAGAAATGCCTGCCAGTGATTTCATGCTACATTTGATAGAGAGGTAACTTAGGCTGTTCTTGGCGTGGAAATCCCCGTATTGTGTCCGAATGCTTTTCTATGCATCAAAGGGAGTAGGAAACGTATTAACCCCTTTTTAAACCAAATGGCTGGGGAGCTGAATACAAAACCCCCTGTTCTGTACTTTAATTAAAGTCGTGTTTCTGCAGCCGGGCAGAAAAGGGCTATTGGAGGGAGTTGCTATAACAACACCAAATCTTTCAGGCCTTTTCTTGTTAATCCACTCCTCCCGTCTGCCTTGTCACTGATACTTGGGACAATGTTCTCTCTCCCGGGCTCATTCCCATTATCCTCCACTTGCTGTATGATTATAGTCTGTTCTATAGTTATATCTTTGTTTATCTTGCAGGGTTTTTATCCCTGTATTGTGCCGCTCTCCTCCAGAATGAAAGGAGCCACAGAGACCAAAAACAGAATCCCTGTACGAAGGGCTAGTTTATAGGGGGTTACGCCATAAGCCACAGTTGTATCTCCTGCAGAAAACTGTGATTTTTTCCGTTCATTTTTGTTTAATTATATATCTTTTTTTATAAAATGTATCTCTCACTTTCTAAAGCTAGATAAATAGATATTCTGCCAGTCAATAAATATTTACTTTCCTCTAATTTTGGTGCTAACCACTACACTCAGGTTACAGTAAGGCTGATCTAATCTGAGTTGTTATATTTGATGACTGGCAGAAATTGTACACGGGCATTCTGGTTTGGCTCATATCCTTCATGTAGTAAGACCTATTAAAAGGTAGGGTAGCTGCCTTCCAATAGGTGGCTCTGTGGAAGCATCAATCATTTGCATAACTTTTTCCCAGAGAGCATTGCAAAGCCTACAAGACTCCCTACACTCTTGCGGTGCTCTCCACAAGGAGAAACATTATCACCCAGATCTCACATCAAATTTGGAAACCGATTAATCTCAGCCACATATCACAAAAAGGTCTCATCATCTATGAACATTATGTTGCACATGAGACATATACAGACTTGGCAGAGTAGTAGTTTTTCAATGTCTACTTGAGGGCTCATTCACGCAGGGACCTACGCGTGCAAAAGTCACACGCGTAAAAAACTCACGTCTATTAAACCAATAGTTTCCTATTAGAAAGGCTAAGATGAAGGAATTTTAGAGGCGCAAAACATTCCCATAGGAAACTATTGGTTCTGATAGCCGCAAGTTTTTCTATGCAGGTGATTTCTTGGTGTGAATTAGCTTTAACCCTGCAGAGTCTCAACAAATACCCAAGAGCAGCTTCAAAAGGAATGATAAAGAGTTGTTCTACACAGGGCGACTGTTTATCACTTAAGCGAAAAACAGTCATCCCAAAGATTATTGCTGCGGTGCTTTCACACAGACGCAATAATTGCCTAGTGAATGGAGACGGAGCATGCGGAAGTTCTCTTCTGGCCACCAACCTCCCTTCAGAGTAAGCAGGCAATCATATAAAGATTAACGACTGCCTGTTTACACAGGCCGATAGTAGTATGTTTTTTTTAATATCTGCTTACAATGAATGACGAATGATGAGCGAATGAACTGTCATTCATCGTTCCATCATTGGCTGTGTTTACTCTGAATGACTATTGTTCAGGTTTGCACAATCCAGTGATTATTTGAATGATAACTGTTCCATGTAAAAGGGCCCTCAGTATACTGAAAATACTTTTTTTTGTATTTGCTCTGTTTGGTTATAAAACAAAGTGAACTCTACATATGAAATTTACACCTTTTTTTTAAAGTACCCCCAAAAAAAAGTGTGCAAAAAATTCAAAATTTATATTAAAAAATGTATCATTCTTAATTTAACAAATTTAAAACATTGTAAAAATTGTAACCATCGATTATAAAGTGCGAATACTAAAAAATATATTGAATATGCTTAAACCATAAAAGGTGTAAATAATCCGTATGGCCAAAAGTCCTGACGCATGTTTCGGCGTCTCAACAAATAAACCGGTGTCTAATTCTGCACCAATTTGTACGGGTTATAAGGCAGGCTTTCAACTACAAATCCACCCCTTGTGAAGCCAGCCTAAAAAAGCTTTTGTTTCCCTCTGTCTTTGCCATAAAGCATAATTTAAATTATCATCCTTTCATGATAATTCAACAAAGTTTAATCATTAAACTGTAGAATAGATAGCTTTTTAGTTAGTAAGCCGCTAAAAACCTATCTGCGAACCCAAGAGGTTTGCTAATTTTAACCCTTTAAAGGACCTTGCACAGTAAATTCACAGTGCTTGGTCCTGGGCTTTAATTCCGGCTAATAGCAAAAATACGGTGCAGGATTAAAGCTCCTGTAATGTAGCAGGAGCAGGTGGGGTCTTCAGCTATTAGTGACAGCCCGGGACCTGGAGGAGAAGGCAGAAGGGTGTTTCAACTCCTTTAGGACCAAAATATCCTGGTCTTTAAGGAAGTTTAAAATAAAAAACAAAAATATCCCGCGCCTTGAAAGAAACCAATCTTTTTTTTATTTTGTTTTAAACAAAATAAATAAAAAAAAATATATAAAAAAAGATTGGTTTCTTTCAAGGCGCGGGATATTTTTGTTTTTTATTTTAAACTTTATTATCGAACCAGACCGTGATTGCAAACACGGTGAAAGGATTTCCCCGGACGCCGCTCCAAAAGGACAGACGGAGAAGCAAGAAACCTGCTGAAGGCAAACGTGGACAACAGGTGCAGAGGGGTTATTTCCTTACCACCGGATTAACCCTTCTCGCACCGGGTAAGTCCACTTCTCTCTTTTTTTCTTTTTTTAGCTATAAAAGCACCTGAAACTGCTAGCGAGGCGCATTCTAAAGCACATTTTCTGGTCTTTAAGGAGCTAATTTTGGCCTCTACCTTCAGATAAGTTATTCGTTAAATAAATTGTTTTGCAAATTCCTTTTTAGACAAAAAAATGATAGCTTGTTTTCTGCCAAGGCAAACAAAGGTTGATTGAAGTCATCAGTGTAGTTTGCAATGCACTGTACCTTCCACATGTAACACATTAGTTTTATTTGGGATGCTTAAAAATCTATATTATATAAAAATATAAATATTAAAAAAAAACACCAAAAAACCCGCACAGTTCACAAATGTCTTACATACTGAAGTGAAGGAAAGTCTGAGCGGCAGCTCTGGCCATTTGTAGATGTATATATGTATCTTGTTGAAAAGAATCTTCCATACTTATATACAAGCATAGGAACTACTTAATGATCGCCCGTATCTTGGCGCTTTCTGCGCTGTTGCTTTCTGAGGTAAAAAGTATTTCAATATGTAAGAGAGTTCAGAATGATGCGTAATATTTTGACATATTTAGTCTATTGTTGTGTGATATAATGACGATATTTCATTTTCTTTGTTGTTGTTAAAAACAACAAATATTCCTATATTTTTGGTAATTCCAAATTCCCAAAGAGATGCTTAGTTATAAATAAAAAATTATCTACTGACATTGATTGGCAGAAAATCCCACATAATTGATCTACTTTCTGGGACTATCATCCCATCTATATACTGTCTATGTAAACCAATATGTAATAATATCACATTGCAGATATTTACTTCATTAACTGCTCGACTTCTTGCTCCTCTCCTGGACAAGACTGGATGAGATGCCCTAACCAGCACAGAAGCAGAAAGTGCCATAGCAGCTCTCCCATTGATATCAGTGGGAGTAAAGCCGGCGCTTGCACTTCCACCCCGCCCACTTATGACAACATCTGCCCTGCTGTATCGGACAGCAGGCCGGCTTATCAGCTGATAAATGAGGATCCTTAACACTGGTCCACTGTCCAACCACTGATGACCCATCCAGAGGATAAGTCATCACTGAAAAATGGGCAGACAACCCCTTTAATACACCGAGTTTTCTACTTATTTACTTTTCTACATTTGTTACTTTTTGTTACTATTGATAATGTTTTTCATGAACAGTTACAAGACATTATTATTACTTTGTATGATGTAAAAACATTAATAATCCTTTATCATCCCATCTTATATCATTCTGAGAATGGCATGGAAAAACCTTCCGAACAGGGAAACATTCAACGGATATTTACAGTAAGAAACAATTTATACTTTCAATTTTTTAAGATATATTTTACTTTCTAAATAAATATATTTCATACTAAATCTATGATGAGAGTAAGTCAGGCTACATTTTTACATGGTTTTTGTTTCTGCCTCTTCCGTTATGGGGACAACTAAAAGGAAAAAAATTGCTTTCGTTTTTGTGCCCATATTATGAGATTTTAACAGAAGACCCTCCGTTTCAATCCATTTGCCGTTTTTCTGTCGCCATTCCATTTTTAACGTGAAGCAAAAGAGCGCACGCTACACTTTTGTTTCCAGTTCAAAAAACTGAACCAAAATGGATTGCAAGGTTTCTGTTTTATTAACATTGTTGTCAATGGAAAACTGAAGCAAACGGAAAGTTATCTGTTTACTTCTGTTTTTCATTTCCATTTTTTCCCGATTAGCTGCTCCCACTATGGAACAGCTAGATGGAAACAAAAAACGCTAGTGGGAACGTAGACTTAAAGGGGTGGTCTCGCGAAACCAAGTGGGGTTATACACTTCCGTATGGCCATATTAATGCACTTTGTAATATACATTGTGCATTAAATATGAGCCATACAGAAGTTATTCCACTTACCTGCTCCGTTGCTAGCGTCCTCGTCTCCATGGTTCCGTCTAAATTCGCTGGCAGCTTGCTTTTTTAGACGCGCTTGCGCAGTCCGGTCTTCTCCTTTCAGCACGAGCCGCTTCAGTGTGCTCCCCGCTACAGCTCTTCTGCGCATGCGCAGATGAGCTGTCACTGCTCGGGAGCGCGCTGGAGCGGCCATTCTGTACCATCCTCTGTTAGAGGAAGGTGCAGAGCTGCCCAGCTGTCCGGAGAAGCCGCCCAGCTGTCCTGCCGTCCAGCTGTCCTGCCGTCCAGGTAAGTGATGGGACGGGGGGGGCTGCCGCTGCGATGGGGGGGGGCTGCCGCTGCGATGGGGGGGGCTGTCGCTAGGCCGGGGGGGCTGCCGCTGCGATGGGGGGGCTGTCGCTAGGCCGGGGGGGGGGGCTGCCGCTGCGATGGGGGGGCTGTCGCTGGGCCAGGGGGGTAAGTGATGGGTCGGGGGTGATGTTCACTGACAGGTGAAGGCCCCGGAACCTAGCGCTGGGCTCCGGAACCTAGCGCTGGGCTCCGGGGCCTTCACCTGGGCTCCGGGGCCTTCACCTGGGCTGAGGGTCTAGCGCTGGGGAGCCGGGAGCGTAGCGCTGGGGAGCCGGGGGCTAGCGCCGGTTACCTGCTGCCTGGCGGTGGGTGACTGGTCGGCGGCTGCGGGGCGTCTGGTCGGCGGCTGCGGGGCGTCTGGTCGGCGGCTGCGGGGCGTCCGGTTGCCATGGAGACACAGCTGGCAGCGTCTCGGGAGCGCGCACGTCGGGCTGCAGCGAGCGACGGGGAAAGAGGCGGCGGCCATCTTGGGGAAACTTTTATAAGTTGCTGAAACACTGGAACGGTAAGTACAAACCAGCTAGGAAAGTCATTTACAGGGGTAATTAGTAATGTATGTTTAATTAGGGGGACTGGGCAAAAAAAAAAAATCACTGCTTCCTCGAGACATCTCCTTTAAATGATGTGAAGAACAAATAAAATACAAAGGACAGTAATAGTAAATATATGTACTATTTAAATGAAATACTGCGCAAATAAAGAGTTTCTACACTGAAAATAATTGCTACAAACTCTGATTGTCAGTCTGAGATGGGGGGGGTGACTGTCTCCTGTCAAGCAGTTTCTACTTTCCTTTACAGTCAGTATATTGCTAATGCTTTATATTGAGTAGCTGAGTCATTTGTGTAAGGATCCGTTTAGATGAGCCGATTTTGAATGTCAGAGTTAGAGATGAGCGAGCACGCTCATTTAAGGCTGATGCTCGAACATCGGTCTTCTCGAGTAACTGATTACTCGTCCGAGCAAATGCGGGGGGGGGGGGAGGGGGGGGGGGGGGGGGGGGGCCCACCCTGCATTTGCTAGGATGAGTAAAAAGTTACTCGAGAAGACCGATGCTCGCTTGAGCAACAGTCTTAAAGAAGTGTGCTCCCTCATCTCTAGTCAGAGTTCTTACAAGCAGCCAGTTTATACAGTCAGATACATCGTTGGCTCGTTAAGACGAGAAATCGTCTAGTCCTTCACATTCGCCGTATAAGTGACTGAGAACGACGGAATGAGCACTGTTTAAACCGACTGATTAGTGAACGAGCCAACGATGATTTTTAGGTCTGCATAAAATGAATGATAAGTGATTGATTTATCATTCGTTGTTTAATTGCTGTCGGCATTTACACTGAACGATCATTTGAACGATTTTTTGAATGATAATCGTTCTGTGTATAAGGGCCTTTAGACTGGTAAGTAATGTTGTACAATTTGACAATTACAGCCTTTATGTGAAGTTGTTGGCCAACTTGTCATTCCCAGAACACTGCAGTCTTCATCATCTCAATGTCAGGTTGGCAGTGAGGGTAAGAAAAGTACAGATACAGTTAAACTAAATCCTAAAATAATATTATAATTGACATTAACTATCTGTCGTGTCATTAAAGGGGTTGTCTCGCGGCAGCAAGTGGGGTTATACACTTCTGTATGGCCATATTAATGCACTTTGTAATGTACATCGTGCATTAAATATGAGCCATACAGAAGTTATTCACTTACCTGCTCCGTTGCTAGCGTCCTCGTCGCCATGGCTCCGTCTAATTTCGGGGGTCTTCTTGCTTTTTTAGACGCGCTTGCGCTGCCGATTCCGTCACGTGCCGATTCCAGCCAATCAGGAGGCTGGAACCGGTACATACGTCATGGGGCGGAGCTACGCGATGACGCATACAAGGGGGCGGAGCCAAAACGCCAATGCTGCCGAGCAGAGCCGAAGGGAGAAGACCGCACAGCGCAAGCGCGTCTAAAAAAGCAAGAAGACCCCGAAATTAGACGGAGCCATGACGACGAGGACGCTAGCAACGGAGCAGGTAAGTGAATAACTTCTGTATGGCTCATATTTAATGCACGATGTATATTACAAAGTGCATTAATATGGCCATACAGAAGTGTATAACCCCACTTGATTTCACGAGACAACCCCTTTAAATTGGAAATTTCATGATGATGTGAGATAGTATGAGCAATGTCCATTGACCACATAGTATCTGAGAAGTGCTACCAGAAGTGTCAGATTACTGGGCCGCCACCAGCTATCCAGAATCAAGAGAATGTGCTGGCTACAAAGAGGTGCAGTCTACCAAAACCCTCCCCAACCGCTTTATAAATTTAGGTGCAGTTGGGACCTGCAGGTAGAAGAACAGTCAAAATAGTGAACTACAACAGGTGGTGCTAGATAGTGACAGTGTACTGCTATTACAGTATTTGGACACTGTATGGTGGTATATCTATATATATAAAGCTGAAAGCCCTCGCTGACTCACTGACTCACTGACTGACTGACTGACTCGCCAAAAGTTCTCCAACTTCCCGATGTCGTAGAAACATGAAATTAGGCGCAAGCATAGATTATCTCCAAAATAGGAAAAGAAATTGGGTCCCAACTCGATTATTCAATTCTAGCGCAAAAGAATTGGCGTCGAAATTTAACGTACATAATCTAAATCACTCACTTCCCAATGTCATAGAAACAGGAAATTTGGCACGAGCATTGATTATGTCATACATAGGAAAAGTTAATAGGTCCCAACTCGATTGTTCAAATCTATGCGCAAAAGAATTGGCGTCAAAATTTTACGTACATTATCTAAATCTCTCACTTCCCAATGTCATAGAAACGTGAAATTTGGCACGAGCATTGATTATGTCATAAAAAGGAAAAGTTAATAGGTCCCAACTCGATTATTCAATTCTATGTGCAAAAGAATTAGCGTCCAAATTTTACGTGCGGAATGTAATTTTCTCACTTTCCAGTGTCATAGAAACGTGAAATTTGGCACGAGCATTGATTATGTCATAAATAGGAAAAGCGAATGGGTCCCAACTTGATTATTCAATTCTAGCGCAAAAGAATTAGCGTCCAAATTTTACATACGGAATCTAATTTTCTCACTTTCTGGTGTCATAGAAACATGAAATTTGGCACGAGCATTGATTATGTCATAAATAGGAAAAGTTAATAGGTCCCAACTCCATTATTCAATTCTAGCGCAAAAGAATTGGAGTCGAAATTTTACGTGCGGAATGTAATTTCTTCACTTTCCAGTGTCATAGAAACAGGAAATTTGGCACAAGCATTGATTATGTCATAAATAGTAAAAGCTAATGGGTCCCAACTCCATTATTCAATTCTATGCGCAAAAGAATTAGCGTCCAAATTTTACGTACGGAATCTAATTTTCTCACATTCCGGTGTCATAGAAACGGGAAATTTGGCACGAGCATTGATTATGTCATAAATAGGAAAAGCTAATGGGTCCCAACTCGATTATTCAATTCTATGCGCAAAAGAATTAGCGTCCAAATTTTAAGTGCGGAATGTAATTTTCTCACTTTCCGGTGTCATAGACATGGGAAATTTGGCACGAGCATGGATTATGTCATAAATAGGAAAAGTTAATAGGTCCCAATTCCATTATTCAGTTCTAGTGCAAAAGAATTGGCGTCGAAATTTTACGTGCGGAATGTAATTTTTTCACTTTCCGGTGTCATAGAAACAGGAAATTTGGCACAAGCATTGATTATGTCATAAATAGTAAAAGCTAATGGGTCCCAACTCCATTATTCAATTCTATGCGCAAAATAATTAGCGTCCAAATTTTACGTGCGGAATGTAATTTTCGCACTTTCCGGTGTCATAGAAACGGGAAATTTGGCACGAGCATTGATTATGTCATAAATAGGAAAAGCTAATGGGTCCTAACTCGATTATTCAATTCTATGCGCAAAAGAATTAGCGTCCAAATTTTACGTGCGGAATGTAATTTTCTCACTTTCCGGTGTCATAGAAATGGGAAATTTGGCACGAGCATTGATTATGTTATAAATAGTAAAAGCTAATGGGTCCCAACTCCATTATTCAATTCTATGCGCAAAAGAATTAGCGTCCAAATTTTACGTGCGGAATGTAATTTTCGCACTTTCCGGTGTCATAGAAACGGGAAATTTGGCACGAGCATTGATTATGTTATAAATAGGAAAAGCTAATGGGTCCCAACTCCATTATTCAATTCTATGCGCAAAAGAATTAGCGTCCAAATTTTACGTACATAATCCAAATCTCTCACTTCCCAATGTCATAGAAACATGAAATTTGGCACAAGCATTGATTGTGTCATAAATATGAAAAGTTAATAGGTCCCAACTCGATTATTCAATTCTAAGCGCAAAAGAATTAGTGTCCAAATTTTATGTACGTAATCTAATTCTCTCACTTCCTGATGTCATTTTATATGAAGGAAACGTCGCATGGTTACCTCCACGTGGTGTTTCCTGGGTAACGCAGAGAACTATGCAAAATGGTGAACATATGTTTTTCCTCAGTATCTCTTTAGTAACCACGACTTCATAAGATTTTCCGTGTGAACACCAGATAAACACCAGTACCAAATTACCGCGGGCGAAGCCGGGTATATCAGCTAGTTTATTATATGTATAGAACAGTTAATCGCATGTTGTATGATGGTGTTGTAGTGTTATAGTTTTAAAATTGTATGTACTGTTTAGTGATGAGCGAACTTTTGAAGAATTTGGTTTGGCTGGTTTAGTGAACTCTTGCAAAAAGTTTGTGTGGTCCAAATTAGTTTGAACAAAACCAAAAGTTCACAAACGCCCCTAAAGCTCGTGTATAACGCTGTTTTAGAGCCGCAACAGCACTGTATAATGCTCTGAGAGTTTTGTGAAGTGATTTTATGGCTCTTACTGTTATAGACCAGTGTTCAGGACTAGTGTTGAGCAAACCAAGCCAGTAAACCCCTTGTTTCGGGTAGAACTCTGCTAAAAGCTCAGTTGGGGTTTGTGACAAAGCGAACTTTTAGCAAAGTTTGACACTAGTCTTGTTATTAGCCCAAGTTTTTTAAGCTGTGCTCTCCTTTTGAAAAAATGAAATGTGTACCCTACACATTGATTTTTCAGGGTCAAACTTGATCTAATTGCGGTGTTAAGTATTGCAAAATGTCAATTACACAACGCTAAAGGGAAATGAGTTAGAATGCTGATGCTAATAAGGAAGATAAAGCAATACTTCTGCAGCATCACCTATTAGATGGCAGCATTTCTTCAAATCGATGTACAACTTTTTAACAAGTCTGTAAAGCAATGGTTGGGAATAGGAAACCAAGCCAGACAACCATACACAGACAGCCGTTTCAAGATGTTTGCCCCTCATCAGTGTGCAGTAGGTTTCTGGCTTAGCTGGTGAGAGGCCTATGATTTGGGTCAAAAGGAATGCCATCTCTCCTAAAGGAAAGCATCCAAAAAGTGTGTGGAGACACCTAGGGGGGGTTATTGGTTCGGGGGATGGCTGACGCTATACATAATAGAGTCATAACTGATGCCATTTCTGCAAGTGTTCATTCTATGCAAAACATAGAAGTGCTGGTACAATGTATGACAGGGGTTTGTTAGATGGCATATATAAAAGTGCTGATGACACATTCAAAAACACTGGTGCCAGGTATAACAGCGCACTGTTTGTTAAAAAATATACAAGCTGATGCCGTGTATAATAGCACTATGACTGGAGAGAAGGGATAGAGGAGGAATAATTTGACGCAAGCGGTTTTTCTTGTGCCTGCTTTCTAATCTAATAGTTTCATAGAACAATAACTGTGCTTTGAAATGAAAATATTCTTCTCCTGCTACCTATTGTCTCTCCTAATATATGGGGATTAACAAGATTAGTGTGAATTTACAGCTGTGACTATTTTAATGCTAACATGTTTGGTTTAGCATTAAGAATAAGCAGGTATATATTTTTTCAACAATTTACAGAATTTATTCAGAAGACCAAGGGATCATTGAAGACCTGCAATACCTCACGAGGAGGCTCCTCTGAAACCCTCAGGGTTAAGATTGTTCCTGTTGTGTGTCATATGTATTAAAAGAGTTTCCAAGTTTATAAAATACAAAAAAGTACCTTTATGTGTCTGAATGCTCATCAGATTATGTTACCATTAATTTTCATTATCGCATTTTAGCTCTGATGTGCCTTTGTTTTATTGCCGCCAGGGAAAAAGGTCTCTTTTGCTTATACTCACCCCTATTCCCTTATAGGGCACTTTTTAGATTTGGCTTCCAGAGTTGTGAATGAGTCAAGTAGGTGTTCCCCACCACTTAGTGCCAATCAAGTCTGATGTCACCCATTGATAGGGAGTGGTGGAAACCACCTACTTGACACATTCACAGTGCTTGGATTTGAATCTAAGAAGAGCCCATATGGAGTAACATGGCAAGTATGAACAAAATAACGACATTGTTGGAGTCAGTGGGGCTGTGGCATCAAAGCTTTGCCGCTGATCCTGCTGACATGAGGATATGACAGGTCGTTTTGAAATGGAAATACTGAGTACAACTTGGTGGACACTGCTACTCTTCTTAGCAGTAGAAGGGTCATTAACCACTCCGGCTCTATTCCTGAGAACCTTTCTCAAGCTAAGCACTCAAATACTTATGTTCAGCCCATTGCATTACAGGAATAAGCTACCTAGGCCACAGGACAGCCATCTCCTGCCATGCACAGGTCACCAATGCTTCCCAGGCTGAGGTTTCACACAGCCCCTCCTAAATCCAGCTATGGTGCATAGTTAAAGCCTCTCACAACCCTAACTACTTTGACTCCTCTCCGGGCTGACATCTCTCTCAGTTCCCAAAGA
The DNA here is from genome assembly GCF_035609145.1 of Eleutherodactylus coqui. NCBI lineage: Eukaryota > Metazoa > Chordata > Amphibia > Anura > Eleutherodactylidae > Eleutherodactylus > Eleutherodactylus coqui. The sequence continues at coordinate 186,166,327 of NC_089842.1, forward strand.
CTTCTCTGAACGGACTTCTCCTTGGGCTGATACTTCTCAGCCCAGACCACCCTAACGACAGCCCACGCAGAGCTCTGCAAGTGGTCTTCTTTCACAAGTGAATGTACTCTCAACCAAACACTCTGAAGCAGCTACACTTCCCCTACATCAACTCATCATCTGCTCCTCAGAGATGATCTCTAGGTCTTGCTAGACATCACCACTAGGACACCTCTCACTTATTGTTTTTCATAGTACTCTAGGCGATCCAATACACAGATGAACTTCCATTATTTTCAAATGTACCCATTATAGCAAAATTTTAAAAAGTCCAGCGTTAATGCGGGATGACAGCATTAATAACACAAGCAAGCCTGTTTTAACCGAGGGTAGACAGAGATGTGTGCTCTCAGACATTTTTGACCCCTTTAGGTAGTATAGCCATGCTAAACTTATTAAAATGCCTTGCTTTAACTGGATCCTCAGGAATTTTAATTAATAGTGATCAGTCCAAGCCTCCAGACTTTTTTTAAAGGCAAAAAGAACTGATCGCCCACTTGATGTATGTAAATGCACTCTAAGGTGTCCATACATATTAGATAAACATCAGCCAAAGCTGCTTACTTTGGTAGGACTATGGAGAATTTTTGGAGGCTTTCCATCTCTCCCTCAATATCCGAATATGCATGTGTGTAAGGGGATAGATGGAATAGCTGTCAGCCAGCAGCTATTCTCAGCCAGCAACTATCAAGGTCCATGTCCAGCTTAAGGGATGTGTGCATGGCTGGCCTTAGCCATGTGCAGCCTGTTTGCTTGCACAGAGCACTGGCCACCAGCTTGTGTGTGTGTGTTTGGGGGGGCCTCCATTAGGTCGGCCTGACCAGATGATATTCTTCCTCTGTGTAGCATTGTTTTGTGAAGATACATAAATATCTTCCTCCTGCCCCCCCCCCCCCCCCCCCCCGGTATTCTGAAGTGCCTCTTTCAGTCCATCAGTGCTTCCTGCAACACAATCACTTAGCTCTGTGACTGCATTTACGTTGTGAGCTTGGTTCTGGTGCTGTATTTATGTTAGAAGTTTGGTTATGGTACTGTATATATGTACTGAGGTTGGTTTGTGCTGTATGTCTGTACTGAGCTTGGTTCTGTACTTTTGCACTGAGCTTGGTTCTGTATTTCTGTTATGAGGTTGGTTCTACTGTTGTATTTATGCAATGAGCTTGGTTCTGGTACGGTAATAAGGCCTCATGCCCACAGACGTGGCGGACTCCGCCAGTGGAAAATCACAGCGGAGTCCGACACAGCGCCCCACAAGAGCCGATACTCACCTCTCCCGTCCAGCGAGCCAGTGCGCACGCAAAGTGCAGCGCATGACGCACCAGCGGTGGGCAGTGACGCGTAATCATGTGATACTTCCGCTGTGCTCACAGTGGAAGTATCACGTGACAGACAGCTTCCATTGACTACAATAGAAGCCGGCCGTGCGTTTTTTCTGTGGCAATTAGAAGATGCCGCGATTTCTTTCATGCTGCAGAATTCCGCAGCGTGAACATTAAGCTATTAGGTTCAATAGAACCTAATAGCTGCGGGATAACGCTGTGTGACACACAGTCCAAAGATACGAGGGAGTTGCAGCACGTCTACAAATAGGAGAGACAATACTCACTAGCGCTTGTAGGTAGGCTTTAGATGCAGAGCTGAAATTAGACGTAGACCCTTCGTCCAAGTAGAATCATCACAAAAGAGAACATCAGCATCATACTGATTCTGCTGATGTTCTCTTTTATAACGCTGTGTGAAACGCGGCAGAAATCCGTCCGTGGGCATTAGGCCTTATTCACTGAGCTATTTTGGTGTTGGTATGCTGCTATCTTACGGTTTCCTGCTCAAGTGGAATACAGGCAGAATGCCTAGCAATGCAATATACAGGTGGTCTCCGACTTGCGAACAGGTTCCGTTCCAGGAGCCTGTTCGCAAGTCCATTTTGTTCGCAAGTCGAACAAATGGTAGTATGGAGCCGGATCGCGGGTGGATCCCGCTCCATACAACGTCGGGTGCCAGCTGTTCTTACAGCGGGCACCCGGCGGCAGCAGTTCCGATGAGCCGCGCCACTTGTCGGAACTGTTGACACTTTAAATACCGCTCTGACAGCCGGAACTGCTGCTGCCGGGTGCCCGCTGTAAGAAACAGCTTGCACCTGACGTTCAGGGGGGCCCGTACAGCGTCCCACGATGAGATCGCGGGACGCTGTGTGGTTGCTAGGCAGCCGGGACCTCCTGAAAGGCCCCAGGGCGCACGGCTTGATAGGCGCTCTGCATAGACAGCCCTAAGGCCTTTCAGAAGGCCCCCGGCTGCCTAGCAACCGCGATCTGACCAGACAGGCTTCTATCAGGCTTGAGCATTACATCATACTGTGCAGGACAGATAGTTCGTATCTTGCGAAATTCGTAAGTCGAATGTTCGCAAGTAGGGGACTATCTGTATATAGTTTTGCAGCTTACAGAACAAATTGACCATTTACTTCTAAGTGTGATGTCTCCTTAGTGTACCTCACCTATTGATTCACAGTAAATTCAGAAATGAAGAGGACACTCAAACTGCGAGATATGTCCAGCATCTATGGTTAATAAGACATCCTCTTATCTCTTTTATATTAAAGCGGGGATATGTCCATACATGCAGCTTCTATATGCCATGAGTGGGGTAAGGGGGGGTTTGCAACACAGATTTAGGATACAATGCAGCAGAAGGAGTTACAAAAATGGTTGCTTCAACCTGAAGCCGATGTATACCAGAAAAGATTACATTTTTGCCCTTACTAAAAAAATCTGATACACAATTGTTGGCCTGCAGTTATCACCATCTCAACATCTGATGTCAACTCTACTGAACGCCATGAAACGTACATTTCAAATCAGGCTTTTTCGCTGCAGTTTTGGCCCCAGGTTCTCCAGTACATACAGTACATCTGCACCACAAAACACCATTAAAACTATGTCAAAGCTTAAGTGCAGCAATTTTGCACTGGATTTATGCCGGGTCACATGGGGAATGTTTCTTAGCAACCTAGTAAGATACTGTTTGTCTCGAAGCTATTGCGTATGATTATTCATTAAAGCTAATATTAGCTCTGATAATCAAAATAAATACTGACTTGTCATGATGCTTTTTATATTGCATATTATATAGGTATATATCTGGGATTTAGTCTGGCAGCTAAATTAGAGGACAATATGTGCAATCATATAACAATACCTTTACGTGTATATCTGTGTGTGTTTTCTACATTTGTCAATTGACATAGCATTATTATCATTCTATTTATTTAGTGCTTGGTATTCCCTAAATGCTATAATGATATTTGCATTATGACTGCTATTTGGGTGAATATATAGATTTATTGTGTTTATGTCAATATTATTACATGCACATTATTATTACTAATTATCATACTCTTTATAACCAGGTGACATCATCAGACAATGCAAGGTCCATATTTTCTGCATTATAAGGAGGAGATGTCGCTATTCGTACCCAAACACTAATATATATACAGTGATCTCCGCCGATCTTCCTGCTGTCTCCCCTGGGTGCTGGAGCCTATCTTGAAATCCAAGAGATATTAAACCAAAGCTGCTCAGTCATTTTGCAGGAGGTGGGGAGTACGTCTAACGCACTATGTTGAATATCCTCCTCTCAGACAAGGCAATAAAACAAGGATCAGACAAACTGGAGCAATTCAGAGGCTAAAAGAGGAGAACCTCTGAATGAAGTAACCTTGAAATCATCATGTTGAGAGAGCAGCGGGGAGCCCCTCAGCAACTACTCAAGGAACGGTCATATTCGGCACAAACACAACACGTGATATTTCTATATAAGAAATCTGTATTGTGGCTATTAATATCATTAAAGATAATTACATGTTCATGCTGATGTCAACATTTACTTCTTTGTTTCCCTCTAATATTAGGCGGTACATACAAGCTTCTGATTTGACCGCTTGTGTCAAGTTATCATATAGGTTAGATGTATTTCTGGGAAAGCTTGGGGATTACGAGTATGGCAGCAAGTATAACTTTTCCAGTTTTCTCAGACTCCTGAAGTACGTATCGAAGCACTGAATTTCTGCTCCTGGCATCCACTATGCTGATGTATTGTGCCACTCTGGCTCGGAGTTTCGAGCATATGACGGGTATTTTAATTGCTTAAAGGGGTTGTCTCGCGAAAGCAAGTGGGGTTATACACTTCTGTATGGCCATATTAATGCACTTTGTAATGTACATCGTGCATTAAATATGAGCCATACAGAAGTTATTCACTTACCTGCTCCGTTGCTAGCGTCCACGTCTCCATGGCTCCGTCTAATTTCGCTGGCTTCTTGCTTCTTTAGACGCGCTTGCGCAGTCCGGTCTTCTGCTGTGTACTCGCGCCGGAGAGCTGGTCTGCGCGTCGTCATCGTAGCTCTGCCCCGTCACGTGGTGCCGATCAGCCAATTAGGTGGCTGTATCGGCAGTGGAACGCAAGGAAGGAGAAGACAATCCATGGTGCACCATGGGAGAAGACCCACGGTGCACCATGGGAGAAAACTGCGGTGCATCATTGGGAAAGGACCGGCGGCCATCTTTAGACGCGCTTGCGCTGTGCGGTATTCTGCCTGGTGAATGGGGCCGCTCGTGCCGGAGAGCTGGTCACCGCGTCGTCATCGTAGCTCCGCCCCCGTCACGTGTGCCAATTCCAGCCAATCAGGAGGCTGGAATCGGCAATGGAACGCACAGAGCCCATGGTACACCATGGGAGAAGACGCGCGGTGCACCATGGGAGAAAACCGCAGTGCATCCCTGGGAAAGGACTGGCGGCCATCTTAGGGAGAAGATTTTTTAAACTCCTTATTTCGTCGGATCGGTGAGTAGCAAGCGGTTTAAAAACCGCTTTAATTTGCTATTTTATGCCAGGGGGGTGACAGGGGGAATGGGGTAATGTAAAATTTTGATGCTTGCCGCGAGACAACCCCTTTAAGGATGCTGCCCTTTTTTTCTTTCCCATTTTCAGTTTTTCCACCCCACTTTTAAAATGATAACGCTTATATTTATCTATCAACATAGCTGTCTGAGTTGTAGTTTTCAAATGTGTACCATATGATGTACTGAAAAACATTTAAAAAATTGTAAATAGAAAAAAATAAATAGTCTGCCATCTTTTGTGGGAGGGGGGGGGGGGGGGAAGTGTGGTCTTGTTTCTACAGTTTATACACTGCAGCAAAAATTCCATGATGACTTTGTTCTATGGGTCAGTACAATTACTATCATACCAAAATGGATATACTTTTTTTTTGCTGTACTATTATTTTTTTCCAAAGATATATATATATTTTTTTTATTACTTTCTGCCGCCATCTTCTGACAGACGTAACTTTTTTGTTTATTTTGTCTGACGACGTTCACCGTGCGGGGTAAATAATGCGTTGCTTTGAAAAATTGAACTTTTATGGATACAGCGATACCAAAAATGTTTTTTATTTAGATTTTTTTATATATAAAAGTATGGCAAAAGGGTTTTGTTTTAAACTCATTACCTTTTATTTTATTGTTAACTTTTCAAAACTAATTTATACATTTGTCTTTAGTCCCCATAGGAGACATGAATTTGCAATGGCTTGATCACTCTTGCAGAGAGAGAGGATTCAAAAAGATCTAAAAAAAATGAACAGTGTGCAGCGACTAACAGAATGGTATTTAACTACATCTGGGCAAGAAAAAAAAAAAAAAAAACACATACAGGATGGGAGGAATTGGGCTAAGCAGCAGCACATGTGAAAAAGACTTGGGTATACTAATAGATCACAGACTGAACAAGAGTCAACAGTGTGATGCAGCAGCCAAAAAGACAAACACAATTCTGGGATGTATTAGGAGAAGTATAGCGTGAAGATCACGTGAGGTAATTATCCCCCTCTACTCTTCCTTAGTCAGACCTCATCTGGAATACTGTGTCCAGTTCTGGGCATCACAATTTAAAAAAAGACATAAACAAACTGAAGCAAGTTCAGAGAAGAGCTACCAAGATGGTGAGCAGTCTGCAAATCATGTCCTATGAAGAATGGTTAAAGAATCTGGGAAGGCTCAGCTTGCAAAAAAGAAGGCCGAGAGGAGATTTAATAGCCGTCTACGAACATCTGAAGGGTGGTCAGAGTGCAGAGGGATCAGCCCTATTCTCATTTGCACAAGAAAAGACTAGAAGCAATGGGATGAAACTGAAAGGGAGGAGAATCAGATATTAGAAAAAAACTTTTTGATGGTGAGGGTAATCAATGAGTTGAACAGGTTACCACGGGAGGTGGTGAGTTCTCCTTCAATGGAAGTGTTCAAACAAAGGCTGGACAAACATCTGTTTGGGATGATTTAGTGAATCCTGCATTGAGCAGGGAGCTGGACCCAATGACCCTGGAGATCCTTTCCGACTCTATGATGTAATGTCATAGCATTACATTATACCGTGATCTGACAGGCACGCTATCAAGCCACCCCACAGGCATGGTTGACAGGCAATCTACAATAGCAGCCCTGGGGAGCTTTCAGAAGGCCGCTGACTGCCATGGCAACCACACAGCACCCCGCGATCTTATCATAGGGGCTGTACGGGACCCTCAAACATCAATCACGGCATTTAAATGCTGCTGTTCAAATTCACAGTAGCATTTAAAAGCTTAAGAGCTCCGATCGGTGCACTACTGATCTGAGATGTCATGGGCAGGTGTTGGCTGTATGAAACAGCCGACACCCACATTGTATAGAGCAGGATCAATCCCCGATCCCCCTCCATACAAACTCTGTACCTCTATGACATAAATGTATGTCCTGTAGCATTAAGGGGTCAGTATGTGCAAATCGTTTTTGACTTCAGCTAATGCTCAAGTGCCACAGGCAAATTAAAGAGACCATCCAGTTTCAGGACAAAATTCTGTCCCAGGACCAGAGGGTAGAGGGGTTATATTACTTGCAGTTGTTCTCTGTTGTTCCTCCAATCTGCTGGTTTCAGGTCCCGTTTCCAGTTGTCCGAGATAGCTGACACAGTCTGCAGACTACCTAATCCCTACAGTGTATAGGAAGTGTTTGATAACTAATCCACTATGCCAGCTCTCCGATTGGCCAGAGTTGCTCACATGATTAGTACTGGCCAACCGGAGAGCATTGCACAGTGTGCCTTAGGTACATAGAACATTGGACGGACGAAAACAGGGCCCAATACAAGAGGAATGAAGGGGTGGCAGAGAAGAACAACTGCAGGTAAATTAATCCCCCTCCTCCTCCTTCTGTCCTAGGAAAGAATTTTGTAGCTCTGCTCCTCTAAAGCTTACAACCAAACTCTGTCTGTTTCAACCCATGGACTATACAACTATGATTTCCTGAAGCTGTGTTAGTACCGCGACTTTGTGTCTACTGTCCACCTACACGCTAGCTGTTGCTAAAGAATATTAAAGGGGTTGTCTCGCGAAAGCAAGTGGGGTTAAGTACTTCTGTATGGCCATATTAATGCACTTTGTAATATACATCGTGCATTAATTATGAGCCATACAGCAGTTATTCACTTACCTGCTCCGTTGCTGGCGTCCCCATCTCCATGGCTCCGTCTAATTTCGGGGTCTTCTTGCTTTTTTAGACGCGCTTGCGCAGATGGGTCTTCTCCCTTCGGCTCGGCTCGGCACCATCAGCGTTTTGGCTCCGCCCCCTTGTACGCGTCATCACGTAGCTCCGCCCCCGTCACATGTGCCGATTCCAGCCAATCAGGAGGCTGGAATCGGCACATGCGACGGGGGCGGAGCTACGCGATGACGCGTGCAAGGGGGCAGAGCCAAAACGCCGATGGTGCCGAGCCGAGCCGAAGGGAGAAGACCCATCTGCGCAAGCGCGTCTAAAAAAGCAAGAAGACACCGAAATTAGACGGAGCCATGGAGACGGGGACGCCAGCAACGGAGCAGGTAAGTGAATAACTTCTGTATGGCTCATAATTAATGCACGATGTATATTACAAAGTGCATTAATATGGCCATACAGAAGTACTTAACCCCACTTGCTTTCGCGAGACAACCCCTTTAAGGATGTAGCAACCTGAAGATTTCCAATGGGAAATCCCTTAGACTCATCTCTTTGATTCAGTCCAAAGTAAAGTCTGTTAGCAACCTAATGGTCCCACTTCTCCTGTTGGCTGTGCTACATTGCTCTTGCATCACTGCATAACTTGAAGCTCCTGGACCCCAATTTAAAATCTATATCAGCCCCCTATGTTCAATTCATAAAACTGTGTCACGACACATCACTGCTGCATCTCTGGCTCCCCTGCTAGCGGGGCAACGGTCGAGTGCCACCACCTTGCATTCTGTGCCCGGTCCTCCTCTGTCTCCTTTGTGTCTGCCTATAGGGTGTATGCATGCTTCTCTTAAAGGGCCAATGCATATATCCCTAAACATGCCACCTGCTCATCTGTATCCAGGGCCCGCTATATTAGATTTTCTTCCATATGGAAAATGCCTAAACAATCAGTCTGCTTTAGCTGTTGTGCTAAAGACTCTATTTGTATTCCGGTTCTGACCCTTGCCTGAGTTTGACGATTCTCACTTCCGTATACTGGGCATTGTAATGGTTTACTGCCCACCCTGACCATCTGCCTGGACCAAATCATTGCACCTGTGCCGCCAGTCTTTTACCATAACCTATCCTCTGGATGCACACCTGTTCACACCATCAGGTACCACGCCTCGGCCCGCTGTAGCATCAGCAGCCACACAGTCAGGACTATCTCTGTAAGTAATGGGGATCCTGTGGAAAAGGCTGTATCCAACTTGGAGAGAAGCAAGGGTGAAAACCAGGGTTTCCCAGGTGCTGCCTCCACAAATAGTCCTAAGCGAAACCAGTTTTTGGCAAGGTGGATCCTCATTGGTCTGCCTGACATAGTGATTTATCTGTCAGAGGGGCTTTTGGGCCCCTTCAAACAATAGGGTCCAGGTGTGACTGGGTGCTGCTCCACTAAATGCTAGCCATATTAGTTTTCATCTGACTTTCTTTAAAAAAAATAAGAAAACAATTGAAACCACACGCCCAAAGTAGCAAATCTGAAAGGGATGGATTCACAGACTCCCCTAATGTAAAGAGGATGCCCCGTATCACTGGACACTCAATCCAACAATAGTTATGGTGGGTAGCAAAATATATTATATCTCAATCCAGCTCCCAGACAAAAGAATGAAGCCAACATACCATAAAGTTGTAGTTACATAAACAATGAGTAGTAGATATCCCAAAAATCACGCCCGTGTCGAACCACCCTCAGTGTTTCACATAGGAATGTGAGAAATGAACAATTCTTAATGATGATCTGCCTGTCTAAATGAGTGCGAACAACTGTGAACAAATTAGCAATGTCATTCTTTCATATGCTCGTTCAAACGAGAATCTGCTTGTGTAAAAGGGGAATAAGGCGAAGAAGAGACAAGTTCCCCAGGCCCCATACACATAAGGTGTTATCATGTAGCCTCAGTTACAAGCCTTGAAAGCAACAATAATGTGTGTTGTTGGCCTGGCCAAACAACGCATGTTATTCCAACAACGCGGAGCAATAATTGGTTGCCAGACGTTATGGACACCTCTTATATTCCACAGAGAATGGGGATGGATTTTTCTTGTTTGAATCTATGTTTCTACTGACGGCAGCTCTTAGGCCCGTGTCATACAAATGAATTTGCATGTGCAATAAGCAGTAAATAGAACCTATTGATTTCAATAGGTTAGTTCACATAAGCATATATGTCATATGCGTATTTTGTTGGAGCCATAAAATATGCAGCATGCTCCATTTTCTTCCGTATTTGCACACGTAAATAGCACAAACTTTACTAAATTACACTAATTGCCCATTCCAATTAATGGGAACATGGTTGTTTGTTTTTTTTTACGTGCATGCGAAAAGTAGAGTAAAACATGTGCAAGCGCATGCAAATATGCAGTGCAAATGCGCTTACACTCATGTGACACTGACCATAGACAAGGCTCTATCAGGCCTTTATAGGAATTTGCTGGCAGGCCTCAACAACTTGACTTGTTGCATCAACAAATTTTAATGCACTGGGCACCTTCGGTGGCCAGGAGAAGATAAGGAGGACATATTGTATCATCTACCTTACCACGTGACTCTATTGCCTTTAGACTGTATGTCCTTTCACTATTGTTGGCCTATTAATTATTTTATGTATTATAAAATTCACTTTCTTATTATTCGGTGCTATGAATCCGGTTTTATAGCAGCTTCCTGTTCACCTGGATTCTTAGCTAATCTTCCATGACAGATTGCTTCAACTGTGAAATATCATCACCTTAATGTACGGCTTCTTTCGTCATCAGAGATGCTGGAAATGACCAGCGAGGGCCAAAGTCAGATATTTCATAATGCAGTCATGTTCCGCTGTACAAGTTTATCATTAAGAAATGAAACAAAAAGAATATTTCATGGGTGAATCATGACAACTCAGCAGGAAAAAAGCCAAAAGGGCTTCTGCCCCCTCATTCTTGGTCCCAGGTAAGAGCTCCACCAATTTTAATGCTATAGTACATCCCAGCCTTATGCCATATAATTATGAAAAGGGAATACGCCTTGAAAACATTTCTTTATATTATAACAAAGTGTTGGAAAATTGTTGCGGCTGGTGTTATTCTTTCACCTCTGCTATTGGTGAGACTTTAAAAAGTACCTCCTTCTGGAAGCTGAAGACAGACCCATATAGCACTTATATACAAACACACATATAATATATATAATAACAGACAGCATATCTATAAGAGAACCTTTATGACACAACGGCTTAGGTATAGCGGAGAAGGATAACTCCTCCCCCTTCTCCTGATGCTTAGGAGCAAACTATGAGCCCAACAATGTTAGTGGGGGGGGGGCCCAATCTTAACTGCGAAACCTGCAGCTGCTATTGCTACACCACTGCTCATTTACATAGTTGTTTATTGCCGCAACCAAGAATTTGATCAGCATAAGCGCACCCTATGGTCTCATTGAGACGAGCATGTGTTTTGCGCAAGCATAATGCATGCTTTGAAAAGAATTAATGGGTTCCTACTAGAGATGAGCGGGTATATTCGCTAAAGGCAATTGCTCGAGCGAGCATTGCCTTTAGCGAGTACCTACCCGCTCGAGACGAAAGGTTTGGGTGCCGGCGGCGGGCAGGGAGCTGCGGGGGAGAGCGGGCAGAACGGAGGGGAGATCTTTCTCTTCCTCTCTCCCCCCCCCCCCCGCTCCCTCCTGCTGACAGCCGCTACTCACCGCTCCCCCGCGCCGGCAACCGAACCTTTCATCTTGAGCGGGCAGGTACTCGATAAAGGCAATGCTCGCTCGAGCAATTGCCTTTACCGAGTATACTCGCTCATCTCTAGTTTCTACAGAAGTGTGCACATGCACGTAATTTGAAGCGCAAAATAGCGTACACCTAAAAAAGATAGGACATGGTGCACGCTGTTGGTGTGTGTTTTGCAGAAGTTTCTGTTGACTCCTATGGGAGCAGCAGTTAATGGAAACTCCTGCGCAGGGAATAGATTCGCTACTACTTACAGAAACGCCTTTTAAATGTCTCACTGTTAACCCCTTAATCCCTGCGGGGATGAGTTGACTCTTGGAAGGTTCTGTTAATGCCCACGGGGAGTCCTCTTATCACTGAACACTGTGACAGCACTGTCACAGTGTTCAGTGATGAGGGAACTGCAGTGGAGATGAAAGAATCCCCTGCCACAGTTGTGGCAGAGGACCCCGATGCAACCCCATTGCTCTCATTGGGGCCGGCTCTGCTGTTGCCTCATTGTAAACAATGGGATGAAGGCAATCGCTGCAGCGATGATATTCAGGGTGGTCTTGAAATACAAGCCACACCCAGAAAATCATCCTTGGCTCTAAAAAAAAAAAAGTTAAGCCACATAGAAGCGCTGTCCGGCTCTTCTCCCCATTCCCAGCAGTTTTCTTCTGTATTCTGCTGGCCAGGGATTGAAAAATCCCCGCCTCCAGAAAAAGCTGCCTCTGATTGGCTGAGCGCTGTGACCAGAGGCAGCACTCAGTCGTTCATTGAACATGCTTGTCTGAATGAGGCCCAAGAATGCTTGGACACATACCGACATATTTCTCAGTGTGGAAAAATCTGCAAATCTGAAATGTGGATTTGAAAATGGCTTAATTCTGCTGCAAATCTGCATATTAGATATGTGGATTTTTATGCGAGTTTCCATGGTGGACCCCCCCACAACCCCACTCTGCTAACTCAACATTCCCTAGTAGGGGAGATATGAAAATAGGTTTTCTAATCCAAACAATCCCCTTAAGTAATAATTGCCAGCGCCAGGTGCATATGGGGACAGAGTTACAATGAGCTCCCCCACCTATTCCATCCTGGACAGGTATAGACAGCATAATTCTCCATGGTTCCCCCCAGCCCAGGTTTGCAGGAATTGTCAGTATTGCCTGGAATCTAATAACTCATATAGGAAATATTTTCTTGCTTTAATTTAAACTCAGTGGTGCAAAAATCTCATAGTAAGGCTACATTCACACGGGTGAGCGCAATATCTGGCTGAAAAGCTCGGCCTGATATCACACTCGATGACATACATTTTCACACCAATGCAAGGGATTTTTTAAGCTCCATAGATTATTGTAATTTCATCGGATTTCAATTTGGCAAATACGTTGCTTAAAAAAATTAAGGGAACACTTAAATCACAAATTAGGTATCAATGATCTTTATCATCTCCAACTCTTTCACATCTGCCACATGTGCTCAGTGGGAACCTGCTCATCTGTAAAGAGAACGGGGCACTAATGGTAGACCTGCCAATTCTGGTGTTGTCTGACAAATTCCAATTGAGTGGCATGGTACTGGGTTGTGAGCTCTGGTCCCACTACAGAATGTCGGACCCCCATGTCAACAGCATGGAGTTGTTTTCTGACAGTCTGGTAAGAATCATGTAGACTAGTATCCCACTGGAAGTTAGTCATTCTGTAGGGCACTGGCAGTGTTCCTCCCCACAAAAAGTTGTAGATACCGGTCCTAATGCTGGATGGATGCCCATCTATGGTCCTATTCAGCACTCCTTGGGTGATGTCCTGGTATCTGTTTCATGCTCTTGAGACTGTGCAGGGAAACACGGCAAACATTTGGTATTACAGCTCAGCACCATTCACTTATTTGAATTTGCATTACCAGACAACACCTTTAAGGCCTTCTGACCACTGAGATGCATGCAGAGATCGCCCACGTATGTACCTTAATATTTATGCCCATCTCAGCAGGCTACAGAGAAGCTAAACCTTATGTTATGGAAGATTGCTGAAACCTGTACTCAATGCTTCATCAGCTTTGGGATGGAAATGCAATTACAAAAGGAAGTGAAATGACACCCAATGGAGCAAAAAGTAACCATAAGAAACAATGACAAACAACACTGATACTTATTGTATGTAATTATGTGGGTAAATACTGCCATTTGTGGTAACTATTTATTGATCTGCTTATGTGCCACTTCCTTATCACCCATGTGTTAACAAGTGATACTGGACTTATCCCTGCCTTGTTCTTCCTTATATTAAATGCAAGTGATGTTAGACAATTCATGTCATCCTGTCTGTGTGGCAGGGCAGTTAGCATTGACAGCCACTGACTCCTCACTTTTTCATTTCCACTCTCCAATCAAATAGGGTTTTCTTTCTGAAGATTGATTCAGTCTCCTACTTGTAACTTATTAACAAGTATGACAAAGTGTGACAACTATTTATGACATCACTAATGCACTGGACCTTACCTGATTTTTTACAACTGCAACTTTGTTAATACCTCTGCACAGTGTTCTACAGAATCAGTTGCTAGAAATACAGCACTAGCAGCCTCATGTCCACGGGCAAAATCAGGCCCGCCGCGGATTCTTCATGGAGAATCTATAGTGGGTCCCTCCTGCCCCGCGGACATGAGGCATAAAAATAAGAATAAACTCACCTCTCCGGACGCTGCGGATCTTCCCTCTGTTGCGGCCGGATCTTCTTTCTTCAGCCCGGCGGATGTGCTCGGCACTCCGGTAGCGTGCCGCGTGCATGTGCCAGGCACATCCGCCGGGCCGAAGAAAGAAGATCCGGCCGCGAAGGAAGGAAGAACCGCAGCGTCCGGAGAGGTGAGTTTAATTCTGGTACGGGAGACCTGCACTAAGGCCTCATGTCCACGGGGAAAATCAGATCCGCTGCAGATTTGGGCTGCGGATGCACTGTAATTGTCTTTTATTTTTCATGTGGGATATCAATTGAGCTATGTGCTCTATTAGCTCCCGCACGGGTGATCCGCACTAAAATGGAGCATGTCCATTTTTTTTCATGCTCCAGAAATTTTTAAATTCACTTTTAAATACCATCCGCGGGTCTTTATCTACCCGCGGGTGGTCAATGCATTCCTATGGGGCGCGGATCCGCGTGCGGGAAAAACGCTGCGGATTTTAATTCTTATTTTCCCCGTGGACATGAGGCCTAATGGAGCATGTCGCTTTTTTTTCCCGCACGCGGATTCGCGCCTGAAGGGAAAAATGACATCCGCAGGTATTTAACTACTTGCGGGTGTCCAATGCATCCCTATGGGGCGCGGATCCGCGTGCGGGAAAAACGCTGCACATTTTAAATTAGAATTATGCCGTGGACATGAGGCCACGTCCTATATTAACATAACAATAGCTTACTTAATTAGGAAGGCATTGATGCCCTCCACAACCCTATAACATATGCACCCCTGGGGGCCCTGGAACATGCATTTCAATTTTAGGTTGTGGCCCCTGTAAGAAATTAACAGTAAAACCCAATTAGCGAAAGGTGGTCTCATAGTTAAATTACCAGATCATTCAACTCACTCCAAGGTGATGGCCACTAGGGGTATCCCTTCCTCCGAACTTAGGCCTCATATCCATGGGTGGATCGGACTCTGCATGCGGATTTCCGCAGCGGGAGACCTGTGGAAGCCATTTACGGGAGATCACAAATGTAATGGTTTTTCTGCGCAGATGCACTGCGGATCATCCGCGTGGAAAAAATATCCGCAACCCCAAATCCCAGCCTTTCCCCACCTCTCTAATTGATTTTAACCTTCAAATCCGCAGTGCATCCACAATTGTATTTGCGGATGCACTGCGGATCACCCGCACCCATTGACTTCTATTGAGCTCGTCCACACGGAATCCGCACTGAAATAAAGCATGCTGCAGTTTGTTTTCCGCCCCAAACTGTCCGCAAATCAAATCTGCATGCTTAAATCCAGTTGCGGATGCAAATGCTTCCCTATAGGCACTATGAATTGCTGGTCTTCCGTGCAGGTGACCCGTGATGATTCCACAAATCAAACCGGCTCGTGGACATTGGGCCTTACCCTCCACTGCCTACGGGAGACTGCACCATGGCAGAACAAGAAATGTAGGAGGGGTCGGGGGGGGGGGGGGGGACTCCTAGTGTCCAGCACTTTAGAGTGAGTTGAAGTGGAGGATAGACTTCAGTGAGCACAAAACCTATGGGAGCAGATGGGAGGCGAGTTATCTGCTTTTTATTCACAGCTGTACTGTTCGGTACGTCTGTACAGTATCCTACATTATCATGTTATGTCTTTGTAGGTGTTACGAGCTGTTAGAGAGCAGAATTTACAGTTTTCTGTGCGCAGTTGAAATAAAGCACAGCAGCCAGTCTCCTCTCACTAGTCCTGAGTGGACTGTGTATCAGATATACATCCTGCAGAGGGGAAAATTGAGGAAAAATACAGGAGATAAGACATAAAATGGCCAGAAATAGTGTTATTCCTCATGAACACATACAACAGCTTATTGTGAAAAATCACTTGAAAAGTTAGGCACCCTTTAAAGTCTATGGAAGATTAGAAACTAGAACTCAGGGATGAAATTCTAATACCGGTAGCATGAGGGAGGAATGGAGACAGGTGGATCATTCTCTACCTTCACCCAATATTTCTTCACCCCTGATCAGCTTGTGTGTGTTCAACTCCAATAATAGATTTGGTGCTATCAGTACAACAACTAACTTTTAATAATGTACCCGGTCCAGTCTCACAGACACAGAGTAAAGATTTGCTTCGTGTATCTGAACTGTGATTTTTTTAAACACCTCTGAGTTCGTCAGTGAGCATGTGACAAGAAAGTGTCATGTGCATATTTACAGACAAATACACAGTCACACCATCATCAGCATTAAAGCGGATCTCAGGGGGAAGGTAACAGGGTATAAGATGTTACAATGGTAACACAAACTGATAACTGACAGGTCCTCAGGCTGCCACGTGTCTCCACCGCACGGAAAGTGCTGCATTTATTATGCAGGTGCTTTTTTACTGTAAATATTGGTCTGCATAACAAAACCTGAACAGAGCAGACTGGAGAGTCCCTTTAAATAGAAGTACAGTATTACTTTACATTGATGAATTGCAAATTAAAATATATAATCCTGTACATACATAAAGTCTTAAAAGGTTTTTTCCACATCTAAATTTATGGAATTTTTACCTTTCAGCTCCTATTGGCTTATCCTCAAGACTCATTGTTGGCCTATAGACTATAAGCAAGTGACAACTGACAATAAATATTGCATGGATTGCACTTGTTTACCCAAGACATTCAGATTGAGATTTGAGGAATCTAGAGGCCAAGTCATCAACCTAGACTCCTTGACATGTTTATTATCCATTCCTGAACAATTGTTGCAGTATGATAGGGAACATTATCCTACTGAAAGAGGGCACTGCCATTAGGGAAGATCACTGCCATTAAAGGGGTTGTCTCGCGAAAGCAAGTGGGGTTATACACTTCTGTATGGCCATATTAATGCACTTTGTAATATACATCGTGCATTAAATATGAGCCATACAGAAGTTATTCACTTACCTTCCCTGCGCTGGCGTCCCCGTCTCCATGGCTCCGTCTAACTTCAGCGTCTAATCGCCCGATTAGACGCGCTTGCGCAGAAGGGTCTTCTGCCTTCGGCTCGGCAGCAGCGACGTTCTGGCTCCGCCCCTTCTACGCGTCATCGCGTGGCTCCGCCCCCTCGCGTGTGCCGATTCCAGCCTCCTGATTGGCTGGAATCGGCACACATGACGGGGCGGAGCTACGCGATGACGCGTAGAAGGGGCGGAGCCAGAACGCTGCTGCTGCCGAACAGACCCGAAGGCAGAAGACCCTTCTGCGCAAGCGCATCTAATCGGGCGATTAGACACTGAAGTTAGACGGAGCCATGGAGACGGGGACGCCAGCGCAGGGAAGGTAAGTGAATATCTTCTGTATGGCTCATATATAATGCACGATGTATATTACAAAGTGCATTAATATGGCCATACAGAAGTGCCTAACCCCACTTGCTTTCGCGAGACAACCCCTTTAACGGGTGTACTTGGTCTGTAACTATTTATGTAGGTGGTATCTATCACATCCACATGAATTCCAGGACCCAAGGTTTCCTAGGAGAACATTGCCTAAAGCATCACACTGCCTCCGCTGGCTTCTCTTCTTGTCATAGTGCATCCTGGTACCACTTCTCTCCCCAGTAAGTGAAGCACAAACACCCAACCATCCACATGATGTGAAAGAAAACATGATTCATCAGATCAGGCCTTCTTCCATTGTTCCATGGTCCAGTTATGATGCTCACATGTCAATATTGGGATCATTCTATTGTGAAGAACAAGTTTCCAGATCAGCTATTATTGGAGATGATCTGGCCTAGTCATCAATTGGGACCTTGTCAAATTTGCTCAGAACTTTACACGTGCCCATTTTTTCTGCTTCTAACACATCAGTTCCCAAGAACTGACACTTCACTCGCTGTTTAACCAACCTATTGACAAGCGACATTGTGTGACCAGACGATCAGCATGTGTATATTATATATAAATGAAAGGGTCTTGTGGCCAAATTGCTTAAAGTATTATTTGGCAGAGAAAAGGTGTATTGGCCCATTAATTCGGGGACACCTGAGCATCTGTCTCTAAGGCTGCATTCACACGAACGTATATCGGCTCGGTTTTCACGCCGAACCGATATACGTCGCCCTCATCTGCAGGGAAGGGGGGGATGGAAGAACCAGGAGCAGAAACTGAGCTCCCACCCCCTCTCTGCCTCCTCTCCGCCCCTCTGCACTATTTGCAATGGGGAGAGGCAGGATGGGGGCGGGGCTAATTTGCAGAACTTAGCCCCGCCCCGTTCTGCTTCCTTTCTTTGCAAATAGTGCAGAGGGGGGGGAGAGGAGGCAGAGAGGGGGCGGGAGCTCAGTTCCTGCTCCTGGCTCTTCCATCCTCCCCCCCCTGCACGAGGACGACGTATATCGGCTCGGCGTGAAAACCGAGCCGATATACGTTCGTGGGAATGCAGTCTTAGAGTGGAAAAGCTGCTGACCTCAGTTCGGAACTGGTACATCTGGTCTCCACCAGAAAAATAAGTGGAGACCTAGGATTCTCCTGGGGAACGTATAGGGTATGCCCACAGCTGCTTCTTGGCTGGGCTCATGTCTTGGCTGGCTGCTTTCTCTGCTGTCTTCCTTCAGGCATGTAACCTCCCTGATGCCCTCCTTTCTCTGCTGCAAGCGGCGTGCTTGCTAGCGGCGCCGTCAGCCTTCTGCCATGTAAGCTTCCCCTAGGGCTCCTTTGGCGACTTCTAGACTCATTGTTGCTAGCGTCGTAGTCATTGAGGCCACGCGCCGGGTTGCCATCTCAGCTCTACTACAAAACCTATCTGCACGGAGGAGGCAGCACAGCAGGGTCCTGACCAGCAGTGTTATGGGAAAGGAGGCAGCAGAACGCCACATGGAGGAGTGGCAGCAGTCGGCGCCTCTGTCCATGCAGCCATGTGAGAGAAAGGACGGCTTTAGCGGGGAAGGAGAACAGCATTACAAATTGCACCACACATGGGAGGGCGCCGGGGAGAGTCACAGCACCAGAGGCAACATGCGAGAAGGGAGACCTCCGTGGAGAGTTGCAGCCGGCAAGAGAATAATGGGAGACTGGCAGGGAAAGTCACGGTGAGGGGAGATGGCACGCTAGCGTGGGGAAGAGTGACAGGGTTGCCAGGAGTGGAGACGGGATGCTGCAGTTGGGAACTGTGAAACAGCAGACACTAGAAGCGGAGATTGTAGTCCAGAGAGGAGCATACATGCCAGAGGGGCGTGTACAGCTCTCAGCCTGGACCTTCCCTACTAATGTACCTGGCCAACCCAGGTCTCCATCCCTAGTTCCGGTGGAGACAAGATGCACCAGTACCCCTTAGTTCTGCGTCCATGGTGATGCTGTGATTGAGAGAGACAGGCTGTGCCTGCCAAGTAGCATGAGAGGGCAATGGTGCTCCTATGCTGATACCTTTGTTGGTATGGACTATGTGCTGCTGTTGTAAAACTGTAGCATTGGGCATGTTAGTGAGGGCTGATATTGCATTTTGTTAACCCCCCCCCCCTCCCCCAGTGGCATTGGCCCTAGTTGCTACCCATTTTAGGACAACAAGATGGAAATCTGACTGTGATTGACTCCCAAGCTATCACAATATATACATGTGTGTGTACACAGATTTTCCTATTAAACTTCCATTACTGGAATTAGCTCTATTTATGACCGCCTGTTTCTACTTTGCTGGTGAAGAGCAAATATAGTGATTACAATGCCACTATGCTTCTCTATTAGGTTAGGTTTCCATAGTTTTTTCCCCCCACATTTTTCTTGCAGTTTTGCAGTGCTTTTTAACTGCTGTCAAAAATGCACTGTAACATCACATACATTTAACGTGAATCACTACAGTTTTGTGATGCAGTTTTGGACTGTGTGGCCCTTACAGGTGAAGCACATTGAAGACGTGTGCTTGACCTCTAAATGTCGCATGGCTGAAAACTGTATTGCAAACCCTAGGAATTTGCAGTAAAACACATACTTTTTAATATCCACTTTGATAGCAAATACAAAGCACATAAAATGCTGCAAAACTGCAATAAAATGCTGAACCTGCCACGTAGAAACCCAACTTTACAGCATTGCTGCCACATAATAACCTGTACTGGTGGTTTTACATAATGATAGGTGCATTCTATGTGACTCTCCAATACAAGAGACCCTGCTGCAGCCATGAGAATAATTTTCTTCTCTAGTGAAGTCAAGAAACCTTGTGTATATGTCCGGACCTAATCCACACACACCCTCTTCCCACCAATGCACTCCGAGGCCGCAGAGAAGGGTTTTTTTCTTTCTAAGGTTTATGGATGGATGTTTTAGGGAACTGTTTGATTAAAGCTTTGTGACAAAGAGGGCTGGGACCTTCATCTGAGCAAAGTTCGGAGCTGTGAACTCTCCCTGACTTAAGTGAGCCAACAGAGAAAGGGGAAAACATACAGTGCATGCATTTCCATATGCTGTACTGACAGCCAGGTATAGACAGATGGCAAATATCAGAAACACTGCAAAATTCCACCGACAGATTGACATACACAGATGGACAATTGGACTTTCATCCACTTTGTTGCCATAGTTCACTGGAGATCATTATGATAATGTGATATATGGAATTTGCATTATACTTAGTGGATTTCTTTTGCTCCAGAAACAGTGCCACCTTTGTCCATGGGCTACATCAGCTCATAGCTAGTATAGATTTCCCTTTTTGGCACATGGAGTGCATAAAGATGTGTTCATGCAACCTATGCCAGCGCACTGCTACTACAGAGTGGCATAAGATCAATTTTTAGAAATTTTCTTCCATAGTGTTCTAGTATAACATTATTGGTACTTGAGCAAGTGTAGACAGTGCTGCAGAATATGTTGTTGCTACTATATAAGTATTACCATGAGCAGTGACTTCAGGATCTAGGACCCTGCCCACTGTCCTTTACCCTCTTTGGTAGCTAAATGCACTACAAAAAAGTACCATACCACCCGCTTTTGCTCCTGCCATCCACTGCTATTGCTGCCCTGCTAATTTCTAGTTACTTCCTGGAAGCATTATCTGAGCCTGTGACCACTGCAGCCAATCCAATCACAGGCCTCAGCGGTCACATGCTCAGATCACGTGATCGCACGTCCAGAAAAGTGATCAGAGACTGGCAGAACAGTGACTGCAATAGAGAGGGGTGAAGGCAGTGAGTATAATACATTTTTTATTTTGGGCCACTGACTACATGATCAAGGAAGGAGACTGGGTGACCAAAACCGAGATGTCTCCCAGGAAATCTAGGTGACTTGACCAATCTGCTCCCTTGGTGTTCCTCCTCAGTGCAGAGAGAGCAGGCCCAGCTCCAGCAACAACTCATGTAGACAGCGGACTATTGCTGAAATATAGATCAGATTGTTCTCCTCCCCTATATTCCCCTGGCTGAAGAAGGGCAAGTCTCCTACACCTTGTGCATCTCATATTGTGGTCCCTCACTGCTGAGCCTTTCCCATTAGCTCCCAGTTCTACCTCCTATAACTTCTATTGCTGGAACTGAGCATGCTCGACCCTCAAGCTAAACTACAAGTCCTAACCCTAGGCAGCGAGCTATAAACATCCCATTTTGGGCCAGTGAGTGATTATATGGGAAGCTGCTGAAGAGTTATAAAGAGACTAGCTAAAGTGAAACTTGCAAAAAAAAAACAACACACACACACACAAAAAATAAAAACTTTGTGCTTGTTGCAGCAACAACCGCATTCTGATGAATGGAAATTTCAATTCTGTCACATGACAATTATCGTTCTCCTGCGCGGTTTCGCTCATTGGCCCGTGTAACAGCCTACAGAAAGTGAATGACTGGACGAGAAATATCTAGTCATTCACTTAAAAAAAAAAAAAACGCTTAAAAGATGAGACTTTTGTTCGGTGTAAACAACGGCCATTCAGTTTTGAGCGGCTACTACTTAGAGTGAATTGAGAGGGGTGGGGGAGAGAATTCTCCTGGAGCCGCCTCGCCTCCCTGCTGCCTGCTCTGTGAGTGATCCAGCGATACTTGCTCCTGTGCAGAGCGAGCATCACAAGGACAAGTGTCGGGCATAGTTTGACTGGCCCTCGTTTAAGAGGGTCTGAGGAGAACTCCTTTACAGTTGAAAGTGCTTAAGTGCCTAAGTGCTTCTTCACGCTGCCGTATTTGTACACATATTTGCACATGCAAAATTTGCATGCACAATATGCAGTGAATAGAACCCATGGTCCGATATTGCACTTGCCACCATGGGAAAGCTCCGTGGATGTGAACTCCAGCGTAGTAGAGAATCGCAGATTTCTCCCATTGCTTTCAATGGGGTTGGCGCTGCTGCAGTCAGCCCCATTGAAAGAAATGGGAGATCTCGCAGCTAGATAGGACATGCTGCAATGTTTTTACTGCGTAGCATTGCATCGCAGTACCATGCAGAAAAACATTGCTAATGTGAATACACTCCTTATAAAGAATGGGATTCATATTTATGCGTCTCGCAATGCACAAATCTCATGCGATTTGAATGTCAGTTTGAAGGCAGCCTTACAAACACTGAAGCAAAATACTACTATGTGAATAGAGCTAAGGATGGGAATGTTAAGGAATTTCATCTGCATAATGTTCAGATGCTTAGCCTTTGGACGCTTCATGGTAGACTCCAGAATTTGCAAAAAGTGAAGATGACAAAAAGGATTGGTTCACAGAGTGCTGCCAAATAGTACAAGATGCAGAAAGTTGGCCACAATTTTAAATAACACACATTCTACTGCGGTTTTGCCGTAAGCATGGCAAGAAAAAAAAAGTAAGATTTAGCGGCATCATGAGATAGGGCTGATTTGTTGCAGAAATTTTTTTTAAAAATCCATTCTGTCTGGAATTACAAGAGTCAGTGTATTCCTAAATCACTTTTGACAGCTGTTATTTTGCATGGTGGTCTAGCTCTTCCTGACATAGTCCTGTACTACAAGGCTGTTCATCTTAGACCTATAGTATTCTGGTTCACGCTACCATGCTTCAATAAGTGCATAGAAAAGTATGGCTGAACTCATTCACCCTGGTGAGCTAACTTGGGGACCAGTTCTGTCAGTACCCCCAAATTCCCTTTTGGGACCCCCATCAGTTTCACTAGGGTAGTGTGGCACGGTTACAGGTTTCAGTTTCAGCATACCACTCTTTGCTCTCCACTGACACTCCTTCTTTACACTTCCCTTCTCCTAGACAGCCTTACCCATAGTATGTCAAGACCGTAGTATGCTACCAGTTTGTTTTGATTTAGCGACCCTATGGTACTTTACGGTGCTCACTTTGAGAAATACGCTCCTCAACCCTACTGGCTTTGGCTATCTCCAAATTCGCTACTTCTACTAATTAAATTTCAAGCTCCTTTTCTACCTTAATCCCATTTGAACAAGTGTGCATTTATGGACCTGCCTCCAGAAAGGAATTATATTCTCTACTAGCTGATATACCCAGCTTCGCCCGAGTTAATTTGGTACTGGTGTTTATCTGGTGTTCACACGGAAAATCTTATGAAGTCGTGGTTACTTTAGAGATACCGGGAAAAACATATGTTCACTATTTTGCATGGTTCTTTGCGTTACCCAGGAAACACCATGGGGAGGTAACCATGCGACATTTCCTTTATATAAAATGACATCAGAAAGTGGGAGAATTAGATGCCATACGTAAAATTTGGACACTAATTCTTTTGCACTTAGAATTGAATAATCAAGTTGGGATCCATTAACTTTTCCTATTTATGACATAATCAATGCCCGTGCCAAATTTCAAGTTTCTATGACATCGGGAAGTGAGAGAATTAGATTTCGTACGTAAAATGTGGACCTAATTCTTTTGCGCTTAGAATTGAACAATCGAGGTGGGACCCATTAACTTTTCCTATTTATGACATATTCAATGCTTATGGCAAATTTCCTGTTTCTATGACACCGGAAAGTGAGAAAATTAGATTCCGTATGTAAAATTTGGATGCTAATTCTTTTGCGCATAGAATTGAATAATTGAGTTGGGACCCATAAGCTTTTCCTATTTATGACATAGTCAATGCTAGTGCCAAATTTCACGTTTCTATGACATTGGGAAGTGAGAGAATTAGATTTGGTACGTACAATTTGGACGCTAATTCTTTTGCGCTTAGAATTGAACAAGTTGGGACCTATTAACTTTTCCTATGTATGGCATATTTAATGCACGTACCAAATTTTAAGTTTCTATGACATTAGGAAGTGAGAGATTTAGATTATGTACGTAAAATTTTGATGCCAATTCTTTTGCGCTAGAATTGAATAATCGAGTTGGGACCCAATTACTTTTCCTATTTTGGAGATAATCTATGCTTGCGCCAAAATTTATGTTTCTTCGACATCGGGAAGTTGAAGAACTTTTGGCGAGTCAGTCAGTCAATCAGTGAGTGAGTCAGTCAGTGAGGGCTTTCGTCTATATTATATACTAGCTGATATACCCGACTTCGCCCAAGTTAATTTGGTACTGGTGTTTATGTGGTGTTCACATGGAAAATCTTATGAAGTCGTGGTTACTTTAGAGATACTGAGGAAAAAGATATGTTCACCATTTTGCATAGTTCTCTGCGTTACCCAGAAAACACCACGTGGAGGTAACCATGCGACACTTCCTTTATCTAAAATGACATCAGGAAGTGAGAGAATTAGATTACATACATAAAATTTGGACACTAATTCTTTTGCGCTTAGAATTGAATAATCGAGTTGGGACCCATTAGCTTTTCCTATTTATGACATAATCAATGCTTGTGCCAAATTTCATGTTTCTATGACATTGGGAAGTGAGAGATTTAGATTATGTACGTAAAATTTGGACGCTAATTCTTTTGCGCATAGAATTGAATAATGGAGTTGGGACCCATTAGCTTTTCCTATTTATGACATAATCAATGCTCGTGCCAAATTTCCCGTTTCTATGACACCGGAAAGTGAGAAAATTATATTCTGCACGTAAAATTTGGACGCTAATTCTTTTGCGCTAGAATTGAATAATGGAGTTGGGACCCATTAGCTTTTCCTATTTATGACAATCAATGCTCGTGCCAAATTTCACGTTTCGTTGACACCGGAAAGTGAAAAAATTACATTCCGCACGTAAAATTTCGATGCCAATTCTTTTGCGCTAGAATTGAATAATCGAGTTGGGACCTATGAACTTTTCCTATTTATGACAATCATTGCTAGTGCCAAATTTCACGTTTCTATGACACCAGAAAGTGAAAAAATTACATTCCGCACGTAAAATTTGGACGCTAATTCTTTTGCGCTAGAATTGAATAATAGAGTTGGGACCCATTAGCTTTTCCTATTTATGACAATCAATGCTCGTGCCAAATTTCACGTTTCTATGACACCGGAAAGTGAGAAAATTACATTCCGCACGTAAAATTTGGACGCTAATTCTTTTGCGCTAGAATTGAATAATGGAGTTGGGACCTATTAGCTTTTCCTATTTATGACATAATCAATGCTCCTGCCAAATTTCACATTTCTATGACACCGGAAAGTGAGAAAATTAGATTCCGTACGTAAAATTTGGACGCTAATTCTTTTGCGCATAGAATTGAATAATCATGTTGGGACCTATTCACTTTTCCTATTTATGACATATTCAATGCGCGTGCCAAATTTGAAGTTTTTATGACATGACATTGGGAACTGAGAGATTTAGATTATGTACGTTAAATTTCGACGCCAATTCTTTTGCGCTAGAATTGAATCATCGAGTTGGGACCGAATTACTTTTCCTATTTTGGATATAATCTATGCTTGCACCAAAATTCATGTTTCTACGACATCGGGAAGTTGGAGAACTTTTGGCCAGTCAGTCAGTCAGTGAGTCAGTGAGGGCTTTCGTCTTTAGGGCGCCTACCCACTGGCGATTTTTTTTTCCTTTGCGTTTTTTCTGAAGAGCAATTAGTATAGAATGTGTTCTTGTCCACTCGCGGTTTTTTTTTTTTGGTCCGTTGCAATTTTTCACATAGGAACTGTCAGTTGCATATGTGTCCTTATTTTTCTCTTAATGCACCCATGAATGTCAATGGAAATTAACGGAAAACGCGCGGATAACGCGGCGTTTTTCACGCACGAAAATCGGCAACGCCAGTGGGTAGGCGCCCTTATATATATAGATATAGCATTAAGAAAAAAAAAACGGCTACTGTCCCTCCCTATAGGCATTCTTATATGAACAAATAGGAAAGATGGCTAGGGAAAGATTCCTCCCAAGTTCTCTCGTATAAAGACAATGAATATAAAAACTTTCATGGCTTGGTGTAATACGCTTTCTTTTCTTCATAACCTAACTTTCCAGATTCTTGATGGAGGTGCCCATCTCAGTGGGGTACTCTTGAACACCTCTTCTGTGGCTGTTGTCTCATTTAGCCTTTTTCTACACAGACAAAAAAATAAAAAAAGGCTTTAGGCCGGCTGCACACGGCGAAGCCCGTCACGGCGCCCCCCAGAGACCCCATACTTACCAGCGGATCCGGCGTTCTGGGTCCCGCATGACGCTTACCTGCCCACCGCTGCCGCGTCATATGACACGCCGGCCACGTCACATGACACGCCCACCGCGTTATATGACGGGGAAGCGTTTTCACGCTATCTTCCGCTGTGCTACAGCTGGAGATCGCGTGAACGGACGGCTTCCATTGACTGCAATGGAAGCCGTCTACGCGTACACCCGCGGCAAATAGAGCATGCCGCAGGTGAGGACGGGAGATTTCACAGTGCGGAATTCCGCACCGTGTGCCCTGAGCTATTAGGTTCAATAGAACCTAATAGCTGCGGGCAACGCAGCGGATTTTTGCCGCGAATTACGCAGCGGAAATCCGTTCGTGGGAAGGAGGCCTTACTGTAAGAGCAGTAAATTCTCTGCCTGAGGACATGCTGATGGTGAACTCACTAAAAGAGTACAAGAGGGGCCTGGATGCCTCTGAGTGTAACAATATTACATATTATAGTCACTGATTACTTCCGGTGGGTTGGTGATAAGGGGATTATTCCGATGGAGTCAGGAAGGAATTTTTTGGGAAACCTAATTGGGGTTTTTCGCCATCCTCTGTATCAACATCAGGGCAATAGGCTGAACTGGATGGACACATAATATGTTACTTTTTGGCCATTAGTGCATTCGCTCCTGAGACAGGTCTATTCTACAGATCTTCCCTTGTACCCACTGATCTATTCTACAGATCTTCCCTTGTACCCACTGATCTATTCTACAGATCTTCCCTTGTACCCACTGATCTATTCTACAGATCTTCCCTTGTACCCACTGATCTATTCTACAGATCTTCCCTTGTACCCACTGACCTACATACTAAGCGTCCCTACAAAGGCTTTGTCTAAATGTAGTGCCAGGCTGCCCCTTCACATCCTAACTGTATATATTTTATAGCACTATTCTCGAAGCCTATAGTACCGCCCTCTTTCTTTGTCTTTAATCAGAGTATGAAGATCCATCACTCAATGGAATAGCTTACCTCCCCGATCCATAACAGGATACAAAAATTCTACAGCACCTGGTTTTTGTGGAATGCATATACAATGAATACCAAACTAGAAGTCCTAAGTTTTGATTTGTTGTTTTTTTTGTTTTTTTTTTCCTCCTACTATCTCACTTGTCTTCTCTTTAAAGCAGCCCTCCAGACCTGGACAGACAAAGATGGCTCAACCATTTCTCAGACTACCTAATATACACTGTGCATCAGTATGCATTCGTAATCTAAGACACTATGTGCTGATCTAACTGGCTACTGCTGCTTACATAGACAGCACTGGTCAAACAAAGCAGGTGTAGAGTCTTAGTCTAATGAGGAATACGAATACACAGTGTGCATCAAGTAGTTGGAGAAGCGGTTTGGCCATGTGAATATATGTTAAGGGCTTGCAAGGGTGCAGATTGGTAGTCCACACTGCCAGAAGTATAGGGGTTTACCTTGGGGTGCACTATATGGTCCTGATTATATTTTTCAACTTATACATATAGGTTTTGCGTTATATAGCATTATCAATATCTTGGTGAGGAGTATAGGTTTAGATCAGCATTACCTTTCATAGATGGAATATAAATGTCACTTTTCCACAACATTGCACTGCTTAGCACCAAATCTCTCAGCACGTTCTGAATCTACTAACCGTAAAGAAAATTATAATGTAATACTGAGACATTAGGGTTGACAAAGTCATAACATCCATCTATCCGTCGTATGCCAATGTGTTAAAAAAAAACAAAAACAAACATACTGCATAAGTGTTTCTGGATAATTCTGTATATAAATCGCATAGCAGGCAGCACTATTCCATACAACAGAGAAAAATGTATACTTACCCATACCAGACCAACAGAGGCCAAAAATGGAACTAACTGGGTGAATGACAGCCTATGCATGTTTGACGTACACAGTAGGAGTTTTCCCAGTGCGTACAGGAAGTGAACCTTGCAGATGCAATGGGAATTTACCATTATTTTCTAAAGATACAGATTTTTTTATGGCATACTAGAGTAAATTCTGGAAGAAAAAAATTAATAAAAAAAATAAAAAGTACACTACAAGACATTTGGAAAGATTACACAAATAACTAAAAACATCATAAAACTGCCCAAACCGCTTTATATATAGACTTTTCAGTAATTTGCTACAGACTTAAAGTAAAAAATGGCCATGGCAATGCTGTATGTGAATCTAGACTGAGGGCTTATTCAGACGACCGTATATTTGTTGGGTTTTCACGCCCAGCCACTATACAGTGTCCCTCTCTGCAAGGGGAGGAGGCTGGAAGAGCAGGAAGCAGTGCACTTAGCTCCCGCCCCCTCTCCGCCCTTCGCCATTGTTTGCAATGGGAGGGGGGGAGCCAAGTCTTAGAACTTAGCTCCACCCCATCCCTCCCATTACAAATAGTGGCGAGGATAAATCCAAGGTATAGAAAAGGTATCCAAAATAGCGCTTCACGGGATGAAGGAAAAAATATATCTCTTTTTTTCACCAAATAGGTGAGGTTTCACGCAATAAACCTCACCTATTTGGTGAAAAAAAGAGATATATATTTTTTCCTTCATCCCGTGAAGCGCTATTTTGGATACCCTTTCTATACCTTGGATTTATACCTACACTGGGTTCCCTATCATAAGGGACCCCAGATATCCGAGCAGCTCTCCAGCCAGGATTGGGAAGAAGGTTAAAACTACTCTATATGCTATCCAGGATTTGGAGGTACTAGTGAGTTATCCCAAGCATTGGGATCCTCACTTAGTGCCGGGTAAGTCCCTAATTTTATATTATTTATTTGCTAACAATCCATTTAACACTGAAGGAGCGCTATTTCTGATCCCAGTACAACTGTTAAATAGTGGCGAGGGGCGGAGATGGGGTGGGAGCTCAGTGCATTGCTCCTGGCTCTTCCAGCCTCCTCCCCCTGCAGAGAGGGACACCATGTATTGGCTGGGCGTGAAAACCCGGCTGATATACGGTCGTCTGAAGCCGCCCTTAGAGTGGCTTCACACAAAAAAAAACCCAAACAAACATGCATTAGGGCAGGCAACATATTTGCGGCGTAAACACTGTAATTTTGAGTGCATTTTTTGCACATTTTACTGTACTTTTTGCACTGACAGGGACCATTCCCATGGGCACGGGACACACTTGTGCCGTGATTTAAAAGACTATGTAGCTTAATTAGTTCCAGATGCGTTCTGTTTCCCACGGAACTGCACCATGTAATGCGCAATTATGCGGGTTTTGGGCGTTTTGTGCACTCCTTTTAGACCTCTATGGGGTCTTGAAAGCGTGCTGCGTTTTACTTTTCACGCGTACAAAAACAAAAGTGAGAATGAACCCATTGTAGCCAGTGAGGCTTTACATATGGAGGTTTTTTTCCTTGACCACATGGAACCAGGACCATCATAAAAAAACACACAAAAACACGCGCAAACTCATGGCATGCCCTAGTACTCTTCATTGCAAGAACAAGAAATAGAACAGCTTGAGGTCTGTCAATGTGCTGTGTCCTTGTATATTAGATACTGCGCGGACTGGTGTCTCGGGCACAACTTGCCGTTACACTAGAGTGCCACTAGTCTAAGGCCGCTTTCATAAGACTACGAAAATCATGCAAATCTTGCACAAATATGAACCCCATTCTGTCGAGTGGGGTCATATACATGAGCAATTTTTTTTTAATCGCATTGCATCGCATCTTGATTGCTACTTCTCCTTCTTGACACAAAAACGCCTGGCCTCCGCAGGAAAATTGCACATTCCCGAATGGATATCAGGCAGTTTCAAGGCCAGATATCGCGCTCGCCCGTGTGAAAGTAGCCTAAAGGTACTTTCACACAACAGTTTCTGCACCAGTATTTGGAAAAAACAGCAGAACATAAAGAGAGATAAAGCTAAGAAATAAGTATAAGTGGAAAGATTCATGCCATTCCAGGTTTCTCATTTACAACTTATGTAAAAATACTGAATACTGCCGTGTGAAAGCCAATGAAGCGCAAAATAAACCAGCTCACCATACTAAACTGAATTATCCATCCAAGCAACCCCCGTCTAGCTCACAAGTGTTTTGGTACCATGAAGCCCAGTAGAAAATCAAACGGATGCGTGGTGATCTAGCACCGAGATGGTAAAATGCACGCGGAAAGATTTACTAAGCCAAATGCGCCATAAAACAGGCTTGTACCAAAGTGAAAGGTTTTATACACTTTTTTGCACCTCATTAGCCAGTTTAGAAAAAAGACCTAGAACAGAGCACGCAGCTAAGTAGAGTTGTAAAATGCACCAGATTTATTAATCCTTTCCCATCTGGTGTTATTGTATGGAGCAGACCCGGTAGCAGAGTCCACACCATACGTAGCAAGCATTGGCTGTCTTTGATTAAATGGCCTGACGGAAGGAGCTCTGTTAGCTGAACAGCTCACCACCTGCAATGAAAAAACAGGCTGCTATTTGGTTACCTTAGCAGTCCAGGGCTTTGTGAATACAATGCCTGCAAAAGTATGAAATACTGCAATACTGAAGAATTGCAGTATAGTGTATAAGCATTCAAATGTTTGCCATTTCAAATAGACTGTGGGGACTAGAAGAAAAAAAAATGATGAAGAGTCGAGTGTTTTTCATTATTAGTATTTAAAAAAATAAAGATGATGGGGGTCAAAAGATGGCAGGAAAGCAATTTTTAAGGGAGATTAAAAGGCATATATTTAAAACCGTGCAAAAAGAGAGAAGAAAAAAAAAAAAAAAAAAAAAAAAAAAAACACACAACCTCTAAATTTGATATTCCTATAATTGTACTAACTTACAGAATAAAGATACATTTTTTCCCCCTTCAGTTCACCCAACTGGAGGAGAGTTTAAGTCAGTGGTTTCATCTTTCCTTTGATTACAGTAGTAGTCACTGTCCCCTGAGCACTGCTCTTTTTATTTGCATGATTTTTTGAAAGAGTGGAGAAGAAAAAAAATAAAAAACCGCCTCACATCACTTTTGGGACTAGGTAAGAGGATTGTAGAGCGTTTCTGTTTGTTTTCAATGGGAAGCCTTGCATTTCACTCGCGTGCACCTCCCACGCCATCATGTATGTGTATGACTCCATTCAAAAGAATGGGGTTGTATTCGTGTGAGATTTGTGTCTCGCAATACACAAATCGCGGGTGATTTTCTCGTCCATGTGAAATTGGCCAATGGGAAGAGCTTACAGGTGTTTTTCTGGGATTGAAAAAGATGGTACCTCCTTAAAGAAACAGCACCATGTCTGTCAATGGGTTCTGCTGGTATGCCATCTTATCAACATTTAAGTGAATGGAGCTGACCTGCAATACCAGACATAGCCCAGGTACAGATGTGGCACTGTTTCTGCAAAGAGGAGGCCATTTTTTCTAAATATAAGGCTATATGAATAAATCTCCCTATATCTTTATTCAGAAAAGAGGAACTAAAACCAGGTAACTACTAACATGTTTCAGTCACAACTGCCTTGAATCATTGCATGGAATGGGTCCACATAGTTGTTGCCATATGCAGCCAAAAACTGCGCCAACATGCAGTCAGTACTATTTTCAGATTGTTAATGGCTGCATATTTCCCTGAAAACTCTGTGGTCATTAAAGGGGTAGTCCAGGGTTAGAAAAAACATGGCTGCTTTCTTCCAAACACAGCACCACCCTTGTCTATAAGGTGGTATTGCAGCTCTGCTCAAGACAACCCATGGATAAGGGTAGCACTGTGTTCAGAAGAAAGCATTTGTCCTAACTCTGGACAACCAAAGTGGAGCCACCACTACCCTTCTTCACTGCCACAACATCATACTACTAATTATGCAATGATTAAAGCTAGAACTAAACAGGCACTTTGCAGCACTACTGATTAATAAATTTCCTCCTAGGGCTGTATGCAAACTGGTGTTTCATATGCCAATGTGCTGGTGAAAGTTGCACCAAATTTATTCAGCATAGCACACCACTTAATACATTTGGCACATAATTGATTGTCCACTGTTTAGAAAACTAAATGTACACCAGAAATGCGCCATGGGAGACCCCATCCACTTTGGAAAAAAAAGGGCTTAAAAAATAAATAAATAAATAAAAAAAATGGCATGCATAACAATTTGTGACTTTATCAAGCAAGTGGCTTGATAAATTCTCCCAATGTATTCCCTTAAACTTCAGTACTCTGGACGCTTTCACATATGCCACATAGCATCATCCTTGTGTTTTGCGGCAAATGACTGCATGCAAACCCTAGTATTTTTACAGCCATGATCTTTGAATGCAGTAGTTGGCCACACGACTGCTGCAGGTGAAACAAGTGCTTTCATATTCAACTGTAGGAACCTTGCAGCCAAAACCTAAGAAAAAAAAAGTCGTAGCACAAAGCACGCAATTTTGCATTTTGGTAATATGCCCTGCTGCACAAAGACGCATAAAAAAAAAGGACAAACTGTTTTTAGTTCATTTATGAATAAAAATATGGATTTCACCATTTCAGTGCTGGATCATCTAGCACGCTTTAGAATATCAGATCCAAGTATGTACTAAATATCCGTATAGCTATACCTTAGCTATAGCTACCTTTCTATTTAGGTTTGACTCAACATCTAGTAGTACAGAGTGGCTAGGTGAAAGAATATATCTGGGTTGCTGCATTGCGGAGAGGTTACACACGGGGAATTTTAGCTCCTAGCCGTAGATTGGCTGTACAGTACACCTAGGCCACATCACCCCTCACCTGGCTCACCCTCAGAGCAGTGATACAACAGTCCCCAGTGCCATTCTGTATTACAACAAAAACACTAGAAACTTTTACAGAAGTCTAACACTAAATAGAAACATTGATATATTCACACTATAGAAAGGTGTCTATATTATTACCCCCACCCCAATCTGTTATCCAGTGTATTCCCCTTCCTCAGCAACTGTATTCTTCGGCTGTATTGTCATTGACTAATGCACTAATGTGAAAGAACACCACCCGACACTGGGGGCTCAATGATCAGATTTCCACCTTCTCGCCTACACTTCCCTTGTTGTCCTTGTGCAACTGCAGTGAATGAAACCTCCGCACTGCTGTGTCCTAACGCAGAATGCCTTGTGTGTATTCTAATGAATAGTGTTCCTTTTGGTTTAGTCGAGAGGAGTTTGTCAGTTCATGGAATTTATCTGGTGTACATAGGACTACATCAGAATTTACTGCATTATCCTAAATTCAGTAATTAAAAAATTAAATCTCAAACATTCTTGCATTTCTTGGGAGTAACATTACAATGAGAAGGAAAGTTAGTTGCAACGATTCACATATTGAACTCATGAGAAGAAACTTTTTTTTGGTTCTTCCTCTTCAGAGGTTTTAGGGTTTTGTATAATTTTCTATTTTCTAGTTAAACACAATTAAATTAGCTTTTTATTCTGGACGCTAAAAAGGTTGAGGACAGGCTGGCTAGGATGTGAGACTAGAGATCATAGCATGACTTTGCTATGGAGGGAAGTGAACAACTAAATTTTTAGGTTTTTTTATTGCAAATAAAACTTGGGCTAGTAGAAATTAATGAAAGAATTTGGAATGTGAATGTAAACTGGCATAATAAAACAATTAAAGCTTAATGAAAAATACTTTTTTGGCAATCTCCAAGCAAGATAATAATTATAATACATTAAAATAAATAAAAAAGGAAATTCAGGAGATTGAAAAAAGGAAAAAAAAAAAAAAAAAAAAAGAAGAGGGGAAAAAAAACAAAAACAAAAAAAGAACAATCATATACAGTGTAAGATATTAAGAGAAGCTATTTTATATATATTCTATATAAATATATATTATTATTCATATATACATAAATCCCTATTATATGACATAAGATTACAACCCGTTCTAGCACTGATGTTTTATTCACATGCTACTGCTAAACAGAATTCTGCCTAGTTATATATATGTGTGCGTCTATGCATGCATGCATATAGCCGTTTATAGAAATTAAATCCACATTGCAAGAAACCTTTTTCATGGTCAGGAACACAGACTCATACTTCTGTCCGTATTTAATATCTTTTTTTTATTATTTTTGTTTGCCTCTTTCTTTTTAAAAATCAAAATATCTTAATTACAATTACATTTATAAAATTAAAACTTATTTCCAACAATTTGCTTTTATATTGAACCATTATTATTTAAACCATTTCATAAGAAATTCAAAAGCAGGGGAAAAAAAAATACATGCAATAAATTACGAATATCCAGGAAGAACGAATAATCATCTCCATAAAAAAAAAAAAATAACCAGATAAAAACAATAAAGAAAAGACCTGTTGTTGCCTGTCCCTCGGGGCTTTAAAACCTGTATGTATTTTTAGATATGGGAACAGCCAGATAGGGTGCGGGATGACCCCAGAAGAGACTTTAATATTTGCTCATTAAGTGACCTATGTTTCTTTGAATAACACTATAAGAAATAAAATGCAAACAAAATACCATAAAGAGGAAAAAAAATTTATAGCAACGCTAAAACCATCAGTGGGACATCTTACTGCCTAAATATCCAGTTATTCTTCCCAGTAACAAAATGAAATCTTCGCCCGGGTCACACAAATGACAAAGACAAAGCAAAGTAGAGAAATGTAACTTTTTCACAGCACATATGTCCTTCACAATTTTGGAGTAAATATATATAAAAAAATCATTGTGATTTTCTCTTCCAATTATTACTGCCCCAGAAACCCTCATGTGTAAACTTGTCTAGAAACAGATAGACATTTAGCAATATATACAAGATAAACAGTTTCTTTAAATACACCCAGATGCAGCTTAGTTGATCTCTGTGCCCTATATTACATGGGCCGATCTCCAAAAACTGCAATTCTTCTCTTTCAAATAACATTGTGAAGCAATAGGTTAATGAAGTAACAGTCAGTTATACAAATGTGCATGTGTGTATGTGTGTGGTGGTGGTGGGGGGAAGGGGGGGAAGCACTTTCCGTCACAGTCAGAGATGATTAGGATGTATTAAGGACTGGCCTGGTATAGACCCCTTGATAGTATGTAGGCTCCAGTGCTGATGGTTCTATAGTCCCTCTTCCAGACATAGATGGCCCACCAAGGGACATAGCTGGCAGACCCCCACCATAGGAGGAATACTGCTGCAGAGCCTGCTCATAAGCTTTGTAGTCCAGTTTGTGTTGTTGTTCAGAAGACGACATCAGGTTGTTAATGGAGAAGGGGTGATTGAAGGAGTAATGGGGGTCTCCTTTAAGGTGGAGGTGGGATTCGTGAATTAAAGAGTGAGATGTGTGGGAAGGTATAGGTGATGGACCTCCTGCCACCTGTGGCTTCATGTCTCCATTAGAACCACCATGCTCCAGAGACTGTGGACTACTGGATGGGTTAGACATGGAAGAATTACTGTCCATTTGACTGGACTTGCCGTGTACCCGATGTAAGGGAGATGAAGAACCTGACTGGTCCTTCCTCCCATCTTGTGCCCCTTTGCCAGCCTGTTGCTTTTCGCATTTAAACCTCTTCTGCCTGCGGAGATAGCAGCCATTCTCAAACATGTTCCCGGAGTCAGGGTGTAGTGTCCAGTAAGAGCCTTTACCAGGTTTATCTGGTGACCTTGCTACCTTGACAAAGCAATCATTAAAAGATAGAGAGTGTCTGATAGAGTTCTGCCATCTCTGCTGGTTCTGTCTGTAATAAGGGAAGAGGTCCATGATCCACTGGTAGATCTCACTAAGGGTCAGCATTTTGCTGGGGGCCTGTTGAATGGCCATGGTGATTAGTGAGATGTAGGAGTAGGGTGGCTTAGCATGAGGGTAACTTCTCCGAAAAGTTTTATTCTCTCTGGTCCTGTTTATGTTGGAAGGGGCATAAGCCATGGGGCTCATCCCAGAGTTCATGCTGGAATAAGGGCTTAGACTGTTCATGGAGGCTTGTTGGGCCGACATTGCATTCATACTGGTAGGGCTCAGAGCGGTGCCCATTGTTGGCACTCCAGATGCCATGCCATTCATAGCGGCAGAGGATCCAGCACCCATTCCTGACATGCCGCTCGGACTCAAGCCTGGTGCAAGCCCTGAGTTGGCATAGGACATGTTAAAAGATCCGGGTGTTATGTTGTTGCTGGAGCTCATGTTATTCATGGGCATGTAAGTGTTCATAGGTGCCAATCCTTGAGTCATGTTGTTAACCGGGACTGAAGAATAAGCCTGGTGGTATAACAGCAAGACAAGCAGTCAAAAACACAACAATATACATTATAACAAGGCATCAATATATCAATGCATTACACCCAAACCGTCCGATGTTCTATTATCTAGTATCCTTATATAGATCACATACCCATAATATAGTATCTGAAAGTTATAGATCTACAAGATGCCTGGTTTTCGTTAACTCATGTATTCTTATTATACACAGCATTGTCATACTATTAAAAATAACCAAGTTCATTCAGATACTTTCAAGGTCTATGATCAAAAATGAAAATACTGTCATATTACCACTATTAATTCCATGAGATAGATCTATAATTATATTTAAGGGCTAACACTAATTCAAATTAGATTCCATACTTTATTAGTATTAATCTCCCATCTGTAAATAATATGCAAAATTATATACACACACACTCCTTTTTTTATACACACTTTAAAATTAACTGTTGACCTCAATCTGTTCAACTCTGTATGTGTACTACATACAAGTTATAATAGAAATATATATATATATATATATATATATATATATATATATTTGACACATACATTTCATACATATATACATTTATAGAACATGGGGCCTCTAAGAAGAAAATCGCTTTAATTATTTTTGGTTTTCATTACAAATAAATGATGACCCCTCCACCCCAGTTGCTCAGTTTTTGACCTGCTTGTGTGTTACCTCTAGGCATATAAAGTTTCATTGTTAACTAATTCCCAGGTATATAATGTATTCTTCTAACTAGATAAATGTTTATTAGACATTGTTCAGTTCTGCCATTACACTGAATATCCTATTGTATTTCACCTAAACAATACTGTTTGGGGCTTAACATCACTTCTAGGTGACAATGAGTTCTCATTATTGATAGAGGTAATTACCTGGATCTCTTTACAGGTTAATACATGGACATTGTGCTCCATAAAGAAAACATTCATGAAGGTTCTAGACTTTCAGTGATGAGGATGCAACAATGTATCAACTAATTATTAGTATTGTTACTAATTGTAGATACGGACAAGACGCAAGACATAGGCCTGAAGGTTCTCCAAAACAGTTTGGCATTTTAAGACTGTCCTGCAGTATTATCCGTTCTCTCCACGCCGTTCTATTGAACTGTCACGATTATGGCTCTTGTAGTATATCAAATGCACTAAATTAGATTATACCTGAATTATGATCACCATAAGAACGTTGGGTTATACTTTGTGATTAATGGGATTATTGCTGGGCATAAAATTAGAAACTATTGTGTGAACCCTACCCCTGTACAGGAGGGTTGACTGTACCGAACCGTAAGGTAGGAGGAAGATGTCAGCGTTTAGCAAACTCGTACCTACTGTATATCTCAACCTACAGTAATTACTACAAGGAATCTTATGATCCAGCAGACCTTAATCTAATAAAAAACAACCTTCATATTAGATGAGGGTCTACTATATGATTGAAGAACCTGGCTGCAAGTAGCTGAACCAGCAAAGAACTTAAATTTTTGGGCATCTATACACTTCTTAAAAAAAAGATCCCTTAGGGAACGAACTTTGAGATGCAGTTACTGTCTAGAGTAACTGGTTCCACCTACTTATACTAAAGCAGTACAAACTATTGCGATCTGTAGTTGAAGTTTACTGTGAACAAGAAGTCTGAGCAGTAGATCTACCTTTCTTTATAGGTCAGTGGAGAAGTATAGCAGTAAATATAAGGAATTATGCTCTTACCTCTTGAGTGTCTGAGTAGTAGTTGCTCCAGTCTGTAGTTTCATGTCCTTCCATTTTTACAATTCCTAACATCCTGGATCCCAAGTACCTAAGTGAAACATTCAGCCCACTAGTCCAAGAAGTGGAGGGGGAAAATCTGTAAGGTAGATGACCAGAAAAGGTGGGTGATGAGCAGATTGACAGGCTGCTCTGCTCTGTGTCCCCTAAATCAAATGGCAGCAGGAGGGGAACTGCGAAAGTGCAGAGTGAGCTGATGTGGATCTTACATTGAAGAAAGTCCTTCCCTCTTCCTCGTCTCTCCTCCTCCTCTTTCCTCACTCCCTCCTTCCTTACACACGTCTCTCCATGAGCTAGCTGCACCTTAGAACACACAGCATAGAGAGCTACACCTGTTTTGCACCCATGGGAGAGCACACTGAGCAAAGTTCTCTGAAAGAGAGGCTCCAGGTATAGAGAAGTATATTCAGGTGACCCACCCCACTACTAATAGCAAACCAATGGTAAGGAGAGGTAAAGAACACCCTCCTCCTGGTAAATGACTAGTCCTCAAGCTGCGGAGAAGAATACACTTTTAATAGAAATTAAAATCTATAAATTCTGTTATTTAAATTGTTCGAATAATTTTAGAAACAAAGGCTATAATAATGATTGAGTGAATAGTCAAATCACAGTAAAATAATAAAGTTTATTTTCAATCGTTAAATTAAACGGATTCACCCATATGTTTATATGTAGGTTATCTGGATTAATTGATTTGCATCATGCCATTTTATTTTAGATTTATAGCATATTTGCAAGTAACATTTTATAGGTGTATATAATTATATCTTCTCATATCTATGTAATGTTAAGCTATTTTTTATATTTTACAGCAATCAAAGCACACTCTTAATGGAAAGTTAAACTTAAAAAATCTGCATTTGTAGGTTATTTAAAGTTGTTTAAAATAAATAAATAGTAATAATAATAATAAACGAAATAAAATAAAGTTTAATTAATAATTTTCCATTGCTAAATTAAACTGATTTGGCCATATGTTTATACATAGGTTGTCTGTATTATTGTTCTATTTGTATTACGTTTTATGCCATTTTATAGCATATTTGCAAGTAACATTTCTATGCATATATTATTTTTATATTTTACAGGGATTCAAATTTACGGTTTAATGTCCATCAGTGGTTGTAGAACTACAAGTCTCAGAAAGCACTCCTGGAAGTTTAATTCTAAAGACAGCTGTTAATAAAGCACAGAGATTTTCTGGAATATTGTACTATTACAAAGGCAGAACCATAGTGAATGCACACAACTGTCTCATATGTAAACAAATGTAAAAACAGACAAACACAGATATGACCGCAAGCAGAGAGTTAGTCGCCCATTATCTGCACAGGCGCAGGTATGGAGACATGTATTCAGGTGACCCACCCCACTACTAATAGCAAACCAATGGTAAGACGTCAGAAAGAACACCCTCCTCCTGCTGCATGACAAGTCCTCAAGTTGTGCAGGGAAACGCACACAACACACTTTTAATGCAAAATTGAATGTATGAATTCTGTATGTCAGTTATTAAAAAATTGTTTCAATAATAATAAATAAATGGCATTAATGATGAAGCAAATAATAAAATTACAGCAATGTTTATTTTTCTTTGCCAAGGTAAATTGATTTAACCATATGTTTTTATGTAGGCATCTGTATTATTGTTCTATTTGCATTATGTAGAAGATTTTATTTGATAATTTTGTAGCATATTTGCAAGCAACATTTTATATGCATTTATCTCTGAACAGATATACACATTTTATACATTATAAATGAATAATTGTATTCATTTTTTGCGTATTTTACAGGAATCAAAACATGTGGTTTAATATCCATCGGTGGTTGTAGAACTACAAGTCTCAAACAATATTCCTGGGAGGTTTTTTTCCTCCCAAGACAGCTGTTAATAAAAAGCGCTCTTCAGCAGTGCAGTACTAGTGAATGCACACAACTGTCTGCAACTGTTCTTGCATGTAAACAAAAAAGGTAAAAACTGACAACACAGATATGACCGCAAATACACAGTCGGTCACCCATTATCTGCACAGGCGCACAATTCACACTAAATAGCGATTGCATGCAAATAAATGCAAATTCATTATTTATTAAAAGGAAAGGTCAGCTCTTACATCATGAGATTTGCATATTTTTGTTGCAATTTTGAAGGTCTCAGCTGCGGGGGGTTTAATAACATCTGTTACATGTTAAATGCATTATAGAAGCATTATATTTATTTCCATTCATCTTAAATATTGGAAGGGAAAAGTAAATCTTCATAAAATATATACATTTCTATCACCATATACCCACGTACATCCACAATATCGTAAGAAAAGAAAAAAAGTTGTCCCCAGCAACACAATTTAAAAGTGTGTGTGTATATATATATATCTAAAAAATAATATAATAATAATAATAAAAAATTTAAGAAAAAAAACAAACATACCAAAAACCCCAAAGAACACAAAACTATTTTGCAGCAAAACAAATAAGATATTGCAGAGGTTTCAACTGAAGGTTCATGTATTTT
Organism: Eleutherodactylus coqui; assembly: GCF_035609145.1. Lineage (NCBI taxonomy): Eukaryota > Metazoa > Chordata > Amphibia > Anura > Eleutherodactylidae > Eleutherodactylus > Eleutherodactylus coqui. The sequence goes on from NC_089842.1 coordinate 186,207,333, forward strand.
CTCACGTGGTTGGGACCTAATTTTCTGTATTAGTACTAAATTAATGTTAATGTTTATATCATTTGATTTTAAATCCATTTTTATTGGCTCTTGCGTAATAAATTTGTAACTATGTTGGTATAATACAATTAAATTTATTGATCTGAAATATTTTCCAATTGGAATAAGAATTATTTAAAATTCTGTTTTAAAGAAATTGGCTAACACTTGATGGTTTGTTGACTCAGGTGAAACAAAGAGTTGACACAAAGGCTGATGTTTTTAAACAGACACACATCTACACTAAAGGCATCATACAGCCAAAGACGGTATGTCCAACAGGTAGTTTTAACCCTTTCTGCCCTTTTATTTGTTTCACCACTGGCAAAACGTTGCTATAGAGTGTTGTGCATAATAGAATTGTGAATTCTCAGTAATATTCCTCTCCCCGGGGAGCCAGAAGAGAAGAATCTGATCGTGATCTTAAGAATAAGCATTTAAAATCAGAGAAGCCTGCAAAAGCCCTAGTTAAATGTTAACTGGATAACATCATAAATCCCTTAACCCATTCTCGCCTTACCTTCTCAAGGAGTAAGAATACATTTTTTGTTTAGATACATATCCAATGCTTTCTATCTATAGGCACATAATAGTATAGATTCTGGTTTCTGGGTTAATAGTGAATATTGGGCAGGTCTTGTTATCACAGACTTAGTAGTAAAGGGGCTTGCAAGACATGATGGAGCCTTCTGTGCTCATCTGTCAGCACCAAACCTTTGAACAAAAAGTGACATGTGGAGCACTTAAGTTCATAGCACAGCTCTGGTACACAATAGGTTAATGCAAACATAACTTGGAAATACTTAAAGTATTTCATGTCTAAGAGAACTAGGTCAATACAGCTTCTATGGCTAGTTTCTGAACAATTTCTTAACCTGTGTACTTCTAGTGTCGTGCAAGAGAGAATAGGTCTAGGTTGTATTTTACCTTTTATATACATTTTAGATTTATTATATGTTACATAGTTATATGGCGATTATTAATACAAAATATGACAGATAGAGATAGGGAGGGACTAGCTATCAATCAAGCATATGGCTTTAAAGTCCTGTTATCAACGTTATATTCCATAAAAGTTTTAGGCTGCGTTCACATCTTGCTCGTTTGTTGCAGATTTTGCCATGGATTTTGGTGCAGATCTGCAGATTCAATTGGACGGGTGAAATCTGCTGAAGACTCGCACCAAAATCTGCAGCAAATCAGTGCCCTGTGAATATACTCTAAAGTGTAGACTACTATGTGATTAAACTAAACCTTTAGTCTAAACCTTGTAAAACCAAACTTTATAATTATTCCCTAGATGCAATAACTCCCACTGCCTGTAGGTGTTACCCACCTCAAGAATGGACAGCAGTTAGCAAATATTTATCTCTAGGTGACACATTGTAAGAACAATCAGTTTTTTAAATTAAATATTTCCTTTTTATGACCAGGAGGAGTTCATGGAAAGTATCAAAAACAACATCATGCAGATATTTCATAGTCTGGCCTTGTCATTTGTACAGACTTCTCTTCGTTTGTGCAGCCAGCTTCTATGTTGATATGTATATCCATATCGGCATATCCTGCAAGTATTTATTGATATACACTGAGGCATAGACGTAACACACATGTTCCAGGAGCTTTGTTTGTTACCTGCACAGCCGCTCTACACTTTTGGTTGTTTTCACCGTGTAAACAGGTTTATTATCAAACGAAACCAACTGGCTGTGGAGTTGCAGGATTGTAATCCTTGAGGCTGCGGTCACATGTGGAGATTTTGCTCAGGTTCTTTGATGCAGTTTTTGAAGCCAAATCCAGAAGTGGATACAAATTTTAAAAAATTAAAAGGTAGTATCTGGCCATTATAGTTTCATTCCTTTTATGATCCACATCTGATTTTGGCTTCAAAAACTGTATCGATAAACTTGAGCAAAACTTGCATGTGACAGCACCCTAAGAAAACAGGATTCTAATTGAATTCCTTAGGCTGTATTCACACTGACAATTTTTTAATGAAAGCTCTGTCAGATTCCAAAATGGATAGAACTTGCACGGGAAAAGAGCCCATTAATTTGAATGATGGGCTAATTCACATAAGCAAATTTTCTCTAGAACAAAAATAGTGCAAGTTAGTAAAATCACTTCATGTCCTATTTTGCGTGAGGCTTCTGCAGGAATTACCCATTATTTTCTACGGGAGCGTTAAAAGCAAAAAAAAACAAACAAACAAACAAAAAAAAAAAATACAAAACAACCCCCCCCCCAAAGGAAAAAACAAAAACAAAAAACACATTGCAATCACATGCCATGTGATGTGCATGCAAGTGCAATGTGTTTTTTAATCCAGGTTACTATGGCGACCACATGAATAAAAAAGATGCAGAAGCATGGATAAAAACTGTTTTATCACTGATCAAAAAAAAACAACAAAAAAAACACATCGCACTTGTCCGTGTGAATACAACCTTAGATTATATTTCCTGATAAAGTTTCATAAGATTTTTGTTATGTGCTTTTGCTAAGGCAGAAAATATTGCTTTAAACAATAAAATGGAAAACCATGAACGATCCGATTTACTTTGCGCATTTTCAATCTAAGCTTCCATTTCTCTTCAGCCAATGAAAATTTAATTCTCTGTATTTGCACATGGTGAAATGTCTTCCCCTTAGGTTTCCACATACATATGTAGTATGATACATTGTTACACGTATGACCCGCATCAGTTTAAAGTATTATACACGTTTGTACGAATTTCTTCCAACATTGTGAGTTTCATTAGGGATGGGGACTGATGACATATGTGGAATATGATGGTTCTACATAAGTAATGTAAAATAAGAACTCTACACATTCACTTTCACCTATTTTTCGATATAGCTAGTCACCACCGTGTCTTGTGCAATTAAAAATTATAAGCAAAACCATGTAAAAATCAATAAGAAAATGCCCTGCATGCATATAGTACTATATCTAAATACCCAAATCAAGGCAAAAAGAGACTTTCAGAAACTCCCTCACACACAGTATCCAGGAACATGCCCTAATTGTTGCATTATCTTATATTGTCCCATCAAAACTCTAGATCGATTGTTTATTACAGTATATGCTGTAGTTTAACCCTTTGAATTCCTAGGCAAGGACTACAGCAGGTGTTTCCAATGAGTCCATGAATGGGTTAAAAGTTCGCAATCCGGGAAATTCCAATAACTTACTACTGCAGCCACCGTCATGTATAGAAAAGGTCACTCTGTTCCACACAGGAGAGCAAACAAAATGGAAGTGGGCTTTAGAATAGAAGAGGGTTAAAGACTCCAGATAGATGCAGCCAAAGAAACTCAGAATGTAAATAATGGGAAGTAATTGGGGGGGCTGGAATGTGAGCAAGCCAGTGTCCCCAAGGCTAAAGTAAACTGCAATGCAAAACAATGCAAACAAGCCCCTCAAACAATGCTGACAGTTATCGAACTGCTGGCTCAGAGGTTACAAGATCCTGAGGTTATTTTCCCCCTTCAGCTGTAATATAATTGAAGAACTGTTGACTCTTGGCAGTACGAGAAATCTTTTTGTGTGCATAAAATATCTGCAAAGTCCCAGCGCCTCCTGCTGATCAACATCAATCTAGTGTCATAGCTATATGGCTCGCACGAGGGTTTCTCTTTAGGTTACATTCATACAGATTTTTATTTGGTCACTTCAGCTATTTGATATTATCTGAGCATTACTTGGCAATATTGTGTTACACCGAAACTCAGGTTCTGCATAAGAGTTTTGCACGATATGGTGTCAGTACTGTCTAGTATTATTTAGGCAACTATATGAAAGTCCTCCTGTACCACCCCACCCCCATTTGTTTCAAATGGATTGTATCTCACATTATAATTGTTGTATTGTTTCATTTCTCCCATGCCTCAAAGCACTGCGGAATAAGTTGGCGCTATACAAATAAAGATTATTATGCTGCTGATGTACGAAGTAGTTATCAAGGCACCATACCATGTGGTTGTAAGGTAGTGAGTAGTACTTGTTAAAAGTTGCGAGTCTGCAGAACCCATATAATAAAACAGTTTGAGTAGCTAAATGTAGATGTGCAGATATACATTATTTTCTGTATTATGGCATTGTAGAGCATAGGGAAAGGCATAGCCCGACTGCAGGGGGACACCAAAATCATAGGGTAGCTTGGTGATGTAGGCACGTTAAAAATGGAGCCTGTCAGCACCTTTGAGCCCCGTAATTTACATTGTGGGGCTCAAAAGGTAAGGGAACTGCTTTTTATACTCACTGGGTCCCCTGTTCTACGATAGTGCCCCCTAGGAATCTCGGTGGACGCACAGCGTAACTGGTGCGCATGTGGTCTTCTCAAAAGTGCCGCGCTATGAGCGCCCACGTGGATTTCTAGGAGGTACAGCACTGGAACTGGGGACTTATGCAGTATAAAAAGCAGCTCCCCACAACCCCCATTTCCGCACCTTTGAGCTCCATAACAGTTTATGGGGCTGAAAGGTGTTGACAGATTTCCTTTAAGATGTCACTTTATCTATGGATCACTGGAAGAGTCTGTATTTGGGGTCTGCTTAACACAGACGGAGTAGCATTGGAGTATCCAGTACGGAATTCTGCTGAAACAGTATGGAGGGGGTTGCAGTTAAGATGACTTTGTCCGAGTTGGCTATGGGAGTAGTCCTGATCTCAGAGAGGTGTGCTGGAAGATGCTGAAGAATGCCAGGATCCAGCTTGTGAGAGTGGGTAGTACCAAAGTTAGTACGTGACATTTAGGGCCCACCAGCATAACTGACCTCAACCTACTTAGTGGCTGCTGATACTACCCCAAAGTGAAGATATCATTGCTACCCCATTTTTGGCCTTCCAGCCCCTTCAACGACTGTTTATCAGTTATGGTTGACCAGCCAGTTTCCGCAACCATTAAAGACTACACTGCAAATTCCCAGATTTCAGCCTACTTCCCATTAGGTTCTTTCCGGCCACATTCATACAACTAATAACAGCAATTGTCCTGGCCTGGTGAAAAGATTCGGGGGCCGCCGTGGGTGAGCGGGGGGGTTAGGGAGAGAGAGAGCTCCCCCCTGTTCCGTGCTGCTACCCCCCGCTCAACCACGCCATGCGGTGACTTCACCCGAGTAGTGAAGTACTTGAAAATCGCGGTGCTCGATCGAGTAATTACTCGAAACGAGTACGTTCGCTCATCTCTAGTTAGGATACCTGTGGTGAGGCTGGGAAACTTATCTGTATTACAGATTTACAAAACGTGGTCAGAATACACTTGTGTGTCAACGGCCTTTCATGAGAATTTCAATTAGGCCTTTGTAATTAGGCCATTTGGATACTGCATGATAGTTCACCATATGGGGGTAGGTGGGACAATTAGAAGGTACTGCGCAGTGCATAATTCAATGTATGGCATGCACAGGATGGGAACAAAATGCAAAGCACATATTAAAGTTGCCCTTCATCGATATCAATGATCATGGCTCAATGTGCTCAATACGTAGTCGTACGTTGTTCCCTCAATTACTTTAATGAGACAGAAAAAGTATGTTTAGGGAGGGAAATCATTTTTTAAGTGATTGCAAAAAAAAAAAAAAACTGCATAAAACACCGACACAAACAGTTCTTTTTTACATAATTTTGGGTTCATCACTATTCGAAAGCAACCCCTAAATAAAACTAGTGTGAATTGAGCCTCGACTGTATTTATAAGGTTTCTGCACAAAATACTATAAAGCATCAAATACATAATTGTGGCCCTGTGTCTAGTCATTAGACTGATGACAGAGACTAAACACAAAATGTTCTTCTATGGCTATACAAGGCTACATCTGCAAAAGTGCACTTAGTTACACATGAAAGGCTATTGATTAGTAGCCAACATGGTAATATTTGCAGTGGCTTACATTGGGCAAGGGGAGCATTCCTTGTAAAGTATAATTTGGACATACTTGCAAATACAAAGTCCAGAAGCAAGAAAAAAAAATATCAGATTTCAAGGTGAACATTTTCTAATGAAATGATGGATTAAGAAGCAGAATTTCTTCAGGTATTTATTGGCTTTAGAAGGGGCACATAAGGCAAGTTTAAATGTGCTAGCAAGGACATACAGTATGTGCCATAAATGGTAGCTCACGCAAATGATATGGGAGTCCATAGAGAGTAGTTGTCTAGGTTTGCCCTAGACCATTCTGCAATCTATGGAGGGACCGAATACTCTGCACAGTTTACATTAACAAAGGATGAAGGGACCAGACCATTGGGGTTGCAGCAACCTTCTCTCAACATATGGTAAGAAAATAGTGGAGCATCAGGTCCAACTAATCTAGAAATGGGTCATGCGAAATCACAGATTGGTTCATGAAAGGGGCTCTAAGGTATTGTTTTTGCCACGAGGGCCCCTTTCCTCTATATACATTACATCCCACAAGAACCTTACGTTCTGCCAACAGCCCCCTTAATAGCAGGGCAAGTACCAGTTTTAAAGCATAATATAGGTATTTATGCAGCTTTGAGCCGCATAAACTACATTATGGTGCTCAAAAGGGGAGGTGATGGGGGTTCAGGGAGCTGCTTTGTTATACTTACCATTCCAGTGCCCCCGAGAAATCAGTGTTCGCACACAGCTTGACTCTTTTCACAAGCCAGCGTATGCACTCTCCAAATCATCTCTATGGGAGAGTTCGGATACACAGCCTCTAGCTGTGTGCATACACTGAATTCTTGGGGTACAGCGCTGAAACAGGGGACCTGGTGAGTACAGTAAGCAGCTCCCTGGAACTCCCATTCCTTCACCTTTGAGCCCATAACATAGTTTATAGGGCTAACAGGTTCCCTTTAACCCTAGGATACACAAAAATCAGAGTACACAGATCACCAGAAACCTATGTGAATAAACAAAACTTTATTGTCACTGATCTCTAGAAGTAACATAGTATGTTACACGGAAAAAAGACATATGTCCATCAAGTTCAGCCTATTACTACCCCTCTTCCCCTATCCCAATGGAAAGGAAGGCAAAAAAAAATTAGAAGACAATTTTCCTAATTTAAAATTGGAAAGAAAAAAAAAAAAAAAAGACTCAATAGTCTCACTGCTCTTACAGTAAAGAACCCCCTTCTATGTTGGTGTAGGGAACCCCAGCAACCTCTTATAATCTTTTGGGAAACTTGGCAATAAGGGTTTAAAGAGGTTATTCCAAGATATAAAAAGTTATTCCCTGTCTACAGGATAGGGGATAAGCTAATTATTGGTGGGGAATGAACTACTGGGACCCCCTCCAATTCAGAGAATAGTGGTCCCAATAGTCCCCACCTGAATGGAGCAGAGGAAGTGGATTCCCAGCAATGACAGGATTATGGAAATTACTACATACAGGTGAATGGAAATCCCCAGCACTGGCATCCTCCGCTTTGTTTATCAGAATCCTTGTTGTCTGGATCAGTGGAGGTCCCAGTGGTCGGATCCTCACTGATCTAAATCTAGGACAGGATAGAAATAACTTTATAGTAAAACCAGATTTGACATCAGTATCCGTTTTAGTCATGAAAGCTAATGGTACTGTCAAGGCTCCGTCTGAATACCATTTTTGCCAGCTGATGGATCCTCGGCATGTAAAGATCGGATGCACACATATGCTGTGTGAACCCTGCCTACATAGTTTATTTTCAGAAGATGAAGCAAGACTCTAGAGATAGGTAGACTTGCTAACATTTAAAGCCCCTTTTGTACTGTACGATAATTGTGTAAACCGCTTGTTAGATTGATTGGTTTGTATGAGAATTGTGCATTGTAATCGCATCCAGTGAAAGACTGATCTGCCGTAAATTGCCAATCAGATCTTTCATGCAGACCTAAAAATCTTGCGTCATCATCTATGACATCTATGAATGATTGCCTGTATACTGTGAATGAAGGAGGGAAGGCAAGAACGATCTCTGGCCCATTCCACCTCCATTCACTAAGCGATGGTCACTTCTCTGTTAAAGCACAGGATTTGGGATAGCTGTCAGATGCTGAAATGCCCAACAGTTGTCCCGTGTAAAAGGGGCATTAGACACGTGTGTCTCTAAAACATTAACAGTCTTTGCCTCTGTACTTAATGTGTTCTAGCAAGGAAAGGTCCATCTATCATATTTGTTTGGATGATAGAGGGATGTTAACAAGTCACAATGATTAGGTAAAAGGACTAAGGCTGCAAAATTAATCTTTGCTCCAGGTGAAGGAAAACCTACTTCTGGCTCTGTGCCATCACCAGATAATATGGATGAGGAGTGTCTTGTGTGATCTAATCCATTTAAAAGAATTCATCATTCTTCCCATGGAATGCATCCATTGCTGGCTGATGTTCATTTTGCCAGGTTTTGAATTTAAAAACTAAGTAAAAAATATGGCTGCTATCATGTTAAAGAGTGTTGAGCGAACCAAACCAGTAGAACCCCGTTTCAGGTCGAAGTTTGCTAAAAGTTAGGTTGGGTATGATCCTGACCTGAGCTTTTAGCAAACTTCTACAAGTTTGTTTTGCTCAACACTAATCCTGAACACTGGTGTTTAACACCAAGAGCCATAAAAACAATGAATAACACGCTCAGAGTGTTATACAGAGCTTTTATGGCTTTAAGATCCTGTTACACACCAGATTTTGAGATTTTGGTGAACATCTGGTTTAATTAGAACTAATTTGGATTAAACCAAAAAACTTTTTGCAAAAGTTTGTGAACCTGATGAACTAGAGTTCGCTCCTTAATGTTAAATATGCTTCCTAGATTTAAGGGGAAAAAAAAGGGGAAATTGTTCACCAGTATTCCAAACATTATCATGTAGATTCCAACAAGGAATAATGAATAGCATACTAGATATCTGTAGTAATACAGAAAATAGATGCTTAAAACCTATAAAAAAAAAGTCTAACAGTTTAGGGGGAAAAAAAACATTACAGTAGTTACCTAGGAGAGCTAATTGTATGACAGTAAACTACTTGCTGTGCTGCAGTTCACTGGAGCATATAGAAGCAACTACACTGTACACTGCAAAATACGCAATTCGTATTCGCGAGTGTGAAGGAAAATTCATGCTTTTATTGCCCATGTTTTACCAAGGATTGTCTGCCGATTGTTGAATCTGAAATTCAAAGCCGATCATGTGAGACTGGCCTTATATTGCTCACTGGTATTACTGCGACTATGGATTAAGGTGTTACTATTCCTACATTTTACTAGCAGTAGATATCACCTAGGTAATAGATGGGAAAAGTTCAACTGCTTAATCATTATTTTTTTATTATTTATCTTCACTTCTGAGTTCTTAAAGGGACACGGTCCTCACATGTAAGCCTCATAAACTAGGGCTCAGAGGTGAGGGAACAGGGAGTCTGCTGGAACAACCGGCTGGGCATCTGGGCCCTTTTAAACAGGATGACTTGAGTGTCCCTTGTAGTAATATATTGAAATCAGACTGATGGAGTAGAATGCCACAAATTGTCATTTCACAGCCCTAAAGTTTTTGGATCAAAAAGCTGCTGTGTACTAAGAGTTCCATGTGTCCTTACCCACTTAGTGACTTTGGGCCATGTCCTCTCGAATTCTTTCAAAAAATTAACAGATATGGAGGTGGAGGAGGTAAAACATCTACTTTAGCAATTAGTAATGGGTTCATGGCCAGGTCCTCAACAGGTGAGATCAGATAAGACTGAAATGGCTTTTAGTCTCAGATCTGTTTAATTGCTGACAGGAGACACATTTTATTGAGCACATAGATTTACTAGAAACCTGTTCAAATGCATAATAAAGTAACAAAACAAGGGAATTTTCATGTTCTCTTTTCAGTTGTTTTATGGGAGATTTCACATAATTGCTGTTTCAAGTGACTTCCTGCAATTGAAATGCGATTGGTATCACTGCAATGACATCATGTGGAAAAAGTACAACTTTATCCATGCTCCTTGATAAAATCCATGTTGTATGAATCATGCAATATTTTCAAGACCGTTGCAATTTCTTATACCGTACTATATAACCTGCATCACCGTATAACGGGGTGCTCTCACTTCCCATTACCACAGCTGCGTTAAGGGCCTTGTTTTTTTATTATAACTATTATTTTCTTATGTTATTTTGAAAAAAAATGGGCAAGGGGTCAGAGCTGGGAAGCATTCCTATTGTAAGATTGTGAAGGTAGGATATATACATCCTAGGGCGGGCCTAAATGTGTGCAAAGGAAGATGTGCAGATTGAGATAGGAACAGAAACGCAGGTACTCTGCTCGGTGATATACATGCAGAGTCCTGCTGAAATAAAGAGGAAACTGGAACCTCCGAGAGGAACTATCCACTCCTCTCAGAACGCTGAGCATGCAAACTGGAATGCTGCTGGCTCTGACGCATCCTGGCTCTGGAAACAGAACTGTGACGCAGGTGAGAAATTACCTGCTATTAGGAACGGTTATCCTGTGAAAATGAATTTTGCAGCAGATTGGGATTAGCATCATGTGGACACAACCTCTACATGCCATCACTACATGGAGGGGTGTGTAAATACAAAAATATGGCAGTGAGTGAGATTTTTGCTACAAGTGAAGGAAAGCCTATACATACTAATATATATATATATATATATATATATATACATACATACATACATATACACACACACACACACATATACACATACACACACACACAATCAATCAATGGGCTGTGACAGAGGCTACAGCAAAAACATTGGCATAAATAAGGCAAAAAAAAAGGGGGAGCTAAAAGGGTTTCCGGACATTTTGTCCAATCCAAATCTTGCCCAATCCATAGATTTTGTCCATTGGTTTCCACAATCACTAGGATATTTCGTCCAATTTCTTTTATCCAATCGCTTTCCTCGTCCAGTAAGACATTTGACAGTCTCTTTTCTTAGGTATGGGATAAAGTATCAATGGCGAAATGTGTTCTCTCAAACATATAGTCTACACAAAATCACTGTCCGAAGGATGAGGACGTCGCCACCTCTTAAATACTGTAGTAAAACTTTGCAATTCCAAAAATTTTTAACTGATCATAGGGAGATAAAGTGCATAAGGGGGTCCCACCCCGATGTTTCCCACTACCAAAGTGTCCCCCACAGGGGCAAAATGGGGGCACAAGGGCAGTCAGGCTAGAGCCACACAGAGCAGATTTTTGTCAGAATGACCGCAGCAGAAATTCCTTGTCCCGAGTCCACACTACATGGTGCGGAAGTAGAGGCATGGAAGACCGTAGCAGAATCCCCTCTCCCTCAATGCCAATGCATTGGAAGGGGTGGGGAGGTGGATTCATCATACAAATTATACCACCTAAATGAAATACAATATGTGGTGAAAAAAAAACACAATGTCAGAATTAAATTAAATTTATTAAATTGACATGTCAGATTTCTAAAAGTTGTCCTGGTCAATAAGGCGCAAACAGCCCTGATCACTAAGGGGTTACAACAAGTGGCTCAAAAATCAAAAACACTTTTGCGTTTCCAATGCCAAGTGGATAAAATCTAGGTTGGACATAGTGATATATAGAACAAATTGAGATTTGATGAATTGTCCGCCCAGATGACTTTTCTTGGACAAACATGAAAAGGACAAGAAAGTCTTGAACCAACTGCCCTCAAACCACTAAAAGTGCTGTTCACGGGCACAAAGTAGGAGAAATCAGGAACCAGAAGCAGTCAGAAGTCCAGATTTAGTACGGGAGGATTGAATTGATTCAACAGCGGTCTCACTGTTCAAGTTAATTGTGAATATAACACTGACCTGGAACAATAGGATACGAGGACCTCTAACAGCCCATGGAGCCAGGATATATTAGGCTTATATATAGCACATCACCACACATTCATCCAGAGAGCAATGTACAGTGTTTATTAACAGCATGCAACATGATCTAAATGCATGTTGCCTGCAAGTACATATACCCAACACATAAGTGCTATCAGTTTTGATTTTTGACTGCATATTTTCAGGGCCTATGGACATGAAGATAATGCTGGGCACCTGATTAGAAGAGTGATTTTTACATCAACAGCAATGCTTTAATGGTTTTTAGATCCTTGGAAAGAGGTTTCATGATTCTGAAAAGTTCTATGGCCTGCTTAAAGTGGTTGTCCCACTTCTAGCTATTTTAGTAGAGGAAGCAGATAGCTCTGTACATTGCACAGTGGCCCAGGTTGGTACTGCAGGCTGAGTCCTACTGAAGCGAATGGGACTTAGCGTGCAATACCAACCCAGGCTACTGCCCAGTGTACAGAGCTGTGTCACTTCCAGTTTTTTTTTTTTTTTTTTGCAGACAACTCATTTAAAGTGAAAGTTCATTGTTCACCACCATTTTGAATTTTCAACAAAAAAAAAAAGGCCAAAATTCTGTGCCTAGTTTCTGTTATATCTCTTTATTGCAGCCAGAAATCATTTTTCCTGATACAGAGCTCCAATTCCCCTTGATACACAGAGTTGGGAAAAAGTTGTCCAGAACAAAAAAAAACAAAACAAACAAAAAAAATTATGTATTTTAACTCCCAAAACAGCGCCACTCCTGTCTCCACAGGTTGTATGTTGTATTGCAGCCCAGTCCCATCCTTAGGTGTGGTGCTGCTCTGGAAGAAAATGAGCTATTCGACCAATATGAGGATGCCAGTATTATAAATGGAACATGGCAAGTAGGGAGGGGGGTGTGGCAGTAACAGACTTCCATTGCTTGAAGTTCCTGGACCCCAAACGATACAAATATTAACCTCTTTCATTGAGTCAAGGACACATTCTAGCTTTATAAAAATAAGATATTGATTTAAGTCTGATGATGCCAGCTGCCTGCAGGTTTCTGAAAAATGACAGACTTACCTCCCCAGACCCCTCCTTATACTATAAATGGTACTTCAAGGAGAGGCTCCGTCTGTTTATAATTTTAAATCTTGCTACCCAATTTTAAAAGCCCGGCTTGGCTGAAGTAGTTCTGTTTATTTGCAGCCAGGTGGAAACAGTAAACCTGATCCTGTCATTTCATAATGTTTCCCTCTGCCTACTGAATACAAGAACACAATGATCCTATTCAATATCTAAAGAGCCAGAAATCATAAAAATAGTATTTCTCATAAGCCTGCAAATTCCTCTTCTACATACTGACTCTAATCATCATACAAGTCTTCCAGGTGGAGAGATCTTCTTAATGCAAACGTCTTAGTTTTACTGCATCTGTAATAGAAGACTTTCATTCTAGAGGAAGGATGCCTTCAGATGCTCAGACGAAATCAGGGGCAAATAAAAGATTGGAAACCGAACGTCCCCAGAACAGAACATTCTGCTGCTTGAACATATATTTGACCGCATCCAACACTTGATTATAGGGCTGGGGCTATTGAATCTGATAATATTAGAGCTGTCTCAGGAGCCATCAGAGTTCAGTAAGAGATCTAGCAACATCTCTCCTTAGGGAGAGCAGCACCAAGAAGGCGAGTGAGGGGGACTTATAAGGCCAACCATGCTCCTCTGGGTAATATGCAGATAAGGAAGATGGAACAATACCTCTGCAGCGCCATCTACTGGATAGCAGCATTCCTTCAAATCAATGCTTGACCCTTTATACAGGTCTGTAGAGCAATGATTGTGAATTGAATACCCCAATTCCCAATCATCACTCCACAGACCTGTATAAAAGGGTCAAGCATTGATTTGAAGGAATGCTGCCATCCAGTAGGTGGCGCTGCAGAGGTGTTGTTCCATCTTCCTTATTAGACTGGCAATTGTCACACTTATTTCCCAAAAAAGTATATTGATCAGTTTTTCCCAACTTCCCACATTATATTCTGCATCTGGCTGCAATAATATTTTGTGGCAAGAAACATGGAACGTTACTAAAAAACAAAAACGTGCGGAAACTGCCATGCGGTGCAGAATTGAAATCCGCTACATGTGAATTTCAGCGCCGTTTCTGCTGTGGACTCTCTTCTCTCTATGGGGAGATATTTCCACTGCGGACATTCTGCGAGATTTTAGTCCCGTGTGAACCCAGCCTAAATGCTGTATGGGAAACTACTTTTACAGGTAGTGTATTTTGCCAGATGCTTGCATAGCATATTTTACACTGTGGATGGTAAGGTTTTCTGCTTTGGAAAATCGGCACTAACTCCGCTACATGTGAAGGCAGGCAGACGCATGATGAATAGCGTCCGCTGCAGTTTGTCGCAGTATAATGGAGGGCAGGTAGCGCTGCTGGAGGGGTGTTTAGTTCAAAAGCAGATTGACAACCCCCTGATCAACTAATGCATGAACACGGGCAACAGAGGTTTTTCTTCAGCATGTTCCATTCACAGACAGCAAGATCTTACAGACGGTTTGTTAAATTCTCCAAGTTCCCACCCCTCAGTTTATGAATCTGGTGGACTCTGAGCAGCTGCAGGTTTTAGCCTTCATAGAACGAGGTGTAGTGGACGCCATTGTTTCACAGAGAGTCTCTATATCCTCCCCCACTATGGACTGGTGCTGAGCGCTACGATCTTGTAGTTCCACAGTCAGCCACTAGGGTGGAGCAGAGAGCAGTCAGTGAACCTTCAGAACTGTGGGCGGGGTCTGGAAAGTTTCGGCTCTGTTACTATGGGGAGAAGTTTGGGGCCGCGTCCCCGGGCGTTGCTTGGTAACGGGGCCGCTTCTCTAGAGGGCAGAATGTGACCCGGGACACCGGAACCGGAGATCTAGGTGGGTGTAGAACGAGCCAGGGAGCCCCGTGTAAGCATCTTACAGCCTGCGGTGTGCATTAGACATCACTTCTCTTCTACTTGTATAGTTAGTTGCGGGGGGAACAGTTGTGTGCGTGGGTGGGGGGTGGGGGTCCTGCAGGACGGACTGGGTGCAGACACTTCTGCAGCTCTTTCATCTTATATATAAAAAGCTAAATCTGTCTGTCACATACAAATGCACAGTTCTGGTCTGATTTGAGTGAAATGAGCATTCCTCAGCACCAGGCGACCAATACTGGCGGAATTACGAATCAAAAATTCGCCAACTTCCCCTGTAATTGTTGTTGTCCATAGCAACCAATCACTGCTCAGCTCTCATTTCTTATACTGCTGAGGTAAAATAAAAGCTGCGCTGTGATTGGTTGCTATGGCAACACAGATTTTTGGACAGCTTCCATAAACCTGTACCGTTCAGCTCATTTTTATAGCCCGCTTTGTATATTGCAGGACCGCCTTAATAAAACAGACGTTACAAGTGCTCATGGTGACTTAGGCCGAGCTCACATGGCTATTAGCGGGAGGCCAGGCAGTGACCCTGCGTACAACCACATAATTGTACTGCGCGTGACAGCAAACTCACAGGCAATCATGCGCAGTACACTTTTTTTGTTTATATTTCCTGCGCGTCGCTTAGCGGATCCCTTCCACCCAATGTAGTTCGTATGGACTGCTGACATTTCCACGACCATAGAGAGCGATGGGTTCTAGATTGCAAACATGCGCGATAAAAATAGAACATGCTGCGTTTTCCGCAAGTGGATTGCACAATTCGAACACGCTAATGTGAGCGGAACTGTGTAATTCAGTGCATCTGATTGATCCGCGTATTACCAAAAATCTGGTTGCGTGAGACCGGACCTTGAGGCAGGTATGCATTCTTATGGGATTATTAAAGGCAGGGGCGCCACGATTGCGACCAAGCTTGGAGGCTGAATTGGGAGTGGATAAAAATTGCAGGCGGTCCCTGGCAGCAGCGGGCTGGGAGCTTCTGGCAAGTGGGTAGCACTTGCAGCTCTGTGAAATTAGTCTTACGGGCAGTCTGTGGCAGAGATTCTCTTTCCTGCCCCCCCCTAGTCCTGACCACCCCTTAACCAGTATGGAGGCGAGGACGAGAGACTGTGGTCTCATCATGACCAGCCAGTCTTGTGTGCCCCTCCCCTGGGACCATGGCCGCCAACTGCACATGAGCCTGGACAGGTTTCTGCGCCCAGGCTGCAAGCACTCACTCCAGTCTGGAGTCCACGTGGCCCAGCAGCAGCGGTTGCTTGGAGGACTAGTTTTATGCTGCACTCTTTTCTTGTACTTTAAGGGCGCCTTCAAACTGGCGCTAAAATTTGCGCAATTTTGTGCAACGCGAGAGTGAGTGAATTAAGAAACCAATGATTTTCAATGGTTTCCTGCACATTTGAGATGTTTTCACTCATGCGCTGAGAATATATATATATCAGCATGTCCTATCTTTTTGCGTTTTCTCTTATCGCCCATGTTTCCCTATGGAGCCTCCTTTTTATCACATTACAAAGCACGAACTTGCTTTTTTCATGCGATGCATTTTTAACATTAGAAAGCCCTATTGACTTCCACATAAAAAAAAAAACTGGGGGGGGGGGGGGGGAATTAAAAATCAATCACATGAGAGGGGGAGGAAAAAAAAAAATTCGCAAGCGGCAGTGAGGTTTTTGCAAGCGAGGTTTTTGCAAGCAAAAGCTGTGCCGACGCTAAAAAAAACAAAAAAAAACACGGGGGAAAAAAAAAAAAAGGCACAATTTTCTGGTGGCAATATCTGGTTGCCAGTGTGAAGGAACCCTTATAATAAAATTCTAAATTCTTTTGAATGGGGACATACACATAGGTAGGATCACTACTTACCCGAAGTGAAGTGAGACGTTTGATTTTAATGCCTCGCATCCGTGGGAAAAGAAAAAAAAAAGGGCAAGTTGGCGAGCGCAATAAATCGGGCACAGTTTCACAGCTTGAAATTGCACTCGCACATGTGAAATTAGCCTCAGGTTTATAATTAAGCATATAAAGGCACAGTGAATCAAAAAAATAAAATAAAAAACAAAAAACGATTCCCCCCCCCCAATTATGTAACCACCTTTTTCAGTGCAGTTTGTGGAAACCCGCAGCATAACTTTGACATTTGACTAGGGGCTCATTCATACAGGCATATGCAATTCTCAGCCGTGAAAAATGTGCCTTCACTGCGTGTGTGTGTTTTTGGTGCGAATGTGCTGGTTTTTAGGTCAATGTCACATCCATATGTTCTGTTTTTCCACATAGGAAATAAAAAAAAAACCAAACAAAAAAACACAACGAATGCACACAGGATGCTTTGTCGCGACCCTAGAAAACCAGGTGCACCAAAGACACCAAAAGTGAACATGGATGCTACCGTCAATTTTTTTCAATTTTTTTTTAAACACTTAGTTGTAGTCCATGTACAGAGTGTATGGCTTCCTTCACCAGTCAGTAGAAAACGTGGACAGAAGATCCACCAATGTGAATGAGCCCTAAATCCTTACACTATTTTTGCGCTTTGCTTTAGCTCCCCTATAGTACGTATACAGGGCGTTCACGTTCGCTAACACACGTAGTCAGTTTTTACAGAGGAAACGGGCCATTTCTGGGCTTGCAAGTCCCAGTTCTTGGAGCGTCGTACAGCGAAGTTATGCAGACATACAGCAATGCTGCGTCTCCGGGATAAAGCACATTTCCAAGCCCACCCGCATGAGGGATAAGGCAGTTAAAATAATTCACAAACAGTGAAATAAGATTGACCTGCTAAATTGAGAAATCTGTGACTGGAATTAATGTGTGATGAATAGGATTATCCCATCAGGGCAAGTTTCTATGAGATGATCAGCAGTAACTGCAAGGAAAATTAGATTTAACAGTGCATTAAATTGCATATTTAGGAAGCATCGACCACTAGATTATTTCCAAATACCGAGTCATGCTTCTGAAAATGAAAAGCAGTGCTGGAGGAAAAAAAGCTAATGCTCTTGTTAATTTATTATACAGGCAACCACAGAAGAGATGTCAGACAGAAGGGGCCATTTGCATTTTAGACTCAATTATGCAGAGGAGTTGAGAATCAAGAAAGAGCTGGAAAGATTGCTTAAGCCTCCTCATAGGGCTATCAGACATGATATGGTGGAACTCAGGCCCAAAAGCAGCTCACCCCTATCTCGGATGAAGGACCCTTCTATCTTGCAGTCAAATCAATTTAATTCTCTCTCACGTCCAAGATCTGAGGTTAGAGGCAAGCAGTCTTCAGCTGCCTGTCAATCTGCGCCAACTTCAGCTGCATCAAGAATAGATGCTGTTTCCAACACTGTAGAGATACGGCATGAGGATGAGGAAGTCTGTGGTTCTACGTATGGAGAGGTTACTCAAGAACCAAAAGACCAGACGCAACCGCAACACAGCCAGTTATATGTTCTGGGGACTGAGCACAATGTGATGAGACCTTCTATTGCATCGTTAGTTGGGACAACCAAACCCATTATAGTTTCCACACGACCAGAACCACCATCAAAGCCTAGATCTTACATGCTGCAAGATTCAGTCAAGTGTCGTATTGTTAGAAAGGCTCCGGTCAAAGAGAAAGTGGTGTCAAAAAAGCAAAAAGTGGCACCATTAACTTCCTCAAAGATGAAGAAAGCAGTTGAAGTTAGGCCAGCCAAGGACACTGATGACACTAGCACCTCTTCAAGTTCAGATTCCCAGAACAGTGAGGACTCAGAGAGTAGAATAACAAGTGGCAAGAAGGAAAAGGAAATTCATAGACTAAAATTACAGACCTTGGCGACATCAGACCAAGCTCAAGTTGGTGATCCCATAGTGGATGAGTTACCTCATGTGGTAGAAGCAACCCTTACTCACTCGAATGTTGACCAAAACGACACAAAGGGTATCGAAAGTGTAGTGTCATCAGTTAAAACAAAAGCCAGGTCGGTAGATGAAATAATTGCCTCGCTGCGGTCTCCTCAGTCATATACAGCTTCAGACCTGATGATAAAACAGTTAATGGAGAGTGTACTAGGAGTGGACTATAACGTAGCATCTCCGGTAAGTGTTTCGTTGTTGGATCCTCTCATGGGTGGTATGATGTATGTGAAACCTATTGCAGTACTATCAGAAGACTCAGATCCTTGATAACAACAGATATTTTAAATTCTTATACTGTACCAATAGCTTTTCTGTGGTCGTAACCATGAGGGTAGGCAGCATAGGGTCTGCAAGTGGCCCAACACCAAGGTTACACAAATACACAAACTAATTTAAGGGTCAGATAATGAGCTTTGTAAAAGGAGGGATAATGGAAGAGAAAAGGGCAATACCAAGAAATCGAAAGATACATGGACAGGATGAAGCCCATGATAAGAATACAGTTATCACTTCTTAAGGCCCATTTACACATAACAACAGTCACTCAAAATTTGTTCAAATGACCAAAAGTGAGCAATAATTGTTACATGTAAATGAAGGAATCATGCAGTTTTCGCTTAAATGATTGTTCTACGGTGAATTTAAAAATCGATTGATCAGCTGGTGAGAGATAAAAGTATCTCTCAACAGACCACAGGCTGTTGTTATCTCCACAGGAGTCCGCAGGTAACATTGTATTCTGCCAGCAGCCACAAAGAACAATGCAGCTGTTTGCACAGCTGGGTGTGTGATTAATCACACGCTGGGCTCTGCAAACAGCTCTTGGAGGCCATTTTACATGCAAATGAAGATGATAAAGTGTTACTGGCCATTGACACTTTATGCAAATAGATCGCAAAATCCTTCAATCTTTTCGCTCGTTTGAAAGAGTATCTTTGCTTGTCAGCATCATATGGTCAATGGTTATTCTTTTGCTGTACATTTTGCGTACAGACTTTATAGTGTCTATTGAGCCATCTGTAAGAATGGACATCTTTAAAAAAAAACAAAAACAAAACAAAACAGAAAAACAAAAATGCTGTAGACAGTTCCCCAAGAGCATTTCTTGGACAAAAGTGAGCAACATTTCAGGAATAGGATGAGACAATTATATGTAACTAGAGCCCAGAAAACACATCACCTATCCATGGGATAGGTGATAAAAGTCTGATCAGTGGAGACCTTACTGCCGAGGCCCCCACTGATCTCAAGAACAGTCCCATTTCCCACCTTCTCTTCACAGTGGGCTTACTGAATCCCCCACAGTGAGGTGGGGGTTGAGTGAAGCAGTGGTTGTGCATTCATGGTGCCTTTCCATTCATTCTCAGTGGGACTGCTGGAGATGACATAGATAGAGTACTTATACTTGGTTATTTCTGTCAGCCCCACAGAAACGAAGGGTGCGGTACAACCCCTTTAAGCTATCAGTATGTTTTTGGACTATGAGGAGAAACTAGAGTACCTGCAGAGAACTCACAAACACCTACTGTATACTATACTTTGACAGTATGTTGAAGAAACTGAGGGGGTCTCGTACATGCTAAATTAGTAACTTATGATTGCAGGAAATTACAGAAGAAGAAACCGATGTCCAGGAAAGAGAGGCCAAGCTGCCACAGCTGGAGAGAACAGAAACATTTGTAGAAGCTCAGCCCCTAGAGCAGGTAGGATTCGATTGCTTTGAAAGGGAGGTCCAATGCGAGTTTTTCTTTTGAATGGATTTACTCATTGTTCTATCTTTGGGTGTTCCCCTCAGAACGCTTCATCCATTGTTTTGAATGGAAACTTAAAAGCCATAGCATGGCACTCGCATGCTGTACGATGCAAATGTTTCCAATGGAAGTCAGTGGGAAAAAAACAAAACAAAACACTTTCCATCCAAACACATGCATGAGGATCGGAATTTTTACAGAAGTAATGCAATTTTGAATCAAAAATGCTTTTCATCACTGTGAAAAGGGGGAGGCGCGGTGCATGAAATATAAGCCCTACCCCAAAAATAAGGCCTAACCACACTACATGAAAAACAAAACAGCAGCCGACAGAACATTGCTTCCTGGTAACAGGGTTTGTATACCCTGCCTCCAGGAAGCGATGGCTCTGATTGGTTATCGAGTGCCGCGACTGAGCCAATCAATGTAGCGCTCGATGAATCAATCAGCGGCATCAATTCCTAGAGGCAGGTTATACAAACCCTGCGGTTAGTGACTGCAAACAATCTGCCGGAACTCCACAGACAAGCGGGAGGGACCCGGACCGTGCTAGGCAAGTAGCCCACAGACCTTTTACTATTGTTTTGAACCTTGTGGTAATCGTGGTATAACGCTCCCATTGATTTCAATGGGAGCCTTGCAGACATGCGCTCGAACATGATTTTTGAGCGCTGTTTCTTCTATTTTTTTGCTTTTAGCGCACCTCAAATGATAGGTAGTACTAAAGCCGCTGGCAGAGGCAGGAACGCTGACTCTGAAAGAGAAAGTAAAATCACAGCACTGTTATATGATATTCCCCACAACGCCAGATATTCAGTTCTATGGCACTTACAGAAACAACGTAGAACAGCCAATTCAGATGTTTTTTGCACTCCCAGCCACAATCATTGGGGACCCTTGTTTTTGAGATAGCTGCCGTTCTCTAAAGCGAAACCTACTGTATATCTAGTAGACATTTATGGCATATCTGGTGGATATACCATGAATAGATGACAATACCTCTTTAAGAAATAACAATCTTTGCATGTTCAGAAGCAGCTTATGATATATGGGGAGCAATGTGTTGATGAAAGAGTTCTTCACTTCAGCTTGAACAGAACAATACAATAAACCTGTGTTTTTTACCCTCGGTCACAATCCTCCAATTTAGAGATATTCAGTTTTTAATAAAGAAACAAAGATGACATAATGCATATTTAGTATGTTCCACTTAAGTCCTACCTTACCCGTGTTATTAGACTACAAGGTCCGTGAAGTCATTTTCTGTATTACATTCAGTCTGAGCTCCTGGTTCCTGAGGCAGATGTCGTACTGACGGATGACAAGCTTTCCACTCAGTCCTCTCTTCCCATGGATAAAGACGAGGAAGAAACGAGTCAAAGATTCATGTCATCTGGGGAGACATCCATATTATCATTAAAGGTGGAAGAAATGACAGAAGCAGCAGCCAAAGAAATCCTTAAATCATCTGCAAAGGTACACATTTGATCTTAGTAAGGGCCCAACAGTGCCCCCGGCTGTAAATGTTAGGGAAAAGAACCCTTTTTGCCCAGCAGAAATAAAAGCTGCTGCTGCAAAAAGAGGCTCAGTTACAGCAAATGTGCAGCGATATGCTGCAGGATACCATACGGAACCTGTATGCCTCCATGCCCACCTGTATAACATCTTGCATCCAAACTAATGGCAGCCCAATAGGGTAATAGAACTTCAATACCTGCCTGTATCACATTTTGCATCCAAGCTAGAGACAGCTTAACAAAGTACTAGACCCTCAATACTCACCCATATAACATTTTGCATCCAACCTAGAGGCGGGCCAACAGGGTACTAGAGCCTCCATGCCTGCCTGTATCACATCCTGCATCCAAGCTAGAGGCAGTACAACAGGGTACTAGAGCCTCCATGCCTGCCCGTATCACATCTTGTATCCAAGCTAGAGGCGGTACAATGGGGTACTAGAGCCTCCATGCCCGCCCGTATCACATCTTACATCCAAGCTATAGGCGGTACAACAGGGTACTAGAGCCTCCATGCCTGCCTGTATCACATCCCGTATCCAAGCTAGAGGTGGTACAACAGGGTACTAGAGCCTCCATGCCTGCCCGTATCACATCTTACATCCAAGCTATAGGCGGTACAACAGGGTACTAGAGCCTCCATGCCTGCCTGTATCACATCCCGTATCCAAGCTAGAGGTGGTACAACAGGGTACCAGAGCCTCCATGCCTGCCCTGTATCACATCTTGTATCCAAGCTAGAGGTGGTACAACAGGGTACTAGAGCCTCCATGCCTGACTATCACATCCCGTATCCAAGCTAGAGGTGGTACAACAGGGTACTAGAGCCTCCATGCCTGCCCTGTATCACATCTTGTATCCAAGCTAGAGGTGGTACAACAGGGTACTAGAGCCTCCATGCCTGACTATCACATCCCGTATCCAAGCTAGAGGCGGTACAACAGGGTACTAGAGCCTCCATGCCTGCCCTGTATCACATCTTGTATCCAAGCTAGAGGTGGTACAACAGGGTACTAGAGCCTCCATGCCTGCCCTGTATCACATCCTGCATCCAAGCTAGAGGTGGTACAAAAGGGTATTAGAGCCTTGATGCCTGCCCGTATCACATCCTGCATCCAAGCTAGGGGTGGGCCAATGGAACTAAAGCCTCCATGCTCGCCTGCGTCACATCTTGCATCCAAGCTAGAGGCGACCCAATAAGGTGCTAGAACCTCCATGGACCCAGTGGGATCTATCTTATAAACTAAGTTGTGGTACTTGTACAAATTTGGTTTTAGAAAAAAAATTTCTATAGGGCAACAGAGAACACGTCTGTATTCTGAAATTAATCTATGAATTGGAGAATCTGCCACTATACAGATCCCTAAAAGAAGATACTCAAATTAAACTGACACTCTGGGCAACCAATCACTGAAAAGCAGAATCAAGATTCTCCCTTTAGAGGAATCACTGTAAGAATACTAAAACGTTACTTTTGTTATTAAACGTTTAAATCTAAAGCCGATATCTTATAGTGAATAACTTTAAGGCTGGTTTCTCATGGGCGACAAAAAAAAACAAAACAACAAAACAACACACTATTTTCTCACGATGCGCCATAGCTAAAAATCACATATATGTGAAACCCATGCTTTCCAATGAGTTCCTTCTAGCAATTTTTTGAGCCTGCGACATTGCAAGAAAAAAAAGAAACAAAAAAACTGCGGGTTTCTATTGCTGCGATTTCTAGCCCATGTTTCCCTATGGAACCTTCCTAGGTGTTGGAAATCCTAATGTCAGAGCCCTAAAATAAGCCCTAGCTGCAAAAAAACAAACCAAAAAACCCCACATCACCTAATGTCTTGGCTGTGATTGGTTCAGCCGCGGCACTCAAGAACCAATTATAGCCAGCACATCCTGGAGGTGGGGTTTTTTAAACTACTAACCAGGAATCGCTGAGGGAAAGCTACAAGCAAGTCTGCCCGGCAGACCTGACAGCACCTTTTAGGTGCTGTTTTTTTATGCAGCTAGGGCTTATTTTTGGGGTATAGGTATATTTAAGCACCCCCTGGAAACCCCGCAAAAGAGCGCTACAAAAAAATAAAAAATAAATAGCAATATCGCCACGAGAAAACGAGCGATATTGCAGAGAACACCAATGCGATATCCTTGTGGCGATATCGCTGTCACCCCTGTGAAAGAGGCTTAATGCATCTTCATCCAGCCACGCGACCAATAATGACGTTGCATAGTATGGATTTAAATCGGAGGAGGAGTGATTAGACATGTGTTCATGTCTCAAAACCCCGTGGCAGAGTAAAAATTACCGGACCGCACCCTTCAGTCCTCTGTTCCTCCACTGCACAGTTTGTTGGAGGGGACAAAAAAAAAAAAAAAAAAAAAAAAAAAAAAAAAAAGCACACACCACAACACACATGAATATGAAATGTATTCTTTTGAATGGATTCATTCACATGAGTGATGCAGTGAGGAGATGAAAAAACAAGAATGCTTTGACCATTGCTTTCAATAGGAGCTTAAAAGCCATCGCATGGAACTCACATGCTGTGCGATGTGCATGCAGGGTTTCCAACTGAATGGAAACACTTGTGATTCGCACACGGGTGCGAGGATCGCCACTTCACAGAAGCGGTGCAATTTTTTAACAAAAATGCTTTGCTGTGGAAAATGCATGTTGGCAAGCAGGCTATCTCAGTCCGATATGGCGCTGGCCCTTGTAAATGTAGCTTAAGCCTGATGATGGGTGCCAGTAGTGATACAAATAGCTCTACTAGCTGGTAATATCACACCTGGCTTCCCCAAAGGCTGTAAGTGGGATCACACAACTATCTCAGCACAATTCGGATGACCATGTACTCTGACCTAGCTAAGCTAGACATATCTAAGTCATCAGTCCTGCTCAGATGATTCACCACTACAACTAGTGTAGCTAAGCTCTTCTCAAAGTCCATAAGCCAAGTCAGTACACTAGCTCAGTACCATTCTGATGACCATGTACTATTTGAACGAGCGAATCTAGATTTCTAGATCAGCTCAACGTGTTTCTATAGTCGCTTTGTTTCAGCTCACCTAAACAGAGTCCGCTTTTTAGGGATTTTACCCATGTGGTGGTTTTTCTGCCCTATTGTTTTTCCTTCAGCTACCAAAATTATTTTTGCAGATTTTTTTATTGGTGCAGATCTGCACCAAAATCCGCAGCTGATCAGTGTTGTGTGAACGCACCCTATGGACTCATTCACATCCGCTCGCATAGTCTTCCGTAGGAGTCTATGAACACTCCTGTGTTGTGTGCACCAAAGGTAGGTCAAGACTAGAGATGAGCGAGCATACTCGCTAAGGGCAATTACTCAAGCGAGTATTGTCCTTAGCGAGTACCTGCCCGCTCGGAAGAAAAGGTTCGGGTGTCGGCAGGGGGCGGGGAGATTTCTCTCTCCTTCTCTCCCCCCGCCCCTCCTGCTCACTCCCGCAACTTACCTCTCACCAGCATCTTTTCTTCCGAGTGGGCAGGTACTCGCTACGGACAATACTCGTTATACGAGTAAATGCCCTTAGTGAGTATGCTCGCTCATCTCTAGTCAAGACCTATATTTTCAGTTGCTGAATTTCAATCACTGATGCCCTGGTTTTTTGTTTTTTTTTAAATCTCAGCATGCTCTGGCATTTTACCATGCACTTCTCAATGGGAGAAGTAAGAAAAAAAATAAAAAATAATAAAACAAAAACCTCAAGCATCATCAAAATCATCCTATTTTTTGTGGCAGCAAATTTAAGTTTAAATCTAATGTTTGTGTGCCCAGACGGCCCAGCGCGTATACGCCAAGCCTGCAATGCCGTCGGGCGGGGCCAGACTGCTAAACTGTCTCCCCATTCCCTCCCCCTCGACAACTCTCGGCAAGGGGAGGAGGTGGGACAGGGCAGGAGCTAGTGTGCTAAGCTTCTGCCCCCCCTCCTAAACTCCCTACCACCTTGCTTCTCCAGCAGCTGTCATAAGCTCTCATAGGAGTCTATGCAGCCACCGCAAAAGTGCCCGGCCGAAATGCACCGAAATCTTGGCTAATCGGACGCTTTGACGCCACGGAAATACGCCCATGTGAACTGATGCATTGTAAACCAATGCATCAGAGGGGCAGTGTACATTGGGCGGGTCTGAAACTGCGTCCAATATACGCTCGTGTAAATCTAGCCTAAGGGCTTATTTACATGGGCGTATATTGGCTGGGTTTTCATGCCTGGCGGATATACGCTGTCCCTCTCTGTAGGGGGAGGAGGCAAGGTGGGCTGGGCTAGGAGCAGTGCACTGAGCTCCGGCCCTATCTTCACCCCCCCACCACTATTTGCAATGGGAGGGGGTGGGATGGGGCAGAACTTAGCTCTGCCCCGTCCCACCACCTCCCATTGCAAATAGTGGCGCGGGGCACAGAGGGGACAGGAACTCCGTGCTTTGCTCCCGTCCCACCTCCTCTCCCTGCAGAGAGGGTTAGCGTATATCGGCCGGGTGTGAAAACCTGACCGATATAGGGCGTCCTGCTCTGCAGGGGGAGGAGGCTGGAAGAGACGGGAACAGTGCTCTGAGCTCCCGCCCTCTCTCTGCCTCCTCTCTGCACTATTTGCAATAAGGGGAGGTGGGACAGGGGCGGAGCCAATTCCTGGAATTTAGCGCCACCCCCGTCCCATCTCCTCTCATTCCAAGTAGTGCACAGGGGCAGAGAGGGGGTGGAGAGGAGGCAGAGAGGGGGCGGGAGCTCAGAGCACTGCTCCCAGCTCTTCCAGCCTCCTCCCCCTGCACAGAGAGACGCCATATATCGGACGGCGTGAATACCCAGCCGTCTAAATAAGCCTTAAGGATGCATTCAGACGATCGTATATCAGCTGGGTTTTCACGCCGAGCCGGTATACGGTGTCCTCATCTGCGGGGTGGCGGTGGTGGAGGATGGAAGAGCCAGGAGAAGGAACTGAGCTCCCTCCCCCTCTCTGCCTCCTCTCCACCCCGTCTCTGCCCCATTTGCAATAAAAGGAGGCGGGACAGGGCGGGGCCAAGTTTCGAAGAATTAGCCCCACACCCGTCCCGCCTCTCCCCATTGCAAATAGTGCAGAGGGGCAGACAGGAGGCAGAGAGGGGGCGGGAGCTCAGTTCCTGCTCCTGGCTCTTCCAGGCTCCCCACCTGCAGAGAAAGACGACGTCTATCGGCTGGGCGTGAAACCCAGCCGATATACGGTCGTCTGAATCCAGCCTCAGGTTGGGGAGAGGCGGGGCTAATTTGCAGAATTTAGCACCACACCAGTCCCACCTCCTTTCATTGCAGAGGGGCGGAGAGGAGGCAGAGAGGGGGCGGGAGCTCAGTTCCTGCTCCTGGCTCTTCCATACTCACCCCTCTGCAGATGAGGACTACGTATATCGGCTCGGCGTGAAAACAGAGCCAATATATGTTCGTGTGAATCCAGCCTCAGGCTGCATCCACACGGGCTACAAAATCATTGCTACAATCTGAAGCCCATGGTTTCCAATGGGTTCTTTCAAGCTATAAAACATCTCTCATGTGAAAGAACTTATTGGAAACCTGGGGCTTCATATACATGCGTTTTGTAGCGATGTTGCATTGCTACAAAATCTCGCAATTTTGTAGCCCGTGTGAAAGAAGCCTTAGGGCTCCTTCACACTGGTGATATTGCCACAAAAAAAATTGGTGCAAACGTTGCATTTTTGTGGGAGGAAAAAATAAAAAATAAAAATGGGAGCAGGCAGTGATTTTCAAATATTGCAAGATCACATGAACGAAAACATTGCAGATTGAATGAAACCATTGAAAAGCATGGGTTTCATAATTCTGCACTTTCACTCACTCTCGCATCATGTGATTTTATGACCAGTATGGATGGTATAGAATAAGCCAGTGCCCATAGGGTGCTACGTGCGAGTTCACACACTCTCCGTTACGTTTTATCTCTCATTCATTCTCTACATATTTTACAATGCACCTCAGTGAGAATATATTTGTTTGTTTTCAACAAATATATTAAAAGTTTTCTTGTTTTTTTTTTAATTCAAAACCGATGGGAGAGAGCCTGCAGGATCACCTCAAGCCTCTGCACAGCATACAGAGGTGCTGATTCCGGCACACAGGCAATACCTGAACAGTGGGGGCATCGGACCTCCAACAAGTTTTTACTCATTATATTTTCCGAGGAGATCAATAAAGAAAAAAAAAAAATTAGAAACGATCTTTAATCAGAGAGTTTGGATCAGATGATGCCGGTAATAGTCTGGTAATCCTGACAGTGTGACAGGGCTGAATACACTTACCAGTTTACTTATAGCCCCAGATACCTGGAATGTTTGCTATCCTGGATCTGAGCGCCTGCCTTTTGTGAGCGGTGGCGACTCCCTGGCTGTGTTCAGAGGGAGGGGGGTGGTTAGAAATCACTAGGTGTTGACAGAACAAGTGTTTTCTGTTTTCACTGATTGAAGAACTCTAGTTTTACTTTTGTGACCTTTCACACGTGCAGAATAGTTCTGTAAGCCTCAGCTTAGCGCTCCACGCTGGCATATTTGTGTGCGCAATAAGCATTGATTTCATGGGATTCACTCACATCTTAGTATTTTGTGTGCATGAAAAAAAACCCGCTGGATCCTCTACTTTTTGTATACATTTGTGCACCAAAGTTCCTCCTAGAAGTCTATAGGGGGTGCAAAAATCCCCACGCAATATGCAAGCAGATGCATGAAAAATAGCACAGTTCTGCTGAGAAAAGAACACATCTGGAACTCCTTAGACAAATTAGCCATTCAAATCAGGGTGTCTTGGGTTCCTTGCGCAAGGCATGCGTACGGGACAGTAAAATATGCCGACGTGCGTGCAAAAAAGACTTGTTCACAGTGCAAGTAAGATGGGCTGAGGCGTGCGCAATTGCATACATGCCTCCAAATATTGAAGAAGAATAGGACATGCTGTTTTTTGTTGTTGTATTTTTGTTTTTTTTTTACTCGGACTATTTGTCTGCTATGTGCATACACCCATTCAAATGATGGGGTGCTATTTTCATCCAAAAATCGGAAGGAAAAAGAGGCTGCGTGTACGTACCCTAAGGCCGGCTTCACACGGGTGAGAAAATCTCGCACAAACATGAACCCCATTCTTCTGAATGGGATCATACACTTGAGTGATTGTTTTCACGCATGGCAATGTGTGAATCAAATCACAGCATGTTCTATCTTGTGCATGCTCCTGCATTGGTTTGTAATGGGACCGGCGGCAGCAGCGCACCATGTGCAAGGCGCAAGCAATTCAAGGTCTCCTATTGAAAATCTTTGCGTTTCGGGAATGACGTGAGGCTGTTTTCACTTGAAACCGCCCCACATCTTCAGGCATTTCACATGGATGGCAAGCATGATCTGGGGGTGGAATTGACAGCCTCATATCGCACTCACCTGAGGCTGCCTTCACAAGGGCGAGAAAATCACATCAGTTTGTGTGTTGACGCACAAATATGAACCCCGTTCTTATGAATGGGGTAATTCACATGAGCGATGTTTCCCTGAATCGCACCGCGGCAAAAGATTCCTACATTCTTGAAGTGGTGCAAGACTGTTTTACCAAAATTAGAAGTGGAACCTACAGAGAGAATTATAATGGAAAGATTTGCGTTTATTCCGTATTTTGGAGCCTTTTCTAATTATAGCTTACAAAATACTGATGAAGAATACTGTTGTGTGAATACGCTCTGCGCGTGTGAAAGGTCCCTTTCAAACCCCTTAGATGTTTCTTTTTTTTCTCTTCAGATCTCTGTCTCAGATATCATTTCCGTGAAAGGAGATGCGTCGCTTCTGAGAAGACGTGATACAGCAAAGACTTGGCCTTCTGCAGCTCTACTTGCCACCTGGAAGCCCATGACCAAGTAATTACTACAGGGGTGTTTAGGACCAAGTGATACATAGTGTATCCTATAGGACCCTTTTACACGGCACGATCATTGTGCGAATAATCGTTAGGTTGAGTCATTTGCATGATAATTGTTGGGTGCGAACGCGAGTAAAGATCAGCGAAAAATTGTTGGATTATTGCTGATTGGATCTTTCATTGTTTGTCTGCTGTAAATACTTTTATGTAAACAGGCGTTGTAAGGATTTGCTGACTAGAAAGCAGTGGCAGGAGGGTGACTAGAAGTTGGTTGTGTTTGAGCAAACGATCAAAACTCCCCAGGGTAAATGCATGCCAAGCGAATGCTATCCGATTACTGCGTCACCGCTGGTTGCATGCTTGTTCCTATTTATCTTGCTGTGTAAAAGGACGCTTAAGTCACTGCTGGAATGGCAGGGGAGCGGGCCGAGGAGCATCTTCTCCCCGCCTGCCTCCATTTACAGCTTGTGATTTAGTTTTCTGCATGCAGAATGGGTAAAGACTGAACAATTCTTGTTACACGGGACGATTATCATTCAAATTCCTGCGAATCTGAACAATTATAAACGATAACCGTCCGCTCCTCGGGCCGCTTCTCGGCCCGCTCCACTGCCATTCCAGCAGCGATACTCGCTCCTGACAGCCCTTCCCGTGTAAATGGGCATTAGTCTACATTGTTTTTTGAGTCTATGTACAACAGCTTCTTGCAAAATTACAGTGATATTTTTTTTCCCCTTTTAATGGCGCTTATTCAGATGACCGTGTGCGTAAAACGCTATGTGGGTTGTGTAGCATTTTACATGTGGCAGTGAGTATACTGTGCATGACTGTGTAATTCCTCCCTCGGTTTCATAGTGTTTTGCGTATGTACCGCCGGCCTCATTGAAAACAATGTGAGAACTCTGCGATCCTCTGTCGTGGTTGTTACAGCCACGGAGAGGGATTCCTTCAGCCTCGCAGTGATGTGAGGCTGTTTTGACTAATGGTATACGGTTGTAATGCCATCCGTAACACATCTGTACCAGGGAGCCGTATAACAGATACGTTACATTACGCTCGCCTGAAATCGGCCTTCATTGACACGGGGTGGTTGAGTGTCATTTAAAACCACATCAAAAACTGCAACCGAAAAAATGTTTGTGGTTTGGATGTGATTTTAACTGCCCTCTGTGAATATAGCCTTAGAAAAACGCACATAAGAAAATGCCCTATACAAAGCCATTTGTGAGCCCAGTACTGAAGGCAGTGCTGTATGACCCACGCAGATTTCCTATATAAGGCTGCTTTCAGACCGAGCAAATATATTCACTTAGCTGTATTTTTCCTACTCCTCCTCTAAAAGCACAGCATGTCCTATTTTTTTACCTATTACTCTCTATTGGACAATTATGGATCAGCATGATGTGTTTTTCTTTAAAAAAAAGTAATTGCCTCGCATCTGTATAGTTGCGGTTTTCACGCACGTTTTCAATGGTAAAAATTGCATTGACATGCGAGTGCAATAGTTTTTTTTTTTTTTTTTTTAAAGATCCCACAGGAAATAATAGGCAAATCGCCCAACAATAGGATATGCAGCTTTTTTTCAAGCTAGCAGCATTGCTGCAAGAGAAAAAATTGCTCATTTGAATAAACACATGGCAGTCAGTGTGTTATTAAAGGGGTGGTCTCACGAAAGCAAGTGGGTCTATACACTTCTGTATGGCCATATTAATGCACTTTGTAATATACATCGTGCATTAAATATGAGCCATACAGAAGTTATTCACTTACCTGCTCCGTTGCTAGCGTCCCCGTCGCCATGGTTCCGTCTAATTTCGGTGTCTTCTTGCCTTTTTAGACGCGCTTGCGCAGATCAGTCTTCTCCCTTCGGCTCCGCTCGGCAGCATCGGCATTTTGGCTCCGCCCCCTTGTACGCATCATCGCGTAGCTCCGCCCCATGACGTGTGCCGGTTCCAGCCTCCTGATTGGCTGGAATCGGCACATGACGGGGGCGGAGCTACGCGATGACGCGAAAAGGGGGCGGAGCCAAAACGCCGATGCTTCCAAGACCAGCCGAAGGGAGAAGATGCATCTGCGCAAGCGCGTCTAAAAAAGCAAGAAGACACCGAAGTTAGACGGAACCATGGCAACGGGGACGCTAGCAACGGAGCAGGTAAGTGAATAACTTCTGTATGGCTCATATTTAATGCACGATGTATATTACAAAGTGCATTAATATGGCCATACAGAAGTGTATAGACCCACTTGCTTTCGCGAGACAACCCCTTTAACACGCTTTAGTATCGCTATAAGGCAAAACGCGAGGGTGAAACTCGACGGTGTGAATGCACCCTAAATGTCCGAAAGCTGTATAAGAATACTGTATTCTTGTACAGAATAGAAAATCAAAGGCCCAAGAGGCAATTCCATATGTGCCAGTCAGCAATGTTGTAGTATTACTCAAGTTGTAAATCAAGGCGCTTGGCAAAAGAGGAAAATGGAAAACCTAAATTCACCTTTTCACTCCTCCCCCCCCAACTCCGTCTGTTCTCATATCATCACCTGGTAACATCACCTGCAACTGAAGAAGAAGAATAGGTCTGAACCATATTTTGTTGACCTTTATAAACTCATAAACTGCTTCCATCATTTCATTTCAAGACGGCTTCATAAAGAGAGCCCTGATCTTCCAAAGCAATCACCTTGGCATTTTGGTGACCCCATGCATGCCCTTACTTATCCACTATCCCTCAATGCTTCTCCACCCAGGCCAGATTATGCATGAGAAAAAATAAAAGTAAACGACAGAAGGAACTCCTACCCTTCAGTAAGTACTGTCAGATTATATCAATGCCAAGGAAACAACATAGTATGTTCGGCTGAATGTAGACTATGTCCATCTAGTTCAGCCTGTTTCAACCCCCCCCCCCCCCCCTTTATTGGTCCAGAACAAGGTAAAAAAAACCCCAAATGAGTCAATTTGGCAGAAAAAAATTCCTTCCTGACTCCATAATGGCAGCCAGTGTATCCCTGGATCAACGTTTGAGATCAACAACCCTGCTGGTCACTTAATGTCTATATCCTGTAATATCATAGCTTGCTAGAAAGACATCTAGTCCCCTCTTAAACTCCTCTATGGATTTTGCCATCACCACGTCCTCAGGCAGAGAGTTCCACAGTCTCACTGCTCTTACAGTAAAGAACCCCCTTATGTGTTGGTGATGAAACCTGCTTTCTTCTAGACGTAGCGGATGCCCTCTTGTTACCGTTGCAGTTCTGGGTATAAACAGATCATGGGAGAGATCCGTGTATTGTCCCCTCATGTATTTATACATAGTTATTAGAGATGAGCGAACGTACTCGTCCGAGCTTGATGCTCATTCGAGTATTAGGGTGTTCGAGATGCTCGTTACTCGAGACGAGCACCACGCGATGTTCGAGTTACTTTCACTTTCATCTCTGAGACATTTGCGCGCTTTTCTGGCCAATAGAAAGACAGGGAAGGCATTACAACTTCCTCCTGTGATGTTCCAGCCCTATCCCACCCCCCTGCAGTGAGTGGCTGGGGAGATCAGGTGTCACCTGAGTATTTAAATCTGCCCCGCCCGCGGCTCGCCACAGATGCATTCTGACATAGATCAGGGAAAGTGCTGCTGATGCTGCTGCTATAGGGAGAGTGTTAGGTGTAATATTAGGCTTCAAGAACCCCAACGGTCCTTCTTAGGGCCACATCTGACCGTGTGCAGTACTGTTGAGGCTGCTTTTAGCAGTGTTGCACATTTATTTTTTTTTGTATATCGGGCGTGCAGAGCATTGCGTCCTCAGTCTGCAGTAATTTTACATAGTATTGGGCCAGTACTGGTGAGGCAGGGACAGTGGGAAAGGTGAAAGAGATATACTGTCTATATAGGCAGTGGGCTTTTTCAAACAAATTTGGGAAAAATACTATCTTTGGGCTGCCTGTGACCGTCTTGAGTGTACTGCGTCTCTGCTGGGGGTAGTAGTCCTAATTATTACGCAGCTAAGTGTTACAGCAGGCTTGCGCAAAATTGTTTCCTGGCTCTGTGTTGCCCGTTACATCACCGCCGTCATCCCGTCCAGAGGGAAACAGTCTGCAGTAATTTTACATAGTATAGGGCCAGTACTGGAGAGGCAGGGACAGTGGGGAAGGTGAAAGAGATATACTGTCTATATAGGCAGTGGGCTTTTTCAAACAAATTTGGGAAAAATACTATCTTTGGGCTGTCTGTGACCGTCTTCAGTGTACTGCGTCTCTGCTGGGAGTAGTAGTCCTAATTAATACGCAGCTAAGTGTTACAGCAGGCTTGCGCAAAATTGTTTCCTGGCTCTGCGTTGCCCGCTACATCACCGCCGTCATCCCGTCCAGAGGGAAACAGTATACATATATACGCTGCCTACAGTATCTGTCTGCTGTCTCAGCTCAGCCTTTAAAAAAATAGAAGCAAAATACTTAAGGCCTACAAGTGGCCTTTGGATACTTGACTGCTTCTGCGCTGTGAATTCCACTAGCTCAGTCATACGCACCTACGTCTCACTACAGGCTTGCGCAAAATTCTTTCCTGGCTCTGCTGTGCGTTCCGTAAGCGAAGTCAGCCTCCAACCACAGGCCAATAAGCGGCACATTTAATTACAGCGTTCTGTTTCTGCACTACTGGTAATACACTATGCTGAGGGGTAGGGGTAGGCCTAGAGGACGTGGACGCAGGCGAGGACGCGGAGGCCCAAGTCAGGGTGTGGGCACAGGCCGAGCTCCTGATCCAGGTGTATCGCAGCCGACTGCTGCGGGATTAGGAGAGAGGCATGTTTCTGGCGTCCCCACATTCATCTCACAATTAATGGGTCCACGCGGTAGACCTTTATTAGAAAATGAGCAGTGTGAGCAGGTCCTGTCGTGGATGGCAGAAAGTGCATCCAGCAATCTATCGACCACCCAGAGTTCTACGCCGTCCACTGCTGCAACTCTGAATCCTCTGGCTGCTGCTCCTCCTTCCTCCCAGCCTCCTCACTCCATTACAATGACACATTCTGAGGAGCAGGCAGACTCCCAGGAACTTTTCTCGGGTCCCTGCCCAGAATGGGCAGCAATGGTTCCTCTCCCACCGGAGGAGTTTGTCGTGACCGATGCCCAACCTTTGGAAAGTTCCCGGGGTCCGGGGGATGAGGCTGGGGACTTCCGGCAACTGTCTCAAGAGCTTTCAGTGGGTGAGGAGGACGACGATGAGACACAGTTGTCTATCACTCAGGTAGTAGTAATTGCAGTAAGTCCGAGGGAGGAGCGCACAGAGGATTTGGAGGAAGAGCAGCAGGACGATGAGGTGACTGACCCCACCTGGTTTGCTAAGCCTACTGAGGACAGGTCTTCAGAGGGGGAGGCAAGTGCAGCAGCAGGGCAGGTTGGAAGAGTGCGGTGGCCAGGGGTAGAAGCAGGGCCAGACCAAATAATCCACCAACTGTTTCCCAAAGCGCCCCCTCGCGCCATGCCACCCTGCAGAGGCCGAGGTGCTCAAAGGTGTGGCAGTTTTTCACTGAGAGTGCAGACGACCGACGAACTGTGGTGTGCAAGGTTTGTCGCGCCAAGATCAGCCGTGGAGCCACCACCATCAGCCTCACCACCACCAGCATGCGCAGACATATGATGGCCAAGCACCCCACAAGGTGGGACGAAGGCCGTTCACCGCCTCCGGTTTGCACCACTGCCTCTCCCCCTGTGCCCCAACCTGCCACTGAGATCCAACCCCCCTCTCAGGACACAGGCACTACCGTCTCCCGGCCTGCACCCACACCCTCACCTCCGCTGTCCTCAGCCCCATCCAGCAATGTCTCTCAGCGCACCGTCCAGCTGTCGCTAGCGCAAGTGTTGGAGCACAAGCGCAAGTACGCAGCCACGCGCCCGCACGCTCAAGCATTAAACGTGAACATAGCCAAATTGATCAGCCCGGAGATGCTGCCGTATAGGCTTGTGGAAACGGAGGCATTCAAAAACATGATGGCGGTGGCGGCCCCGCGCTACTCGGTTCCCAGTTGCCACTACTTTTCCTGATGTGCCGTCCCAGCCCTGCACGACCACGTCTCCCTCACCAACGCGGTTACTGCCAAGGTCCACTTAACAACGGACACGTGGACAAGCACAGGCGGGCAGGGCCACTATATCTCCCTGACGGCACATTGAGTGAATTTAGTGGAGGCTGGGACAGAGTCAGAGCCTGGGACCGCTCACGTCCTACCCACCCCCAGAATTGCGGGCCCCAGCTCGGTGGTGGTATCTGCAGCGGTGTATGCTTCCTCCACTCAACCACCCTCCTCCTCCTCCTCCTACGCAACCTCTGTCTCGCAATCAAGATGTGTCAGCAGCAGCACGTTGCCAGCAGTCGGTGTCGCGCGTCGTGGCAGCACAGCGGTGGGCAAGCATCAGCAGGCCGTGCTGAAACTACTCAGCTTAGGAGAGAAGAGGCACACGGCCCACGAACTGCTGCAGGGTCTGACAGAGCAGACCGACCGCTGGCTTGCGCCGCTGAGCCTCCAACCGGGCATGGTCGTGTGTGAGGAGGAGGAGAAGGAGGAGGGTGTGTGAGGAGGAGGAGGAGGATCCTGAAAGTGATCTTCCTAGTGAGGACAGCCATGTGTTGCGTACAGGTACCCTGGCACACATGCCTGACTTCATGTTAGGATGCCTTTCTCGTGACCCTCGCGTTACACGCATTCTGGCCACTACGGATTACTGGGTGTACACACTGCTCGACCCACGGTATAAGGAGAACCTTTCCACTCTCATACCTGAAGAGGAAAGGGGTTCGAGAGTGATGCTATACCACAGGACCCTGGTGGACAAACTGATGGTAAAATTTCCATCCGACAGCGCTAGTGGCAGAAGGCGCAGTTCCGAGGGCCAGGTAGCAGGGGAGGCGCGGAGATCAGGCAGCATGTACAGCACAGGCAGGGGAACACTATCCAAGGCCTTTGACAGCTTTATGGCTCCCCAGCAAGACTGTGTCACCGCTCCCCAGTCAAGGCTGAGTCGGTGGGAGCACTGTAAAAGGATGGTGAGGGAGTACGTAGCCGATCGCACGACCGTCCTCGGTGACGCCTTTGCCCCCTACAACTACTGGGTGTCGAAGCTGGACACGTGGCCTGAACTCGTGCTGTATGCCCTGGAGGTGCTTGCTTGTCCTGCGGCTAGCGTCTTGTCAGAGAGGGTGTTTAGTGCGGCTGGGGGAATCATCACGGATAAGCGTACCCGCCTGTCAACCGACAGTGCCGACAGGCTTACAATCATAAAGATGAACAAAGCCTGGATTTCCCCAGACTTCTCTTCTCCACCAGCGGACAGCAGCGATACCTAAACAATACGTAGGCTGCACCCGCAGATGGAAGCATCGTTCTCTATCACCATAAAAAACGGGGACCTTTTAGCTTCATCAATCTGTGTATTATATTCATCCTGCTCCTCCTCCTGAAACCTCACGTAATCACGCCGAACGGGCAATTTTTCTTAGGCCCACAAGGCTCAGTCATATAATTTTTGTAAACAATGTTTATACGTTTCAATTCTCAATTCAATAAAGCGTTGAAACTTGCACCTGAACCAACTTTTATTTTAACTGCGCGTCCTACAGGCCTAGTTACAAATTAAGCCACATTAACCAAAGCAATTAATGGGTTTCACCTGCCCTCTTTGTTGGGCATGGGCAATTTTTCTGAAGTACATTTGTACTGTTGGTACACCAATTTTTTTGGGCCCTCGCCTACATTGTAATCCTAGTAATTTTTAGCCCACCTGCATTAAAGCTGACGTTACCTCAGCTGTGCTGGGCACTGCAATGGGATATATTTATGTACCGCCGGTGGGTTCCATGGACCCACCCATGCTGTCGATCCACACGGAGTTGTAACTCCATGTGTCCACTTCTAAAGAACCCCAGTCTGACTGGGGCATGCAGTGTGGGCCGAAGCCCACCTGCATTAAACCTGACGGGCATGGGCAATTTTTCTGACGTACATTAGTACTGTTGGAACACCAATTTTTTGGGGCCCTCGCCTACAGTGTAATCCAATTAATTTTTTGCCCACCTGCATTAAACCTGATGTTACCTCAG
The DNA here is from genome assembly GCF_035609145.1 of Eleutherodactylus coqui. Lineage (NCBI taxonomy): Eukaryota > Metazoa > Chordata > Amphibia > Anura > Eleutherodactylidae > Eleutherodactylus > Eleutherodactylus coqui. The sequence goes on from NC_089842.1 coordinate 186,245,255, forward strand.
CTGTGATGGGCAATGCAATGGGATATATTTATGTACCGCTGGTGGGTTCCAGGGAGCCACCCATGCTGTGGGTCCACAGGGACTTCACATTAGGGATTTGTACCTGCCAGTGTCTATGTATTAAAAACCCCGGTCAGACTGGGGCATGCAGTGTGGGCCGAAGACCACCTGCATTTAATCGGACGTTACCTCAGCTGTGATGGGCAATGCAATTGGATATATTTATGTACCGCCGGTGGCTTCCTGGGACCCACCCATGCTGTCGGTCCACACGGAGTTGTAACTCCATGTGTCCACTTCCAAAGAACCCCAGTCTGACTGGGGCATGCAGTGTGGGCCGAAGACAACCTGCATTAAACCTGACGTTACCTCAGCTGTGATAGGCACTGCAATGGGATACATTTATGTACAGCTGGTGGGTTCCAGGGAGGGCATGCAGACACCTTGACAGAATGAATAGTGTGTGGCACATGGGTTCCCCATTGCTATGCCCACGTTTGCAGCTCCTGATGGAGGTGGCACAGGATTGGATTTCTCATTGCTTCTGTACAGCATTATGGGCTATCGCCCAGCCCCTTTTAAAGAGGGTCGCTGCCTGGCCATGCCAACCTTCTGCAGTGTGTGCCTGCGGTTCCTCCTCATGGCAGACGCACTTATAAATAGACATGAGGGTGGTGTGGCTATGAGGCCAGCGTGTGGCATGAGGGCAGCTGAAGGCTGCGTAGGGACACTTTGGTGTGCGCTGTGGACACTGGGTCGTGCGGGGGGGTTGGGCAGCATGTAACCCAGGAGAAGTGGCAGCGGAGTGTCATGCAGGCAGTGATTGTGCTTTGTTGGAGGTAGTGTGGTGCTTAGCTAAGGTATGCCTTGCAGTAAAAATTGTTGGGAGGGGGGGGGGCCCACTCTTGCCGCTATTGTGGCTTAATAGTGGGACCTGGGAACTTGAGATGCAGCCCACCATGTAGCCCCTCGCCTGCCCTATCCGTTGCTGTGTCGTTCCTATTACTTTCTTGAATTGCCCAGATTTTCACAAATGAAAACCTTAGCGAGCATCGGCGATATACAAAAATGCTCGAGTCGCCCATTGACTTCAATGGGGTTCGTTACTCGAAACGAACCCTCGAGCATCGCGAAAATTTCGTCTCGAGTAACGAGCACCCGAGCATTTTGGTGCTCGCTCATCTCTAATAGTTATTTGATCACCCCTTAGCCGTCTTTTTTCCAGGGTGAATAATTCTAATTTGGGTATTCAAGTCCCCTCATTCCATGTATTAGTTTAGTTGCCCTTCTTTGGACCCCCTCAAGAACTGTAACATATTTCTTCAGCACTGGTGTTCAGAATTGTATGCAATATTCCATGTGGGGCCTGACAAGTGCCTTATATAGTGGTAGAATAATGTTCTCATCCTTCACCCCTATACCTCTTTTAATGCACCCCAAGACTTTATTAGCTTTTGCAGCAGCTGACTGGCATTGGTTACTCCAGCTTAGTCTACAATCCACTAGTACCCCCATTTTTTTTCCATATCACTTTTCCCTAGCAGTACCCCATTTAGTGTATATTGGTAACATCCGTTTCTCCTGCCCATGTGCATAACCTTACATTTATCAACATTGAACCTCATTTGCCATTATTCCCAAGCCCACAATGCACTAACATATTCTCCTCCTCCACTCAGAAACTAGTTTTCACTGTGCATTAGGTAGACATTGGCCACCCACCGAGCTACAACATTTCTCTGTCTCCCAGCATAAAGAATGATGGATAGTTGGGGTAGGGAGATGCAAGGCTAAACAAACATGCACCTTTTTACCTGCAGCAAGCCAAAAACAACTTCTTTTTGCTGATAGACTTCTGGGAATGTTTGCCAGTGAGGAAAGTTCCTGAGACAGCTATCAGAATGGTGGTGCCAAACATGAGAGAAAGGGCTGAGTTGACATCATGGAGAGGTCAGGGATGTGTTTTGTAGGAATGTGAAAGCTCCAGACAACAGAAGAAAGCTTAAGAGCCTATAGAGTCTCTTAAAAGTGTATTTGTTTATGTGGAAGTGATCACTACTAGCTATCTACTAGCAATGGTTCTTGCTTGAAAGTGGTGGCCTACAGGATGCTGAGCTTGTGAAAATCCATCAAAATATATTTGCTTACAAAAATGCACATGGTGAAAGTCTAATTTTCGTTGCTACCTCAGTATCGACAGAATTAAAATTGTATTGACTCTATGGTGATGTGATGAGCTATTCTCATTATTTTTGGAGCATCACAGAGTGCTAGTAATAAAGACTAGACAGGATTTTGGGTATTGGATTCCCAAGGCCAAATAGTTTTTCCACATTCCCTTGTGTCACGGCTTGATCGGCATCGGGGTGGTGTCACGGTGTCCATTCCAGTCAATAGGATTCACATGCTGACGCAAACTCAGTGTTATTTCAGCACCGGGCACCAACATGAGCACTTCTGTGTGGGTGTGTGGATGGATTGGCCGGCTGGCAGGCTTGTATCCCAGCTGGCCAATCAGCACCCGTCTGTACACATTTATACTGGATCGGCCTCATGGAGCTCGCCGGTTATACTTCTAGTGTGTAGGTGTTTTTGGTCAAGTTGGCGGTTCCTGTCCTGCTCCATTTTCAGATAAGTCTGTTTGGTGTAAAGGATATCTGTGATGTTGTGATATCTTCTGTAGCAACCATTATCTTTACTTTCTACGAACTATAGAAAGACGGGATCACCTCAGGATCCTGACGTGGGGTTGTCCTCATCAGGGCAAGTGCTCCAATTTTAGGTAAGGTCGTTAGTTTGATAGGGTTAGATTTCCCGTTCCCCCACTTTTTGTTCCTTTATTCATATCTTTTGTTATCCTCCAAGTTAGTATATTGTGTGTATATTGCATCTGATCCGGACGGGGTGTTTTGCGTCCAGCTCGGACATAACACCTTGAATGCATACAGCAGGTTAAAATAAATACATTGTATCAAATAAAACAGTAAGCGTTAGAAAGATATCTAATATTCCTTTATTGTTTGTATAAATGATGTAGCACCAAGAGAGCATTCAATTTTTATTAATAATGAGGACTAAAATTATTCAGTACATTGTAGGGAAAATTCCTGCCATACAGTGATAAAGGGTATTCATGAACTCCGACTGCACCAGCCTAATGCTTGTGAGCTTCAGCATTTTTCCTATACACAGTTTTGGAAGAAAGTTGTCAATTATTTGTGTGGGGGTTGGGGACTACATAGTGTGATCACAGAACTGAGTACTACTTATTATGCTCAAGCTCATTTTATGACAAGGACTTCCGTCGATGCACTGCTTCCGTGCTTCTGCTGGATTAGCTGGTTTACTTTGGCTTCAGTGATCACGTGTTTTTGCCCACATGACTGTTGCAGCCAATAGGAGTCAGGACTGATGAGGTCACGTGATCAGTTACCTCATCAGTGACATTTCATAAACAATCTGGGGCTTCTACATTAGAAGCCCATGTGACCTGTTTATGGGACGTCACTAGGCCCAAAAACTTGGTGATGTCACAGGTCAGATGTTGTGGCACCAGAGCGCCAAAAAGGGTGCTCTGGCGCTGCATTGAGTGTGTTGAGGAAACATAGTTTTGGGTAGTTTGACTATAAAGAATAAATAAGGTGGGCAACCCCTTTAAGAGTGGCTTCACACAGCATTTTAAAAAACATGTTTTTAGTGAGGTTCTTTCAGGCGCTTTTTGCTTTTTTTTCCCCTGCAGCCAGAGGTTTACTGTAAGATTAGGAAAAAAATGCTGTTTTCTTCCAAAAACGACACCACTCTTGTCCACAGGTTAGATACAGTACTGCAGCTCAGGCTCATTCATTTGAATGGGGCTGAGCTGCAGTACAAGATAAAGTCTGTGGACAGGAGTGGAGTTGTTCTTGTAAGAAAGCGGCCATGTTTTCCTAATCAATACTACCCCTTTAACTTCTCCTTCCCTCTATGTGAAGAACATAGGACATAATGTGTTTCCCTTGAGAGCTTCATCCATAGAAACAGCTTTCCTATTCAGCAGAGTCAAGAAGATGCCTATGGCTTTACTGTGCGGCTGACCTTCGTATTGTATGAGAATGGATTTAATATTGGAATCAGTGTATGCAAATACCATGGTGTTTATATCTGTGCAGCAGCTCCCCTCTCCTTGATGCTGGATATGTTAGCCTACCTTTCATGTATAGGTTTCGGAAATCTCCTGGCTGAATATAAAGCCCTGACATATTCCATCTTATATCTGCTTGGTGGATGCTGAATGTACTCAAATCCATTGTATTTGCTGCTAGGGACAAAGAGAAGTGACTGCACTCTGATTGTAAGAACTACTCTATCATTGTCCGCTACCAAAGCTGTAGTGTATCTTCAGCCCAAAATACACATAATCACCTACATTGCACCTGAAAATGGCGCCTTAGCAGGTATTCCAGACATAAATCGCACGCACGATTTGAGGCGTTTCATTGTGGTTAAATCCGCAATCTAATTGAGAACAGTGGCAAAAACACACGTGGCTTTTGGTGCAGCCTCACTTCCACTTTTTGGAATACACCCTCAAGGCTCCTTTACACTGGCGAGAATCGCGCGAGAAAATCACAGCAAAATAGCGACTTTTTTCTTGCGATCCTTGAGCGTTACGGTGCTTTCACACTTGTGAGAAAATCGCACGTTTTTTAAGCGATGTGAGAGAGAGTGAAAACGCAGAATTATGAAACCAAGGATTTTCAATGGTTTGCCTCACATTTGCAATGTTTTCACTCATGTTGCCAGAAAAAAAAGGTGGTATGTCCTATCTCTCTGCATTTTGCGTTTTTTAAAAATCTCCCATGTTTCCCTATGGAGCCTCATTTTTATCGCATCGCACAGCACAAACTTGCAATTTTTGTGCAGTGTGTTTTTAACATTAGAACGTCCTATTGACTTTCCCGCTAAAAAAACACAACAAAATCGTGTGAAAAAAGCACGTGAGAAACTCGCAAGTGGCGGCAATGTTTTTGCAAGAAAAAGCAACACTGACACTTTTTCTCGAAGCAAAAAAGTCGCAATTTTGGAGCGATTTTTCTCGCAGTGAGGCTACATTCAGACGAACGTATATCGGCTCGGTTTTCACGCCGAGCCGATATACGTTGTCCTCGTATGCAGGGGGGGGGGGAGGATGGAAGAGCCAGGGGCAGGAACTGAGCTCCCGCCCCCTCTCTGCCTCCTCTCCGCCCCTCTGCACTGTCTGCAATGGGGAGAGGCGGGCCGGGGGCGGGGCTAATTCGAGAACCTTAGCCCAGCCCCCGACCCACCTCTCCCCATTGCAAATAGTGCAGAGGGGCGGAGAGGGGGCGGGAGCTCAGTTCCTGCTCCTGGCTCTTCCACCCCCCCCCTGCACACGAGGACAACGTATATCGGCTCGGCGTGAAAACCGAGCCGATATACGTTCGTCTGAATGCAGCCTGAGATTGCAATCGCCAGTGGTGCAGGAGCCGTCAGCGCTGCTTCTTCTCACAAAAACATAGCTGCCACTTGAATTTTACAGCTCATTGGCTGAAAACTGCATTGCAAAACTGTGGCATTTTGTGATAAAACACGTGGTTTTCAGCAGCATTTTTGATGTGCAATTAACCAGCAAAATAAAAAATGCTAAAGGGACACTATGAAAGTGCCATATGATGATGTAGCCTAATTGTTAAAGCGACAAACAAAGATGGCTGTACCAGCTTCTCTGACCATCTGATACACACTGTCCATGACTAGGTACAACGGAGTCGTCGCTGTGACCACTTACCCCCCCATTACCCCTTTTAACCTAGCTTATCTAAAATAAACACCGACAACTTCTTTTTGGATTAAATTTGGCCACAGCAGCCAATTTTATTATAACATACAACAATAAATCCTGAATAACACTTTTTTAACCCTGATCCTAACTACTATGGAGAGATCCTTGGAGTTCCCCACAAAATTATCTGTCGCCTCACCCAAAAAACAAGGAAGATAGGTGTAACTGTCTCCCGTCTCCTAAAAATCCTGACTCGGGAAACCCTATCTTCCAAACTACGCCTCCCGTCTCCAATCACCTGACTCAGGAGACTCGCCATTTACCTCGAGTCACCAACCTCCCGACCCCGAGGCTATCTAGCCATACCCCGGCTATTAACAACCACAACTTTAGCAGGTAACCCCCTGCCAAACAAGAGGCGACAGACCCACCTACAATTTAAAACTAACCAGAGGGGGGAGGAGGTAACTCTACTAACCCCTGCCTCCCCCCTTACCCCCTCTTATATTGACTCCAAGGACCCCTCCCTAACCGCCACAGCCAGCACGGCTTGAAACCTCAAGCCTGCGCCGCCCTCCACAACAACAAGGCGCGCTCCACTCCCTCCTGAACTGCCTCTAACCACAAGTCCAAACCTATCTCATTTAAATGCACCCCATCTTGTCTCCAATAATTCCCCCTGCCAGACTCTAGGTCTATGTGTCGCACCGCGACCCCCCCATTCCTTCCCACAAAGCGAGATACTTCCCTATTAAGCTTTATTCTCGCTTTGTCTAATCCTCTTGCAGTCCGCACAAACTTCCATACCTGCCTAGGCACGATCTCTGACCAGACCACCACCATCTTCTTATGCGCCGCTAACAATCTCAGGATATCATACCTGATATCCCTCGATAGATCCCTGAAGGGCCTTTTCCCCAAATCATTCCCCCCTGCATGTATAACAACTATGTCCGGGGCCCTGTCTAAACCCACCATCCTCTCAAACTCCTCCAACACTTTGCACCACGACATCCCTCTAACTCCCATCCATCTCAGGACCGCCTCTGACCTAGGAAACCTCAACTGTCTCCCGTCCTGCCTCACACTAGCCCTCTCCGCCCCCCAATAAACATATGAGTGGCCCATAATCCACACAAGCGCCGATTGTGGACCTGAAACAAAAAGGAGAAAACAAAATTGACCAACACCCCTTGATTATCATTATACCCCCTACCCCCCTAACACTGTTACAGCAACTGGGGACGAACATACAATTTATATCTCCCAGATTGCCACCTACCGATTTTTCTAATCGACTCGCCCGACAAACCTTGCACCTGTGCCTCTGTAGCCGCCCCCACCCTAAACGAGTGTGTCCCAAATTGCGACTCATCTAAACCGAGCTCCCTCAGCGCCTTCCTAAAGATCGCTGTAAACTGGAAGCGTGACAAAAACTGGCCCCCCTCATGCTGCAATAAAGGGCCTAATCTCTTACCCGCTACCTCAGTATAGCTAACCCATGCCGACACGGGGCACATTATTGACCCGTGAACCCTACCCAATCTAATCAAATGTCCCCGCCCAGCCTGATCTGTTTTTGATCGGCGTATGACCAACTCTAAATGGTCATCAACTTTTCTAACATCCCCCCCCTGTAAACCTCCCCCAACTGATTTACTAGGGGACACCAACTCCCCAACCCTAAATGCCCCAAAAAATGCCAGTGAAAACGCTAACCTGAATAACGATCTTTCGAACAACGTATCGCAGAGGCCTTCCAGTACCCCCCCTAACTTTTCTAACAACTCAAACGAAACTGGTCTACGTAAGTCCACACTGCCTTTACCTTTTCTAAAACCCTTCAACGCTTGTCTCACTAGGAAATTCTTCGTTATATCCCCCACCCCCCTTAACTTACACCCAAATGCTACCCCTGCCATGAACCTGTTCGCTCGTGACACCGAAACATTATCCTGCTCTGCCTTACCCAACCAACTTAACAGCGCCCCCACTCTATCTTCCTCCGCCTCTCCTATCCCAAGCTGACCTACCCAGCCTTCCCACTCCTGCCACGCTGCTATATACGCAGCTCTAGTACCCTGAGCCAGTGACCTCTCGATTAGATGCCCCACTGCTCTCTTACCACACTCCAAAGATGAGACGGGCACGTCCTCCCTCGGTCCTCCGCCTGAGGGGCCAGGGTCCTGAATCGCTCCCACTGAAACCGAGAAAGAGCATCCGCGATTGAATTCTCAATCCCCGGCACGTGCACCGCCACTATCCAAATATTCATCTTCAATGTTTCCAATACCAGGTGGCGCAACAAATTCACCACCGGGGGTGATGAGGCGGTCAAAGCATTGATCACCTGCACCACCCCCATATTGTCGCAATGGAACCTCACCTTCTTGTTCTGAAGGCGATCGCCCCAAAGCGCCACGGCCACCACTATTGGAAACAGTTCCAACAATACCAGATTCTTCGTCAAACCTTCCTCCCGCCATCTGACCGGCCATTCCCCAACACACCATTGCCCCTGGCAAAATGCCCCAAATCCCGCACTCCCTGCCGCGTCTGTAAACAACTCGTAGTCCACATTCTCACTCACTTCCGAGATTATCATGGACCTCCCATTGTATTTGTTTAAAAAGGAAGCCCAGACTGCTAGGTCCCCTTTTAAACTCCTCCCCACTCTGATGTAGTGATGCGGTGCTCGAATTCCCGCCGTGGCCGACGCCATTCTTCGACAAAATATTCGCCCCATAGGCATTATTCTGCAAGCGAAATTCAACTTGCCCAATAATGACTGAAGCCCCTTCAGCGTGACTTTCTTGACTTTCCGTGTCTTTTCTACCTCGCATTTTAAATCCCGCAACTTATCTTCCGGCAATTGACATACCATCGCCTCCGTATCAATCCAGATGCCCAAAAACTGAAGAGAAGTTGCAGGGCCCTCTGTCTTGTCGGGAGCCAAAGGCACCCCGAACCGATCCGCCACCCACTGTAACGTTCCCAGCAGAGTCGCACACATCGGCGATTCCGCTGGGCCAATACACAAAAAATCGTCAAGGTAGTGAATTACTGACTGCTGCTTTGCAGTGTCTTTCACTACCCATTCCAAGAAAGTGCTGAAGGCTTCGAAGTATGCACATGAGATTGAACATCCCATGGGCAGACACCGATCGGCGAAATACTTACCTCCCCAAAAACAACCAAGTAAGCGAATACTATCTGGAGAAACCGGCAAAAGGCGGAACGCCGACTCAATGTCGGCTTTCGCTAACAGCGCCCCCCTCCCATACCTTCTTACCCATTTTAGTGCCGCATCAAAAGATGTATAAACCACCGAACAGAGCTCAGGGTCTATACCATCGTTCACTGATGCCCCTTTCGGATAAGAAAGATGGTGTATTAACCGAAACTTATTCGGTTCCCTCTTAGGTACTACTCCCAGGGGAGACACTACGAAGTTCCGGAGGGGAGGCTCCTGAAAGGGGCCTGCCATCCGCCCTAAGCTAATTTCTTTTGCCAGTTTCTCCGAAACCACTTCCGGATTCCTCATGGCCGAGAGTAGGTTTTTTGTTGATAACGGAATCTCATGTTTTGGGGGAGGGATGTGAAACCCCCCCGAAAACCTTCTTCCAACAATTTCGCCTTTTCCCTGTCAGGATACCTATTTAGAAACCTGACCATCTCTTCCAGCCTCACCGGCGTCCTCCCTTTTTCCACCCCCTCCTGCGGCCTTTCCTTTTCCTTTCTTAAAGCATTTTGATGCTCCATGTGACCCGCCATTGCAGTGTGAGCAGACATGCTTAAATCTGCAGCCTGCTCCGAATTTGCATTGGCCCTCATTAAATTGCCAACACAAACCGACTCTATTACCCCCTGACTGACCCCCCTGGTTTCCCCCCTGTGAGGTTGAAGCCAGGCCTGATGGCCCGGCTCCCCCGTGAAAAGGCTGCCCAAATCGACTAGGTGCCATGACCCGAAGCCACAGACCAATATCTTTTTGGTCCCAACGGATTGACGGCCTCACCGCCTTACGTTGCCTAAACTGTTCGTCGTACCTTAACCAGGTTTGACCCCCGTAAACCCGATACGCCTCGCCTATCGAATCTAGATAACAGAAGAGGCCGGAACAGTTCTCCGGCGCCTTCTCCCCAATTACGCTGGCCAATATAGCGAACGCCTGCAACCAATTATTAAATGTTTGAGGAATTAAACGCCATCTGCGTTTTTCTTCCTCCTCCTTCTTGTATTCGGTCCTTTTGCCTTTGTCCAAATTAAATTTCTCCAAAGGCAAGAGGGAGAATATCTCTACAAATTCGTCCCGCCATATCTTCTCCCTCGTTTCCTTCTTAAGATGTGCTCCTAACGGGCCCTCGAAACACACGTATACCTCCCCTTTTGCCCTATCGTCCAACCGCACTGCTTCCCCGTCCCTTTCCGTTTGTACGGCAACCGTCACCCCTGACGCCGTTTCATCTGCCCCCCCCGAGCTGACCCCTAGAGTACTTACCCTACTGGAAGGGGTTGCCATTGAAGTACTCCATGCAGCCACCGGCGATGGCCCCACGTCCGGCCCTCCCGTTCCCCCTGCCTGGACTCCCCCAGTCGCCCCAGCGGGGAAGCCCTCCCCGCCAGACGACACACTACCCGGCGTGTTAAACGCCGTTCCAGGCAAACCGACCGACCCCATTTCCTGCCTCCGCAGGAATTCCCACATACAACCCATAAGTGCCCTCAAATCGTTATCCCCCCCCATGCGCACCAGCAAAACTGACCGCACCACTACCTATACCCCCCCCTACAGGCACAGATCTAGCAATAACATTTACAGTGTTTTGTGTGGTAGACTCACCGGGCTGCGCAGGTGCTGTGGGCCCACCAGCCGCCGCTCCGTCTTCCTGGCGTCTCATCCTGGGATCCGTCCATGTCCCGCCCGATCCGTCTGATTCCTCCGCCGACTGCCGCCTCTCCGCTGCGCGCGCAGCCGCCCCGCTGGAACTCAAAAAACCGGCATTAATAAAATCCTCCGGACCAGCCTGCTGCTGTCCCCTTCTTCCGCCGAACACCTGCTCCAGCTCCCCTCCCCTGGTCCCCCGGCTAACCCTCCCGCTGGGTCCACACTGCTCCCCTCCAGCAGCTCTGGACCCTCTGCTCTGTCCTGACACGGATCCTCTCGCCGAACTGGGACAAGGGCGCTCCTCTCTGCTACCCTCACCGCTGGAGCGCCCCCCCCCTCTAACTGCTCCTGGAGCCGACTGTGCAGTCGCAGGTCCCGGCCCCCTCGCAGCCCGGGTACCTGCGCTGCACGCAGCACCACGCCGCCGATTAGGATTCCTCCCAGCCCTGGCCCCCCCCCCTGCCGCTGCGGGGGCTGGCCCGGCTGGAGGTTCCACAGATGGGCTCCCTGTGCGGCGCCGGCGCACAGGCGCGTGCTCGGGGCTAAGCCTCTCCGGCGCACGCGCCCGACGCGGCCTCCTCTCCCTCTCTGGAACTGCCGCCGCTCCCCCCTCTCCCTCACTTGCCAGTCTTTCGAGCCACCCGATTCCTCGCTCAGCTGCCGCTGCCCGGATCCTCTCCATCAGCGCTTCCATCTCTTCAGGCTCTTCTTGAACTGCAGTACCTCCGATCTCCACCGGGGGCAATCTTCCTGCTCAGGTCCTGTCACCAACGGTGTTTTGTGCTCCGGTCTTCTGAACAGCGATCTTCCTGCTCCGGTCTTCTCACTAACTGTCTTCTTGCTCCGATCTCCTCACCAGCGGTCTTCCTGCTCTGGTCTTCTCACCAGCGGTCTTCTTGCTCCGATCTTCTCACCAGCGGTCTTCCTGCTCCGGTCTTCAGGTAGGTCTTCTAATTTCTTCTGTCTTCACCCGATCGTCCTCTGCTTCAGGTCCTCCCGATCCTCCTCAGCTGCCACGCTTAAATTCTTATCCTGCTGTCTTTTTTTCTTCGGTCTTCACTCTTCTCCCCGTCCAGGTTCCAGGTCCTTCTTCTTCCTCTGCTGCTCCCGGAATGACTCCTCCCCCTTTTCTTCCCGCTCTTTCTATCCCATAAACCTTTGCTCCCCCTCATTACACCCCCTCCCTTTTAACCTCCACCTCACCTTATTTTCATTTAAAATATTAACCCTTTCCTCCCCGTTAACCCCGTCATGATCGCCTTCACCTACGGCCCTGCGGGCCCCGGTTCCGGCCTCCCTTTAGTATGTATCATTAGTCTAAAGGCACTTTTACACACAAAGATGATCGCTCAAAAGATGGCTTTTGAGCGATCATTTTGCATAAACTACTAATTGGTACTAATGCCAATTAGTAGCTTATTAAAGCATGTGAACTGCGTGGAGCTTTATTCAGAGAACAGTGGGTGGTCTGTTCTCTGAATACATTCCCTTTGTTCTGCTGCTGGCTGACAGCTTAGACAATGTTATCAGTGCTCCCCACAGAGAGCACAGCCTGAAGTGCCTGCTAACTGCTCTTCTGCTGAACGTTGGATTTTATGCTGAGCATAAAATCATCATTCAGCAGAAAAGTGAAAGATGGGCATGTTTACATGCAGCGATTATCACTCAAAAGATGGCTTTTGAGCGAATTTTAAGCGATAATCATTGTGTGTAAAAGGGCCTTAAGACACTACACCTGCTTTAGTTAACTAGTGCTGTCCACATGAGCAGTGGTGACAGTCACATCAGCATGTAGTGTTTCAGACTACCGATGCATACTAATGCACAGTGCGCATCAGGTAGTCAGAGAAGCAGTGTGGCCAACTTTGTTTCTAAGATATTCTTTGAACGCCTGTGCTACACTTATTTAGACCCCCAGGAGGGGTTGAGTACTGTGTCCAGGGGAACCACAAACCTCAGAAGATCTTGTGTGCCTCCTGTAGGGTTTTAAGCACTACTCTTCTACCACAGATGGAGGTAAGTAGAAGTGATTATATATGAAACTGGCTCAGTGTGGCTTGTTCCACTATTCCTCTGGTGTAAAGATTGAGCTATATAACTCGGTTAGGCCGCTTTTACACGGCTCAGTAACTCGCACAAGATTTGTGCATTGTGGGACGTGCAAATATGAACCCCATTCTTTTGAATAGAGTCATATACACATGGCATGCTCTCTTTTCACGTTTTTCGCAATTCATTGCCCATCAATTTCAATTGGACCTTTAATGCATCGCATGGCTCTCACATGTCGTGCAATGTGCATGTGATTGCAATGCAAGGTTTCCCATTGAAATCAATGGTAAACACTTCTGATTCTCTTCCACGCCTGAAACTCGCACAAGAGGATCGGAATTTCACCAATGCAAGGTGTTTTTCCTGAAAATTGCCTCACATCCACGAGTAAATCACAGGTTGCAAAGTGCCATATCAAGCTGAGTTTCTCCGTGTGTAGGTAGCCTTATTGTCTAGTGTAACTCGATGCTCCTAAGTCCCAATATAAAATGTCTTATGGAGCTCTCCCAAACACCATGTGCCATGTTAGGCTGGAATCGCGCATGCAGTGTCTTGAACCAAAATAGGGCCGACTGCACATGGCCGGGTCGGATTCTGCATGCGAGATCCTGCAGCGGAATTCGGGCCTGTGCCCGGTTGGTGACCCCGTGTACCTGTCTGGATTCTTCTTAATCTGTACTGTGAATGTGTTGGGCGTCGCTCCAGTGCACATGCGCGGTATAAATTATGCCGCGATGACACAGATCCTGCGACTTTTCCACAATGATGATTGCAAAGGGCCACTGCTCGAACAGCTTCCATTGCCTTCAATGCAAACTTGTCTGCACGGAATCCACCTAAAAATAGAGCGTGCTGCGATTTATTTATTTTTCTCCCACGAGCAGAAAAACGCCATTTATTTCCACTCGCCATGGAAGGAATTTGCTGCGGAACCTGGAGGCGGATGCCCGCTCCGGCTCCCGCAATGCAAATCTAGCCATACGCAGGCAACCTAAGAAGTAGATGCAAAAAGAATGAACCATAAAAGAAGGACTTCAACTTATGACTTTGGCTCAAACAACTGTATCAGAAACTGCAAGTGAGTCTCCAGCCTTCTGGTACTGCAGTCCTTTGTGATGAAAGAGTCTGTGGGTTCAGTCATTGCACAAGGCATGGGTGCTGCCTCTGTATTCAGCTACTCCACTGCCAGTTGCAGGCTCAGTGAACCATCCTAATGCCTTTCATTCAAAGCGTCAGATGAACAAATTCAATTTCACTAATCCTCTCACTATTTCTCATGAGAATGACAGTGTTCTCTTTTTCTAAGAAGGGTCTATTTTTCTGTATCTTTAGAGCCTTTCACTGCATTCCAAGTTCCGTGACCTTCCTCGTGCGCTTAAAGTATCACTTATAAAGTTGTATTGTAGCGTATCATTTTCCTGTTTATTTTCATACTATTTTTTAGAATGAACTTTTCCAACATTGAATCCATTTGCATTATGAATGGATTATTTCTGAAGCTTCCACTTTATTTTAGGAAGTTAGCATTCCATAAACTAACATTAAAATATAAACGTTCATGTTAAATAAACTAATAATGGTGAAACTCAAAAGTTATGTTTTGTTTTTTTTTAAATCTATTTAGGAAATATCGCAGAGTAACCTAATTTCTACACCCCCAGCTGCCAGCAGTAACCAAATTCTACTTTGTCTTTACTTTTCAGATTTGAGGAACATCAGACAATCCATCACTTCTGCACATTGTCACCCAACCATGTTTTACCAAGCAACCTACAAGTGTCATCAAGGGTGCATCACACACTGGACAGGAAAGGCCATAATACTGAGTCGAATGTTACTGTCACGTCCGAAGGAAACCCAGTAATTGATTCCAAACACGGCTTACTACTGAATGGCTGTGAAGAACACATGGGGTAATAATGTCTTAAACATCTTGATTTTTAGTACTAGATCATCTATGATTCCCCCAGTCTTTATAAGACACATGTAGCGGTGGCTGAAAACTAGGCCCACAAGCATGACAGCTAATGGCTGCATAATGTTTCAGGTAATACTGTACCATAGTTTTACCCTCAGAACCATGTGGCCGCTAATTGGTCATTAACAGCCATGCATGTTTTTGGATAAAATTGCAGCAGTACCTGCAACATCCTGCAGCCATTAATTTTACTTTGCAAACCTACTGTAAAGGTTTTTAGTCAAATGTGGCCACTGCTACGTGTGTCCTTTTCAGTATTGATCTGTGCAATCACTTGTACTTGCTGAGGGGGCACCAAAAAGAGGGAGCGGACTGTGACTGTTGGCCTCCTGTGGCAAAAGTAGGGATCGGTGAAATCTATGTCAGAAGTGTGGTCATCCAGATGTCAACCTGATGGCAGCATGGCGATTGAAACTGCGGTTCTGAGTGCGTGTGGCTTAGCGGAATTGACTGCTCGCATAAAACTGGTTATCTTGTTGCCTGCAGGAAGGGTTTAGCTGGTAGGGGGAGCTAACACTTCTTTGCCTAGTGTCCGCCTCCTTGTGACAATAGCTATACCCATGGTTCTAGGCTGGAACCCCTCCAAAGAATGAGAAGAGAAAGAGATTTTACGGCAAGTTCAAAAATTTTGTTATTGTTGTAATTGTACAAACCTGCAGAAAAAATGTATCCCTTCATTAATCCTGCATGATCAACACTGTAAAAAAAATACAGGCAGAATTGATGTGTTTTTTCTCCCTGCCCTCCAAAAAAAATTAATAAAAGTTATGCAATAAATTATATTAAAAAAACTATAGCTTGCCACACAAAATATGAACCCTCATATGGCCATGTCGATAGAAAAAAATTACAGCTTTTGAAAGATGGAGATGAAAATCCCCCAAAAATTGCCGCGTCTAAAATGAGCCGTGTTCTTAAGGGGTTAAAGTGGTATTACTATCTCGGACATTTTATCACATAACCACAGGGTATGCCATAAATGTCTGGTAGATGCAGGTTCCTCCTCTGGGACCAGCACTGTCTCCAGAACTGGTGTTCCCTGTGCCTGCTCACTGCCACTAACCCGTTCACGGCAGTTACCTAAATCGCTTGGCTTTGTGTACTACGTGGTTTCCCTCACTTCCATTCACTTCTATGGGAATTATGGAAATGGCACAGAGCTGTCAGTTCGGCTGCTTCTGTTATCCAAGACACTTCTGGCTTTGGGAAATGGGTTTCTGCTCCCATCTCTGTCCGTTAATTGTATATACGTATTATATAACCAGCAGAGTTGTTAATCTGGGTCTTAGAGTCAGGTAGGGACTTTCAAACGTTGATTCAGGGAGTATTATGACTGCCATTATGGAGTCGGGAAGGAATTTTTTTCCCCAAAATGGGCTAAATTGTATTCTGCCTCATTGTTTTTTTTTCTTTCCTTGCTCTGGATCAACAAGGGGCGGTGGAAACAGGCTGAGCTAGATGGACATTGTCTCCCTTCAGCTTAACCTACTATGTATTAATTAGACATTGCAATATACTTATTATGCTATTTATATATGTACTAGCTTACCCGTCGCGCGTTGCTGCAAAGACAGACATACATACATTCGTTTTTATATATCTAGATAACAACCAATCACAGCACAGCTTTCATGTTACCTCAGCAGTATAATATATAACAACTAATCACAGCGCAGCTTTCATGTTACCTCAGTATAATATATAACAACCAATCACAGCGCAGCTTTCATGTTACCTCAGCAGTATAATATATAACAACCAATCACAGCGCAGCTTTCATGTTACCTCAGCAGTATAATATATAGCAACCAATCACAGCGCAGCTTTCATGTTACCTCAGTATAATATATAACAACCAATCACAGTGCAGCTTTCATGTTACCTCAGTATAATATATAACAACCAATCACAGCATAGCTTTCATGTTACCTCAGTATAATATATAACAACCAATCACAGCGCAGCTTTCATGTTACCTCAGTATAATATATAACAACCAATCACAGCACAGCTTTCATGTTACCTCAGTATAATATATAACAACCAATCACAGCACAGCTTTCATGGTACCTCAGTATAATATATAACAACCAATCACAGCACAGCTTTCATGTTACCTCAGTATAATATATAACAACCAATCACAGCACAGCTTTCATGTTACCTCAATAGTATAATATATAACAACCAATCACAGCACAGCTTTCAAGTTACCTCAACGGTATAATATATAACAACCAATCATAGTGCAGCTTTCATGTTACCTCAGCAGTATAATATATAACAACCAATCACAGCGCAGCTTTCATGTTACCTCAGCAGTATAATATATAACAACCAATCATAGTGCAGCTTTTATGTTACCTCAGTATAATATATAACAACCAATCACAGCACAGCTTTAATGTTACCTCAGCAGTATAATATATAGCAACCAATCACAGCACAGCTTTCATGTTACCTCAGCAGGATAGGAAATAGCAACCAATCACAGCACAGCTTTCATTTTACCCCAGGATTCTCAATATCCAGCAATTGTCTTGCGAAACGTTCGGCGGATGCATCATTTTGTAGTTGAACACGCTTGCTCATAATGCCTTTTGCTTTTGTGCTTGAGATGGAAATCAAACGATCTTTGTCTGGGGTCCATAACTGTCGACGATGCTCGCACGCGCGCCACCTATCGTAGTATAGATGTACTATGCCAGTAATCTTCCCAGGAGTGTACTCAACAACTTCCCAAAGTTTCATGGTGATTGGATGAATGGTGTAGTAATGCATAAAGAACAGACAGACAGTGATTCATATATATATATATATATATATAGGGAGAGAGAGATGACAGCAGGAAGTGAGAGAATTAGATTCAATATGTAAAATTTGGACGCTAATTGATTAGCGCTTAGAATTGAATAATTGAGTTGGGACCCATTAGCTTTTCCTATTTATGACATAATGAATACTCGTGCCAAATTTCAAGTTTCTATTACATTGGGAAGTGAGAGAATTAGATTTCGTACGTAAAATTTGGACGCTAATTTTTTTGCGCTTAGAATTGAATAATTGAATTGGGACCTTTTAACTTTTCCTATTTATGACATAATCAATGCTCGTGCCAAATTACATCGGGAAGTGGGAGAATTAGATTCCATACCTAAAATTTGGACGCTAATTCTTTTGCGCTTAGAATTGAATAATTGAGTTGGGACCCATTAACTTTTCCTATTTATGACATAATCAATGCTCGTGCCAAATTTCATGTTTCTATGACATTGGAAAGTGAGAGAATTAGATTCCGTACCTAAAATTTGGACGCTAATTCTTTTGCACTTAGAATTGAATAATCGAGTTGGGACCTATTAACTTTTCCTATTTATGACATAATCAATGCTTATGCCAAATTTCATGTTTCTATGATATTGGGGAGCGAGAAAATTAGATTCCGTACGTAAAATTTGGATGCTAATTCTTTGGCGCTTAGAATTGAATAATCGAGTTGGGACCTATTAACTTTTCCTATTTATGACATAATCAATGCTCGTGCCAAATTTCATGCTTCTACGACATCAGGAAGTCAGAGAATTAGTGGCAATGATGGAAATCGAACGATCTACATGGGGGGGCGTAACTGTCGACGACGCTCGCACACGCGCCATTTATCATAGCATAAATGTACTATGCCTAAAATCTTCCCAGGAGTGTACTCAACAACTTCCCAAAGTTTCATGGCGATTGGATAAATGGTGTAGTAGCGCATAAAGGACAAACAGACAGACAGACACGCAGACATACATTCTATTTTATATATATAGATTTACTTGTTTGCTATTTAGGCACTGGTCAGTATATTATTTATGATAGATAGACAGACGGGCTGAGGGATGGTCAAAGGGATGGATGGACATCTGATTCATTGTTCAATTTGCAACTGTACTTGGTGCTGTGATTTGTGCACCATGCTTTGTAAATCTATTATGTATAGTATGGGTATTTGTTCTTTTTATGACATTCTAGTGTTTACAGGTCTGGCACTACGACTTCGTCTTGCTCTCTGGACACTCAATTGCGAGGTTCTTGCACTGAAGGACTGATTTATGTTGCTCTATACCTGCAGCTTGGAGGGCACACTTTAGTTCCCCGTTCATTTCTTTACCTGTCTATTTCTGCAGGATACAAAAATGTGTTTTTCACCACACACAATGTCGGTCTACATTGGCTTTGTTCACCAGGAGTAGTTTTGCATCAGGGCTGAAGACAGGTGTAATTGGTTGACAGTCATTATCTCTCTTTTTGGAATGTGGTCGCTCTTAGTAAATCTCTTATCCATGAGTGTCCCTCCCATTCACACAAAGACCCCATTACAGCAAGCGTGTGCTGGGGATACTTGATTCGCATTATGTCAAGAGCTGCCATCCGTCTTTGGCGTGCTGGCCCTCACTCATCGCCCAGCCAGTGAGTAGGGATGTGTTTACTTTCACCAGCTCTTGTGTTCAGCCTAGAACTATTAGTATTTTTTATCATAAATAAAAAAACGTTTTTGATTAAATCTAGTTGGCCATCTTGTCATCAATACATTTTCATGGAATGGCTCATTTGACTTGTTTGATGCCTCGATTCCATAGTGAAGCTTTAGGTGGATTTGGCCTTCCACCCTTCCAAAATATTCACTCATTACAAAATATTCAAGAACCCACTATATGGAAATAATGCTGTCTCAACTCACTCAGTGCAGTGCTGGACAATCTTTAAAATCTATATCCCAAGCCGGAACTGGAAACCCCTAAGAAGAGCCATTTGCTTAATTGGGGAGACTGAGTTTAGCACAACATTCTCTCTAGACCAGTGGTTTACGGCCATTAAATGGTCTCTTGGAGCTTCTGTATGTGCAAACCCATATCATAAACTCATGATGAGGTGGTATTATCACCCCTCAAAATTGTCCAAATTGTTCCCCGATATTGCAAACACTTATAAGTGTCAATGTGGGCACCTAAATTCACATACAATATTTTTGGAATGTCCTATTATTCATGCTTGGTGGCTATAATATATCTCCAAGCTTTATATTACTGTTTCTTAGCGTTATTTGCTTTAGGAATAGAGAGAATCCTGGTCAGTCTGAGAAGACTAGTTTGTCATATGCTATATTGTTGATGGCTAAAGGGCCACTTACATTGGATTTCAATGTGCGATAAAAATCATCGCTGAATCACTCACTTGTTGCTGCATATAAATGTTCCCCGCTCAGCGAAAAGTGAGCGATACTTCATCGGTAATTTGCCAGTCTGAAGTCTCTACTAGTGGTGACGTCACCCGCTCGTGCAGTCATTGAGCTGCCAGTCATCCCGTGTAAATGAAGCATAAGAACTGGAGGTCACTCCCTTCCCCAGCTATCCATATAATTCATTCCATTTCAACTCGTTTGTTTATATGAGTATTTACTTTTGATGAAACAGAGACCACCAGCAATTCAAGAATGGTGGGATCCTTTAGGCTTGGTCTTGTCCCACACTGAGGACTAATTAAGCCTGTGTTTTTCACTATGTCAGTGTTGGACGTCATATTTTACTCCTAGTCGATTTTTTTGTTTTGCCTTCTTGGAAGCAACTTTTCGAGAACTGCGTACCTTAAATTTTTATTCTGTTATGTTTTGGTTCCTATTCTCATATGTTTTCCCCTTTTAATTCAGTAATGATTGAATTTTATGATCTGGAACTCATAACTGCCGGCCAAGCTCTCATTGGAGTCAATAGGACCCCAGCCTGCAGTTACAAGCGCATCTCCCATTGATTTCTTTGGGAGCTGCGCCTTCGAGTGCCGGCCACTACACAGCAGTTGGAGCATCAGCTTCCACTCCGACCCTGGTGTAGCTCGGCACTGACAGCCGGCGCTGCCTGGAAAACCCCAGAAAAAAATGTATATGCCATCTCAAGGGAAGCTTTTTGGGGGCATTGAATTGAAATGTCATTGGTGCAATGATTACTTATATTAAATAAATGAAGCAGCTTGAATACTCTGCAGAGCTGGAACATTGCTCACCTATCATCCAAGGTCCTTAGTATGGCAGAAAGGGCAAGTTTTAATTACACTTGTGTTTGCAGATCAGCCATAGTGTCTGTGTCCACTGTGTAAACTGCTTGAACAATGGTTTCCAATTACCATCCCCAGTGATGCTTAAATTGGTTTCACCATTCTAATAAGG
Source organism: Eleutherodactylus coqui (assembly GCF_035609145.1). NCBI lineage: Eukaryota > Metazoa > Chordata > Amphibia > Anura > Eleutherodactylidae > Eleutherodactylus > Eleutherodactylus coqui. Next base: position 186,266,154 of record NC_089842.1, read on the forward strand.
AACAATACCAATGACTGACACTGGTTTCCTTATCTATGGATATTCTCAAAACTTCCAGGACAATGGTTTGCAGTTACAGACCTCAGTAAAAGATCAGACTAATGCCCCCTTTTTAGACAAGCCGATTCTCCTTCAAACAATTGCGTCACCGCTAATGTATTCACACTCGCTTTAGACAGGCAGATTTTGGTGAGAATCATTCTCTTCTCTTTTCAGTGTTTAGCATTCCTATGTACAACGCTAAGCGGGGAAAAGTGCACAATTCTCATTCGTCATTCAGTCGTTGGCTCACATTTAAACCGCTCGTCTGAACAATTTCTTTTAACCATAATCGTTATGCCTAAAAGCAGTATTAGTCCTTGTTCAGATGAGCGCTGTTTTAGCACATTAGAGGCACATGAAAAGATTGTGGCTATCCTACACTAAAGATCGCGTGAACGGGTGCATTCAGCTATTTGAATTAGCCTGTGATCGGGAGCTGCGTGGTGCGTGTTTTCCAGCTCCCACAGGAGGCTATGGAAACTCCTACACATCACACACCAAAGATAGGTCAGGTCCTATCCTTTCTCATACCACGGACGTTAGCTGCGAGTTTGCAGTCCATGTCCTGTGCCTGATTGGTGCAAGCTTTTTGCATGTCTAAACTTCCTTTGTGTGAGCGCTTCTATAGACAATCATTGGTTCTATTTAGACGCAAGCTTTTCATACTCCTCTATTGCGTGAAAACAGCGCTTGTGTGAACGAGGTTTTAGGGTGCCTTCACACTTGCAGACGCAATATCGCTGCCTTGTTTTAACGCGGTTGTCAATAGGACTTTCGAATGTTAAAGCATCGCACAAAAATCGCAAAGAACAAACTTTTTTGTGTGGTGCATTTGTACCATTTTTTTCTGTTGCAGCCTCTTTCCTCTCTAAGGGAAGAGAAAGCTGCAATGGAATGCTGGCGGCCGAAACGCTCCAAAACCCGCAGCAGTTTGTAGCAGCGCTTATCCTGCGAAAATCTCACGTTTTTTTCTGTGCGGCCAAACCACGAGATTTCCACCGGATTCTGTCCCATGGGAACCCAGCCTTAGTGGTTTGAAAACTTTGCAGGAGTAGACTGGAGATATGACCAATGAAGCCCATGCATTTTCATATGCACCCTTTCCGCAACTGGAGGGAGGACAAAAGCGGAGGGAGTGTGCATATATGGCTAAACAAGAGCTTCATTGGACACATTTTACTTGCCAAACCATTAAGCAGATTGATATAGGTGGCAGATTGATGAAATTGGTGTGTTATGGGCCCCTTACACAGGACGATTATTGCTCAGAATTCACACTCAGGAACCATTGCTGGATCGCAGGTTTATCGTTCTGTATAAACGCTACCCGCTCAGCGCTTCTCATAGAAGGTGAAGCGCTGAGCGAGAAGCCTGTGATCCAGCGGTGAAGTCTGCATGTCTAAACACTCTGCACAAGCGCTAATGGCCTTAGCAGTGACATTAGCGCTCGTGCAGTCGTTTACCCGACTGTTGGCCCATGTAAAAGGACCATTAATATACTGTGCTGCTTACAGGCTGTGCATTGTAGGGGACCAAACAGGTTCCCTTTAACTGTGAGAACTTGCTGCAACAAGTTATCTCATCTCAACCCAAAAAAAACACATTAAAAGCTATTGAAAATGCAAATGGTGACACTAAACTTTTTTAACTAATGTGTTAAGTATCAAGTCAAATTTTGCTACATTTATACAGACTTCAGCCAACAGTTATTGTCCTGATTTCCCCACTAAAGGCTGATTTAGACACAATAATTCTCGCTCAAAAATCGCTCAGAGCCATCTTTTGAGCGATAATCAATGTGACATTGTGCAGTTTTCGTTAAGCCGTCACTCCTCATTGTCAGCGTGCTGAAAGACAACGCTGAGTCTTATCAGGAATTAACAGCAGGATACAGCTAATACTATTGTTTCAGCTGTATCCCACTCCTTGAACACAGCTGTGGTATGAAGAACACAATGGTCCAGCTGTGTTCTTCATACTCCGCACGGAGCGCAACGTTTGAGTGATCACCTTGCCCTGTAAATGCACCCAATGATTACTGCTCAAAAGACCTCTTTTGAGCAATAATTATTGTGTCTAAATCAGGCTTAAGGGTCCGATTCGACCTGCCGATTTGTCATTTGAACTAGCAAATGATATCTGAGTTGGCTTGTTTACTTGTGCAGCCTGTTTATACAGGAAGATGCATCCTTGGCTCGTTCAAGCGAGAAATCGTTATTTAAACTGAATGATGAGTGAACGAGCCGGCAAAGATTTTTATGCCTGCATAAAATGAAAGAAAAGCAAACGATTGGTTGTTGGATTGTTGGTTGCGTTTACAATGATCAATTATTGTTCATTTTCACTCGTTTGAACGATTTTTGTGAATGATAATCATTCCATGTAAAAGGGCCTTAAAGCTGTGTTAACATCTGCATTGAAGAGTTTGTTCTGAGCTTCCGGTGCAGATCTGGCGTGAAACAACTGATGAAAGAGTCCTGCATGCAGGAATTTTTCATCCAAGAAAAAAGTCGGACAGGGTGACAGGAACTGAATTGACCCCATTATAGACATTGGGGTCCGTTTAGTGCCATTTGGTTCTGTCATAAGACAGATCCGTCCAAACAGGGTATTCCATATTCCTGCTTTCATAATCGAGCAGGAAAACAGAATCCCATAACACAGATGTGAATCAGCAGCGGTGTCGTGTCTCCTCAAGGAGACCACCCAAAGAGGTGTATGGAGACACCTAGGAGGTGAGTGGATTGGGGGATGGTATAGTCTCTCCTTAAGGAGAGCATCCAGAAAGGGTGTAGGGAAACCTAATTAATTGAAGGAATGCTGCCATCCAATAGATGGCGCTGTAGAGGTATTTTTCCATCTTTCTTATTTGCACAGATGTGAATATAACATGTACATTTGGCTCGTCACAATGTGCATACTTAGTCTAGGTTACGAAGCGACTTCTCGCTCCAATTAAACAGGCAGTCATTCATGTACGAACGACTACCTGTTCACTGTGAAAGGAGGAGGGCGGCTGGAAGAGATCTCCGGCGCGCTCCACTTCCAATCACTGAACAACTATCGCTCATGTGTGAAATCACAGGAGAGATAGTCTTTGGGACGACTTCTGAGAGTCGTTGTGTAAAAGTATCCTTAGACTGTGACTTTTCATACTGCTGCTTATTGCTTTTAACTATTGAGTAACAGCTGCCGTCTACAGAATTAAGGGATTCCTTTGGGCTGCAGCTGTAATTGGATCGTTAAAATCAATATGTAGCACTAATAAAAGCTCACAGCGTAGCCCATGTTTTAGGGTCCTTCTAATTAGCGCCAACAGTTCTCCCAATGATAATCGCTCCCATGCTTTCACGCAGGAGCACGGATCGCTCGGTGGATGGAGGCAGATTTTTATGCCTGCAGAAACTGAACCTTGTCCAGTCGCTGCCAGCATTTACACTGAACAAATATGAGGGCCCTTGTTGAGTAGGCAGAGAGGATAAGTGGCTTTCAGATACCTTGGCTCATTTCAGGAGAAACAAAAGGATCAGATAGGAAGAATCTATCCCATTATATTTTATCCTCCCCTGAGAGCTATCCACCGTCGGCCTGCCAGGCACTATAGACATATATTGTCGGCGGCTGATCACTTTGAAACTGATGGTATTCACTGACAAAATAGTATAGTTAGGCTTTAGTTCATGAATAGCAGGAAACCATCGCTGTTCATCTTCTTGCAGACTTCTTCAAGATGGAATTCCAGCCTCTTCACCTTATTTTCGGAAGCAGAAGGGTGGTGTTGATACCCTGCCACCTCGAAGCCCACAAAGCCTTCAACAGTGGCAGAGAATTGCTGAATATTATGTGGAAGGACCACGAATGCAGCTGGTTGGACAACAGGTAACATGGCTTCCAGGAGCAGTGGTGGGGTGTAATGGATTTAACAGACGTATACAACAATAATAAAGCTGACCATTATAAGGCTTGGTGTGGACTTATTCTGGTGCTGCCTTATACAGTTAACATAAAAGGCAATTCCCAACACACGTTTAGCTGTCACCTCCAACAGGGATCGAATAGGAAGCCTGAGGACAGATGGGGTCAGGGAGATAAGATACTCATCAAGGTAAGGACGGGGAAGGGTTGGAGGGGCCTATCCCCGATATTAACCCTTTGCAATCCAATTTTGGATTCAGGGTTTCCTAGGGGTTTTTCTCTTTCTGCCATTATACAGTTGCGCCATCTGCTGGCTAGAGGCAGTACTGTGGTATGGGACATGCTGGAGAGGCCCCTGACAACAGAGCGGACAGTAATATACAGTAAGAATACCCAGCCGGATGTCTTCCGATATTGGAGCTGTACAGCCTTCAATCAGAATGTCTGAAGACGGGTTGATATGTCTGAACCTGCTTAATGAGCAGAGTACCCACCCTGAAAAGCGCAACCCTTCCCTGAAAGACCCTATATGGACTAAGGGAGAGAGGCAAGCACCAGGGAGAGAATAAACCCAGAAAGCACTGAGAACACCTTACCAAGTGCCTAAATAAGAGCACAACCGCTCAAGAAGATAGGGGTATAAATGGATGCAGAACTACAGACGGAACTGTAAACTGCCCAAACAGTAAGCACTCCATCACTAAGCAGATCTGACATACCAAGGAACACAATTGTATAACCGACATTCATTACCAAAAGGAGTAGGCTGAACAAAAACATTGATAGGCTAGTTGGGCTGTCTGTCACCCCAGCCAGCCTATCGGTGTTGGATCTGTAGGCCAAACCTGTCACAATTTTCAGCTATAATTTATGTCAGTTTCTGGTGTAAATTATATTGAGTTTGACGGGCCATGAGTTGCCCCATCCCCTGCCGGCAAGCCCTGCCTACTTTTTACAGAAGTTGTGAGGGTGATAAAAGATATAGAAAAATTGCTAAATCTTTAGCACAGGTGGCACAAAAATCTGTGGCATAGACTGTTTCATGAATATACCCTCTGTATCTCTGCTGTACTGGTCCTTTTAGACAGTCTGGGACCTGACCTGTGTGCACAGTTCTTCTGTAATGCTGATAACGTGATGATTTGTAAGATATATAATGCATAAATTTGAAACTTTTTGGTTCCTGATCTGTATAAAATGTACAGCATTTAAATGTATTATGTGGAAAGCATTAACTGCTGTATATCTCTGTTAATATATAGGCTTTTCTGAGCCCAGGAGCCATGAAGATGTTCTGGGCTCCAGCTCCTCCTAAATTCTCGGCTCCTCTGTCTGTTATGCAGAAGATCCTATTCTCTAAGTTTGAGGTAACTGACCGCAGCATTGAGATATATATATATTTTTTTCCTTTGTCTATGCGGTTGGGTTTATATACTAAAAGGGTCAGTGGAGGGGAATGTTGGTTAACCCCTTAGTGACCAAGCCTGTTTACGCCTTAATGACCAGGCCAAATTTTGCAAATCTGACACGTGTCACTTTAGCATGGAAAAACACCAGAAAGGTTTTGCATACCCAAGCGATTCTGACATTGTTTTTTCGCCACATGTTGTACTTCATTTAGGTGGAAAAAAAAGACCGATAGAATTTGTGTTTATTTATTAAAAGCGCCAAAATTGGGAAAATTTTGAAAAAATCGTCATTTTTTCACATTTCCAACTGCAATATCTCAAATATGTGCAAACATAATATAGAAATTTTTGCTAAGATTTATATTTCCACCCGTTTACTTTATTTTGGGCGCACATTGGAAAAACTTTCGTTTTTTTTAACCATTTAGGAGACGTACAAATGTAACATTACTTTTCAGCATTTTGACGAACACTTTGTTTTCCTACACCAATCCAAGATTGGAAAGGCTCATAGGAGTCAAAATGATAGATACCCCCACAAGTGACCCCATTTTAAAAACTACACCCTTTAACGTATTCACTGAGGGGTGTCATGAGTATTTTAACCCCACAGTTTTTTTTCAGGAGTCAATGCAATTTAGAAGAGAAAAACTAAAATTTCATATTTTTGCAAATATGTCATTTTAAAGACAGGACTTTTTTCTATAGTACACATGAAAATTAGGATTTGCACCCCAAAATGGATACCCCTGTTTGTCCCGTGCTCAGAAACATACCCATTGTGGCCCTAATCGTACGTCTGGATGCACAATGGGGCCCAAAATGAAAGGAGCAACCGGTGGCTTTCGGAACAGAAATTTTGCTTGAAGGAGATTTAGGCCCTATTGCACACTTGTAGAGCCATTGAGTGACTAAAACGATGGAGAACGCCCACAAGTGACCCCATTTTGAAAAGTAGACCCCTTAACGAATTTATCTAGGGGTACGATGACTTTTTTGACTTCACAGTTTTTGAATGAATCTAAGCCAAGCCGAAGGAAAAAAATTACGATTTTCATTTTTTTGGTAATTCTGTCATTTTAAAAGCAGTTTTTTTGTACAGCACATATATGAATGAAGACTTGCACCCCAAAATGGATACCCCTGTTTCTCCCGTGCTCAGAAACATACCCATTGTGGCCCTAATCGTATGTCTGGATGCACAATGGGGCCCAAAATGAAAGGAGCAACTGGTGGCTTTCGGAACAGAAATTTTGCTTGAAGGAGATTTAGTCCCCATTGCCCACTTGTAGAGTCCTTGAGTGACCAAAACGATGGAGAATGCCCACAAGTGACCCCATTTTGAAAAGTAGACCCCCTAACGAATTTATCCAGGGATATGATGACTTTTTTGACTTCACAGTTTTTGAATGATTCTAAGCCAAGCCGAAGGAAAAAAAATACGATTTTCATTTTTTTGGTAATTCTGTCATTTCAAAAGCAGTTTTTTTTGTACCGCACATATATGAATGAAGACGTGCACCCCAAAATGGATACCCCTGTTTGTCCTGTGCTCAGAAACATACCCATTGTGGCCCTAGTATTACGTCTATATGCACAATGGGGCCCAAAATGAAAGGAGCAACCAGTGGCTTTCGGAACAGAAATTTTGCTTGAAGGAGATTTAGTCCCCATTGCCCACTTGTAGAGCCATTGAGTGACCAAAACGATGGAGAACCCCCACAAGTGACCCCATTTTGAAAAGTAGACCCCCTAATTTATCTAGGGGTATGATGACTTTTTTGACTTCACAGTTTTTGAATGAATCTAAGCCAAGCAGAAGGAAAAAATTATGATTTTCATTTTTTTGGCAATTGTGTCAATGTAAAAACAGGGTTTTTTTGTACAGTGTACATAGGAATGAAGACGTTCACCCCAAAATGGATACCCCCGTTTGTCCCGTGTTCAGAAACATACCCATTGTGGCCCTAATCTACTTAAAGGAAACATAGCTAGGCCTATAATGGAAGGAGCACCCATTGGATTTCAGGGTACAACGGAATAAATTCCAGTCTCCATTGCCCACTTGTAGAGCC